>NW_026571515.1:39813919-40526419 GCF_026225935.1 Boleophthalmus pectinirostris | reverse complement strand
GAGCTAATGCTAGAATAGCATCCCTTGCTAGCTAATGTTAGACTAGCCTACGTATGCTAACCCAGTGTCCCCGACCCTTTTTGCGCCACGGATGTTGTGGTTTTACATCTGACAATATTTCACGGACCGGGGGCTGTACGGGCGGCGGTGTACGGGCGGAGAGGTACGGGCGGCGGCGGTGTACGGGCGGAGAGGTGCGGGCGGAGAGGTACGGGCGGTACGGCGGAGAGGTACGGGCGGCGGCGGTGTACGGGCGGAGAGGTACGGCGGCGGCGGTGTACGGGCGGAGAGGTGTACGGGCGGGGGCGGCGGACGGGCGGAGAGGTGCGGTGCGAGGCAGAAGTAATGTATTCTTAGTTATTTAGGGGATTGGGGACACTGTACAAACCAATTTGCATGTGTTTTCTAAACTAATACCGGAGCAAGGCTAGCTAACCAATCGCCATCCTCGATTGGGAAAACGTTTGATGGAAGACGATGTTAGATTCTGCCAGCTACTTTTCCACTTTATTCACATATATGACATTTCATTGGGCCGTAAAAAATACTATAATTAGTTGTAATGAGAGAATAAATTAGAGATTATTAGCCAAGCTTCGCGTCCAGACTTCAGTGCTTTGCTAACATACACGTGTATGTTAGCAATGGTAATTGGTTCACATTACAAGAAGCTAAACTGGAAGCAGAGACCGACTCTGCTATATGGATAACTGCAAACGATGTTTGCCACATAAGCCTTTCAGAAATTTTTGTGTGAAATTTCTTATTGTAACATGAACCAATGGACAATGGTAACAACGTGTATGTCAGAATTCATCGTTGCCTCTTCTATCAGACTTGTAGTAAGGTCAAGCTTTTTGCAGAGTTTTATCTTATTTTGCAATTACGAGATGTATTGAATTAACTTTTTAACATAAATTTGAGAGTCCCAGTCTTGACGTTCTTCTGAAGCACTCCATGTTGTGTGTCACTATCAAGGGTTGCACTTGTCCATTGCCCTGTCTCTATCCTGAGTATATGTGTGATAGGTAGTTAGCCAAGAAATCTAGTAGTTTTCATCATTGTGGTATGCATTCTTATTTGGGCATGTACTACTATTCTCATATTTCTTTATTAAGATGTTTTCAACAGCTTTAGTGTAATAAGTATATGTACTACCTCTGAGAGGTAGTATGGTTTCTTTTTTATCACAGTGTTTAACATGTGACTTTTTTCAGGTAAAAGTTCTGACAATGTTGATATATGGCATGTTTGATATATTGGTAGCATAATGATTAGGGCATAGATCTTTACCTAGCCTTGTGTTGCTTACGTGTGTGTATGCACGTTTGTGCTTGTAGTAATGCAAGAGATTTAAGTTCAAATCCTGGAATTATCAGTGAAAGTATTGTTTCTATGTTTTAGATTCAGGCTAGAGTTCTAAAGGACTTAAATTGATAAATAGTGAATTTCCCCATTTAATCTGTTTTCTACAGGTAAAATGGCGAGAAGGAGGGTAACCCCTCAGAGTGTAGCAGAGCAACATGTCATCAGTGGCACAGACCAGACTGCCATGTTGGATGTTAAATACATAAACCCCACTAAAGGTAAGTGTCTCTGCAATCAGTGTTAATTGGTACTTTGTACTGAAGATATCTGCTGAGGATAGTTATATTACATGTGTCTTAGGTGAAATGAGGGTTCTTTTTGCAGCTTCACCATGTTGCTAACATGGGCAATACATTTTTTACTAACTCTTACTTCTGTGAACAGGCAGGGGTGTATTTGCCCTGTTGCCTTTTCAAAAAAGGGATTTTGTGGTCGAATATAGAGGACAACTTATTGACCTTGAGGAATCAGAGAGGAGGAGGAGGATATATAATGCAAAATGCTTGGGCTTCATGTTCGACTTCATGTGGCATGGAAAGAAATGGTGGTAAGCATTTACTGTATGGTGGGTGTTAAAGGGAAACTTTAGTGTAAAACGAAAATTGGCATGTTTCTTCAAGCTGTTTTTTATGGTTTAAAAAATAATGCTATGCCCATAGCCCTTTTATGATAAAATTTGTGACTAAATGCAACAGGCTAGCGCTTTATTTCAGCAAACATACCAACTCGGTTTAACATGCCAGTTTTCATTTTACACCAAAGTTTTTCTTAAATTTCTGGCCATACAAGCTTCCAATAATCAGTAGATGATCTTGGCCTAATGTCCTGCTTGACTTTTGATACTTTATGTCTAATTTGAAGCATTGATGCTGCGATGGAAGACGGCTCATTGGGAAGGCTGGTCAACGATGATCATGTCCATCCTAACTGTAGGATGAAAAGGATATTAGTTGGTAGAAAGCCACACCTCTGCCTGTTCGCTGTTAGAGACATACACAGTGGAGAGGAGATTACTTATGACTACGGAGATGACAATTGGCCATGGAGAGAAAAGGTTTGTCAGTGACATTGTATGTGCCTCTGTATATGTTTTATCAATTATATCATCTTTTGACTGACTGCTGCCCTCGTGGCCAGGTGACCCTTGTATATACCCTTGTAAAGGATATATCTCCATCTATCTATCTATCTATCTAGATATATATAGTATATAATGATACACTGTATACTTCAAATAATGCTGATGTTCTTCAGGGGTGTATTTCTGCTAAAACAGGAGGTTGGGTATAACTTGGAGTGCTTGTGTAATGATTTAGAGCTAAAATGAGTTGCTGACTGGCTGATGGTCTCAACCCAGTAGAAGACACATGCTACTGTATAGCTGTTGTGTAGTATGATGAGTACTACACATACCAATTCTGAATAACTGATTGTAATTCATATCTTAGGCTGATGGAGACTCTCCTGACGAAGCTGTGGAGAACCCAGTGATGCAACAGGAAGAGGTTCTACCCCCCAGCTTGCAGGTAAAAATCTGTTACCAGACTTTGTGTTTAGATACTTGTCAACGTGTTTGTGATTTGAGGCAATGCAAACACACACACTTACTAGGTGTAATGAGGTTCAAGATCATGTCATAGAGTATTCTCAGTTTTGAGGATTAGTGGGCTGGTTTGATCAGATATGGTTCTTGCTTACACTCACACAGTCTCAGGTACAACCTTGTGGGGTATCTGTACCCATCCCCCACTCCAAGTTTATGATAATACAGGTGACACACACACAGTCTCAGGTACAACCTTGTGTGGGCCATGTAAAGGGACAGATTATAAAGGAAAGGATGTTTACTGGTGGAGCCAAACTCTGATAGGGATCCAAGAATTGCTTGTAGCATGTGGGTTGTGCTAACAAGGTTACATTCTGATTGTATACTGACTGCACACTGACGTGGTGGTGCGTTTTTAAACAATTCTTTTAACACAAGACATGCTTAAGATGACTCTGTTTGCATTAGCATCATTTTTGCAGCAACAATCAACAGGTCTGGTAATAAATTCTGGTTGCTTGCATCTATGACAAAGATTCAGTCTGAACATTTCATTTGATCCCTCCCAATTTATTTTTGGTTTGATTTGAAACATGCAGTCTTATAATCTAAATTTCTTTGAATGTTTTAGGGTGGCAGTGGAGACTCCTTTGTCAAGGATTTAGAGAATAGTTCCTTTGTATGCAGCTCCAGCATGGTGTTGCAAGACAAAAAGGTTTTTGAAAAAGCCAAGTCCACCTTGGTAACCTACTCAGACTCCAGCGAATCAGCCATCAGTTCCAGCACTAAAGAAGATGTTCCCCCATCCACCATGCAGGTATCTTTGTCCTTTGTAGCAACTTCAGTAATTTCAGCAATAGCGCCCTGTCACTAAGCATGCCCGCATTTCAACCTGTCACTGTCTTGATAGAATAGATTTTGAAGTGCTCATTCACTGTTTCATTGTTTTGTTTTGTTTTTTACAGCAAGATATTTTGCGTTTTAAAATACATGAAAGTGAAATGGCTTGTTTAGGTTTAGGCAGCACAGCACAAATGCCAATCCACTTTCAATCAAATCCACTTTTATTTATATAGAACATTTCCTACTTTGAGCACTCATAGCTGAATCAAGCTATGCACGTCCATGTAATTATAAATCTACTGTGGTAAAAACAATTTGGGTCAAGGGGAGTCATGACATTGTAATTACATATGTGAATTCTGCCTGTTCTTTAGACTATTTTTGGTCATTTGAAATGGCATTGTTTTGACATAGGAGTGGATGGACTAGGGATGGGCATGATTAGTTGATTAATCGATAATTGATCGTTAAGAATTTCATCGATTACGTTAATTTTAATCGACAAACCGAATGTAGGTTGCTGTGCGTAGCGTAGAGTGACCAAACAGGGTCAGTACGTGTAGCTCTCGGCACTCAGAAGGAGCGAAACACAAACAGTCGGTCAGTCTGCAGCGTACTGAAGTGCAAATATGAATGATGCGCAACGATGACTTGTACAAGAAAGTCCACGCTTTCCGTTCGGGACAAGTGTGAGTTCATGTGCACAGTGTATAAAGCGGCACATATGTTTCGGTGGGAAAAAGCTTTGCCAGGTGAGAGTTGCACAATGTGGATGACGAGTCCCGACCTCCCGCCCCTCGTACGGTGTCCTGGTTTTGACAAACACAAATATGATCACACTAACCTGTATTCCGCTGAGTCGTGTCTTTTAATCCGACAGAAATTGACTGCATCAGCGACACAAGAGCTGTAGTTTTATCTTCGCTATATATCGCAAATTAGTGATGCGGTTTTAAGTTTTGTTTTTGTGAGAGTTGTGCAGAACTGAATTAAACACATTATAATTTCAAACGGATTGATGTGGCTCTAGAGTCGTTACGGTTTATATGTCGTAAAGTTGAATTTATTTATGCAGATTAGTGCAGATATTAATAATAATGATGATAATTTTAATATAAAAACGTTAATGATTAATCGATAATCGATCGTTAATTCTTCCGACGATCGATAAAGAAAATTTCACCGAATGCCCGTCCCTAGGATGGACACTTTCACATTCCATTCTTCTATGATGGCCATGTTAAAAAGTGACAGGCCTCTACTGTATCCATTCCACTTTTGATTGTTGTAGCTTCCACCTTGCCTGGTCATCCACCCCATCCTGCATCATCAAAATTTGATTCCGGCAGAGGGCCTATGCCCATAGGGTCTCATTTACAGAACCTTATTTTCTAAGTTTTCCTCACGGTCCAATCAAATGACTGGATTTAAAAAAAAAATTGACCTACAGCTAGCAAGACACTGACCGATGTGACCGTTAGGATGCTGATTTAGGTTGATTGGATTTGAAAACAGTCATTTGATTTGATATTTTCTGACAAATTTGAATCATGTTTTAAGACTTGTATTTGTTTTCACTGGGGTTACTATTGGGTGAATGCTCACCATTTTCATTATACTGAGAAACGGATATTAGTGTTGGCAATTGTTTGTATTGTTGATCAATTTAGTTAATCATAAGCAAGCACACTTGCAAGTTTGAGCATGGGATTGTACAGTATATAGACTAAATATCTGCTTTTGCTGTTTGCACTGTAATACCCTGATAACATGTAGACCATTGCCAGTTCTGGTCCTAGAGGGCTACTCATCTTGAGGCTCTCTCCAGTCCTAACCTAGCACATCTCATTCATCTAATCAGCTGCTTGTCAGGTCCTAAATTACCTAAATATACATGTGTATTAGGTGACATTTTGAAAGCCTGCACATACATTAGTTTTCCAGGACCTGTGTCGAAGACCTCCGATCTAGATTCAGTCGGAATAAAATTTCATCTTAATTATTAATCTAAGCAATACAGATCAGTAGCTATTAGTTACAATATATAATGTATTGTTTGTTTAAACTGTTTTCATTTGTGTTTATTAAAGAGCAAAGAGAAGATTCCTTTTGGGCTTGATCTTTCTGACTCCAGTATGAAACATGGAGATGATGATGCTCGACAAATGATTGTGCCAAGGCTTAGGAGGACCAAAAGCATCTTTGTAAGTCCCACCAACAAATGTGTCATTTCCATGTACTATAGATGTCTTCATTGTGTTTAGTTGAGTGGTCAAATGATTTGTAAAGTTATGACTATATGTGACGGGTTGTATGCGTACCCTCCCTTGAACAGGAGGCAGACCTCTGGTGGGCAGAACCAGCCAGTTTGCATTCATCAAGTGAGGCGCGGGTGTTATCCTACTGGGAAAACACCTGTTAACCATTTGCTACCTGTTTATTTGCGCTTGTAAGCTCTCGGTTCCGCCACTTAGCCTCTTTACATGAACAAATTGTGTCCAGTGAAGTTGGCTTTGGATCTGCCACCTCCCTGTTCTTATATCTAGGAGGTGGTGGACCCAAAGCCAATTCCACTGGAAACAAACCCAGGCCTTAGGTTGGGACAACCTACATAGATGCATTTGGTGACCATTTCCATCATCCTTAAGTTGCGTTAGCTCCTTGCATGCGCTTTGAATGACCCGATTGTGAATGCCCATTGTTGCAAATGGTGCTGTGAAGCGTGTATTGTCAGGACATCGTCTTCTCGAGACAATGCTAAAACGCCTGTGTAGAGATCATTACGTTCTCGCTATGGAACCTTTTACAAATCTTGGTAACAGTTGCATAACACAGGCCTTAAGTGAGTCTAGTCAGGTCATTAGTCCTCTGCTGTGTGTTAAGGTAACGGCACGTTGGTGTCTGTGGGTACCGACTGTTGGTACGTTAGAGCCGCTCGCTTCTTTCTCCTACTCTGGTGCCCAGGTGCCTTTGTCTCCCCACTGCCGGACGTACTGCTGATGTGGCGCTGATGCTCTGAGCCTCTCCAATTACGAGGCCAAGTTATGTTCTGCAAAATGATCGCTCAGCTTGGAGTAACCATCCACCCATAACGTGCTGCATATTGTATCATACTGCAGAACTATTGAACAGCGCTTTCTGGCTGGTCCCACCAACAGCAGGCTGACTTCTATTAAAGAAACAGTACATGTACTACTTGTCATGATAAGCAGAATGCTGACTCTTTAATAGTTTGTTAGAATGAGGAGTGTATTTGTGTTGTGTATTTTACCTGTTGTTATTCTTGAAGATGAAAGAGAACATTCCTGATGGATCTGAGGAGCTTTTTGACACCAGTCCTGATAGTGGAGAAGAATATGTTCCAGTTTCAAGTGGAGAAAGTACAGATGAAAGCACGATCTGTGAAACATTACCACCATCCTTGTCAGAGGAGACTCCGAAAAGCAAAAGCCGTGCAACTCCATGTCAAAGCAGTAGCAGAAGCAGTGCAACAAAAGTCTTTACTCCTGACTCCACATGTTCTCCGAGCAGGGGATGTGGAGAAAGTACCTCAGTATCCATTCCTGGTGTCAGAAAGAAAGAAGATGGATCTCGGATGTATAACAAGAAACAGTTCTGTCTTTATTGTGGGTCTTCTTTCCTGAAAATCTCAACACATTTGGAGCGTAAACACAACAAGGAGGTGGAGGTAGCAAAAGCACTGAGTTTCCCAAAGGGCTCAAAACAAAGACGAGTGCACTTAGAATCTCTTCGAAACAAAGGTAACTTTGCACATAATACCGAAGTTTTGAGAACAGGCAAAGGAAAATTGGTTGCACGCAAGCAGCCAAGAGAAAATTCCCAAGCCAAAGACTACATGCACTGTGTGTACTGCCAAGGTTTGTTCAGAAAACGTGCAATGTGGAGACATGTGCAAATCTGCCATTTGAAACCTGACATTGTTAATCCCAAACCGGGAAAAACTAGAGTCCAAGCCCTCTGTGCCTTTGCAGAGCCCACACCTGCTGGAATTTCTGAAGAGCTATGGAAACTGGTGAACAACATGAACCAGGATGTTGTTGCACATGCGGTCAAAAGTGACTGGTGCATCATGGAGTTGGGAAAGCACCTATACAACAAGCATGGCTCTGACTTAGACAAGCACGAATATATCCGTCAAAAACTGAGGGAGCTTGGTCGACTTCGAGTACATGGTGGTGAGGTCACAAACATGAAGACGATCAGAGAATATCTCATACCAGCAAACTTCATGCAGACAGTCAATGCAGTGAAACACACAGCACAAAGCAATAAAAGCAATGCTAAATCACTTCCCTTGAAACTTGGACACAGCCTCAAGAAGATGTCTATGCTCCTGGAGAGTGATGCAATTATTAAAGGAGACAAGGATGCCACAGAAGCAGCCCGCTCCTTTCGAAACATCTATGATGCGAAATGGCACGAGCTTGTGTCAGCCACATCTTTGAAGAGCCTCAGCGAGTCCAAGTGGAACGCACCTCAGCTGCTACCTTTCACAGCAGATGTGCAGAAGTTACACAATTACCTGGATGAGAAGCAAAAGCAGTACCAGCATGATTTGGAATCTGAGGCATCATCGCAGAACTGGGCCAGCTTGGCTAAGGTGACTCTGGCCCAGGTTATCCTGTTCAACCGGCGTAGAGAAGGGGAAGTGTCCAAAATGTCCCTGTCTGCATTCACATCAAGAGACAGATCAGCACCTCACGAAGACGTCAACCTTGCTCTCTCTGAGCTCGAGAAAAAGCTCTGCCATCATTTCACCAGGATAGAAATGAGAGGAAAGAGAGGTCGGAAAGTTGCTGTCCTCCTAAGCCCAGCGATGCAGGAAGCACTTGATGTACTACATCAAAAGAGAAATGAGTGTGGTGTCCTCAAAGAAAACGCATATGTGTTTGCCAGACCAGGAGCGATGTCGCACTACAGAGGGTCAGACTGCATCCGGCAGTTTGTCCAAAGCTGTGGTGTCAAGAATCCTCTCTCACTCACCTCAACAAGACTGAGGAAGCAAATGGCTACCTTATCTAAAGTATTAAACCTTCAGGAAACAGAGCTTGACCAGCTGGCGGATTTCATGGGTCATGACATCAGAGTGCATCGGCAGTTTTATCGGTTACCGGAGGGCACCCTTCAACTTGTCAAGATCAGTAAAATCCTGATGGCCATGGAGCAGGGACGCCTTGCGGAGTTCCAAGGCAAGAGCCTTGAGCAGATCACCATTGATCCAAATGGTATGTAGTTTCTCCAAAAATGTTCATTTTGTCTTCTTATGTACTCTTAACTTCTTGGGTTCTTTTGAAGACATACAGTAAAGTGTATTTACCTTGTTGACACGTTTCTGCTGCTGCATCTTCAGAACTGTCCCTGGTGTTGGTGGTGACGTGTCATATATCAGCTGCTATTACTTCCTGTAGATGTGGTCAGCCTGATGGACCTACAGGTCACTTGCTACCCGGTGTCTCAGCAACAGCTGATATATGGCACATCAGCACGAACATCGGGGACAAATCTGAAGATGCTTGCAGCTTACAGCTGAAACTTGTCAACAAAGTAAAGACACTTTACTGTATTGTCTTTAAAAAGAACCTAAGGAGTTAAGGGTATGTAGTTTCTGCTTAAAGGTTGTATAGAGGATTTTCCAAGGAACGAGAAATCCAGCGACTGTTTGTCCTTTTTCAAATGTTGCGCATGCGTGAAACCACCCCCCCTCCCCTACAGCTCCCTACGTAGAAACGCCTTCTCCCGCCTCCTCACTACGCCAGAAACAGGTTTGTTTACAGCCGGTGCGCTGCACATGACTTGTAAACAACTAACTACAGTGTTGGTTAGGCAAGGCGGAGAAGTGAGGAGCAGAGAGAAGAGCGGAGCAGGGAGAGAGGAGAGAGGAGAGAGGAGAGGGGAGCGGTGCGCGGAGATTCCGTGCCCGTAGAAGTGAGGAGAAGGGGAAGAGCGGAACGGGCAGCGGGGACAGGAGTAGGAAAGGGGAGCAGAGAAGGTTGCGCGGAGATTCAGTGCGAATGAACTAGCTACAACACGCAGCAGCAAGCGGACTCTTTCTTTGCCTTGAAAATTACGTTTTCAGACATAGGATATCGCTTTCGTGTCCTGAAAAACGTTTGACTAGCTCTTGGAAATAAAGTACGTTTTCATAATAAGCAGAAGTTACCTGTCCAGGAGTAATTTGGCGACCAATGCGTCAGTCTTTAGACCCTGCGTCTGCTTCAGTCGCGCCATCGCTGGAATGAATCTACAAGAATCACCTTAGTTTGGCTTCGCTGCTTTTCCCCTTGTCTTCTTCTTTCAGCGACCTCAAAAACGGACTTTCTTTTGCGGCTAACTGCTCCTGGATTCTTGTCTGCCATTGCAACAAACTTTGTGCTAACTGCGAGGAAGATATAGGTCAAAAAAAGCCGCTAAGAACTGTTGCGTTGGTGGAGTAAACAGCGTCTGTGCGTCTTGCGTCTGTGGACTGCGTGACAGGCGTACGTAAACCACGTACCGGCGGCGCGCAGGCAGGTCAGTTACGCTAGAAACGTAGGGAGTTTGATTGATAGCCTGTCAGCTAACAGATAACGAGGCAATGTCGTTATCTATTGGCAAATGTTTAGCTGGCCCCACCACGTCCAGAGTTGATGAATTTTTATTCTCTTTTTTTTGGTCATCATAATTACAAGGCTACTGCACCTCTATAATGCTATCATTGACAACTTGAAACAAAAAAAACAAAAAAAAAATCCTCCATACAACCTTTAAGTCAAGTGTTGTGATTTTGACCTTTAAATGGGCACAACATCATAACACTTAATGACTACATTGTACTGTATTTTTATACCACCTATTCAGAAACAATCCAGTTGGACAAGCATCCTGAGTCCGAAGATGAACTTGCAGAGGTGGCGTGTGAACAGGATATGGAAGGTATGTGCTTTGATGTTACTTAGTCATGTAACCCAAGATATTCGTGTACTATGTATCCAAAACTTTGTCCCTAATCAGGGTGTCAGTAGGTCCTTTTAAAAAGCTGAAATGTAATCATAATAAAAACCCCTTTTACTTGCATGCAATCAAAATATCTCTTAAAGTTTAAAAAGACAGCAGCACAGGTCCAAACATTTCCATCACAGGTAGAGAAACAGCAGACACAATATAATCATACTGTAATTCTAGCACACCCTATATTTATATACACTTGCAACATCAGGCCAAAGTTAATGAATGTTGGGCAGCTGTGGCCTACTGGTTAGGAAGTTGGTCTTGGGATTAGAGGGTTGCTGGTTCGAGTCCTGCCCCTACCCATGGTTAAAATGCCCTTGAGCAAGGCATATAACCTCACACTGCTCCAGGGACTGTAACTACAACCATGTAAATATCTGTAAATCTCTCTGGATAAGAGCATCAGCTAAGTCTAATGTAATAGTGTAATGCTTTAAAACAAACATCTTGATACATCTTCAACACCAACACAACTCTCAAATCAGATTAAACAGATGGCTGCTGTAGCTATATAGAGTAGATAGAAAGATGTCAGTCTGTGATTCTCATGTTGGCTGGGATTCTACATGAATTTTGACGTAACACTTGTAATGTTCATCTTGTCATTCAGTAGTTCCTGACATGAGTCAGCCTCAAAAGCGAAAATGGAGTGACGATTCCGATGGAGATGATATGCCTCTCCAGAAGACAAAGTCAAAGACCGGTAAGGATATGGTATGTGTACCAAAGACATTACATTTGCAGAGTGACATAAAAGTACTGAATAGTGAATCCAATATACTTGCAGTGACAAGTGACAGAAGGGGGAGGGTCCCAATCTGAGAATGGAAAGGAGGCACCCCCTCCTAGATCAAGCAGGGTGTGTTAAGGAGTTGCCCAGAAGAACAGCAGTAAAGATTGTGCATAGTTGTAGTTCAGATAGAGTACTTCCTAGAGGAAGTACACACATGGGTTTCCTGTTCAATAGGGTTGGGCCGATGGGCGATACCATTGTCCATCATAATTAATGGCTGACATCACGTTGGGAAGCCACCATCGTGATGCCACGCGCCCACCTTGCCCGATTCGCTCTATACACAGCCTACAGTTAGCACTGTAGTAAAATTTTGCAGAGACTTCCATAGAAATGATGCTCATAAAGCCATTTACTTTATATAATACAGAAGTTTCATAGAACCTCAGGTTATCTGGTGTTTGCAAAACATTGTAGGTTGCTCCCAAGAGAAACTTTAGCCTACTAGATTCTATACTCCACAATTTCCTCCAAGTAATCTGTTTTGTCTGTACTTGCTCCCAAGTTGACCACTAACCCTGCTTTGCTAGTGCCACAGCTTTTACCTGTCTGCTAGCCTCTTCTTGCCTGCAGACCTGCTCTACAACTAACCTCCTTTCCTCCTTCTGATCCTCCTTTCTCCAAGTTGGCTTCCCTGGTGTACGCCCCATGCCTTCTCGCCTAAACTGGATATTCCCAGCAGTCTCTCCATGCCTAAGGGCTGCCTCTGCCTCTTACACTGCTATCTTTGGTTTCCACTTTTGCCCCTTCGGGGGTTAGGGGCTAGCTGACTATCCTGTCCTTACTCCCTGATAACAATAGCTCTGTCCTGACATTAGCATACTTGAATTCTTCTACCAGGCTATTTTTTGGCAGCTGAAGTATGTCCTTTCCATACAGAGCTACACTGCTTAGACACTGTGGAACACCTAACTACTTTTTGACATGTGCATTAACCACCCTTTCAAGCTTCTCCACTTTTAATAATGGCACTTCATACACTGACAGGCCACACAAAACAATAGTTAAGCTATTCAGTTTATTATATATTGAGTTTAGTGAACTCTACCGAGAACTGCAGTTTCTAAAACTCACATTACTGTGGAATTTCAAATAGTGAACATGTGTATGACAGTCCTGACCGTGTATTGTGATTGGCCAAGAGGCATTTGAAACTGTGGGTATTTGTGATGAACTATGTTGTATATTGCGCTTTATTTCAGCCACACTTCACAATTGCTGTGCTAAACTAATTTGTCATTCTATTTGTTATTTCTTTTTTAGCTCGCAAGCCACAGAAGAGGCGGCCCTGGGAAAAAGAAGAGATGAATGCAGTTGAAAGGCACATGATCAGTTTCATTCACTCCTGTCGTGTTCCAGGGAAGGATGATTGTGACAGGTGCCTTAAATCAGAGCCAGAAGCGCTGAAAAATAGAGATTGGAAGGCGATCAAATTTTATATCAAAAATAGAATTACAGCGCTAAAGAGGAAAGCATAAAGTTTAACATTTCTTTTTAGTGTGTCATTGTTTTTGACACATGTGAAGGTGTGCCATATGTTAGTTCAGTCAGTCAGATGGTACATAGGTTTTTGGAACTTAATAAAGAGCTTGTTTAATGTTCAGGTGATATTTTTCTTCTTCATGTGTAAACAGAAAATCTTTGCACACATTGATCCAAGCAAAAAAGTTTGTGTTTAATTCTTTCCAAGCTTTGGGTCAAAAGATCATCAGGGCATTGCACACTACTTACAAAGCAGTTCATTTTATACCTGGAGGTCTATCAGTGTAATCAGACAATGGCAGACATCTATCTGGGATTACTCAAGAACAGCTGGAAGTTGTGGTTCCGTAGACATGTTTGTAGTTTTTTGGGGTTTTTTTTTGGTACAGAT
The DNA here is from genome assembly GCF_026225935.1 of Boleophthalmus pectinirostris. NCBI lineage: Eukaryota > Metazoa > Chordata > Actinopteri > Gobiiformes > Gobiidae > Boleophthalmus > Boleophthalmus pectinirostris. The sequence goes on along the minus strand of NW_026571515.1, from coordinate 40,512,988 downwards.
GTCAATTCATATGGCTCACAATGGGGTGAAGTTAAATTAACAATGTAGACCTCCAGTGTCCAGACAGAATAGAAGGAACCAAAAAACAAAAACAAAACCAGAAAGCAGTGGTGGCCTGGCGGTTAAGGTATCAGACTTGTGACCGCAGGATTGCAAGTTTGAATGCAGCAACTGCCAGTTGTGCCACTAAGGTACCCTGAGCATGGTACTGTTCCCACACACTGGTCCCTGGGCGCTGTTGTCATGGCTGCCCCCTGCTCACATATGTGACTGGTAAAATGCAGTGCAAATTTTGTTGCGTGCTGTGCTGGGTAAACACAAGGCCATTGGGTGCTGTTTGTTCTGTTTGCTTTAAACAAAGGGAAAAAAAAAAATTGTCCAAAAAATGTTAAATCCATCCAACCAGGAGTAGAGACATGCATAGACATCACACGTACTGTCATCATGAAACACAGTTATCCAATCTATCTGTAAAACACATATTCTAATATGTAACCCGTGTCAATTAGCCCACTTCCGGTTACAACTTTATTGTGGCGGGATAACTTCCTTTAACTTCCTGCGTCACTTGTCACGCATCCTCCTGTTGCTGCACTGCTCCGGTGCTACTCCCGCTTTGACTGGATTGTTTGAATGAAAACTATTAAAACTGCCTATCTAACGAAGACTTATTCACCCGTCAATCCTACTACACTACACATACATGATCCAAAATGACTTTCACCTAATTCTACTTTAATGACCATATCGTCTACCCCACATCAGTCTATATTAGGGCCGTAGTCTGTGGGCCAGGTGTCTGTCCGTTGATCATCACACCCGATAGGGGTCCCATCTAGTAATGTCAGAACAGATGTTCCTCAGAAGAATGGTATACCTGAGCAGTGTGATTAGATGTTCCTCAGAAGAATAGTAATACCTGACACATCCCCACATGGGACGGCTCAGTCAGGTCTGAACTCATGTATTGAATTTTTTAATTTCAAGTGATATTCATGCTGCTGAAGTGCATCTGGTCATGCCTGATTTTTTTCAGAGGTGTATGATGTTTAGAATGGGTGGCACCCACAAGGTCGGTTCCTGTCAGGTCGTCTCACAATGTACTAAAAACAAGTATGTGTGTGTGTGTGTGTGTGTGTGTAAATGTGTGTAAAAGTGTGTGTGTGTGTGTGTGTAAATGTGTGTGTGTAAGTGTGTGTGTGTGTGTGTAAGTGTGTGTGTGTGTGTGTGTGTGTGTGTGTGTGTGTAAATGTGTGTAAAAATGTGTAAGTGTGTGTGTGTGTGTGTGTGTAAATGTGTGTAAAAGTGTGTGTGTGTGTGTGTGTGTGTGTGTGTAAATGTGTGTGTGTAAATGTGTGTGTAAGTGTGTGTGTGTGTAAATGTGTATAAAAGTGTGTGTGTAAGTGTGTGTGTGTGCATGTGTGTGTGTGTAAACGTGTGTAAAAGTGTGTGTGTGTGTGTGTGTGTGTGTGTGTGTGTGTGTGTGTGTGTAAGTGTGAATAAAAGAATAAAAATAAATTAGTCAAATGTTAAATCGGCTAAAATTTTAAACAATGTAAGTTTATCTGTAAAAGGTAAATTAACAAATATTATAATTAAAATATATTAATTAAAATGCAAATAGATTCAATGACTAATGAAAATGTAAAATGTACATTTCATTTCATTATTCTATATATTTGTTTACTTTAAAGGTTTTCTGCTGCTGCTGTTGAAGAAAATGAAACATTTTAATAAAAGTCTTGAAGTCTGTTTTATTGTTTTTTTCAAGTTGGACCTGCATTGCTCATTTCAAGACTTCAATTAAATCAAATGATTAATTATCAATTAATTGTCCCGCCTGGCCTTGCACAGAGCCGGGTACAACCTCTGGAACGCTCTGGTGTATGCAGTCAGGTCTGAGCTCCCTGCACAAAAACAACAACAACACAAGAGTCACTTCAAAGAATCATTCTATGGAAACATATTTGAGGAGACAGAGACGTGTTCTGTGTTCAGACCCGCTGTTCTGTCACGGACCGACTGGGACCAGAAAAAACACCCCTGGACTTTTCCCCCATGAGTCGCCCCATCGGTGGATTCAGTATTTAAATGGAGATTTGCTCCTTCTGGACTTCAGCGACACCAAAACCGTCCATAAAAGAACAGAGATTGTGACGGACAGTGAAAGACGAGGAAGGAAAATGATGACTAAAAATATATTTAAAAATGGGGAAAAAAAGCCTTTAAAATTATGATTTGAGTTTGTAAAAAATGACAAAAAATTATGAGAGAAAATGATCCTGGAGGAAAGAATATCAGTTTAAGTATTGGGACTAAAAATGTATTTAAAAATGGGAATAAAATGCCTTTAAAATTATGATTTGAATTTGTAAAAAATGACAAAAAATGATTAAAGGAAATGATGCTGGCTGGCCTGGGAACGCCTCGGGGTCCCCCCGGAGGAGCTGGAGGACGTGTCTGGGGTGAAGGAAGTCTGGGAGTCCCTGCTTAGACTGCTGCCCCCGCGACCCGGCCCCGGATAAGCAGACGAAAATGGATGGATGGATGATGGTGAAAATAATATGGGTTTAAGTATTGGGACATTCTTTTTTTTTTTTTTTTTTTTAAATGGGAAAGGGGGGGAAAAAAGAGAGAAAAAGAGAGAAAAGGAGTTTCAGTTGTGAACTGGCCGCGGTGTGTGGATGTACGGAGGCCTAGTGGTGTGTTTATGTTGCACTACAACATGACTTTTGTTTAATTTGGTCAGATTTGTGTTGATGTTTGTGGTCGGGGGGAAATGGAGGCTTGTTGTTGTTGTTTTGTATTTGTTGTGGGTGTTGCTTTACGTTTTTGTCTCTGTTTCTTGCTGATTGTTGAAATTGTTAAATGTTGATCGTTGTATTTTTTTCAATGTTATATTCTGTTGTCCTTAAGAAACATTTTTTTTTTTAAAAAGACCCAAATTATTCTAACTGGAACTGATACTGAGTTTGACGACAGCGACACAGAAGAGTTTGCGGGGCAACTTTTCCCTCCGGAGGTCGAGGCCGAGTTGTTCAGAAGTGACACCGAGGATGAAGAATTGAATGGATTTAGTCTCCGTTCAGACTGCGGGGCTTAACGCTCAATTCTGATGTTTTTGCGAGGTCGTTCACATTTCCAGTTAAATGTGACTTGTATGTGACTCCAGTGTGAACATTAAACGGCCCAAAAGTGTCCCACATGTGACACTGGAGACACGACGACGTCAACCACAGCGAGCGTCTCTGTGTTTACAGAAGTTGTCCAAACATGGACGCAGCATCGAGCACCTGGAGATTTTAAAGTTCCTCTCGTACCGGAGCCAGAACATGAACAACTTACTTGTTTTAAGGAGGAGATTGAGAAGGAGAAGGACGAGGTTTTTGGTCGTGGTGTTTTGTGGGACAGTCTGTTGAAAGGAACGTGTGGATGTGGAGACGGAGTCAAGAGTGGTGAGTGGAGATGTGCTTCACTTCAGTGACACGGAGTTCATTAACAATTTTCTCCTACTTCAGCGCAGAATAGTGACGTTTGTGTCTTGTTGATAATGTGTAGGTGGATGAATGTGACCTGACCGTTCACACTGAAGTCACATGTCAAAAGATCAGATACAGGAGCATAGGGGCCAAAAAATCAGATTTGGGTCACTTCAGGTGCAGTGTGAACGTAGAGTTAGTGATTTGGAGTGAGATGGAGAGTTTGTTAAACTTGTTCTGTTCTGTTGTTTATAGTTTATCTGAAGAACAGTCAAATATGTGACGGTAACAGTCTGTTGTTCTCTCTTCTGTTGTTATTGTACAGGAAATGTCGGCTCCTTCTCTCTCATTTTATAAAACAAATTTCCCCCAAAACGTGACACTTATATGTGTTTTTTCTTCGTTACACATGTTTTGTGTGGTGTGACTTCTACTCCAGACACATATAGTGAGTGTGTGGGGTGTGTGATGCTTTACCGGTGAAATTCATCTTCCCGTTGTTGAAGACACAGATCCTGACTTTTTCACAGTGAAAGTAGAGGCCAGGGAACAGCTCCGGCTCATAACTGCACAAATACACAAAAGTACACTTAAATACACACAAATACACACAAATATGTACAAGGTTTACCCATCCTGAACCAGGACCTTGTCCTGGTTCAGTCCTGGTTTAGTCCTGGTTTAGTCCTGCTTTAGTCCTGCTTTAGTCCTGTTTTACACCTGGTTTAGTCCTGGTTTAGTCCTGCTTTAGTCCTGGTTTAGACCTGGTTTAGTCCTGGTTTAGTCCTGCTTTAGTCCTGTTTTAGACCTGCTTTAGTCCTGGTTTAGACCTGGTTTAGTCCTGGTTCAGTCCTGCTTTAGTCCTGGTTCAGTCCTGCTTTAGTCCTGGTTCAGTCCTGGTTCAGTCCTGCTTTAGTCCTGGTTCAGTCCTGGTTCAGTCCTGCTTTAGTCCTGATTTAGACCTGGTTTAGTCCTGGTTCAGACCTGCTTTAGTCCTGGTTCAGTCCTGGTTCAGTCCTGCTTTAGTCCTGATTTAGACCTGGTTTAGTCCTGGTTTAGACCTGCTTTAGTCCTGGTTCAGTCCTGGTTTAGACCAGGTTTAGACCTGGTTCAGCCCTAGTTTAGTCCTACTTTAGTCCTGGTTTAGTCCTGCTTTAGTCCTGGTTCAGTCCTGTTTAGTCCTGGTTCAGTCCTGCTTTAGTCCTGGTTCAGTCCTGGTTCAGTCCTGCTTTAGTCCTGATTTAGACCTGGTTTAGTCCTGGTTCAGACCTGCTTTAGTCCTGGTTCAGTCCTGGTTCAGTCCTGCTTTAGTCCTGATTTAGACCTGGTTTAGTCCTGGTTTAGACCTGCTTTAGTCCTGGTTCAGTCCTGGTTTAGACCAGGTTTAGACCTGGTTCAGCCCTAGTTTAGTCCTACTTTAGTCCTGGTTTAGTCCTGCTTTAGTCCTGGTTCAGTCCTGGTTTAGTCCTGGTTCAGTCCTGGTTCAGTCCTGCTTTAGTCCTGGTTCAGTCCTGGTTCAGTCCTGCTTTAGTCCTGGTTCAGTCCTGGTTCAGTCCTGCTTTAGTCCTGGTTCAGTCCTGCTTTAGTCCTGGTTCAGTCCTGCTTTAGTCCTGCTTTAGTCCTGGTTTAGACCTGGTTTAGTCCTGGTTTAGTCCTGGTTTAGTCCTGGTTCAGTCCTGGTTCAGTCCTGCTTTAGTCCTGGTTCAGTCCTGCTTTAGTCCTGGTTCAGTCCTGCTTTAGTCCTGGTTTAGACCTGGTTCAGTCCTGGTTTAGTCCTGGTTTAGACCTGGTTTAGACCTGGTTATTTCTTATCTCGACAAAAGGAAAGTAAAAGTAAAAGTATAAACCGTCCCAGTCTCACATGAGTCTTTTTCACAGTGAATCTTGAAACTAAATCCGTGTGTTGAGTTTCCGGAGCAGCGGACTGACCTGGAACATCCTCGGAGCTCCTCGTAAAGACGATCCAGTCGGACGGGGAACGTCTGGGAGACCGCCAAGACGTTGTGCACCTTGTACTTGGAGAAGGTGACAGGGAATCCCAGCTTTTGAACGATCCGCGCGAATCTCCGAGCGGCGGTGTGCGCGTCATCCAAACTGCGGAGAAAACCACAACAACTGAGATCTGATTGTACATGCATGTCTACGGACGAATGTTCAGCCGTTACCATGGTTACACTACGCATGCCAAGGCTGGGCACCATTAAGAAGTCACCGATACGATACAAACCTCGATACACAGGACACGATACTTCGATACACAGGCCACGATACTTCGATACACAGGCCACGATACTTCGATACACAGGCCACGATACTTCGATACACAGGTCACGATACGATACACAAGCCACAATACAATACATACTTCGATACAGTTTCGATTCAGTACAATATATTTCAAATTGATTTGCTATGATTCAATAAAAATCGAGTCTAAATTGTGGCTGTGACACTAAAAGTCTTTGTTAAATCACTTCTTCTTGTGCAAAGAGTTTCCTTCCTCTAAACAAGCAACAAAACTGTAGCTCTGAAACAAAATAATTTAGTGAAATAAAGCAAAAAATATTCTTGGTGATATATCAATACATGAGTCCACGATATCGATACTGTATCATCACATTAAACTATGCGATATATTGATATTTTGATATTTTCACACCTCTGATCCACACATGAGCAAACGCTGCCAAAAAGTTGGAAGATTGTGTAAAAATTCAAGAAAAACGACACACAATAAAACTAATCCACTTTGAAAATGTGACTTGTTCCTCCACTTCTGCCCTGGGAGCTCAAACTGACGGGACACAGGAAGCGCGCTCATGTTCACTTTGTGTTTAGAGTGCAGCGGCGGCGGCGGCGGCGGCGGCGGCGTTAGATTTGTCCGTGTGTGTAAAGTCGTGTCGTGAGTTCAGGTCAGACCTGTGTGCTCCGGTGCAGCTCAGGTGTCCTCTTCCTGAGATCATCGCCGTGGATCTGGGAGACCGAATCCTCATGATCACCTGATTAAACTAAACAAGACAAATACACACTGTTTAATAAACCTGGTTTAGACCTGGTTCAGTCCTGGTTTAGACCTGGTTTAGTCCTGGTTCAGTCCTGGTTTAGACCTGGTTTAGTCCTGGTTTAGTCCTGGTTTAGTCCTGGTTTAGTCCTGGTTCAGTCCTGGTTTAGTCCTGGTTTAGTCCTGGTTTAGTCCTGGTTTAGTCCTGGTTTAGTCCTGGTTTAGTCCTGGTTTAGTCCTCGGGTGTTATATTCCACATTCCGTCCGGTCGTTGCGATTTTTCTGAGATTCAGGCGACAGTTGAGTGATGCTGAGCACATCACGTTCCTGAAACACGACACAACACGTCCACACATCAATCTGAGAAGGTAGAAACATCTGAAAAGCTGATTTTTCATGAGATGGGCCCTTTAAAATTCACACTGGAGATCACACACACAAGTCACATTTAACTGGAAATGTGAACGACCTCGCAAAAAATATCAAAAAAATCCAAACTGAGCATTAAGCCCTGCAGTCTGAACGTAGACGTAAAGAGCGGCACGTCAGAACCAGCAGTGCCTCCAGTTGGCATCACGCCCCCAGGGACTGTTGATGACATCAGCCCAGAGCATCAGTACAGTGACTTACGTGATGTTTAGATTGAGCTGCTCGACCGGTGCCTTTTGGGAGCTGGAGGCTTCTGCAAACACAAAACACAAGAGTCATTTAAATACAGCAGTTAGTTTTGTTGTAGTCCTGGTTTAGTCCTGGTTAAGTCCTGGTCTAGACCTGGTTCAGTACCTTCCGCAATCTCTTCTGGTTGCTCTAACTCTTGCTCCTCTTCTCTCCTCTCCTCTGGATTCTGAAAAGAAACAATTTGAGCTTAAAAAGTCAGAAGGAAAAGAGGAGAGGGTCAGAGGGTCAGAGAAGAGGATGCAGAGAATATTCTTAACTTTTCTTCCATTCAGGAGCTATATTTGGTTTAAATTGTTGATCGCTATGACAACAGTCCTAATTTTTGTCTTCCTGATCACTTCAGAGCAATAACATCTCCAAAAGCATTTGGCAGAACCTCCACCAGAAAAGCTACACAATGCAACTTTAGAGCACCAAACGTTAACGTCAAGAAAAAAAATAGTGGCTGATATAAAGAAAGCCAGTTAAAGTCTGAACAGCACTGTGTCCTGTGTGTGAGTGTGTGTGTGGGATGGGAGTTTACCTGCGATGCAGAGGGCAGAGGGGGACTGGCTTTAGGTGAGTTTCTTGCACCGTTGGCCTGTTTTGCCACCTGCAGAGGGCTCTCCGGTCTGGTGTAAGGATTGTCCCGAGGAGAGTAATAGTTTTTTTCTTGAAGAAGGCCCTGGTTTGGCACGAGAGTTCAGTGACCGTGTGGTTCTATCAGTGTCCATACTGATACGGTCTTCCAATATGGCTTCAGTTTGGGCTGACATATGACCCAACACCTTAGCTTCTGGGTTCATTGTCCTGTTGTGCATGGACATCTGTAAAAACACACAAATACATTTGAACTCAACACACTTAAGAGCCAACATCATATTTTGCACTTTAAACTACTACAACACATAGTCATGTTTGATGGTGTTTTATTAACACTGTCTACAATCTGACCTTTGAATACACCATGTGCATTTTGAAATATTTTATCACTCCAAGCTACAATTTGCAAATTAGATGTTATGTCCAGACAGTTAATCTACAATTACTTTTACTTGAGAACTAGTTTTCCCAAATACCTTTTACTCTTACTTGAGTAACTTGTTGAAACACTATGTACATGTACTTAAGTCATATTATATTGAAGTAACAAGTAGCACAATCATAAAACTCATGAGTTGTGTCTAGAAACAACATTATGGACCAAAACATGTAGACAGAGTCGTCCAGTGTGATTTTTTTTTTAAATTTGTGTCTCATTTTCAGAGTTACAGTGACGACTAACAACGACTACTTACCACGTATCCGATGTGAACAGGAGCTGAAGCTTTGTTTGAGCTGGTGACTTGTAAAAGTTGAGGAGAGCTTGAGATATGCTGCTATCTGTGTGCCGTCCTGGACGAAAGTGGACAAACTGAACTTAACTCTACCTTATACACCTCCGATGTTATGTAACATCAAAGATGTACCATGACGACGGAACTCGATATGCTAATGAGACACTTTTTCGATATATTTGAAAGTAAACAATATTGTGACCCTACAACTGTACAGAACTCACTCTTATGTAACAGATAATACTCCCTACAACTGTACAGAACTCACTCTTATGTAACAGATAATACTCCCTACAACTGTACAGAACTCACTCTTATGTAACAGATAATACTCCCTACAACATCACAACTGTTATGAACATGGGCCTCCAGCTCCTCCTACAGCCATATCTGCTTTGATCTGTGTGTGTGTGTTTGTGTGTGTGTGTGTGCGTGTGTGTGTGTGTGTGTGTGTGTGTGTGTGTGTGTGTGTGTGTGTGTGTGTGTGTGTGTGTGTGGTTTTGTGTGTGCGTGTGTGTGTTTGTGTGTGGTTGTGTGTGTGTGCGTGTGTGTGTTTGTGTGTGTGTGCGTGTGCGTGTGTGTGTGTGTGTGTATGTGTTTGTGTTGTGTGTGTTTGTGTGTGTGTGTGTGTGTGTGTGTGTCACATCAGTGTGACTTTAAATCAGCATTAAAAGGCAGTTTTAATTTGAGATGTTTTTTTTTCAGGGGGAATGGAAAGAGTTGTGTTTGTGTAGTGTTCTTATTGCTAATGTTATGTAATGTCATTATTAACATCATTAAGACTTAGCTTCATTTAAACAACAAGATCATCCGGGGGCAGCAGTAGCTCAGTTGGTAGAGCATTTGCCCGCTGATCTGAAGGTTGGTGGTTCGAATCCAGCTCTCAACATAAACATCACAGGCTGAGCGGTCAGATCCACTGACCCACAGGTTGGCTGGTGTGATTCCAGCTCCCACAGATGAATGCTGTCGTTGTGTCCTTGGGCAAGACACTTAACCCACCTTGCCCACAGTGTCTGCGTACACTGGTGTGTGAATGGATGAGTGGTTCCTTGTTTGTTTGAGTGCCTTGAAGGTGGAAAAGCGCTGTAGAAAAATGTGACCATTTACCATCATCCATGTGGGTCATGTACAGGCTGAGAAAACACTTACTGTATGTAAGTTGCACTTTTTTCAGGGTTTGGGTGTTTCCTGTGACTTATACTCCAGTGCAACTTATAGATTAAAATTTTCAGACTGACAGCCGCGAGAGGCTCTACGCTTGTGTGTCAGTATCTACTACTACTATTACTCCTGTACCACTGTCACTTCACTCTACTGTGCATGTCTCCTGTAGAAAAAGCTGTTTCTTGCTGCAAATAGTGAAATATGCAGCCATAAATGCAGCCAAACTTTCCTGAAGTCACTGGATGAATCGACAAGGCCTGAACTTCAGCGACACCGAAACCATCCTGTCAGGATTCAGAAAGGCTGGAATAATTCTAACTGGAACTTATGCTGAGTCAGCTACACAGAAGAGGAAGCGGTGCTTCGTTTACATCATGGATCTATGAAGTAACACAGAGGATGAAGAATTCAGTGATTTTAGTGATTTGGAGTGAGATGGAGAGTTTGGTAAACTTGTTCTGTTGTTTATGCTACAATTATCTGAAGAACTGTTCATATGTTATGTTATTAGCACCTATTCAGTCTGTTGTTCTTTATTCTATTGTTATTACTATAACTTGTCTCTGATTTTATAAAATACATTTCCTCAAAAAGTGTGACTTATAGTCCGGTGTGACTTATATACGTTCCTTTCTTCTTCATTGCACATTTTTTGGCTGATGCGATTTATAGTCCGGAAAATACGAAGTTATATGCACTTTTCCTTTCCCAAGGATCTGACCAAACAAGGCGGGCTTTGACAGGTTCATTGATTTAGAGCATTGTTTCCCAAGACTGAGTCGCGACCCTCAGGTGGGTCGCAAGAGATTTTTCTTGGGTCACCTTGTCATGTTCTGCATGTCGATCTGCAGTATACAGACACATATTCAAATGTTAAGACATGGTTTGCATAATTTCAAATCTTTTTGTAATTATTTTATTGACTATTTTGTTCCAATATTGCTGCTTTAATTGAATGTTCAAAAGAAAAAGAAATGTTCTACATTTAATGTCCAAATAGGCGACTTACGGATCCTTTTATTGCTGCTTCAATGACTGTTTTTTATTGTTTAAAACTTGAGTAACACTAATTGTTCAGAGACACGATCACTCAGTCAACAATAAAATATCCTCATTAATGTTCAATAATGATCAAATCCACCTTTATTTTGTGATTTACCAATAATGTCTATTGACTTGGGTTGTGAAGATTTGTGGCTTTTTAAAAAATGTTTGAAAATGTTTTATTTACTGTCCTTGTGTATCAAAATTAGTTTTTTTCTCAATAAATTATTTATTCTGACAAAATCAGATGATGCTAATTGGCACATGGGTGGCACATGGGCACCAGATTGGCACAGGACGACTGGGCTTTTTCCTACTAAAAACTGTGTAATTTGCTTTATCTGCATCAAATTTTGCACAAGTGATGATCTCATGTTTTTTTTACAGTTCCTTGGTGTATCAGAAGGTATATCCAAAGTTTAAAAGGCAGTTTTCAGTGTTAATTGTATATGGGGTTTTTTCGGGCGTAATTGAAAGAGTTGTGTTTGAGTCTAGTGTATTTATTGTTAATGTTATATAATGTCATTAATTAAGACCAGACAGAAAGCACCGAGTCTTAGCTTCACTTAGACACCAAGATCAACCATGTGGTCCATGTACAGACTGAGAAAACCCTCAAGTTATATGTACTTTTCCTTTCCCGAGGATTTGACCAAACCAGACCTGCAGGATTAACAGGTTAAAGCTGCACTATGTAACTTTTTCATGCTGTACTGTGGAACAGAAGTCCACGGCACAACTTTTAACAGGAACCAAAAAACAAGAACATATCACATCAAACTGCAAATCTGCTTCTTGTTCGATTTAGAATTGATTTTAAGATTGTATTGTTTGTTTTCAAAGCTTTGGATGAACTGGCCCCACAGTACGTCTCATTATTTATTTATTAGTTTTTAGCTTTATGCATTTTAACACTTTTGTTTTTATGACTTACTGTCTGTCATTGTATTGATTTGTCTGTGCAGCACTTTGAAGACTGTCATGTTTATAAATTGGACAGGATCGTACTGTGGAACATACACATCTTCATGGAGACAGTCACAGAGGTCAGATCTGTGGAGAAGCAAGCCTGCTCACTGTAATGTAAATAGCACTTTTCCATCAATGTGTGGTACATTTATACACCAGTCTTGGCTAGAATTTTCAGCCTGGGATCTGACCATAGACTGAAGTGGACTAAGACAGTGTGACGTCACCCAGTGTTTGGCTCCAGTCAAATGGAACTAACTGAGGGTAGCAGTTATAGGGGTGAATTTGTTGAAGAGTTGAAGTTCCACATTAATATACCATATTAATGATAATCATGTAAAGCACATTAATATGAACATAGGCTCACAGCTGCAGTTACAGGCAGATACTTTATTAAACCTGAGGGAAATTCTAGTTTGGTCTTAGGCTACGTTCAGACTGCAGCCTGAAGTGACCCACATCCGATTTTTTGGCTCCTATGTGACCTGTGTCTGATCTTTTAATGACAGTCTGAACCACACAGATCCGATTTTTGCAAATACAACCCAGGACACTTGGATATGTGCTCCTAAAACTGATACATATCTGATCTTTTGACATGTGACTTCAGTCTGAACGGCCAAAGTGCATTCATCAACCTACATGTCATCAACAAGCCACAAACACTACTCACTACTTAATATTCTGTGCTGAAGTAGGTGGAAGCTGTAAGAAAGCCACAACCATGGTGGACAAAAATGCAAGAGAATTTTCAGGCTCTGAAGGCTCGGAATCTAGTCAGTGGAGGGAAAGTGAGTTTAGCGAGTTAATTAATATTTGGGAGGATAGCTGTTTTCAGGCCAAATTGGAGGGGTCTAATCAGAACCGGGCAATTTTTGAAATGATTGTCCGTCAAGCAACAAAGCACATAGCAATCGCACCGCTCTTGGCTGTGACTCTGCACCCAAACGTTCATTTCTACGCCCGTCGCTGCCACTGCCCAACAAAAGACCGTGACCAAAACTTCGTCTTTCTCCTTCTCAATCTTCTCCTTAAAACAAATAAGCTGTACATGTTCTGGAACTTTAAAATCTCCAGGTGCTCAATGCTGCGTCCATGTTTAGGGGACTCCTGTAAACAGAGTGTCCTTCAGTGTGCATGCAGGACACTTCTGGGGCGTTTAAAGTTCACGCTGGAGATCACATACAGTCGTCCCTTGCTATATAGCGGTTCAACTTTCGCGGTCTAGCTGTTTTGTGGATTTTTTTTTGTGTGCAATGTTACAGTGTATAAACGCACCAATGGCCAAGGGACTGCAGACCATTGTTAATCAGTCTCCTCCGTGCAGTGTCTTCTGTACAGTACAGAATGTGTTCAGCTGCCAAATTTACATAAATGTTGGATCTCTAGTAGTGTGATTCTGAAGTGCTGTGCAAGTTTTCTCCCCAACAAAACCATTGATGAACGTCGATGTCGATGAAACGTTCTGCACCAACAAAGGCTCCTGCGGTCGCACCCAAAAGACAGAGGAAGATGTAACCATTGCACGAAAAGTTGGACTTCTGGACATGCTGAAAGAAGGTAGAAGTTACACGGCTGTGGCAGAGTCCTGCACTGGGTTGGGTACAGGCAAATAGTTCCTGAAACGAGCGGGTTTGAACGTTCTGGAAATTTTACGAGCGGGTATGCGGGTGGGTAGTGGGTAAAGTTTGATATAATGTCGGGTTAACAGGCGGGTGCGGTCTCCAAAAATTGGACCCGTGCAGGACTCTGCGCTGTAGACCTCCATTACAGGAATAAATTAATCTTCGTTTTGTTACATAAAGGAGGAAAAATAAAAGGACGACAGTAGCTATAAGTTTTAAGAAGGATGCAAAAAGGGCTATCACTGTCCTGTTTGAGAAAAGTGGATAAAGTGTGTGCTGAGGGGTTTTACAGACATAAAACAGATATAATAATTGTAAAAAATAAAGCTGACTACTTCGTGGATTTCACCGATCGAGGGTTATTTTTAGAACATAATCCCCACAATATACGAGGGACCACTGTATATGTTGCATCTAATTGGAAACATGAATAACCTCGCAAAAAGTCAGATTTCACACAAAAAATTCAAATAGAGCATTAAGCCCTGCAGTCTGAAGCTCAGTCGCCTTTGTGTCTCAGTGCAGTTTAACAGGAGGACTGGTCTGGGAGGGTCAGCAGATGATCACACAGATGAGTTTAATGCCATACTGTGGAATTTTACCATCAAAACAGTAACATCTCCACGAGGCAGTCTCCGAGTGCTTGCATTCAGCTGGTTCAAAAGGGTCTTTGATATGGAATTTCCCATACAAAAACCCACACACAAGAAATCCAATCATAAAAGTCAATTGAGTATGTTATGTGCAACACTGTGAAATGAGGCAGGGAAAAGAGAGGAAGGAGGGAGGGGGGCTGGAAATACTCACATGTACTGTACAGATTTAAACGGACAGTATATGAAGTGTGTGCTGAAAATGCCTTTGACAGATGAGTACATTTTTTCTAATTCTGACCTGATTTGGTGGTACAGTAGCCAGACTGGCGCCACCTAGTGCCTCTGTTCAATTCCATTTCTCCCCAGCGACTGGGTCAGGAATCGGTATACACTAAACAATTTGCAAGAACCCCGGAAGTGTGAGTCCAGGCACCAGCCAACCAGAGCCGTTTATTCTGTGTTGAAAACGATTCCCGAGGGGAAAGACGTTATTGTAGTCTGATTCGTCAGCTGGTTTCACTTCGTGGAAACCTCGCAGTGTTAGAATTCATTTGCTCAAAAGGTAAGGGAGTACTTTTTTCATTTAACCAATCACTGCTATTTGGTCGTGACGTATGTAATGCGTCGCTAACGGGGTTAACTGGTATATTAAGCTTTTCCCAAATCCTGTAGGAAGAAGGATAATAACGTCTTTCCCCTTGATAAACTTCACCAAACATTCTCTTTATTCCAGCTTTAAATCCTCAATCTCGGGAATCGTTGACAACACAGAATGTATGGCTCTTCGCTGATTGGTTGGTGCCAGAACTCGCACTTTCAGGGTTTTGGCGAATTGTCTAGAACAGGGGTGCTCACACTTTTTCAGCATGTGAGCTACTTACAAAATGACCAAGTCAAAATGATCTACCTTATACAAAGCCAAGCAAACTGCACTGAAACACTCTGTGCCCATTTTTGGACCCTCACCCACAGTTTGAGAACCCCTTCTTTAAGAGAACTTCCTCTGGCACTTTACACTTTGCATTCTTTTCTGGTTTTTTGCAGTGATATTTACCAGCCTCTGCATGTTTACCAAACCAAACGCACATCGTGACAAACACAGAACACACTTTTGTTAGACAAACTTCAGCCAAATGTGGCAGTAGGTCTGTTCTGTAGATCCGCTCTATGCTGTAGACCTGCTTTGTGCCAACACTGGAACACAAATTTAGACTGGTTTTTGCTTCACGTTTGGTCTTGCTCTTCTAATCAGCCGCACTGTGGGAGGGGCTTGTGTTCGCTGTACGCAGGAAGGAGCGAGAGCGTGAAAAGGCGAGGGGCGGCGTGCTGACGTGAGGCAGATGGACAGGTAGGATGTTTAGGAAGTTGAACCTGCCCTGTGATGCACGCTGGTACACGAGGGCACACGCTGTCGCAGACGAGCCGTGCATAGGGAGCGTGTGTGTTTGTGATGTGCCGTAGAGTCTCCGCAGGTTTCAAATGAGCGCACAGGCTGCACTGAGACGCCCCACACGCTCCTGCACCCGCTACAAGTTTATTACCAACAGCAGCGGCCGGAATGAAATATGATCACACTTGTTGAGTGTCAGACCTCGAGTGAGAGACAAGACCGAGTCCAAACGCGAGTCCAAGACGAGACACGGTGATCTACCCACACGACCCTGGCGATCGACTGGTAGATCGCGATCGACGTATTGAGCACACCTGGTCTAGTGTATTCTGATCCTGACCTAGTCGCTGGAATGAAATGAAATTGAGCGGAGGCACTAGGTCGCACCAGCCTGGCTAACGTTATTGCCCTTCTTCCTTAGAAATTTGGGAAAAACTTAATAGCAGTTAGCCCCGTTAGTGGCGCATTACATAAGTCACGACCAAATAGCAGCAATTGGTTAAAAAAATAAAAAAGTACCCTCCAACCGTCAAGCAAACAAAGCCTAACACCGCGAGATCAGACAGTTTCCATGAAGTGAAACTGGCTGCTGAATCAGGCTTGTGGTACAGGACCTATGTTAAATATCACTACAGTTTTACATCAGTTAAGCAGTTTGGCAGGTTGTGAAGAAAAGTTGGAAAGTACAAAAACACAGAAAATATTGCCTTGTAAGTTGTAAACAGAATCCGGAAAATCCATCCATAATACAGAGAGAGAGTTTACGCACAAGGAATGACTTTTTCTGACACCTTAAACCTTCATTACAGGAGTTGTCATTTATTTGTATCAGTCTAATCAAAACTTTTGTGTCATTTAGAAGTGCTGGGCCTTGTTAATATTATAGTTGCTAGGTAACAGTCCGACTATTAACCTTCAGCAAAATTACAAAACTAGAAAGGTTTTTAGTCAAATCTTAAACTAATGATGTTAATGATGCTTCAGAGGAATGAGCAGTCTAACCTGTGCTATCCATTTCAAAGTAAAACCACACAACTTTCACATCCCAGTAATGACACGTGGTTTTCTGTGTTTTCAGTGTGCTAAAAACATCCAAAATGAACCTCTATTTTAGGTCTATTTAGGGGGTAAAATGTTACAAGGTGGGGCTTTAACACACTGTACAATTTGCTCTCCCATGTTTAGCTTTACTCCAACCTCACTCTGCTGTCAGTCCAACAGTATTTCAGGTTTGTTTCTTTGCATGGAATGTCCTGGTCCTGGTGTAGTCCTGGTGTAGTCCTGGTTTAGTCCTGGTTTAATCCTGGTTCAGTCCTGGTTTAGTCCTGGTTTAGTCCTGGTTCAGCCCTGGTTAAGTCCTGGTTTAGACCTGGTTCAGTCCTGGTTTACTCCTGGTTCAGTCCTGCTTTAGTCCTGGTTCAGTCCTGGCGATCGACTCTGCGGTTACGGCGTGTATATATTTACGACTGGTTTAGTCTGGTTTAGTCCTGGTTTAAACCTGATTCAGTCCTGGTTCAGTCCAGGTGTAGTCCTGGTTTAGTCCTGGTCTACTCCTAGTCTAGTCCTGGTCCAGTCCTGGTGTAGTCCTGGCGTAGTCCTGGTTTAGACCTGGTTCAGTCCTGGTGTAGTCCTGGCGATCGGCTCAGCAGTTGCGGCGTGTATATATTTATAATTCACTAATAGCACGGTGTAGGTTCAGTCCTGGTTTAGACCTGGTTTAGTCCTGGTTTAGTCCTGGTTCAGTCCTGGTTTAGTCCTGGTTTAGTCCTGGACTACTGGGCAGTCAGACTAATGGGCTGACCCTGATTTATCACGGACAAGGGCAGGTAATATGTGGAATGTTAATGGGTCCAGGTGGGTGCAGATTTAACTTTGATATAATCATCAGGTTAAAAGGCGGGTGTGGGAGGGTGTGGGTGGGTGTAGGTGGGTGTGAGCAGGTGCAAGTGGGTGCGGGTGGGTGCAGATCTCTAAAAATGGACCCATGCAGGACTCTAATGTGTGGAGAGGCAAGCCCGCTCACAGTAAGAATGCGTGTTTGTCTAGTCATTTTTGACCATTAAAACACCTGTAATTAAATAAATGCGAGTTTGAATTTAATTCCACAGTATGATCCATAACTTGACACAAGTCACCACAACATAACATCACACCTGCCCCCCTCCTGAAACGACGAGCAGAAGATGGATGAACCTTCTGACAGTAGATGGATGGTATCAGAGCTCCAGCTGTTTGAGAGTCCAGACGAGTCTCCAGACGTGTGCACACATCGCCGTCTGGACCGACAACACTAAAGCTGCACGAACCTTCAAATGCTCCCTTTTTCACTCACTCAGTCACTCCCCTTTCAGAGCTCTATCACAAATGATCAGTGTGCGTCACGCTAAAGAAAATAGTGCATATTACATCAGGTTTGTCGAGTTGCTGTGCACAGTTTTGTATCATGTTTTTTATATTTATGTTAGGGTGACGAAAAGGGCTAGGGTTAGGGCTTTGGGGACGAAAAAACTGACGATGTTTTATTTTTTAATCACCGATTTCTGTTGGCGTTTCAATTTAATCTTACAAATGTGTGATATTGTGCGTATCAGGGGTCTGGGGTCCTAATTTTGGACCATTTGCTGTATTTCATTGCATTTTAGACGTCTACAAAGTCATAGCTCAAAAATACAAGCTAGTGTAGCCTATACTTATTTTTTCATGGGTTATTTTCCTGACAGTGTCTATGTCTCCTGTCCCTGCTCTGACAGAGACCTGCTCCTGTCACGTCTCACAGGAGGCTTCAGTGTGTGATTCAAGAGCAGGACGAACACTTTAGACGTTAGCTTTTATCAGGACGTTTGAACACATGTTTTATCCTGTATTTATACTGAGATCCTGCTGCTGAGGGCCAGACTATTCCCACGTACAAACTCTACAAACTTTTTCAGCTGGGGTTTATGAACGTATCTCCGCTAATATAAGGTAAATTTTCTTCAAATAAAAAGTGGTGTAGAGTTTTGAGACATGAAGAACTCTGTCATGATCATCCAACCTGTCCACAGAAGTAATAATACGCTTAATAAATGCAGGTGCATTTTCTGATCTAAGGAGCGGTCTGTGCCCTCGCTGTGAGAGCGCACAGGGGCGAGGAGTGGTAAGGTGGAGTTGTGCTGGAGAAGTGTCTGTGATTGTATACAGTACATGGAAGTATAATAAGATCCTATTGTAGATCCATGGCTTTGTCTGATCAGATGAACAGATTTGTCGCCAAAACTAAGATAAGTGTCCCACTCAAAGCTGCCAACTGATAAAGTCAAAATCCCAGACATTTTGGGATAATTTTGAAATTCCTTCTAAATTTGTCTTTTGGGTCCCAAAAGGAGGACATGTCTGTGACGAAGGAAGAAGAGGACTGTAAGGAGGGTTTGAATAGGGCCAAGGAAAGATTGCTAGATTACTTAAACATACATGGACAACATCTAAAACTGTTCAGGCAGTTTAAAACATAAAGTTTCCTAAAAAGTACATTTTACATGAATACTCCCTCTTTAACTATTGTTCACACAGTGTGTAAAGGCTTAGTCACAATAACCCGCAAGGGTGATTCACCCATACGGGGACTGACATTTCTTGGCCCGTGGAGGTTGCGTAGAGGAGACAGAGTTTTCTAAGTGCTTCGTAAGGGTGGTGCAAGTGTGGCCTGGGAGAAATTTCAGCAAAGTGGGGCATGCGAGTGTCGTGCGGGTCTTAAGACTGTCATGAGGCAATAGTACGCCATACTTAAGTGCCACACAAGGGTCACGTACGAGTCAAAATCTCGTACGGGCCACTTGCAACGCACTTTAGTCATTTGTACGAGGCAAGTACAAGCCTCTTACGCGGCCCATGCGACAGTCTTACGAGATGTGTTTTTTATATATAATACTGGGCTCGTCATCACCACTTCATCACATCATACTTATCCATCGTTTGACCATGGCGATGACAAGATGGCTCTTACAACTAATGGAGCAGGAGGATGAAGAAGCTGTAGTGGCGGTGTTGGCTCGCAACCGTGTCCAGGAAGAAAGAGAGAGAAGGCGGAGGCATTGGTGGGTGCAGCCCTGGTTACAGAGACGTGCAATGCTGGGATGCATTCTCTGGGCCCTCAGTGTCATGGCCCTTCCGAATCCTCTTGCCCTTTGCCTTCCCTTTGGGCGGCATCTCGTCGGCGAAAACTTGGTGTGTACAGTACGGCTTCTATGACTTGTGTGTGCCCGCATGGGTATCGCATCAACTAGTGTGTGCCCGCATGGGCATCGCCCCAGCTTTTATACGGGTCGCGTGTCCCTGGTAGCTCGCATGAGGCATACACGTGACCCGTAGGACGTGACCACACCTGCGTGACGCGTACTTGACCTGTACCTCCCCCCGTAAGTGTGAGATACGTGCTTGCTACGAGCTGACGCCCGTAGGCCGCTCGCAGGAAAAAAAATGTGCATGAACATTTCCTCCCCACAGGCTCACTGGGCGGTCCACGAGCTTGGAATCTTGTATTTTAAAATCTTGTACCATTTGCGAGCATCGTATGGACTTGGGCAAAAATCGTCCATGAACTGCCTGTGGGGACCCGTGCGGGTTATTATGACTAAGGCTTAAGTTAGGTGAACTTGAACATTCTTTACCAAAGACTGGGTCACGAACCTCAGGTCAGATTTTTTTTTTTAGATCGACTTGTCATGATCTGCATGAAAGTCTGCAGAATACAGTTTTGAAACATGTTGAAATGTCTAATCTTATGTCTAATCTTACCATATAATCTTTTTTGTAATTATTATGTTGACTATTTTGTTCCAGTATTGCTGCTTCAATAGAATGAAAAGAAAAAGAAATATTCTACTTTTAATGTCCAAATAGGCGACATATGGATCCTTTTATTTCTGCTTCAGTGACTGTTTTTCATTGTTTCAAACTTGAGTAATATTAATTGTTCAGCGATGCGATCACTCAAAGGTTTGTGACTTAAAATATGGGTCCCAGAAAAAAAAACAAAAAAAACACTGGACTAGAAAACAGTTGTGTAAAGTTAGACTAGTTGGCATGTAGCGGGCACAGCGGGGCCTGGCGGAGCTCAGGGTGATGCATGGATCCTCGAGTGGAGAGTGTGAACTGAAATCTAATGTGTCTGAAACACTTAAGGAGCAGACATGAGGGAGCGCAGCAGACGCTCCACAGATCTGACACTATGATGTGCTTTTAATGGGACTTTTATGCGTGACTATGGTGATGAATGTGTCTGTCTCTGTATCTGTGTATTTATCTGCTGCAAGATTCATCACAATCAAATCAAACATGGTCATTTCAAAGGACGGAATCAGCAAATCACAAAGGCTGACATTTTTTAAGTAGCATAATTTACTTCATAGAAAACAAAACCTCCCCTCACCCTGTAGTTCAGATCTGAACAATTCTGAAATGTGATTCTTGTGTTCATGTGCCACTTCATATTTCAGTCTTTTTGTCACTTCTTCTGGATGTGTTTTAAACTGTATCTATCTCATTTGTTTTTTGCATGTAATGATAATAATGCATCAGTTTTATAGAGCGCTTTTACTGGACATTCAAAGACACTTTACAGATATTCAGTCCATACTCGGTGGTGGCAAGCTACTATTGTAGCCACAGCTGCCCTGTCTGTATCAGTGCCATCATCACACACACACACACCACTTTCATACTAGGCAATGTGGGTGAAGTGTCTTGCCTAAGGACATAATGACCCTGCTGAGCTCCTGAGATCTGACGAGATCAGGCTTTGACAAGCTGGTATGGTCATAAATCTGATATGGCCACACCATGTGGTCTGTTACTATCACTGTTGGGCAAGTTACTTTAAAACTGTAATGTGTTATTTATGACTTGTTACTGTCATTTCAAAGTAATTCCTTACATTACAATATTACTGCATTTAAAATGTAAGACATTACAATTACTATTACATTACTTTAAGTTATTCTCAACAAAATAACTGCAAAGATGCTGAACATTTGCGCCGTATGTGGACTGAACCAGGTCTAAACCAGGTCTAAACCAGAACTAAACCAGAACTGAACTAGGACTAAAACAGGACTCACTGTCAGGACGGGCTCGAAAGTGACCGCAGGAGAAAGGACCGGCTCTGCTCCGCACCTCACAGAGGTAAGAGCAGCTGTCTCCCAGGAACGCAATACGCATTCATACACTGTAAAAACTGACCCAGGTCTAAACCAGGTCTAAACAGCGTGGAGTTCTGTGTCGGTCCTTTTGCCCGCGGTTACCTGAAGGTCTACACACCCGCGTCTCCGACGTTTCACTGCTGCTGATATCGCGGTGATTTTAGCAAATTTGTATGAAGAAAAACCCACCACTTCAGTCCAGGTTAAAAAAAGCATTGTAACATGTGTTACTCACATTTGTACCGAGTAAAACATTACTATTTTTTCCCCTGTAAGGCCTTACATTACTGCGTTACAGCAAAAAGCAATGCATTACTGTAATTTGTTACTTTTATAACGCATTACTCCCAACACTGGTTACTATCATTTGTTATATTCACTAAAGTACTTTGTGTTTTTTTCATGAAGACTAGTTCTCTTCACTCTACTCTCTGTATGTGTCGCCTCATCTGCTCGGCCTGTTGGACCGTTTTATCCCTGTCAAATTAATACATGAAGAAATAAATGACTCCATTTGGTTGTATAAAAGATAATTAAAGATAAAGATAAACACAAGTGTTGGTACTTTAAAATGAAAATACAGAAGTAGAGGGATTCATCCATAAGGCTGGCACACTGCAGGGATCAACTACAACTATAAACCAGGGCGGTGTCCAAATGTCCACAATGTCCCTTCCTCGGGGCTTTGTTTACTGTTTACATACATGTTTAGTTGTGTTTGAATGTCCAGTGAGTGAAAATGTAGTGCACTCAAAATTTCCCACAGTGCACTCTGAAAAGTAGTGTCCAGCGCTGGTCACTAGACCATTCAATATAGAGGACCATTCAATGTGAGAGGACAGAGACAGGTGTTTAACTGGACACAGCACTTGTGAATGAAGCAGATAGAAGCGCTGGATTATGGCTCTGTTGATTGAGATTGTGAAGAAAACACTTGAACTTAAATAAAGCGTTATGGTGTGAGCTTTATGTGCTTTAGCTCCAACTGTTCAAAGAGCCATCTTTTCCAGATCTCAGACAAAAAATGCTAAAGACTCCAGTCTGTTTACGAAATCCATCTGGACACAAACGTGTGTGATTATTATTAGTCCATAAATACTTGTGCCAGTCCAGTCGGCTCAGTATTTATAGCAGAGTTTAGACTTTTTTCACCAGAGCCAGAGTTATGTGACCCAACTGTAGTGACCTGAGTGAGACTCTCTGTGAAGGAGGCGCTATAGAGTCGTGTAAAGAGTGCAGGTCTGTGGAGTGAGTGAGGGGTTTGGAGCTAGGGGGATCATTTGGACACAGCCTAGATTTGTTTTCTTTGATCGTGTTCCGTCACATTAACCTGTTCTGAAGTGGATGGGGATTGTGTTAATTTGTGTGAGATTTTGTTAGTTTAACACTTAATCATTTGTCTTCTTTCAAAAGTTGGAGCTCATCTCAAACACGTCACAAAGTTTGTAATTCCACATTTCTCTAGAATCGTTCAGTTCTAGCGAGAGATCAGCTTTGACCTTTCGTTCTAGACACTATAAGTATCCAGACGTTTGAGACACAGCTCCATCTTGCCTTGTGTTTTGGGTTTATTTGGGGCTCATGGTCTCACGGTCTGGTCTCTCAGGAGCTCACTCCCAAATACAAAATGAGTCGAAACGCTAATGACCTCCTGCTGCTGTCAACATGCACAGAGCTCTGAGGTTATTTATGAGTTTGGGAAAGAGAGGGAGAAAGACAGAAGGATGGACAGAATAGGAGAGGAAAAGAAAAAGAGGGAGAAGGATAAAGTATTTTGTAAAATGTACTTTTTGGAGTTTTCTCATTTCTACCATGTTACAACATCATCAGAAACACCCCTGAAGAGGTTTAAGACCCTGTTTACACTGAAACAAATCCACGTATCACTGTATCAGAAATTATCTATGTCCACACACGTTGTTTCTGTGTCTGCAGTCCTTCCCTATCCACACAACTTTGAGCATATGTGTTTACGTTTTACAGAAACGAAACTTAAAACTGCATGGCTATTTTGCATAAATTAAGCACTCAAAAAACAGCTCGCTGTTGTGCACTGATGTGGTTCAGCTTCTGTCTAACTTAAAAAGGAAATGGCTCAGTGGAATATGAGTGTTCTTTCTGTGACAGAGGGATGTTCTGCTGATGTTGAGTCTGTTCTGTGTTTCTATCGCGTTGGAGATGGTTCATGTTAAACTTTTCATAGATTATACATCTGCAGGTCATATGTATAGACTGTATATATGAATATATTCTAGCCTCTTAGCATTCTGGCGGTGAATTCGCTACTTCACGGTGCATAGACCTACATCAGAGTATCAGTGTTTTCAGGCGTCCACACAGTGCCAGATCAGATCTGTACTCAGATGAATTCGTGGGAGCTGGAGGCACCAGATCGTTCCGTCTCTGGAGCCATTTTAAATCGAATTAGTGTGAACGAACACTGCATCCACAACGAAAATGATTAGAATACGTACTAGTGTGGGTGGGGTCTTAGACATCATGGTCCGTGTTCCATTTGTTATTTTGAACTCTACTCTAATACGCATTTGAGTCATTTTTGTTGTGGATGCAGCCTTCGTCCACACTAATCTGATTGAAAACAGCTCCAGGTCTGAGTACAGATCTGATCCGGCACTGTGTGGACGCCTGAAAACACTGATAAGCTGATGTAGTTCTATGCATCGCTAAGTAATCCACCGCCAAAACACTTAGAGGCTAGAACATATGTCCATTCATATATATAGTCTATGTGTACGACCTGCAGACGTATAATCTCTGAACCATCTCCAATGCGATAGAAACACAGAACAGACTCACCAGCAGCAGAACATCCCTCACATATTCCACTGAGTCATGTCCTTTTTAAGTTCGACAGAAGCTGAACCGCATCAGCGCACAATAGCGAGCTATGCTTAATTTATGCAAATTAGCTGTGCGGTTTTAAGTTTCGTTTCTGTAAAACGTAAACAAATCTGCTCAAAGCTGTGTGGATAGGGAAGGACTGTGGACACAGAAACGATGTGTGTGGATGCAGATCGTTTCTGATACGGTGATACGATGATACGGTGATACATTTCAGTGTAAACGCAGCCTTAGTGTCAAACAAAAAAACAGATTTTGACCTCTATTTACTTTAAAGTTTATTTCAAATATTTATTTTCAAATAACACCAGTTACCTCGGTGTTTATTTCAGTTTTGATATTTTATTCTCTCTGGTTTATTTGCCACAGATGTTCTGCTGCTCAGCTCCGTGTGTGAATTCAGTGTTAATTGAAACAAGGAGAGTTTATTGCTGCTTTCTTTTTATTTTCATGGATTTCAAGAACTTACTTTCTAAGACTTGAAATTAAATGCAGCGCTATAAACAAGAGAACATGTTTGTCCACAAAATGAGCCCATTAAGCTCTTTCCAACTCTGCATCGGTAACAAATCCTTTGCGCCTTAGGTTGTGTTTTTCACAAAATCTTCCAATACTCATTTCTGAGCACATCTTAATTCCATTTTGCTTCAATGTGGTGGAAATTTGCATCCGCTCCAAACAACTTTGTGATGTATTTAGCATGGATCTGGATGGCAGCCATGGCTTATAACATCCACTGATACAGATTGATGCTACCAAAAAATTAAACATACGCGCTAGGCAGCAGAACAGCATAACTATAAATCAGAGAGAATAAAATATCAAAACTGATGTAAGGTCGATGACGGTGTTATTTGAAATAAACTTTAAATTACATATTGGAAATAGAGGTTGAAAACAGTTTTTTGTTTGGTGCTAAAATGGAATAATGAAATAACAAACTGTTTTCCCATTTTATTTTTCGCTCTTAATTGAAATTCAGAAGAAAGAATGGTACATAGACCTGTCACCCATGCATGTTTGAGTAATCTAGTGATCTCTCGGGCCCTGTTTGAACCCTGCTTACAGGTAACAGCACAAGACCCCGCCACACGACAATTCTAGATAAATATACAAAAACACAATACAAAACTGTACACAGCAACTTGACAAACCTGACGTGATGGGCAGTAGTTTCATGGGCATGTGTTGTGATAGAGCTCTGAAGGGGGAGTGACACAGAGAGCAGAGCAAAGTAAGGGGGGATGTGTTGCTCCTCCCGTGCTCGAGAGGGGTGTGAAGGTAAACCCTGGAAAAGGAATACAAGGGACAGATGATTTGTCTTTCGCATCTCAGGACTGCAGGGTTTATTCTGCAGCGCTGTCCCTTGGATTCCTAACTCCTTCTACCGGTGCGCCCCCTAGCGGCACTCCACAGATGATATAATTAAAAAAAAAAAAAAAAAACAGTGGGTGTCTGTTTTTTTAATTACTGACATTAACATATAAAATGTGTTACTTCATTTTAGCTGTTTTAGCCCTTTTAACACATTACTATGAGCCTTATAAATGCCCCATACAAGTTAAATACCCCTCCAAGCAAGTGCGAAGAATGTTTTCATAACAGTAATGTAAGCACCTTAAAACCCCAGAGGAGCATGTGTGGATTAGTTGTAGTTGGCATCGTGCGGAGGGAGAGAGAAGGCTCATTTGTCTTGTGTTCATTGAAGCCCTCGGAGGAGCAGTCCTTGGGTCACTCGATGTGGCGATGGGATCGACGGCTTTAAACACAAACACATCCAATTATTGACTTTCCCACAATGAGTTTTTCCTCAATGGATTCCTCTGGCTCAGTCTGAAATGAGCTGCACAAAAGCACGTGGACAGAACCGCGGCGTGGAGAGTCTGTGAGGCTTGAGGCATGCAAGTGTGAGGCGTTTTGTGTTGTATTGATACGTCACGCTGGGGAGGACCGCATGTGGCTCTGGTGACATAATGCTCAAGCCAGCACTCACAGCCTCAAGTTTTTAGACTGTCGGAAAACTGATTTAAAGGTCATTGACAATTGTGAGCTTTAAGACATATTATAATGTTGTTACCTCCTCAAAACCTTACCTGGAGTTGTCTGAGTAACCCCTTTTCGCATTTGATTAGTCTGACCTGTGGATCTTTGGTGATTTGTAAAAATTGTGGAGGATGTCTGAGATCTTAATCGAATGCGAATGCACCATGTCTGTAATTTGTAAAGTAAAAAATTCCACCGCAAATGACCTATTATATTTCACTAAACACAGACGTCTGGTGATAACACAAGTTCCGTACGAATCTGCATCTCAGAGTTTGTTGTTGTAATAATAGCACCTTTTCTCTCTTTTCTTTCTCTTTCTTTTCTTTCTGCATTCTTTTCTCTTTCGATCTCTGTGTCAGTTTCAGTAAAATAGAGTAATTCACAGACTTTGCTTATCCCGTGCAAATGCGCTGCAAGTAACACAGAGGCGGGGCGGTAATTTGAAAATTACTAGAAAACTTCAGGTTGGATTTATCCAGTGCAAATAGGCCTTTAGTCTGTTATTAGGTTCTTTTTTCAGACCAAGAGTTTGTTTTTCATCAGCCAGTTTCACTTCGTAGAAACTGTCTGACCTCACAGCATTAGGATTCGTTTGCTCAACTGTAGGTGGGTACTTTTGTTTTTTTAACCAATCACTGTTATTTGGTCGTGAGATATGTAATGCACCACTAACAGGGCTAAATGGTATATTAAGCTGTGATTTATAAATTTATAATGTGGAAAGATTTCTTTCAATCTGTCTTTGTGTAAATGAATGTGATTTCTACTTGAAACCCAGACCAGTCATGAACATGTAAAGGTTCATCAGACACAACTGTCTCCTCCTTCAGGAAGCCCTTTGTTGTCTTACTTGTCCTCAACTGCATGTTAATTTAGCACCAGCCTCTGAAACCAAAGTCACTCTGCTTTGCTATGTATGTAACTTGTGTTTCTGTATGAATACTCAGAGCTCAAATGCTCGAGGGCAGATACTTGGGCAGATACTGGGGAGATACTGGGGAGACAGAGCAAGATGTGGTAGGGACATACGGCTGGTGGGGAGAGGCTGTTGGTCTTTGGCCAGAACAGGCCTAAGCCCGGTCCATATCTGCTGTAACAACAATAAACCTTGGTCTATATTACAAAAACTCATCAGGCTTCACATATTGATTCATTATTTATCTTCAAGAGATATTTTTTTTTTCTCATAGGAAGAAGGGCAATAACATCTTTCCCCTTGATAAAATTCACCAAATATTCTCTTTGTTCTAGCTTTAAATCCTCAGTCTTGGGAATCGTTGACCACACAGAATGTATGTCTCTTCTGGGGTTCTTGCAAACTGTCTAGTGGATTCTGATTTCTAACCTAGTCGCTGGAGAAAAATGAAACTGAGCAGAGGCACTAGGTGGCGCCAGCCTGGCTAGAGCTCTTCCTCAGCTGACCGGACACGTCACAGCAACATCACATGACACTCTGAGGAAGAGCACTAGTGAGCAGACCACACTGTCAGGTATGAAAACAAACTCTTGGTCTGAAAAAAAGAACCTAATAACATAAACATCGGAAAACCAAATGAACCTCATTGGACTATTAGGCCTTTAGTTTGTTATTTGAGAGGGACTTGTTTAACAGCAAATCAGGTCAACTGTTGTAGTTTCAGCTAAAGGCCTATTCGCATGGGATAAGTACAACCTGCGGACCTCTGGTAATTTGCCAATTACTGCCCCACCTCTGTGTTACTTGCAGCGCATTCACACGGGATAAACAAAGTCTGTAAATGACTCTTTTTTACAGACATTGACACAGAAATCGAAAGAGAAAAGAACGTGAAAAGAAAGCGATAGAAAAGCCACGCAATTACAACAACAAACAACCAGATGCAGATTCACACGGGACGAGTATTATCACCGGACGTCTGTGCTTGGCCAAATAGAGTAGGTAATTTGCAGCATAACGGAATTACGATCTCACGGGATTAAGATCTGAGGCATTCTCGACAATTATAAGAAATGACCAAACACCACAGGTCATACTAATCCTGTGCAAATATGGATTAAGTCAGTTCTTTATGGTCAGATTGTGCTCAAATAAAGTCCAGACTGAAGTCTAACTTGAGTAACAGTGCCTCTAGTTAGCATAAAACCCCCAGGGAATTTGAATGACATCAGGGGCAAAGCATCAATATAAGATTTCATGAGTGTTGTGTGCGTGTGTCCAGAATGACGGCGTCCATCGATCACTGTATTGACCTGTCAGAGGAGGTTTGTCTCTAATGAAAAGGACGAACAGAAACACGTGGAGCTAATGTGAGCTCGGGCTGTCACAAGTATTGAACATCTGACATTAATTAATACTAAAACTAGTATCGACACTAGATCCTCATTTGAGCAGATACAGATAAAGTCCCATTGACAGGATGAAAATGAAGCTTTCCTGAATGTCTTTAGAATGATGCTGATCTTTATCAGAACAAGTATAAGAGCACATAGACTAGTATGTGCACATGGACACTACGGAACCAAGTCTAATTCTTTAGTGTCAAATTGATTTGCGTTTGAGCATGGACTGATTGGGACCACCTCTAGAAATAGGCCTACCATAGAAGGGTCATTTAAATAAGTAATAATGAATCATTTCAATAAATCAATAATGGAAATATGAAGAAAACACACAAATGTTAACTACTTCTGATTGTTTATTAACAAAAACACCTAAGACATCAAATTGAAGTGACTTAGCTTTTCTGTCTTTAAAGAGCCCATCTCATGCTAAATCAACTTTTCAGAGCTTCCTACCTTCTAAGAGTGATGTGTGGGTCTTGCATATGTCGCCCAATTGGTTTTTAGATTGATTCGGCTTTTCTTTTTTTCTTTTTTTTACAAATTGCTGCGTATTTCTGCCACCCTCCCACGTGACAACGAACTAAATCTGCTACAACAATGACGCGACAGATACACCTATGACACGTTTGACGTAGCAGAAAGCGCTTCCCTGAGATGGGCGGAGGAAGGGTGACTCACTCAGAGCCTACGTTTGGAAGGCGGAGCCTGTGCTTTCTCAGGACGGGCGGGGGGATGAGCAATAGTCGGTCTTTCATAGTTCCTGGTCTGTGACTGTCTCCAAGAAATCAGTAAGATTTCAGAACTATTGTGTAATGGATGTTCCAAAACCCAAATTGTGCTTGTTTATGTGCAGAAGATATAATGTGAAAAGAATTATTTTGCATGAGATGGGCTCTTTAACCTTTACCTATCCATCTTTTTTACGTTTTCTGTTTGACATCTTTGACATGTGTTTATTGTCGCCTTTTAGGCCTATGCAATGTATGCTTGGCAAATTATTGTATTAACCCCTTGTGTTGTTAGTACGGCTGACGGCTGGTAGACTGGACGGCTGGTAGACTGGACTTTTCCAGGAAACACAGATTGCCATTCCATCCCTGAGTTTGAGTCTAATTCCACTAACACAATGGAATTAGATTCAAACTCCACACAGAAAGGCCCTGTGACCCCCAGTAATAGAACCAAAGACCTTCTCACTGTGAAGCAAAAGCTGTCTCTTCCTGTTTCCTCAATTTGCAGTGATCCAATGAGTTTAGAAGAACTTTTCACAACTCTCAGGGACCAGAGTGGAGTTATGCTGTGACAATAAAGCTAACAACAGCTAACAGGCCATGCTCAGGTGCACTTCCTGCTTCTCTCCCATTGGTTGTATATACATGATGATGATGTTCTTTTTAATTCTGGATGAATTATTCTAAATTAAATAGTTTGGAATGAAAATATTCTCCTTTGAGTTTACATGGAAATAATAATTCTGAATTGAGGTTTACATGGAAAACACGTTAAATTGTCTTTACTTAATTCCGCTCAGCGTCTGGAGGTGGGGAAGGGTTCTGACTGGACAGGGACAAGAACGTATTTACGTTGACCGGAAGAAAACACACACTTCAGCTGCTACTGGCTTTTCTCTCATCTCAGTTTATCGTTACTCCACGGACACAAACGTGATCCAAACTTTTTCCACAGTGGTTCTGATGATAATTGCGCAGCAGCTGGAGAATTCTCTCATCACACGCTTTACGTCTGTCAGCTGAGGAGGAGAAGGGAAGAGTGTCGGAGAAGGAGGAAGAAGACAAAGTGAGTGTGAGGCTGTTCTACCTCAGCCCACTCCCACATCCCACTCACAAATCCAAAGAGACGTGGATGAAAGTCCGAAGCCAGGACTGGTGGAGCCGGATCGTTCGGATCACATCAGAAGGGCGACACAACAAGCTAAAAATCGGCGGAATAAACCATCCACTTAGTCATTAAACTTAATTCCGAATAATCATTTTCATTGGGGATTAAGTGCTCATATGGTCTTTTTAAAGCAATTTTTTTCTTAAATTCTGAATTAAATTTTTTTTATTCCGAATTAAAGACCTCATGTAAACATGGCAAATAAAACATTTTATAATTACAGACAGTACACAGAGGACTTATTTTGACCTCTGGAGTTGCTTATACAATATATCTGTTCTGAACAGGACATATTCTGCTCAAATGTGGAAAATCAGGACTTTAATATCTGAAATTAAACATGGTCAGTGCTGGGTCCACTGTGGCAGTGACCCTCTCGCTGTCCAATAAACCCCAGCCTCATGTTTTTATTCCGTATCGACTTTGCCCTTGGCCCCTTTAACCTTTGACCTCTGAACCGTCCCCTCCTCACATTTGAAATTCATCCTGGAAAACCTCCACCCTAGAGAACATCTACTGCACATACAGTCTATGAGCTGAACCAAGTCTAAACCAGGACTGAACCAGGAGCATAGGACTAAACCAAGTCTTAAAACAGGACTAAAACCTGACTAAAGAAGACTTCTGAATTAGCCAGGCTGACGGCACGTACTGCCTCTTCTCAGTTTCATTTCTCTTCAGCGACTAGGTCAGGAATCAGAATACACTAGACAGTTTACAAGAACCCCAGAAGTGTGAGTTCGGGCACCAGCCAATCAGTGAAGAGCCATGCATTCTTTGTTGGCAACGATTCCCGAGATCAAGGATTTAAAGCTGGAACAAAGAGAATGTTTGGTGAATTTTATCAAGGGGAAAGACGTTATTGTCTTTCTTCCTACGGGATTTTGTAAAAGCTTAATATACCAGTTAGTCCCGTTAGCAGCGCATTACATACGTCACAACCAAATAGCAGCAATTGGTTAAATGAAAAAAGTACCAGCCTACAGTCGAGTGAAGGAATCCTGCAAGGTCAGACAGTTTCCATGAAGTGAAACCAGCTGATGAATCAGACTAGTTCTGAATAGGGACTAAAACCAAATCTAGTCTTAAAGTGGGACTAATACACAATCAGAAGTCCAAAATTCATTTTTTAGTTTACTTTTTTGTTTTTTTTACACTGTAGATTCTCACTGAAGCATCAAAACTATGAATGACACATGTGGAATGCAGTGAACAGCAAAATAAAAAACTGAAAATAACTTTAAACTTGTTTTGGGATTTTAAAAAGAGCCTTTGTTTTGATCGTGGCACACCTGTGAAGTAAAAACCATTTCAGAAGGTCAAGGGTTTCCAGCTGTCGACAAAGCAAAGGGTGGATACTTTGTCGATTTGAATCAAAAATATACAAAAATGTTTAGTAGTTATTTCCCTTTTTTTTTGTTACATAATTCCATATATTTTGCTTCATATATTTCATGTCTTCTGTGTGTATAAAAAGTAGAAATAAGTAAATGCAAAGAAACAAACACTGAATTCAGATGTGTGTTCAAACGTTTGAGCGGTTGTGTTTATGTTATTGAGATCACATAGACTCTTTCTATTGTGATTTATGGTGCACATTTTTCTTGTCGTTTTAATCAGGTCCAGGTGTTTTTAAGATTTCTTGTTTTTCTTGAGTTTGGGATTAGATGAACGTTCCTCAGGGCTCCTCCTGTTTGAGCATTCATCAGCGCAGACTCACAGCTGCTAACCTCTGCACACACTGGAAAAACAACACCTCACTTAAGCCTCTTTAGTCCAGTTTTAACTTTAAACAAACAGTAAAATGATGTGTGGGTATTACCAGTGTCTCGAGAGGCTACACAAACAGAAGCTCCAGAACACACTCTTCTCCAACACTTGAGATGTGAGTCTGGTCACTGGTCTGGTCTGATGTTTCATTTGAGTCTGGTCACTGCTGAACATCTGTTATTGAATAAATGAGTTAAAAGTCTCTGTGCCTGATTTTTAAATGTGAAAAACAGAACTACCATATTTTTCAGACTGTAAGTCGCTGCGGAGTATAAGTCACACTTTTTTGGGGAAATTGATTTTATAAAATCAGAGACCAGGAAGCGACATTTCCTGTTCAAAGTCAAGTTCTAGTAAAAACAGCAGAAGAGAGAACAACAGACTGTTAACGTCACATATGAACAGTGTTGGGGAGTAACAGATTACATGTACCAGAGTTGCGTAATCAGAGTACAAATTATGAGTAACTGTATTCAGTTGCAGTTACTGTTTCAGTGAGTGGTAATTGGATTACAGTTACTTTGTTGAAATAAATGGATTACATGGCGATATTTTCCTGTTTTCACATTTTGGGCTATATCCCTTATTTATTTATTTTTTTTAGTAATTCCTCTCATTGCCTGACACTAAATCAGGACTAAAACCAAGTCTAAACCAGGACTAAATCAGGATTGAACCAGGACTAAACCCAGGTCTAAACCAGGTCTAAAACCAGGTCTAAACTAGATCTAAACTAGGACTAAAACCAGGTCTAAACTAGATCTAAACCAGGCCTAAACCAGGATGAAACCATTCTATCATTAATATTTTTAATACGGTAAAGGAAAGACTGGGCTTTTCATTGTCTTTTAGCAGATAAAACATCTTATGTGAAGATATCCGAGTCTTTGCTTCTCTACAGAAAATCAATTAATCCAAAGTATTCAGATTACGTTACTCATTTTAAGTAATTTAATGGATTACGTTACAAACTATATTTTGGGGTATGTAATCTGTAATCTGTAGGGGAATACATTTTAAAAGTAACCTTCCCAACACTGTATATGAACAGTTCTTCAGATAAACTATAACATAAACAACAGAACAGAACAAGTTTACCAAACTCTCCATCTCACTCCAAATCACTAAATCCATTCAATTCTTCATCCTCAGTGTCACTTCTGAGCAACTTGGCCTCGGCTGGCGTCGCTTCCTCTTCTGTGTCGCTGTCGTCAGACTCAGCATCAGTTCCCGACAGGATGGTTGTTTTGCCCTAAAAATGTTTAATGAAATGTTGTTCTGTACAGTTGTTTTTACAGTAGATTGCATTTACTGCTGTCAGTCTTTTATTTTGAAGGCCTCTTAGAGACAGGAAGTCATGACAGGAAGTCAGCCATATGTTCTTTTTGGTTGTCCTCAGCACATGTATTCATTCTTTGACATTTGTCTTTTTGTTCGTGCCTTTGACCTCACTGTCTGTAAGTTGTTCTTTATACAGATAAGAATTATAATATATTTGCTCTATTTGTAAGGATGGTTATTAGAAATGTATTTTTATTTAAGATTACGTATCATATGGTAGTGGACTGTAGTCAAACTAACCTCAGTTATATTTTGCACTGTGCTAAATGCAGTTTTTTTTGTTTTGCTTTGCAGTTTTTGGAACCATCTTTGTGGAGAAATAAATTGGAGCTATGGACGCTATATCGTGACTCTGCGCATGTTTCCAAAAAGGAGTTACACTTACTGCTAAATTGTGTTAGAAACACACAAGGAGAGCAGAATAATGGTTTCAGTGTCACTGAAGTTCAAGGCTGTAAGAGAATTTAAGTCATTTATCTTCCACGTACATCTGAGTTTAACATTGACACAAAAACTATAAGTACACCATGATCTTCTCTTGGCATAACACTATCTATTGTGGCATATTTCTGTCTAACCGGTGCCTACTGGCCACACCACTTATATAACTAACCCTAACCCTAACCCTAACCCTTTATAAACCTCCTTCTCTGGAAGCAGAGTCAAGGGGCTTGAACACTCAAAGATCACACTATGTTCTCTTTTGAAATCACACTATGTTGACTTTTCACGTCCCACCCGGCCTGTGTTATTGATGCTAAATAAACTTCTCCTGCGTAAGACATCCAGTCGGTCTCCAGCCTTTTACTTCCACCTTTTCTTGGACAAATGAAAACTTCAACAACACAGGCTTTGTACTGTACATCCATCCAGTGACTTCCAGAAAAGTTGCATGCTCCTGTTTCTTGCTCACTCCAAACTTTTTTTCTGCTGCTTGATTACCATTTTCAGATGCAGATTTCACAACTTGCAGTTTGTAATCTGCAAAATCTGATTTTCTTTTTAGGAGCATTTGTGTTCAGTCTTTTCAGTCGTCTTTATAAGTTTGTTTAAATGTTATATTTCCAATGGTACAGAAGTAATGGTGCGATTGACTGACATGATACAGACAGAACAGAGGCTCTTTCTGCAGGAGACATGTGCAGTAGAGTGAAGTGACAGAGTTACAGGAGGAACAGGAGCAGCAGATACTCACACACAAGACTAGATGCTGTCAGTGTGAACATTTTTATATCTAAGTCGCACCAGAGTATAATTCGCAGGAAACACCCAAACCATGAAAAAAGTACAATTTATAGTCCAAAAAGTACTGTAGTTCATTTGAAATATTTTGCAGTGGTCCAAAGTTCTTCTTCACTTACCTTCTGCATTTAGAGCAATTATTCACCATCATGAGTTTAGAAGCATTTTTCACAAGTCTCAGAGACCAGAGTGGAGTTTTGCTGTGACAGTAAAGGTAACAACAACTACCATGCTAACTGTGCACTTCCTGATTCTCTGACAATGATAATTCAATTCAAGTTTATTTATACAGCACATTTAAAACAACTTCAGCTGATCAAAGTGCTTCACATAAAAGTCAATAAAGACAGAATCAGCGGACAGATGTACAGATAAAACGATGCATGTGAAAACTGCAGTAAAACACCAAGATCACCTGACTAATGAGTATTAAATGCAGGGAGAAGAGATAAGTTTTCAGTTTAGTCTTAAGCTACATTTAAATTAATGACAGTCTGAACAGAAGACGCAAAAGTGGTGTCACGTCCGCACTTTTTATTTCACATTTAGACAAATGTTTTCAGGAGGAAATCTGCGTGCATACGGTGACACAAAAGTGTGTGGAATTGGATGGTGTATGTATGTCAGGCAGCTAGGTGGTGACGCTTGGTGGTGACGTGTACGTGACCTGAGCAGATCTGAAAAGAGTTTTGCGTCTTGGGCAGTGTAGACAGAAACACTACGGTGGAGTGTATTCAACTTTTCCACTCTGAAGGGTGATTTCAGATTTTTGCGTTTTTAAATCCCAAAAACGCTGTCACCGTCTAAATCAGGGGAGTCAAACTCATTTTGGTCCAGGGGCCGTATCCAACCTACTTTGATCCCAAAGGGGCCGGATCAGAAAACTCATGTCATATAAACCCCAAAAATAACAATAAGTTCAAATATTTGTGCAGAGAAACACAAATCTATTACAGAAATCTTTTTTAATTGATGAACTCTTTCTTTTACAAAATATTATAATGTTATGAGCAACCTGAAACTTTAAGAAAAATGCAATTTCAACACAATGTTGTAACATGAACTTGTATGTAAATAGGAAAAAGTAAATTTTTCTTGGAAAATCCTGCACTCAGGCTCCACTTTTCTCATGTTGGACATTTTTCTGATGAGGGTGTCACGGTCAACAGTCAAAACGATCGTCCTTTAAGAGCGTTTGGAAAGAGACAAGTCTTCATTTGTGCTGCTCTGGTGGGAGGGGCCACGTACAGAGACACTGGAGACGCTGCTCTGATAAGCGCCGCAGAAAATTACCAATTTTTTAATCAGAAAATATAATTAAAATATTTTTGTAGAAAATCAGCCGAGGGTCAGATTAAAGGTCTTGAAGGGCCGGATCCGGTCCCCAGGCCGTATGTTTGACACCCCTGGTCTAAACAAAAGGCACTTCTGATCAAATATTTTTTCATTTTTACCCGCAAGCGTTCTCGTGTAAACAGACTCTTAAACTGCGTCACAGACTGAGAGGATCTGACAGGAAGAGGACGGCTCGTCCACTGTCTGGGGGCTGCCACAGAAAAGGCTCCATCTCCCCTCGTCTTGAGCCTAGTTTGGGGCACTTTATAATTGCTTTATAATAAGACTCAGACAGTACACAGCAGACTTATTTTGACCTCAAGTGCTTCTTATACAATATACTGTATCTGTACTGGGGCAAGACCATTGACAGTATACAGTACCTGTCAAAAGTTTTAGAACACCACACTTTTTCCAGTTTTTTACTGTTTACTCTTGAAACGTATTTAAACTTTTGATTCATGAAAGTGTCCACTTTTGGCAGGTATAAGAAATCAAATAGAAATCAAATATTGTTCAGAAAGTTCTTCCCAAGTCTGTTGCAGAAGTTTCCATAAATGTGTGGCACTTGTAGGTTGCTTCACTCTTCTGTCCAGTTCATCCCAAACCAGCTCCATGGGCTTTAAGTCTGGACACTGTGCTGCTGCTGGACACTCCAGGTTTTCAAATTTACCATCTTGTTCTTTTTTCCTGAGGTAGTTTTGGCAGAGCTTGGACTTGTGTTTTGTTCTTTTATCTTTTTTTTTTTTTTTTAGCCTCTGTCTGTTCAGTTCTTACCTTTGTACCAAGCTCTTCACTGGACTTGCACGACTTGAACTGCAATAATTAACTGGAGAAATTAGGGTGTTCTAAAACTTTTCGCTGGTAGTGAATAGGGTTGTTCCGAGCCGATCACATGACTGCAGACTCGATCCGGACTCAGCTGTTATGGTCCGATCAGGTATTGGATAAATAATATACGTATATAACACACAGTGCACACGGGACACACAGCACACAATAGTTTTTTTTTGTTTGTTTTTTTTATTGAGGTGCTGGATTTGCTCAGGTACGTCCACTTAGCGCGACTGTCTGTCCCAGCGCCTGTTGTACTAGAGGCGCACTCGCTCTGGGACTTTTGGGCCGTTACCTGTGGTTCTGTGGCTCGTGTTCACACCTGCGTGGCCGATGGCGTCATCGTACGACGCTGTTTTTTTGGCTCTTTTGATGGGGAGGGTGGGAAAAGCGGCATGAAGCGTTTATTGAGCGGTGGGAGCGATGTTGTGGCGCACTCTGCTGTGGGTTTGTGGATGTGGTGGTGGTGCGAGGGAGTGAGGGTGGCCCGGGGAGAGAGGCTGTGGGGCTTCTGTCATCTCGTTTTTATTTGTTTTGTTTTATTTGGATTTCATAGATGAGCCTAAATGTTTCAAATATAATGCACATGCAAGCATACAATATCAAATATACAAAGTGTAGATTGTGCAGAGTCGAGTCTCAGGTCTGATCTGGTTCTGGTCTGGTTCCTGTTTTGTTCAGTTCATTAAGTTTACTGAGTTACACATTCCAAGACCAGACTGTGAAAAGTCAAGATTTTCAACAATGATGGTTCATGGTTAGAAAATTGAATACAATTAAAGTTTTTGACATTAGATTTTTCACACTAAGTTTAGCCCAAATACTACACATGAAATCAATATAATCTGATCCTGCACACGTCCTGGATCTTATTCTTTGCTCTTAGTTAATTTCATAATTTTAAAGAAGTATCGGATCGGGACTCGGTATCGGCAGATACTCAAAATCAAAGGACTCGGACTTGGGGCAAAAAATGTGATTGGGACATCCCTAGTAGTGTATATAAATGGACATAGCTCACTAGCCGCTGCGTTCCAAACAGGAAGTAAGCACTGGCGCATTTTGACTTCACTTTATATTGAAAAAGCGTGGCCTTTCTCTAACTGCTGCTGCTGTTGGCCTTTTCATGATTCTGGGGTTTTTATGTATTTAGCGTTTGCAACAGGTTGGGCAAGACACATTTTGCTCCAATACATGGGAAAAATCAGGAACAGAAGCTTTAATGTGATCCTGTGGAACATTCCAGGTATGAGTGTGAGTGTAATGTTTAAAATGACATCATCAGAGCTCACAGGCTGCAGCTCTTTCACTCACACGTTCACTCTCCGTCAGCGCGCTGGGTTTGAGCTGTGCTTTCTGAACCGCCCGTGGCTCTTTTGTCAAACGAGAGAAATGAAATGATGAAGTAAACTGTAAACTTGGATGTTTAAGTGCGTGTTCCTGTGGTGAGAGCTGGAGGAGCTTCAGTCTCATATCCGTCTCAGACTGAAGATGTGAAAAGCCTGATGAGGACACAGCCCGCAGCACTGGAGCTCTGTGCACGCTTCAAACTACAGTTCTGTTTTATGTTTTATGTACATCTTTTTTTTTTTTTTTTTTTTTTATGTTCCAGCAAAAAGGCTTAAAAGGCAAAGAATGATGATTTTGAAAGAAACTCAAGCAACATGATGACAAACTTTGAACAAAGAGGTTATATAAGTTATCTATTGTGAATGAATGCTGCCACAAAGGTTAAATTCAATTATTACCGTATTTTCTGGGCTATTAGACGTTCTGGATTATAAGACGCACTGTCATTAAATGGTCTATTTTCAAACTTTTTTCACAAATAAACCGCACTGGACTTTAAATGAAACACAACAGTGTGATGGGTGAGTGGTTTTGTTTGTTTGTTGCGTTCACGGTGACTCTGGGCTTTGTTCAGTTGTGGCGTGTAGGGAGGGTGCTGTCTGGGACCAACGGATTGTCGGCGTGTTCGCAATGACTCAGTTGTTCAGTTGTGTCTAGAAGTGGCACATTGCACTCGCTTTTTTGGTTCGTTCCTCTGTTCTGTTCCTCGTCAGGCGTGGAGTGATGAGTGTGTCTGTGGGTGTGTTTCTCTGTGTGGTCGCTGTCTGCTCCGTGTGTGTTTGTGTTCTGTGGCTTTGTAGTTTACTGAAGTCGTGCTGGGACACCTGAGTGGATTCGTGTATAGTGGCTCTGGATTGTGGCGCGCGGCCGTTTTTTGATGGGGTTGGAGGCTTAAGAGCGCATCTAATAGCCCGGAAAATACAGTAATCATTGCATTTATGTAGCAGCTTTCAAGTCACCCAAAGATGCTTTACAGGCAGTGTTGGGGAGTAACAGATTACATGTACTGGAGTTATGTAATCAGAGTACAAATTATGAGTAACTGTATTCAGTTACAGTTACTGTTTCAGTGAGTTGTAATTGGATTACAGTTACTTTGTTGAAATAAATGGATTACATGGCGGTATTTTCCTGCTTTCACATTTTGGGCTAAACCAGGACTAAACCAGGACTAAAACCAGAACTAAAACCAGGACTAAACCAGGACTAAAGTAATACAATATGACACTAACAATAGGTGGACATAATTGTGATTTCATATAAAAATAATTTCTCTATCAATAATATTTTTTATGTGGTCAAGTATGAGTCATTTTCAGGATGTGGTTGTTACACGCATGTAGTATTAAAAACATGACAATATATATATATTTTTATTTATTTATTAAATGACAAATGGTAATATACAAAACAAGTGAAAAAGCATGACAATATCAAGTAATCCAAAGTATTCAGATTACATTACTCACTTTAAGTAATTTAATGGATTACGTTACAAACTACATTTTGGGATATGTAATCTGTAATCTGTAGGGGATTACATTTTAAAAGTCACCTTCCCAACACTGTTTACAGGTCATTGTTCTTTCACGCCACATGTGATGATAAACTAATATTGTAGCCACATGGAAGTGAGGCCTGTCCAAACCCCACAGCTCTCACACACACTCCACTTCTTTACTAGGCAACGCAGATGAAGATGCAATGACAGTTTTATCACTGTCCTCTTCCCTGTGGCACCTGATTTTCCCAGTGGTCTCCATCCACTCCCAGTACTGACCAGGCCCGGCGCCCTGCTGAGCATCTGAGATCTGATGAGATCAGGGTTTTAAAAAGCAGGTATGGACACACAAAAAATGTAAACTAACATTTGATCAGGCTTTTTTTGTTTTTGTTTTTTTTGTTCTTGTGGCAAGGTAGCTGATCATGTGGTCTCTGCCATGTGACATAAAGGTCAAAGGGGAACCAGGTGACTTCCTCTTCCTGAGCAGGTCTTAACACTGCTATTTATGGTGAGCCAAACAAATGTAAAGTTTGTACATTTTAATCTTGTTAGAAAACAATTTTGTAATTTTTGTAAATAGAATTTTAAGGGTTTTAACGGTCCAGATCAGAGGTATGCTTTTAACTTATCTTATTTAATTTTAATTGATGTATTTTATGAACCGCACTGTGTTCACAGGCTCAGTGCTGGTTGCCGTTTTTGAGTTTTAGTTTTTGATTGTTGATTTGTTCCAGCTCTGCAGTGGGTGTGGGCTGGAGGGAGCTGGGTGTGGAGGGGCTCACTTAGAGGGAGACCTTATTTCTAGTTATTGGTGGTGGTGGCACTTGTAATTGGGTGTTTTCAGTTGTGGTAATGGTTTTCTTTGTATTAACCTTGTTTGTTTTTCACTTATAGCATGTCTCCTTCACCCCAGCTTTAGGGTGGAGCCTCACCCCTGCAGTAGTATCCTCACCTGTTAAAAGCACCTTTAACATTTTTGTAAATAAAAGTTGCCGTATGGCTGTTAGACCCACACATTGACTGGCTTGCTTTGATATTAAAGCTACCTGTAAATTCCAGGTGTTACATTCTCTTTTAGTCCTGTTTTTTGTTCAGTTTTAGTCTTGATTTAATCCTGTTTTAGTCCTGTTTTACTCCAGTTTTAGTCCTGGTCTAGTCCTATGTTAGTTCGTTGGGTGTGGTTTTTAAAGAGCGCGCCCTAGTGGTGTATAAAAGAGGAAGAAAGCTCAGAGACAGACTGGTACATTCCTGCCTTCCTCCAACCCAGAAAACATCAGGCCTCACACTCTAACTTCAAATGAAATTGAGCGGAGGCACTAGGTGATGCCAGCCTGGCTAGGAAACCCAGACACTGGAAGAACCTTCAAACTCCACACAGAAAGGCCTGGGAGTCAAACCAGGAACCTTGCTGTGAGGCCGATAAGCCACCGTACCGACTTTAACATGATTTAAAGTTCC
Organism: Boleophthalmus pectinirostris; assembly: GCF_026225935.1. Classification (NCBI taxonomy): domain Eukaryota; kingdom Metazoa; phylum Chordata; class Actinopteri; order Gobiiformes; family Gobiidae; genus Boleophthalmus; species Boleophthalmus pectinirostris. Next base: position 40,471,584 of record NW_026571515.1, on the reverse strand, counting down.
TAAAAGTTGCCGTTTATGTAACACGTCCATTTAAGCTGATCCCGCTGAGTTTGAGACAGACTGAAGACGTGAGAAAGGCTTTGACACATTTATGCTCAGATTACACCAGCACACTGCAAACTAAACTGTTCTAGTCCTCGTCTAGTCCTGACTGGTTTAGTCCTGTTTTAGTTCTGGTTTTGTCTAGTACTGGGTTAGTCCTGGTTTAGTCCTGGATTTTGTTCAGTTTTAGTCTTGATTTAATCATGGTTTAGTCCTGGTTCAGTTCTGGTTCGTTGGGTGTGTTTTTTAAAGAGCGCCCCCGAGTGGTGTATAAAAGAGGAAGAAAGCTCAGCGACAGACATTACATTCCTGCCTTCCTCCAAACCAGAAAACATCAGGCCTCACACTCGGACTCCTCTGTGATGGTAATGGGCGCTGTGGTGGTGCAGTCAGTATAAGTACACCTATCACTGTAATAAGCCTCCTCACTGGAAAAGAAATACTCCACACAGGAATTCCATCCTGCAACACCAAATCTGTCATTTATATGATCACCTGCCCCTGTAGTAAAACCTCTGAAGGTAAAACAAGCCAAACACATACTGCAGAGCAAAGGAGAACCGTCAGATGTAAAAACATGAATTACCCTGTGGCAGCTCATTCTGGACATTTTAACAATCTCTATCTCTTCCTTAAGATATATTGGCATTAAACATGTAAAACTGCTCCCTGTCCTTCAGTGTGTCTGGGTTAAATCTGACAGGAGCAGTGGGACTTGGGCCACGTTCAGACTGCAGGGCTTAATGCTCCATTTTTTTTGTGAAATCCAATGTTTTTGCGAGGTCGTTCACATTTCCAGTTAAATGTGACTTGTATGTGACTCCAGTGTGAACATTAAACGGCCCAAAAGTGTCCCTCATACACACTGGAGACACGACGACGTCAACCACAGCGAGCGTCTCTGTGTTTACAGAAGTTGTCCAAACATGGACGCAGCATTGAGCACCTGGTGATTTTAAAGTTCCTCTCGTACCGGAGCCACAACATGAACAACTTACTTGTTGTAAAGAGGAGATTGAGAAGGAGAAGGATGAGGTTTTTGCCCGTGGAGTTTTGTGGGACAGTCTGTTGAAAGGAACGTGTGGATGTGGAGACGGAGCCAAGAGTGGTGGGATTGCGATGTGCTTCGCTTCAGTGACACTGAGTTCATTAACTATTTTCATATGACAAGAATAACGTTTGTGTACATTTGTGAGCGCCTATTTGTGCCACTCTCACGGGAGGAAATACATCTTATAAACTGTTCTAGTCCTCGTCTAGTCCTGACTGGTTTAGTCCACATTTAATTCTGTTTAAGTTCAGTTTTAGTCCTGTTTTAGTCCTGGTTTAGTCCAGGTTGAGGTCTGTTTTAGTCCTGTAGTCCTCGTTTAGTCTTGTAGTCCTCGGTTAATCCTGTTTTATTTCTGGATTTGTCCCGGTCTAGTCCTTGTCTAGTCCTGGTCTAGTCCTGGTTTTGTTCTGTTTTAGTCCTACCTTTCGTTCAGTTTTAGTCCTGGTCTAGTCTAGTCCTGGGTTAGTCCTGCTCTAGTCCGGGTTTGGTCCTGGTTTTGTTCTGTTTTAGTTCTGGTTTTGTCCTGGTCTAGTCCTGGTTTTCGTTCAGTTTTAGTCCTGGTCGAGTCTAGTCCCGGTTTAGTCCTGGTTTTGTTTTGTTTTAGTCCTGGTTTTCATTCAGTTTTAGTCTTGATTTAATCCTGTTTTAGTCCAGTTTTTGTCCTGGTTTAGTCCTATGTTAGTCCTGGTTTCGTTCAGTTTTAGTTCCGGTCTCTTCCTGATCTTTTCCTGGTCTAGTCCTGGTTTAGTCCTGGTTTAGTTCTGGTCCCTTTAAAGTGCCGGTCATGTGGAGTGCTGAAGACGTGCTTGAAGTCAGGACTTGTACATTTCACCGTCTCGCTGCGAGACCAATGCATTTTCTTTACTTTGTGTTGGACATGTGTGGTTTTCCTCTGAAGCCACGCACAGAGGAGGAGAAGAGTCGAAAAGGGGACACAGACACGAGGAAGGGACACAGACACAAGGAAGGGGACACAGACACAAGGAAGGGGACACAGACACGGGGAAGGGGACACAGACACGAGGAAGGGGACACAGACACGGGGAAGGGGACACAGACACGAGGAAGGGGACACAGACACGAGGAAGGGGACACAGACACGGGGAAGGGGACACAGACACGAGGAAGGGGACACAGACACGGGGAAGGGGACATAGACACGAGGAGGACACACAGACACGGGGAGGAGACACAGACACGGGAAGGGACACAGACATGGGGAGGGGACACAGACGAGAAGAGGACACAGACATGGGGAGGAGACACAGACACGAGGAGGGGACACAGATATGAGGAGTGGACAAAGAGACGAGGAGGGGACATAGACACGAGGAGTGGACAAAGAGACGAGGAGGGGACATAGACACGAGGAGGGGACACAGACATGAGAAGTGGACAAAGATGAGCATGGGACACAAATGAGGAGGGGACATAGAGACGAGGAGGGGACAGAGACATGAGGAGGGGACAGAGACACAAGGAGGGGACATAGAGACGAGGAGGGGACATAGAGACGAGGAGGGGACATAGAGACAAGGAGGGGATAGAGACACAAGGAGGGGACAGAGAGACGAGGAGGGGACATAGAGACGAGGAGGGGACATAGACACAAGGAGGGGATAGAGACACAAGGAGGGGACATAGAGACGAGGAGGGGACATAGACACGAGGAGGGGATAGAGACACAAGGAGGGGACATAGAGACGAGGAGGGGACATAGACACGAGGAGGGGACAGAGACACGAGGAGGGGATAGAGACACGAGGAGGGGACAGAGACACGAGGAGGGGACAGAGACACGAGGAGGGGACATAGAGACGAGGAGGGGACATAGAGACGAGGAGGGGACATAGACACGAGGAGGGGATAGAGACACGAGGAGGGGACATAGAGACGAGGAGGGGACATAAGAGAGGAGGGGACGAGGAGGGGACATAGACGAGAGGGGACATAGAGGAGGGGACATAGAGACGAGGAGGGGACATAGAACGAGGAGCGAGGAGGGGACAGAGACAGGAGGGGACATAGAGACGAGGAGGACGAGGACATAGAGACGAGGAGGGGACATAGACACGAGGAGGGGACAGAGGACACGAGGAGGGGACAGAGACACGAGGAGGGGACACGAGAGGGGACACGAGGAGGGGACATAGAGACGAGGAGGGGACATAGAGGAGGGGACAGAGAGGGATAGAGACACGAGGAGGGGACATAGAGAGACGAGGAGGAGGGGACAGAGACACGAGGAGGGGACAGAGACACGAGGAGGGGACAGAGACACGAGGAGGGGATAGAGACACAAGGAGGGGACATAGACACGAGGAGGGGACATAGAGAGACGAGAGGAGGGGACAGAGACACGAGGAGGGGATAGAGAGACATGAGGAGGGGACATAGAGACGAGGAGGGGACATAGAGACACGAGGAGGGGGACATAGAAGACGAGGAGGGGACATAGAGACGAGGAGGGGACATAAAGACGAGGAGGGGACATAGAGACACGAGGAGGGGACATAGAGACGAGGAGGGGACATAGAGACGAGGAGGGGACATAGAGACGAGGAGGGGACATAGAGACACGAGGAGGGGACATAGAGACGAGGAGGGGACATAGACACGAGGAGGGGACATAGAGACGAGGAGGGGACATAGAGACACGAGGAGGGGACATAGAGACGAGGAGGGGACATAGAGACGAGGAGGGGACATAGAGACGAGGAGGGGACATAGAGACGGAGGACAGAGGAGGGACATAGACACGAGGAGGGGACATAGAGACGAGGAGGGACAGAGACACGAGGAGGGGATAGAGACACGAGGAGGGGACATAGACACGAGGAGGGGACATAGAGACGAGGAGGGGATAGAGACATGAGGAGGGGACATAGAGACGAGGAGGGGACATAGAGACGAGGAGGGGACATAGAGACGAGGAGGGGACATAGAGACGAGGAGGGGACATAGACACGAGGAGGGGACACACAGACAAGAGGGGACACAGATGAGGAGATGTTTAAAAGCCTCATTTAGCCTAAATGGTTTAGTTTGGTTTTGTTTTGTTGTGTTTGATTGCAGCGAAAGTGCGACGGGACAGAATTTCTAATGTCAAATTCACAGAGATCCATGACAAAAATATTATAAAGACACACACTGACCTTTTAAGTTTTAGACCTGGTTTAGACCTGGTTTAGACCTGGTTTAGACCTGGTTTAGACCTGGGGGTGGGTGGGTTCACACTTGTCGTCGGTCCTAAATTGATGACGTTTTTTGTCCTGATGTGGACTTGTTCACTTGTGCCATGTGTGTTTGTTCCTGTTCTAGTCCTGGTTTAGTCCTAGTTCAGATCTGGTGAAGTCCTGGTTTAGTCCTGGTCCAGTCCTGGTTCAGTGTGAAAAGGAGGGGGAGCCTCATTTAGCTCAACTCGGTTCTGTTTTGTTTTGTTGTCTTTGATTGCAGCAAAAGTACGTCTGACAGAATGAAATGATATATATCTTTATCTTTATCTGGATGTCAAACTGACAGATACACGACGGGAATAATAATATATAACGTTAAGGTAAGATGAGGTAAGATCTGTTTTTTAGTCCCTGTTTAGACCTGGATTTGTCCCGTTTACTCCTGGTTTAGTCCTGGTTTAGACCTTGTTTAGACCTTGTTTAGACCTGGTTTAGACCTTGTTTAGACCTGGTTTAGTCCTGGTTTAGACCTGGTTTAGTCCTGGTTTAGTCCTGGGTTAGTCCTGGTTTAGTCCTGGTTTAGACCTGGTTTAGTCCTGGTTTAGTCCTGGTTTAGTCCTGGTTAGTCCAGGTTTAGTCCTGGTTTAGTCCTGGTTTAGTCCTGGTTTAGTCCAGGTTTAGTCCTGGTTTAGTCCTGGTTTAGTCCTGGTTTAGTCCTGGGTTAGTCCAGGTTTAGTCCTGGTTTAGTCCTGGGTTAGTCCTGGTTTAGTCCTGGTTTAGTCCTGGGTTAGTCCTGGTTTAGTCCTGGTTTAGTCCTGGTTTAGACCTGGTTTAGTCCTGGTTTAGTCCTGGTTTAGTCCTGGTTTAGACCTGGTTTAGTCCTGGTTTAGTCCTGGTTTAGTCTGGTTTAGTCCTGGTTTAGACCTGGTTTAGTCCTGGTTTAGTCCTGGTTTAGTCCTGGTTTAGTCCTGGTTTAGTCCTGGTTTAGACCTGGTTTAGTCCAGGTTTAGTCCTGGTTTAGTCCTGGGTTAGTCCAGGTTTAGTCCTGGTTTAGTCCTGGTTTAGTCCTGGGTTAGTCCAGGTTTAGTCCTGGTTTAGTCCTGGTTTAGTCCTGGTTTAGTCCTGGGTTAGTCCAGGTTTAGTCGTGGTTTAGTCTGGTTTAGTCCTGGGTTAGTCCTGGTTTAGTCCTGGTTTAGTCCTGGTTTAGTCCTGGTTTAGTCCTGGTTTAGTCCTGGTTTAGTCCTGGTTTAGTCCTGGTTTAGTCCTGGTTTAGTCCTGGTTTAGTCCTGGTTTAGACCTGGTTTTAGTCCTGGTTTAGTCCTGGTTTAGTCCTGTTTAGTCCTGGTTTAGTCCTGGTTTAGTCCTGGTTTAGACCTGGTTTAGTCCTGGTTTAGTCCTGGTTTAGTCCTGGTTTAGTCCTGGTTTAGACCTGTTTAGTCCTGGTTAGTCCTGGTTAGTCCTGGTTTTAGTCCTGGTTTAGTCCTGGTTTAGACCTGGTTTAGTCCTGGTTTAGTCCTGGTTTAGTCCTGGTTTAGACCTGGTTTAGTCCTGGTTTAGTCCTGGTTTAGTCCTGCTTTAGTCCTGGTTTAGACCTGGTTTAGTCCTGGTTTAGACCTGGTTTAGTTCTGGTTTAGACCTGGTTTAGACCTGGTTTAGTCCTGGTTCAGTCCTGGTTTGACTGTGTGTTTTAGTCCAGCTGTTGCAGACGTTGATCTGTGGGTCAGATCGTGAGGAGCTGAGTTTAATGAAACGAGCCGAGGGGAAGAGCCTGAACATGTGGCCCTGTCCTGAACTTTAGGAACAACAGAAACTGCAGTATGTTAGAACAATATTAATAATCCAGAGGATTAAAGTGGACCACGACTCTACAGGTGTCACACACTCGTCTACGTCCTGGCTCACTACTTCCAAACCTAAGGGCAATTTTACTACATTTGTCCTCGCCTGGATTTTTTTCTTAATTTTGTTATTAAAACTCCCCTTTTACCCCCTAATGAAGCGTTATACATCCTTTTTTTATTATTTCACAATCTGCTGCTGTACTTGTGTCATATGGATGTAATAAAAAACAACAGGATCAGAAATACAAATGAAAAAACAAACAAAAAACAGAAAATACAATTCACATTCTTTCATACAAAACACACACCAAACATGTATAAACAACTTTTTGGACATAAAAAAAAAAATACTTAATTTAGGGCCTTAGCTACAAAAGTGCAAGTCTGTAAGCAAACTAAAAATATCCTTATTGCCTCAAAACAAAAACAAAAACTGCAGTGACCCCATTATTTTCCTGGTGTTAAAGCTACAGGACCAGAAAAACACACACACAACATAAAACAGGAAATAAAATTCACACTCTTTCATACAAAACATACAGCAAACACGCATAAACAACTTTTTGGACATAAAAAATGCTTAATTTAGGGCCTAAGATACAAAAGTGCAAAATATCAAGTCTGTAAGTAAACGTAAAATGCCCTTATTGCCTCAAAACAAAAACAAACAAAAAGTGCAATGGGCCCATGATTTTCCTGGTGTCAGTCATGGAAACATCTCATGTCAGGTCCAGGGCCGGGAAGGGTTTTAATCCTGCTTTAGTCCTGCTTAATCCTGGTTTAGTTCTAGTTCAGTCCTGGTTCGATCTTGACTTCCTGGTCCTGCTTTAATCCATCTTTAGTCCTGGTCTAATCTTCTTCATTCAGACATGTTGGTCTCGTGGCGTCACTCTGATGTTGTGATAAGAGCTCCATTTTCTTTCCTATCAGCCCCATCGGGACGTGTGACGCTGCCGTGAGTCTGAGACAATCTTCATGAACCATCTGGAAAGCGTGGAAAATGTGACAATTAGAATCATCAAATCATCATAAAATGGTGTAAAACAGAACTAGTTTCCTCTCTTACCTTATGCATTCTGAACACCACAATGAGTTTCTAAGCACTTTCCACACATCTCACCATGATAACGTGCACTTCCTGATAAACCGCTTTATGCAGTCAGTACACAGAGGATTTATTTTGACCTCAAGAGCTGCTTTTACAACATATCTGCACTGGGGCAAGGCACGTTTGCTCAAATACATGGGAAAGACCAGGCCCTTTAAACCTTGAGATTCTGATTTGAGTTCTGGTCTCCGGCCTCCAGGCTCCTGCTCGGACTCCGCTCCCCTCAGAGAGAGGCCTCAGTCTGGGATCATCTCAGTGGATCAGCCCCTGGAGCTCCAGAGCACTCTCCCATGTCCAACTACAAAGTCCTGTTATCGGCCCACTGAGCTGCTGCTCCTCGGAGTCTAGACTGTGAAGATTTCCTTTTCAGAATGCACAAATGTTTCCCCTCGTTCTGTGTTCAGGATCGGCTCCACAAACTTGTCATGTTAATCTAAGGCAAGGCACGTTTATTTGTACTGCACAAATTGTACACTAAGTAATTTTAATATAAGAAATATATTAAAATCACAACACAAACAAACCAAAACATAAATAATCATCATAAAATTAAAGAGAGAGAGAGACATTAACTGAAAGAGAAGAGAGCAGAAGGAAAAGTTTTAGTCATACACAGCTAAACAGAAGTGGACCCGGTCAAGCAGAAGTAAACAGCAAGGCCAAAAATTCAAGTTAATGCATCTGATATAAAAATGTATTGAACAGATACATATGTACTCTAGCTTATGAAACTGTTGACCTTTTTTCTGTACCATTTTTTGGTTCTAAAGTTCCATATGTTTTAAACAGACCATGTATGAAACATGGAACAAAAATTATTTCCCAAATTTCAAAGACCTGCAAATCATGTAAATAAATGGATGTATTTCATCATATCTTGTGTTATTCCATCTTTGAACTGTTGATGAAGGTACAGGATTTTTCAACAAAAATGTATTTAAAATGATAAAAAAAATGTTCTTGGAAGGACTGACATATTTAATAGAAATAGTTTCCTTTCATTTTGAAGTCATATTAAAGTATTTGGAAGAAAAAAGCGACAAATGATGTAAAATCCTGCACCTTCTACTTGTTTGCACAATTTTCCCTCCGTTACCATGACCTTTCTTAATAAAAAATCTCATGAGTCAAAAAGTAAGAGGTTTTTCAACCTAATCTTGTACCATATGGTAGAAAACTATATGAAGCAAATATTCAAACCAGTTTGTTAAGGATATGGAAGTGAGAACCAAGAGTTATCACTGTTTGTATTTATTGCCCAAAAAGTGCTGCATATTTCATTCCCTCCGTTACCAACATGAGTTTTGAAATTTTTTGTCAACAACTTGAAAGAATATCACAGGTTTAACTTGACCCTGTTGGAGTGTAACTCTTTCCTACATTCTGATACTTTACTTATTTCAATAGTTCCTCTAGTTTCTGAATAAGAGACATTTGAATGTCAAAAATCTGCCCGTTTCCCTCCGTTACCACTTGACCAGACCCACGTGTTTTGAGTCTGGATTTAAAAGGTGTGTCTGATTCATACTCAAGCCCTGCAGTCCCACGGGTCGGATGATAAATTGCAATCCTGCGAACTAAATATGTGTGTGAAGTAAAATATATAAATGATGAAGTATATCATACATCATGTGTGCTGGATATTTTATTTGGCATTAATAAAAACATTCAGCATTAATAAAAACACCCGTACACCGCACAGGCCGTCCCGTACGCCGCGTGGGAAGTCGCCCCCGTCCGTACGTTGTGTGGGCTGTGCCACTAAACCAAAACTAAACCAGGTCTAAAGACACGTCTAAAACCAGGACTAAAACAGGACTAACACAGGATTTAGCCAGGACTTAACCATGTCGCCGGACCGTCCATCGCGCCTCCTCCCATACGCAGCCCAATTCCTTTCGCTTCTCCGTGTTTGACAGAGCTTAAGAAAGCAAAGGTTCCCATCCTGCGACTTGTGGGCGGGAGCGGGACAAAATATTGCAGATGCGGGTGGGAGCGGGACTGAAAATTACAATTCCTTGCAAGAGTGGGACCACACATCCAAGACACATACACATTTAGGTCAGGAGCCAGGTCCACTCCTCAGGGTTTTTTTGCTACCTTTTTTCACTATTATTTCCTGTTATCTTATATTTTGGGCCATGAGGAGTTGATAGGGACCAACCCCATCTGCTACTGCAACTGCATATGTGGCCAAATAACCCTAAATCATGGTGTATCCTGACACACAGAGGAAACTAGCAGAAAAATATTTTGGAGCTTGCTGCCTTTCTACTGTCAAATATCACCCTGAACATCCCCCAAATGACAAAAAAATGTCTGTCCGCCTGACAAATTGTCATTAAACGTGATCATTTTCAAGCATTTTATTGCATATATCACTGCCTCAAATGTACATGAAAAAACGTCCCAAGTTTATAAGCTTCAATTTAAGCTCAAGATGACCTTTGTATCTAGAGGGAAACAGCTGCTATGACCAAAGATCTTCACTGTTCCTCAAATCGGCAGAAAGAAGAACTTTCAGGCTTTACCATTTCATATGGGATTAAGAAGGATTTTTTCATAGAAACAATATTTGAAAAGAGTTGACTTATGTACTGCTGCACTATATGAAGTGAAGTACATTAAAAGTGAATCATATTAAAACACAGGGGCCAGGGTGCAACCAGGTTACACACACAAACACACAACTAACACACAACTAACCAACACACAACTAACCAACACACAACTAACATACAAACACACACAACCAACACACAACTAACAACACACAAACACACACAACCAACACACAAACAACAACAAACACACACAACCAACACACAACCAATACACAAACACACACAACCAACACACAAACACACACAACCAACACACAACCAACACACAACCAACACACAACTAACATACAACAAACACACACAACCAACACACAACCAAACAACACACAACTAACATACAAACACACACAACCAACACACAACTAACCAACACACAACTAACATAACAACACAACACACACAAAACACACACACAACACACAACACAAACACACAACACCACAACTAACATACAAACAACACACACAACCAACACACAACCAACACACAACTAACATACAAACACACACAACCAACACACAACTAACCAACACACAACTAACATACAAACACACACAACCAACACACAACCAATACACACACACACACAACAACACAACACACACAACCAACACACACACAACTAACCAACACACAACTAACATACAAACACACACAACCAACACACAACCAATACACAAACACACACAACCAACACACAAACACACAAACCAACACACACACCAACCAACACACAACTAACCAACACACAACTAACATACAAACACACAACTAACATACAAACACACACAAACACACAACTAACACAACACACAACCAACACACAACTAACCAACACACAACTAACCAACACACAACTAACATACAAACACACACAACACAAACACACACTAACACACAACACACAACTAACATACAAACACACACAAACCAACACAACAATACACAAACAACACACAACAACACACAAACACACACACAACCAAACACACAAACCAACACACAACTAACATACAAACACACACAACCAACACACAACCAACACAACACACACAACACACAACACACAAACTAACACACACAACACACAACAACCAACACAACAAACACAAACACACAAACAACACACAACCAACACACAACTAACCAACACAACACAACTAACATACAAACAACACACAACACACAACACACACAACAACACAACACAACAACACAACAACATACAAACACAACAACACACAACAACAACAACACACAACCACACAACCAACACACAACAACATACAAACACACACACCAACACACAACTAACATACAAACACACACACACAACCAACAACACAACCAACCAACACACAACTAACATACAAACACACACAACCAACACACACAACTAACATACAAACACACACAACAACACACAACAACACACAAACACAACACACAACAACACACAACACACAAACCACACACAACCAACACAACAACACAAACACACACACACACACAAACACACACAACACAACACAACAACACAACACACAAACACACACAACCAACACACACAACACACACAACACAACACACACACAACAACAACACACAAACAACACACAAACACACAACAACACACAAACCAACACACAAACACACACAACCAACACAACAACACACACAACCAACACACAAACACACACAAACACAACAACACACACAAACACAACACACAACCAACAACACACAACAACACACACAACCAACACACAACTAACATACAAACACACACAACAAACACACACAACCAACCAACACACACAACAACCAACACACACACAACCAACACACACCAACCAACACACAAACACACACACAACCAACACACAACAACACACAAACACACACAACCAACACACAAAAACACACAACCAACACAACAACACACAACACAACACAACAACACAACACAACACAACACACACCAACACACACACACAACCAACACACACACACACACACACAAACCAACACACAACCAACACACAACACACACAACCAACTGACATCCTGACCCTTCATGCAACATCCCATCAGAAGTTATTTTCCAAAGACATATTTGAGAGAAGTTGATACATTTTTCTGGTTATAAAAAGAGATTGAGTGTGTCTCCTTCTCCAGAAACTCACTGCTTTCAGACTGATAACTTAACATAACCAACCCAATGTATCTCGCTGGTGAGAGTAGAGGTGTGTGTGTGTAAGTCAGTCTTTATTTATATTGCGCTTTCACAGACATTTTCTGTCCCCAAAGACGCTTTACAGCTTTACATTCACTCTATACCTGGTGATGTAAACTACTATTGTAGCCACAGCTGTCCTGGGGCACACTGACAGAAGCGCGGCAGCCATGCCACTCGGCACCATCGGTCCCTTTGACCAACACGCGCACGCACACACGCGCACGCACACACACGCACACGCACGCACACAGTCAAAACTGCAGCCTGCATGGTTACAAGGGGACAGTAAATGACAAGTTCATACTTTTGTCTTCTAAGGCTGATCCACTGAGTGCATTTACTGCTATCCGTGATATGAAAAAGAAACTTCACACACAAACATTTGATGGTGCTGGTTAGCAAGATGTTGCTGAATCAGTTCCTGATGAATTGTGTTTGGATTGTGGCTACCACAAAAGTTGCCAATGCATGTTTTTTTCCAAAATGTTAACCATGCTTTAAAAAGTGCCAAGCTGAAAATATCTCCATGAGACAGAAATGTGAGCATGTGGATTCTTTAGTTTTATTCAGGAGTTATTGCATATTTTGCAGAAGTAGCACAGTGAAGCAAGTGTCCAGCAACAGATGTAGCTTGCAGAAATTTCAATCAAGTTCTTACAAAAATATAGAGAAAAAAACTATGGAAGTCAGTGATGAAGACCTGCTGTGTAAAATCAGAGGAGATGATCTTTGACAAGCTTAGACAAAAACACAGTCCTTCCTTTTTAAACTATTAACTGAAGTCGAATCTATAAATGGAAGATTCATGTGGAGTAAAAGTGTGTGTCTTTACAGCAGAGAGCTGAGCAGAGGTGGAGCACTGAAATGAGACTCACACTGTTTAATCAGTGTTTTTTACTCCACTCTTTTGTCTCCCGCTCCAGTGAAACACGGCAAAGCCTCGCGCTGACGTTCTTGTATAAATATGACAATTATTAAATACGATTGTCCAAGCTCTCCCCTGATAAAACCAAAGCTGCTGATTTAGAGGATTAAGCCCATTTTCTGAAACAATGGAGTCTAATAGTTTCTTCCAATTGTACAGGATTTATTAATCTTCTTTACTGACTATATGCAGTTGTGAATGTGTCTCAGATCAGATGCCCTCCCATCCTCTTGTATCCCTCTGTGTCAGATGTTCTCCCATCCTCTTGTCCTGTGTCAGATGCCCTCCCATCCTCCTATATGCACTGCTCAAAAAATTAAAGGAACCCTTTGAAAACACATCAGATATTAATGTGAAAAATATAATATGCTGGGTGTTGTACAGGCCAATGTCTCAGGAACAAAAGGACACTGCCTCTTTTAGAGGAAATACAAATTTTAGACATTTGTGCAGACATTTTATAGACACCCTGAAACTCAAAGTGAAATAATGATGTGGCAGTCTAGTCCATTTTGCCAAAATTTTATTTGTGCAATTCAAAATGCTTCTCAATATTTTGTGTGGCCTCTCTGTGCTTGTCTGCATGTTTGACAACGTCTTGTCATTCTCCTAATGAGACGACGGATGGAGTTTTGTGATGTGTCCTTCCAGATCTGTGTGAGGGCATCACTGAGATCCTTTAGAGTCTGAGGAGAAACCTGGAGCATCTGATGGACCCAAACATAATGTCCCAGAGGTCTTCTGTCAGGTTTAAATCAGGTGATGGTGAGGACTATTCAGTTGTACCAGTCCCTTCATCCTCCAGGTTCTGCCTGCAGACTCTTGCCACATGAGTCCAGGCAATGTCGTGCATCAGGAGGAACCCAGGACCTACTGCACCAGTGTAGAGTCTGACAGTGGGTTCAAAGATTTCATCCTGATACCTGATGGTGTCAGACTGCTGTTTTGTAGCTTGTAGAGTCTGTGTGTCCCTCCATGGATCTACCTCCCCAGAACATCACTGACCCACCACCAAACTGCTCATGTGAACCATACTGCAACAGCAGAGTGTTCTCCTCTTCTTCTCCAGATTCTTTTCATGTCTGTCACAGGAGCTCAGGGAGAACCTACTCTCATCTGTGAAAAGCTCAGGGCCCCAGTGGTGGACTTGATAATTCTGGTGTTGTTTAGCAAATGCCAGTGGAGCTCCATGGTGTTCTGGAGATTGTGCTGGGAAACACTCCAGCATGTCTGGATGTGCCATCCTGGAGAAGCTGGACAATCTTCTGTAGGGTTAAGAAACAGCCTCATACTCCCAGTAGTGATCATCACTGTAGCCAAAGCAGCACTAGTGAAAAAGCAACCAAAAACCACCAAGAGGGAGAAACTTGAAGTGACCTCCACATGTAAAACCAGTCCTGTTGTAGGGCTTGTCTCGTTGTTGCTGCTCTAGTTCACCTGTTGTTCATTTCCATGAAAGGAGAAGCATCCTTTTGTTCTTAAGACATTCCCAGGTCCATATTTGTAAAGATCTGGTGTGTTTTCAAAGTGTTTCTTTATGTATCCTTTGTGTCAGATGCCCTCCCATTCTTCTCTATCAGTGCGGCAGATGCCAGACAGACACCAGATGCTACTGTCTGAAGTGAGCCCAAACATACAGCACCTCGAGGAGTGTGTTTGTTGAGTAAATTAGATGATCATAAAGAAGTGTTAGTGTTTAAAGTGTAGCAGAATGTACATGAGAGTTTGGGAGGATTTGAAGCTGGTTTGTTTTGTGCTCAGCTCCTTTAATGGAAAAGAGCACAGCTCACAGCAGACACACACATTATGCTCTGGGACTATGATTCTTATTCTTGTTATTATCAAAGTGGGAGGGCATCATGGTCATAAATTTCCAGAGGTAAGTAGTAGAAATGTGCACTCAAGTAACAGCAACAGGACTTGAAGCCACAGTGTGAAACATTTTGCCCAAAAATAGACCAGAATGAGTACTTGAGTACTGAGCAAACAAGGTGAACATCAGATTTATTGATTGATTATGTATTGTAACTGGACAGACTTCTGAGCAGCTTTTAGATTCTGATATTTCCAAAGAATAAACTAAATCAGATGTGAAGGAGCTGCAAGAAACCCAAATGTTCAAATCATTTCATTTTGTCACATAAAGCTTTGTCACTCACAGTTACTCACAGTGGGAAGAGGAACCACAATTTCTACTCAAGTAAGAGTACTGTAAGAGTACTTGTGAGTACTACACCTGCTATTTTCAGTGAGATGCTTTGCTCTGGCTTTTAAAGGGCACAGGCAGTGTTTTATTTTAATATATTCATTGTTTGTTTAAGCGCTGTGACAATTGAATTGGATGAATAGTACTTTCACAGTTACACCCTCGTGTGGTGCTGACAGCTGCTCACTGAAACATGTCGAGATAAACAACTGATTTTCTCTTAAGAAAGAGCACACAAAATGAGAAAAGCAAAGTAATGCCTTTCCTGAGTGTCACTGGAAGACTGTTCTAATCTCACTGGATCTTCACTGCCCTGGACCTGAGACTGCACAGCTCATGTGTTCTTCTGTTAATAACACGGGGCCTGGTCAAGCAGAAGTAAACATCAGGGCCAAAAATTCAAGTTAATGCATCTGATATAAAAATGTATTGAACAGATACATATGTACTCTAGTTTATGAAACTGTTGACCTTTTTTCTGAACCATTTTTGGTTCTAAAGTTCCATATGTTTTAAACAGACCATGTATGAAACATGGAACAAAAATTATTTCCCAAATTTCAAAGACCTGCAAATCATGTAAATAAATGGATGTATTTCATCATATCTTGTGTTATTCCATCTTTGAACTGTTGATGAAGGGAAAAAAAAAAAAAAAAAAAAGTATTTAAAATGATAAAAATTTGCTTGGAAGGACTGACATATTTTATAGAAATAGTTTCCTTTCATTTTGAAGTAATATTAAAGTATTCAGAAGAAAAAAGCGACAAATGATGTAAAATCCTGCACCTTCTACTTGTTTGTAACAATTTTCCCTCCGTTACTTTTCCCTCCGTTACCATGAACTTTCTTAATAAAAAAATCTCATGAGTCAAAAAGTAAGAGGTTTTTCAACCTAATCTTGTACCATATGGTAGAAAACTATATGAAGCAAATATTCAAACCAGTTTGTTAAGGATATGGAAGTGAGAACCACGAGTTATCACTGTTTGGATTTATTGCCCAAAAAGTGCTGAATATTTCATTCCCTCTGTTACCAACATGAGTTTTTAAATTTTTTGTCAACAACTTGAAAGAATATCACAGGTTTAACTTGACCCTGTTGGAGTGTAACTCTTTCCTACATTCTGATACTTTACTTATTTCAATAGTTCCTCTAGTTTCTGAATAAGAACTATTTGAATGTCAAAAATCTGCCCCTGTTTCCCTCCGTTACCACTTGACCAGACCCACTGCTGTAGAGTGAGCAGACAGTCCCTCGCACACACTCTGGAACTGGACCATAGAGTGTGTTAAACCTCTGTCCAGTCACAACCGCTCATTTGTATCACGTGTTTCTCAAATGTAGAATGTCTCCTCTCTAAAACTCTGGATCATTCACAACAAAACCTGTCATTTCTTTCCATGTTTGTTGTTTTTACCCCAACAGAGCATGCTTCTCTCTGATTGGTTAGTCCACCAGGATACAGCTCCAGACCCAGTTTTGTCAAAGTTTTGAGTCAGGTCTGAACACTGTGCTGTTTACAATGTGAGGAATAACTGAGAGCATCATGTGGTGAAAATGCGATGGATTTGAGGAGCACTGCAGTAAATATGAAAGGTCCAACATGATGTAAAATAGACTCATGTGAGCTTTAAATCATGTTATAATGTTACCTCATGTATTTTATTATCTGTCTGTCTACACCTCCAAAGCTCAAATTGCTCTTTTCCACCTTGTGATGTTATGAAGCAGTAGATTTCAAGTGAATAGCTCCTTTTATCTTTAGTTCAGTAGAGATTGGCAAATGGCAACAAATATATTATGCTTAATGCAGAAATAGAAAATAAGTTGACACACATACAGGTTCAGTGGTTAGAGCGCTCGTGCATTTCCTGCCATTACACTGCTTTAAGAGGACTGCCCCTTCTTGCACACTGTAGCGCAGGCATTCAGTACACAGGGTCACTGAGGAGAAAGCTACGTGTCTGTCTGTGTGTTCACCTAGTGTGTATCAATGAGTCTGTAAGCACCTGTCCTGATATGAACTTGGGTCTTTATAGTTTGCTGTGCTGTTTTACAGTTTGTATTTTTACCTTATCCTAGGGTGACCATATTTCCGTTTGTGAAAACCCAGACACCTTACCGGGGGTGGGAGGTGGGGCCTCGAGATTGAGCTACAGTCATCCTCGTTATATCACGGTTCACCTTTCTCGCCATTTCGCTGATTTTTTTTTATTTTGCATGTTTTTGGTTTTTTTTACACACAGGTGGGTCAAATCAGGTCTAAACCAGGACTAATCTTGGACTTAAGACAGAGAATGCCGAGCAGTGTGTCTGCAAAGCGCGAATGGGCAATTGCTGCGTTTACCTCCGTGAGATGCGGAGCTCTCCATCGGTCCTTTCTCCTGTGTCTCCTCCGAGCCTGTCCTGACAGTGAGTCCTGTTTCAGTTCTGGGTTAGTCCTGGTTTAGTCTTAGTTCGGTCCGTGGCGTAGGCAGCGCAAAAGCTTGATATAATCTTGGGTTAATGGGCAGGTGCGGTGTCCAAAAATGGACCCGTGCAGGACTCTGAGCTGTAGGGCTCTATTACAGAATAAATGAATCTTGGGTTCGTTACTTAAAGAAGGAGGAAAATAACAAAAGGACGACAGCAGCAATATGTTTTAAGAAGGATGCAAAACGGGTTGTAAGTGTCCTGTGTGAGAAAAGTGTATAAAGTTTGTGCTGAGGGGTTTTACAGCCTTAAAACAGATAGAATAATTGTAAAATATAAAGTTGACTACTTCGCGGATTTCACCTATCATGGGTTATTTTTAGAACATAACCCCCGCGATAAACGAAGTACCACTGTACTCTCACCTCGCAACCTGTGCACATGGCCTCCCACTTGTCCCGACCAAGACGGAAAACAGAGAATTTCTTGTACAAGTCATTGTTAAATGTGTATTTACGCTTCGGCATGTTGCAGACTGACCGACTGTTTGTGTTTGCTCGCTCCTTCTGAGTCACAGATGCTACGAGAGCCGCTCAGTTTAATGCCCCTAATGAACAGTACTGAAAACCCGTACATTTCCATCACTTTAAAAAAAAAAACTGGATGCCCAGGACAAGACGCAAAATACAGACATGTCCGGGGAAAAACAGACGTTTGGTCACCCTACCTTATCCAACTTATTCTCCGTTTTGTAAAGTTTGTCAGTTCACCGTTCAATCTGCTTTTAACCACACACTCTACAGCATAATTATTCATGACGTCATGAGGAAACCAGACCAGGCCCGACTCCTGTCTGGTCGTTCTTTGACGGGCATCCTCCCCTCAGTCCCCAAAGCTGCAGAGAGAGATTCTTGGACATGTGGAGGACTTTGAGCTCAGCTGCTCATCCCCACACCATCAGCTCTCCACAACAAGTCCAGAACCACCACCTCAGCCAACCTGTGTCAGACCACAGAGTCCTGCTGGATGGTCCTCTTCCTCTGCATGTACTCACCACACTGTTTACTTACTGAACTGCAGATCAAGAGCGAGCCTGTTAACAGTAACACTTCTTCCACCCGCACCGCTGGTTTAACGCTGTCAATCAAACCTGTTGTTAACACTAGCAGCAGCGACTTCAGGAAAAGAAGGCCCCTGATCGCTCTGTTATTAATGTTTATATCTTGACTAAGGGACAAAATAGTGAAATAAAACCCCAGGATCATGTAGAGCGGTTCACATGACAAGTTTACGGTGAGAATGAGAAGCCTGACAGCAGCAGTTACAGAGAATCAATGAATGTCCATGCTCACTTCCTATTTGGAATGCAGCGGCGAGCAGGTTATCTCTGTCCATTTATATCAGTCCTTCTCAAATACTGGGGCGATGCTGGGGGGGAGGCTTTTTTTTTTTTTTTTTTTTTGCCGTTCTAGAATAAAGTGTAATTGCACATCCACTACAGTAGTTGGCAGTGACGCTTTCATTGTCAGAGTGCACAGGGAGTATAAGCCATGCATCTATTAAAATAAGTGGATAGGGTGTTGCTGCTTGTAGCTGCCTCCAGTTGACGTAGTGACACTCTCTGGAACTACAGCGGAAAAAATCCCATGGGCCAAGACAAGATTTTTCACATAGAACGCAATCTAATCACAAACCGCTCGTGTTTGTCTGACAGGGACCTACAACTTTCAAAAATGTCAGATTTTGTGGCGATTTTTACCTATTTTTAGATCATACACTATTTCTCAACTCAAAATCCTTCAGTTGTCTTAAAAAACGCTTTATAATCGTTCACTCCAGCTCCACTCTGATTGGTCAAAGCGATCACGTGATACACAAGCCTCTGGAAGTACGTCGCCGGGCTAAAGACTAATCTGGGATCAAGCACCATTGAGCTCAGCCCATTGACTTGAATGGGCGGCCATTTTGGAACCTGTTGGCTTGAGTGTGTGCAGCGCTCGGCTTCACTGTGACTACAGCAGAAAACAAGGAAAGACCGGTGTGTTTACTGTCTAAAAATGTTGGCAGTCGAGAACATGAAGCCAAATAAATTACGGTGTTGCTTGAAGACATTACACCCCAATCGCACAGACAAGACGCTTGAGTTTTTTTAGAGTAACCAAGCAGAATATTGTCAACGCTTTGTGAACGCTGCTTCAGTAAACCAGCGAGCTCTGACAGCGTCATATAAGGTGACCCTAACAGAGCTCGCTGGAGATGATACCGCTGCAGCATTAGATGTGGTTTCTGTCACGCCGGATGATGCAAGTGCCCCCAACTATAACACGGACATCACCGTTAAAGTCGAGGAGGACACAGGAGCGGACGCCTCGTGACGCAGGTGAGCTGAGCACAGCACAGAATCCGGACGGACACATGCTGCATGTCCCGGGAGTCACTTTGGAGACTCGACTAAAACTTTTGCTCTCATACACAGCAGCTCACACACTGCAATACAGATAACACCATGCTACCATTTCTTGCTATTCACCAAAAACAACACATTAACATGAAACTGCTCCCGCTCTGTGCTCTCTGTACTAAGCCACTCTCCCTTCAGAGCACTATCACAACACAAACCAAGTGCATCCTGTTAATGAAACGACTGCACATCGCATCAGGTTTGTCAGGTTGCTGTGCACAGTTTTTGTATATTTATGGAGAAATGTCATGTGGGAGCATGGGAGATGTAGGCTTGTGGGCGGAGCCTTGTACATGTTTGTATTGGGTTTAAATAGGGCACGGGAGAGATCACAAACAACTCAAAAGTTTACGCAAATATGGACGACATCTAAATCCTCTTCAGAAGGGACCGTTAACTCTTTCCCCCCTGGACACCAACTAGGAACAACCCACACATATATGACTAGGACTACCCATAGAGCATAACTGCATAAAGAAAACAAACTTCCACGAGTGATTATAAATGATTTTCACACTCATGAACTTAATTGAAACACAGACATATTTAGTATCTCTGGGAACCTTAGACTCTGAACTCTTTATTTCTGGATGTTTAAATGTGATTCAACTCATTTACATTTTTATAACAGGTCACTGAAAATAAGAGTTGACCTGGTCAGGTGCAAAATCGAAAACAAAAAAACTACATTCAGCATCTGATATCTGCATGTTCTGAAAACTATATTCATATATATATATATATATATATATATATATATATATAACCAAGTGTACACCTGTTTTTTACCTGTTGTACACCTGTGTGCACCTAATTCATTTTTTCCATTTAACTTTTCATTTAACTTATTATAATATAATAATAAAACTCTTCCCCATCAGTGGGTGCCCAGTATTTGTCATGTTGGTTACTTTCTCGTGCACAGAGCTCCACATAAGTGTTTGTTTCTGTAGTATTCTGTCATACATCACATCTTGGAAAAACAGACTGAAATATTTTAAAGGACTCGTCTGAGCAACATCAGATTTCAGGCAATTTTGGTTCATAATCAAGTATAAAGTCCGGATAGTTTGTTTGGATATCGCAGGACTCCATACACACGCATCAGCGCCTGCATTCTCACCTTCGTAAGTTTCACTATCCGAAAGTCCGTCGCTATCGTTTTTTTCCACTTTATAATCAACTTCATCATCACTTTGAAATCTATAAAAGTCACTTTCTCTAAACTTATCCATAAAATACACCCACTCCTCATTATTTCTAAAACTGTGCGCCGCAATCTTTTCATTGCACGTGTTTTGTGTTGTGTTTTTTCCGGAAGCTACAATCGTCACTACTTCAATTAAAAAAATCCTGGAATCCTATTGGTCAGCCTAGTATGTGTTGTAGTGGCCCCCACCTATCACAGCCTCTGTTTAAATGTGAAAAACCAAGCCATTTCTAATGGTTGTCACATCACGTCTTTAGTGATACAGCGGAGGTGTCAAAAGACGCCAACCCTAACCCAAACAAGAGGGTCGTCAAATGTCGTCTTCATGGGGGAAAGAGTTAAAACATGGTAAAAAGCTCCAAAAAGTACACCACTTTTTCAGTTTTTTTACCGTTTGCTGTTGACCAAAACATATTCTAAACTTTTGATTGATGTGTGTGTCCACCTTTGGCAGATAGAACAGCTGAACACACTCGTGGCTCGTTCTTTTTACAACAGAAATCAAATATTGTTCAGAAAGTTCTTCCCAAGTCTGTTGCAGAAGTTTCCATAAATGTGTGGCACTTGTAGGTTGCTTCACTCTTCTGTCCAGTTCATCCCAAAACCAGCTCCATGGGGTTTAAGTCTGGACACTGTGCTGCTGGACACTCCACATTTTCAAGCTTTACCATCTTGTTCTTTTTTCCTGAGGTAGTTTTGGCAGAACTTGGACTTGTGTTTTGTATTTGTATTTTATCTTGTCTGTTCAGTTTTTACCTTTGTGCCATTTCAAGCTCTTCACGACTTGAATTGCAATAAATAACTGGAAAAATGAGGGTGTTCTAAAACTTTTGAACAGTAGTGTATATTTTGCACAATATCTTTTCTTTAAGTTCCAGTCAGACACAATCCACTCCGAGGTTTAGTCAACAGGCAAAACAGGTCAGAGATGTAACATATTTTTAATGCACTCTCTCCTCAAAGTCACTTTTACCTTCACTGTTATGACACAAAGAAGGCACTTATTTCACAGTTTCCATAGCAACAGGTACGAGTTTGTGTTTCCCTGAGTGTGCCTGAACACTGCGGAGTTATGAAGCGTTTGAAATGACGCACGGAGTGATGGACAGGTGGAAGCAGAGCCTAATACGCTAAACACAGGTTCATCAAGTCAAACATGAACGCGTAGAAGTGAAGGAGACACGAATCTGAACTTTAAACTCTTACCGGGATAATATCTGTAGTAATATATTTCAGAACATGTTTGTAGAGGTCTAAACTACAAGATTAGAAGCTTTTACACATAATAAGACCACATGGACACACGGGGAGGGCATCTGACACACTGGGATATCAAACTGGTTGTGTTTATGTGACCCTTTGATTTCAATTAAATAGATAAATAAGTAAATCACATAAAATAACCAAGGCCACAGGTAAGTATGTAAAATAAAAAGGACAGAGACGTGATTTGAAATGTATGAAGCCGTGCTGGGACACCCGACTGGATTCGTGTATAGGGCGCTCTGGATTGTCATTTTTTTGATGGGGTTGGAGGCTTAAGAGCGCGTCTAATAGCCCGGAAAATATGGTAATAAAAATGTATTAAAGACTAAAAGGGGCAAGTAGAAATGTGAAATCAGTTATTCTATAAAAGGAGCCAGGTGGACGGTTAAAATTATAAAATGGCCAAAATTCATAAAATCTACTAAAATAAGGATAAAACCTTGCAGCTCCTGGGCGATGGAAGTGCTACCATGGAATCACATCTAAAGAACTTAAATTTCAAAGTGCAAACAAAAAGGTACGGGCTAAACCCCTCGAAATATGACCCGGGATCTTAAACTAGAACTAAAAGCTAAAAGCCCAGGGACGACAATGATAAAAGTGTAGTTAATAGGGATGAGCATTCGATGAAATTTTCTTAATCGATCGTCAGAAGAATTAACGATCAATTATCGATTAATCATTAACGTTTTTATATTAAAATTATCATCATTATTATTACTATCTGCACTACTAATCTGCATAAATAAATTCAACTTTACGACATATAAACCGTAACCACTCTAGAGCCACATCAGCCCGTTTGACATTATAATGTGTTTAATTCAGTTTTGCGCAACTCTCACAGAAACAAAACTTAAAACTGCATGGCTAATTTGCATAAACTAAGCGAAGATAAAACTACAGCTCTTGTGTCGCTGATGCGGTCGATTTCTGTTGGACTAATAGACATGACTCAGTGGAATACAGGTTAGTGTGACCAGATTTGGTCCACCAGGACACCGTACGGGGGGAGGGAGGTGGGGACTCGTCATCGACATTGCGCGACTCTCACCTGGCAAAACTTTTTCCCACTGGACACCGAAACATATGTGCTGCTTCATACACTGTGCACATGGACTCACACTTGTCCCTATCACAACAGAAAGTGTGGAATTTCTTGTACAAGTCATTGTTAAATACGCATTTGTGCTTCGGTACGTAGCAGGCGCACTGACTGTTTGTCTCGCTCCTTCTGAGTGCAGAGACACATATCCGGACCCCTGTTTGGTCACGCTACACTACGCACAGCAACCTACATTCGGTTTGTCGATTAAAATTAACGCAATCGATGAAATTCTTAATGATCAATTATCGATTAATCAACTAATCATGCCCATCCCTAGGAGTTACTATGATTAGCTGAGATTCAGGAGCAGGACCACGCCTCAGCTGCCCTCTCCTCTCACCAGCGAACCACAACTCACCTCGACCACACCTCTAATTTCCCAGAAGCCTATTTGTAGCAGCCTTTCCCATCATCCCAGTTTGTCTCAGCTAACTCGACCCCACCCTCCCATCCAGTCTTGTTTGTCTTTCAGCCATGAGACGCCAATGAGGGGGGTCCTGTTCCGGCTGGGCCATTTCCAGATTGAGACGGAGCCCCCACCTAGAGTCTCAACCGAGCCATCTCTGCCCCGTCTCGTGTACTATCGATAAACTTCTTCTTCGGTCTATGTCGTTGTTGGCGTGGTCCTTGCTACTGAGCACAAGTTTATTTTTTACGTTACTGACCTTCTTCCTACGGGATTTGGGAAAAGCTTAATATACCATTTAGCCCCATTAGTGGCGCATTACATACATGACAACCAAATAGCAGCGATTCGTTAAGTCAGGAGTGTCCAAACTTTTTTCATCAAGGGCCACATATCTAAACACAGATGAAGCAGAGGGTCGATCGAGGGCCGTAGACTGATGCTCAATACAGTGAATAATTTAACACATTAGAATGAACCATCAGTCTTTATTCATACTAGGATCCTTAAAAACACTCAAAATATTAAATATTGCCTTCATCTAGGTAGATTAAAAAAAAAAAAATTTAGTAAAAAGTTATTTTTTTTTAAATTGATGCAAGGTAATTTGGGCCAATTCACCTGGAAACCTGAGGGCCGCATAGTTTGGACACGCCTGGGTTAAATGATAAAAAGTACCCGCCTACCGTCGAGCGAACAAATTCTAACACTGCAAGGTCAGACGGTTTCTACGAAGTGAAACCAAATGACACTGGCTGATGAATCAGACTAGAAAAAGACTGCCTCCGGTATATTTTTAGCTCTACAACGAAAAAAAGTCATTAAAACCATTTTTAAAGAGCTAAATTATTTAAAGGGGAGGAGATCAATTAAAACCTTACCTGACACCAGCAGAAGTCGGGACCGAGCCTTTGCCGCGCGGGATATTTAAGCCCGACCTCCGCTGGCACAGGAAGCTGGCGTCAGGTAAGTCCTAAAAATTAAGTGCGCCCCCTGCTGTCCGTCCGAGTTTGCTGTGGAACTGTGAGATCACAAATTTGTTGACCTGGTTTATGGTTCATGTCTGTGTCATTGCTGGGCCTATCCACATGAAACAAAACTGGCACAAAGTTCAGCGTCTTCTGTCAGGGGAAAGTGTAGTACATATGTGTTGTTGACCGGATGATTCATGTTATAAATCTGTACAATCCAATCTGAGGGACAATCGGTCAGTTCTGCCGTAATGTTAGGTCTATGAGGTTTTTCCTGAGCAGTGCTAAAACCTATAAATCCTGACAAACGACCAGAACAAGGTCCACATGCAGTGACCAGTGTAGCATAGCTAAAAGAAAAACAGCTCTAGGCCAATCAGTATTCTCTTTCAAAACTGTAATAGAATGGAACAATTTAGCAGCACAGTTGAAACTATGCAAAGACCTCTAAAAGTTTTGTGCTGAATCAAGGACATATTTTTTTAACAACGCAGAAGTGCCAACATTAACTTACAACTAAATGAAACCTGATTAAGGCACAGAGGATGCAGAGGGAGCTGAGGCAACAGTGGCACAGAGGTACAGAAGGAGAGGACACAGAGGGCACAGAGGGTAGAGAGGTACAGAGGGAGCAGGATGCGAATGGAACAGAGATATTTCATGTCATTGTACTTCTCATCATAACTGTTTGTTTATAGATTACATTGTTTGTGCTGTTTTTATATTCTGTGTTTTGTCTCAGGGACTGCACATGGAAATGAGCTCCGAGAGCGACAGTCATCTCTTCAATGTTTGTGCAGATTGGATGCCTTGCTTCCATCAGTCTGCCCCAGGGCAACTGTGGCTACAATAGTAACTTACCACCACTGAGTGTGAGCTGAATGAACAATGAACTGTAAAGCTCTGTGGGTATCTTGAATAAAATGCAATGATTAATACCCCTAAAAACCCCTCACCCTCTAACCCACCCACAGCTCCATGTCCACTGACTCATCTGTCAGGATTTATTGTTTTAACACAACTTGGAAATGGTCAGGTCCCTCAGACTGGAACTAACCAGCTACTGTACTGTACTGTACCGTATTGTATCGTACTATACTGTATTATACCATACTGTATCTTATTGTCGTACTGCAAAACCAGTGCATATATTTGGTGTATGACTAAAACTAGGTGCTCTGCAGGATTTCGTAAAACTGACGTGAGTGCATAGTGCACACAAATCGTACAGGAGGTCTGGAGGTGGTGTACCACATACACCCTTTTCAAACAAACGCCAAAATGCACATGGAAAACAACTTTTAACTGTATGAAACATATTGCCCTTTCATATATTTCTTTTTTTATAAAGTTCCAAAATTCAGTTTATTTTTTGAAGTTTGTCAAAGCATGTTTTAACTACAGTATATTGCTGAGGTTACACTTTTAAAACTTTAAAACACATCCCAAGTTTTCACCAAGTGCTCACTGCTTTAAATATAAACCAACAGCAGCAGAACTTTGGATACAAGTCGCTGCACACCAGCCCAGAGCAGAAACACTGAGCTCCAGAAACAGCAGCAGTCAACAGCTGTAAAGACATGATTGAACTTTTACCATAGAGCAGCGCTCCCCAAACTTTTTTGCAACACCTTTAAGGTGTGGAGGATAAACACAACAAAATAAAATGATACAACCAACACAAAAACTGTGTTATTATGTAAATATAATAATAAACATTTAAAAGATGTCTGTTTTTTACTCATTTTGCAGCTCGTCGGTCATGTGATACATTATTATTATTAATGTATAATAATGTGACCGAGACAAGCATGCATCAAGAGTGAGTCATAGACAGATGTAACAGAGAGAATCCTTTTTCAAAATAAAACATTGTTCAGACTCGAATAATAAATAAAACAGAAATAATATAAGTTATTTATGTTTTCTGTGTGGTCTGGTCGTGGTCCGTGGCCTGGGGGTTGGAGACTTTTGCTGACATGTGCTCTCATTTTGTTTTGTCTGTATATGTTATGTAGCGCCGTATGATGTGCAGAGGGGACCCTGCTAACACTTTTCTTCTGTGGTTTTCTTTGACACATTTAATTAACAGCTGAAAAATGGAAGATCGAGGAGAGAACTCAAGGAGAAGGAAGCGAGGAAAGAGAAAGAAGTTTACATGCGGCTCTTCCAGCTCCTACTGACACTGGCTCCCATTGACTTACATTAGAATATTACTGTCCCTGTCTCTGTAACTGCTGCAGTGAGCCTCATCATTTTGGTTTTAAAATGTTCGTATTACCTCACTCTACATGATCCTGAGTTTTTGTTCCAACTATCTTGCCCATTAAAAAAAAAATCCTGTTCATAATATTCCTGGCTGCAAATTTGCCCATGTAACCGCTTCATTTGAGTGGAGCTGAACACTACAGGTGACATCACACTCGCTTAGTTCACTTTTTCATCCAGTCTTTGCAGCAGGATCACAGCTCTGCACACAGGTTGATAAATGCCATGCACCCTCTGCTGTATTCAAAATTATACACACAAATATAGACCCTTTTCACCGCAATGTTAATAAATGAGGGCAGCGAGGCAACTTACCATCTAAGTCGTAAAGTGTGTTATAACTATAAACCCTCTGTGGTCCATCACGAGCCATTCCCTGAGCTGCTTTTGCAAAACACACCATTTGTGACTAGTGTTTTGAGACACTTGTTTTTAAAGGGCATCTGAAGTTTATTTTAACACCACATGTTTATTTCCCATCCTTCCCCTGCTGAAAAACCTTGAGAGGCTCTCCACCGGCTTTCACATCTTATAATTTCATTCACACTAGAAGAATAAGTCCAGACCTTCACCAGACCTTCAACACTCGAATAAGCAATACACCAGCTTTCTATTGTCCATACAGAGGATTATTCAGAGGATTTCTATTGTGCACTGGAGCCTTGGCTTTTCATGCACAGCTCAAAGAAGAAACATTAAGTCTTTTTTGACGGTAGATAAATACTAAACTGTGCTGCAGATGACACGACTCTAGAGTTTCATTGTAAAACACAACACTGACCTGAAAACAGAAACAGGTTCACGGACTTCCTGTTAAAACTGCAACTCTGCAGAAAGCATCGGCTCACTGTACAATCAAGCATCACAATAGACGCATCAAGAATCTCAGACTTCCGGTCATTGCACAATTCATACTAGGAAGGATTTTCTGAAAAAGTAAGCATCAAACCACCATGTTTGTTTTCCCAGTGGGATGTGTCTATTGACAAAGTCAGTCTTTTCTAATCTTTTGAACCATATCACTTTTGTTTCTGGTTCTGATATTGTCATATTTTAGTTTTGGGATTCAGACATCATAATTGTGTGGTTGTTGGATCCTAACAGTGGAAAACAGCTCGAGAAATTTGTTTGTGAACTCCATAAATGCAAAAGGGAATCAGATGTGTGTGACTCCAAACCTCTGTTCAAACTGTTTTCCTTCCCAATGGAATTGAAAAATAGTGAAAGGCGAAGGCGATGGGCAGGATTGAGCGATGGGAAAGACGAAAAAGGAAACTGTTGACTGCCTAAATCATCCCGAGTTTGCAGCGAACATTTTGTATGTGGAGCCATCAAAGCAGAATCCCGTTTGTTAAGTGAGAGGTGCAGAAGACAAACAGACTGAGCTTCTTGTGGTTTTACAGCAACATCACGTCTTGGTCTCTTTGCAGTGGAAGGTGTTTCTTGGTGAACAGCTGGTGCCTTTCACTTTGGCGTTGACTTTTTAAATTCGTAACCAAAGGTGGAGCGAGGGATCGGGGTTTTGCTTTGATTGCTCCACATACAAATTTGTCCTTCCCGTGGATCAATCCTGCCCATCGCCTTCACCTTTCACTATTTTTCAATTCCGTTGGGAAGAGAAACAGTTTGAACGGAGGTTTGAGTCACACACATTTGATTCCCTTTTGCATTTATGGAGTTCGCAAACTTCTGAAGCCCATTTCTCGAGCCATTTTCCGCTGTTAGAACATCCAACAACCACACAATTAACAATGTCGGAATCCCAAAACTAAAATATGACGATATCAGAACCAGAAACAAAAGTGATATGGTTCAAAAGACTAGAAAAGATCGACTTTGTCAATAGACACATCCCACTGGGAAAACAAACATGGTGGTTTGATGCTCACTTTTTCAGAAAATCCTTCCCAGTATGCATTGCGCCATGACCGGAAGTCCGAGATTCTTGATGCGTCTATTATGGATAGAAAACCAATCTGCTTTTCATAATTTGTTGAAGATCCTATATTACACAACAGACTTTATGCCAAAGCTTTACGCCATGTTACAATGTTTTTCTCCTCAAAAACACACACACATTATTCACACATTATTCACACACATTTCACACATATTTGCATAACACTTTATTATTAGTCTGTCTACATCTCTAAAGCTCAAAATGCTCTGGTCCACCTTGTGATGTTGTGAAGCGGTGGTTTTCATGCTTCTTTTACCTTTAGTTCAGTAAAGATTGGCAACTCTAAAGCTGAAATGATCCAAATGATTCTAGTGAAGGTGTGGAGTTTAAAACACAATGGAGCACTTCCTGTATTACCACGTGACATCACAAGGTGGAACAGAGTGTTTTCTGTTTGAGAGAAGAACTCAGCCTAAATGTGCAGAGTTTGTGTGTTAAACATTTGTGAATGAAACAAAACACAACTCTAAACTACATTATAACAAAGATCAGAAAATTGTGTAATATGGGCTCGTTAAGGTTCAAGAGCTTCAGCAATTTGTGTTTTCTCAAATTAGTTTGCTGATATTTTCAAAATGTGGGGCATTGGAACACAAATGAAGTCCATTTCTGAGTTTAAAGGGCCCATATTAGGCTATTTTCTCTGTGTTTATAATGTAGTTTTTAACACACAAACCTTGCAGATTTAGGCTGAGTTTTTCTCTCAAACAGAAAACACTCTGTTCTACCTTGTCATGTGGTAATACAGGAAGTGCTCCATTGTGTTTTTGAACTTCATACACCTTCACTAGAATCATTGAGATAATTTCAGCCCTGGAATTTCCAATCTCTACTGAACTAAAGGTAAAAGAAGATGTTTACTTGAAAACTACCACTACATGACATCACAAGGTGGAACAGAGGATTTTGTTCTCTGAGAGGAGAGAAATGTGATTTTGTTTGTACATGATGGTGCCCAATGAGCCCCTTCGTTTCACATGTGTCACTCAAATAAACACATGTGATTGGACCATAGTGTTCGGTTCAGGCTCGAGACGTGACAGAGGAAGCAGAGACCAAACAGAGACACTACAAAGACCACAGAGGTCCTCATGTCTTACAGCAGGGGGCCAAACTCAGACCAATTTTTGTTGACCCTCAAAGCTCCTGCTACTTTGTTCCTAATGGTCATAGACAGTACTGTTTGTGGTGGATGTATTTGACAGTATTTGTACAACTGTAGCATCAAAAAACATGACAGTGCTGTTTGATAAACATCTTATTAACACTACAGTTGTACTGTTCTACAAAGGCAGAGCTCCCAAATGAAGAAATATTTGTATGCGAAAAATACTGAGCCCAAAATTTGACCCTTATTTGTCAGTTCCTGTTCTCTGTCTTTGTATCATGAGACAAAAATAAGTTTTTGTACAAAGACCGTAAGTGACATGATCATTATTTGCTTGTTTTTGTCCAGATTTCCATCCATTATAAGAAAAACACTTCACCAAGCTCCAGTCATCATGTGTTTGTTTGAAATGATCTAGAAGAGTTTTGGATTTCCTGTTTCGTGTTGATCAGGATCGTGCGGTGACATTTACACAGTGAAACAGTTTGACACAAGTGACTTTGCAGTAAAGTGTGTACAGTATGAATACACAAAAACTTTCACTTTAAAGATAACTGAAGTATAATTGAATACAAAGGTTTATTTATTAAATGTGTTTAGACCCTGTGCCAAGGCCAGTGTTGTGCATGAACGAATTCAAAAGAACATTCATTTACTTCATTGAACACGTTCATTTTTCAGTGAACTTTGAACTGAACGCGACACATTTGTAAATCAAGAAGTTGAACGTGAATTTGTTCAAATTATGTGAGATGAATGACGTACATCACTGTTGGGGTTCAATTAAATGTCAGAATTTTTTTTCACCTGACGAGTGACAAGATCTGCTCGCAAATTACACGTCCAAAAGTTACAGTGACATCCCACTGTCACAGAAAGAACACATATAGACGTGTCCTTCAGTCCAACAGAAGCTGATGCATCAGCACACAAGGAAAAAGATGCTTTTTTCCATCGTTTACAATTTATGCAAATTAGCCATGCAATTTTACGTTTCTTTTCTGTAAGACGTAAACAAATGTGTCAAAGCTGCATTAAACACATTATAATGATGTGGCTCTAAAGTGCTTATGGTTCACATCTTGTAAAGTTGTGGTAAACTGGAGGTCAGTTTGAAAAATAAGTTCAGCCTTTCATTTACAAATCTCACCTAAAAATAAAATGAACTGAACTTTGAACTAGTTCAAAATTAAAATTGTCAACTATGAACATGAACTGTTCATTTTGAACATGTGTGAACTGAACTTTGAACTAGTGTGAACTTGCACAACACTGGCCAAGGCCACAACAAAAAGAAGGAGGTGAGAGGCTGGATTTGAAAATAAAATCTTTTTATTAATGTGTGTATCATTTGTTCATTCATTCTTTTAAATAAAACCAAAAATAAGAAAATGAAAAAACTGAAACAGGACTGAAACAGGACTATACCAGGACCAAACCAGGACTAAACTGGTCTCAGTCTTGGTCTGCTTCCTGTCTGAGTCCCTGTCTCATCCCAGTTTGGTCCTGGTCTCAGTCCTGGTCTGGTCTTGGTCTCAGTACTAAAGCAGGACTAAACCAGAACCGGGAGAGTTGGGACGGGCCCAGAGCTGCGCCCACATTGACTGTCAGGTGACTAGGACTGAGACCGGGACTCAGACAGGAACCAGACCAGGACTCAGACCAGGACTCAGACCAGGACCAGACCGGGACTCAGACCGAGACCAGACAAGGACTGAAAACCAGGACTGAGACCAGGACTGAGACCTGGTTTAGTCCTGGGATCAGTCCTGGTTCAGTCCGTATGCGGCACAAAAGTCCAGCATCGCAGTTAAAGTCACAGAAACAGGAAACGGCCTTTATCTGTTTTCTTTCCATTCTTCATTTAAACACTAAATCAAAAAACTGAAAAAAAAACAAATCGCTATCTTTTTTATCATTTTGGTTTTGGAGACAAATAATGAAGAAAATAGTTGTTTTTTCGTTTTCTTATTTTTGGTTTTATTTTGAAAAACAAATAAAGGAATGACACACAGACTTTTATGAACTAAATCACAAACAAGACATACAGTTACTGCCTTTTGTCTTTGCTTCTCCTTATATTTGACTCAAGATACAAAGACAGAGAACAAGAACTGACAAATAAAGGTCAAAGGTCAATTTTGAGCTCAATATTTTTCACAATATTTATTCACATGATAAAGGAGCTCTCAAATACAAACAAAATGACATGAACTCAACCTGATGTTACGGTGTTCTGCATTTGTAGGGCCGAGTAGATACTGTATATGACATTTTTAGTATTTCCATATTTCACTCCGCTGATGTGCACAGAGCAGACCCTCACATGACCTAAAGATGGCGTTGTAGCTTCTCCTCCATGGAAACATGAACAGCATTACTCAAACACGAATGCCTCCTCTCCTCCTCCTTGAACACGGACCACTCCTTTTGATCAGAGGATTTGTTTTTTCATCGTAAATCTGCAAAAACAAAATATCGACTGATCCGTGGTACCTCTCCAACACGGGTGCCAGATGACCACCGCTCTGAGTGCTCTTCTGTTTCACGCTCTTTCTTCTACACAACTCTCATTTCTTTTGCACGAAAGCTACATTAAACCAGGAGATATGGATCTGTCTCGGCTTTTATGTTTCTCTATCTCACTGCTCCTTCAGAAGAAATGTTTTTTTGTTTGTTTGTTTGTTTTATGTTTTTTTTTTTTTTTTGGAGAGTTTCGAAGTTTAAATTCACGGCAACACAAAGGACACATGCAAAATTTACTTTGAGGAGTAAATTTGACTTTTTGGAGCTTTCTTATGTTCTAACGCTGTTCCTTCATCAAAAACATGCCTGAAGAAGTTTAGATGTGATCTTTCTCTGGCCCAATTTGAACTGTCTTATGATTCAATTTCTCTATAAATGTACAAAACATGACACAAAACTGTACACAGCAACTTGACAAACCTGATGCGATGAGCAGTCGTTCCATTCATAGACAGAGTTTGCAGGGGTCAGAGGGGGTCACTGCCTCCCCTAGTGGCTGAAATATGTCACGACATGGAGTCTATAATATGATCAACACAAATATTTACTTTTAAAAAATGTATAAATATTTAAAATTTGTCAGTAAAACAAAAAGATTGTTTGAAATAAATATGAATCCTAGTCTGAACCAGGACTAAACCAGTTCTAAACCAGGACTGAAACAGGGCTGAACAAGGTCTAAACCAGGACTAAACCAAGACCCATCCAGGACTAAACCAGAACTAAAACAGGACTGAACCAGAACTAAACCAGGACTGAACCAGGACTGAACCGGGACTAAAACAGGGCTGAAACAGGACTGAACCAGGACTAAACCAAGACCCATCTGGGACTAAACCAGGACTGAAACAGGGCTGAAACAGGCCTAAACTAGGATTGAAACAGGACTGAACCAGGACTAAAACAGGGCTGAAACAGGCCTAAACCAGGATTGAAACAGGACTGAACCAGGACTAAACCAGGACTGAAACAGGGCTGAAACAGGCCTAAACCAGGATTGAAACAGGACTGAACCAGGACTAAACCAGGACTGAAACAGAACTAAACCAGGACTAAACCAAGACCCATCTGGGACTAAACCAGGACTGAAACAGGACTAAACCAGGACTAAACCAGGACTGAAACAGGACTAAAACAGGGCTGAAACAGGACTAAACAGGGAAAAACGGACGTTTGGTCCCCCTAGACAATACACACTTTCAATCTTGAATCTAGTGCCCTGACGTTAAAATGTTCACCCCCCCCCAGCACAAAAGTCAAACTCCGCTTATGTTTCCATTATAAAACATGTTAACACATTGTTTGGGGTGAATAGTATCTTCTTTAAAGAGCTTTTAGCCTTAACATTATTACTTGTGTTAGTTACTCTCCCATCCTTTGTGTTTCCAGACTGCCCCCTCTGCCCCTGATGCCCTGCAGCGCTCGTGTTGGGTTAAATTAAAGCATGTAGTATTGATCGCTTATTTTCTTCCGTACATGTTTTTTCAAATGGACCTGTTTCGATGGAAGTTTTTTAAAGATATTTTTGGTCAAAAGTTCAGAAACATAAATTCACTTCAGTTTTCAGACATGTCCAGATTAAACTCAGCGTCAAAGTGTCTAAAACATCCCGCTCTCTCAGCTGGAGGTGTTTACAGTGAAAAGGTCATGAGGATTTTAACTTTCACTTTCTCAAACTCTCTCAAAATATTTGCCACTGAAAAACTGAAAGTTGTTTTTTTTTTTTTTTTTTTTTTTTATCGTTGTCCCCTCATCAAAAACATGCCTGGAGAGATATTAGAGGTCAGCCATGTATATTTGAGCAATCTACACAGCAAAAACTGGAGGGTTAAAATTTCAGAGTAAAATATTTTAGAGTTGTTGTTTTTTTAACACAAACAGTGTTATTTTAACTCTTTGAAAGTTAAATGGGGGTTCAAGTTGGGGTTATTTGCCAGAGTTGATATGGTTGAAGTTAATTCAACTTTCCCAAGTGTTAATTCAACTTCCCCTAGTGTTAATTCAACTTCCCCTAGTGTTAATTTAACTTCCCCTAGTGTTAATTTAACTTCCCCTAGTGTTAATTTAACTTCTCTTGGTGTTAACTCAGCTTCCCCTAGTGTTCACTCAAGAGAGTAGACCAGTTTGAACCAGTTTTGTGCATACATTGTTCATCTTAAATTAACTCAAATAAAGTGTAAAAAAAAAAAAACAGCTCTGTGTGTTGTTTAGTTAAATCATTATAAGTCTACAAAGTGTTATCCGTTTACTCTCAAAATGTCAATATAACTCTTGTTTTCAGGGTCACACAGGAACTTTCGTCCAGTGTTACTTAATTAACATTTCGAAAATGTTAAATTAACTCTAGAACAAATTGGACTCATAAACTCTGAGAAAATTGTTGAAACTGCGCTTTAAGCCATGTTATGTTGTTACCTCATTAAAAATACACCCGGAGCACCAGAATTCAGCTTAAAATTCCACCTTGTGATGTCATCAAGTGGTAGTTTCCAAGTTAACAGCTACCTTTTACCTTTAGTTAAAAGATTGGCGATAATTCCAGGTCTGAAATCATCCAAATGATTCAAGTGAAGATGTATGAAGTGTAAAATCACAGTGGAGCACTTCCTGTATCACCACATTCAAGTGCTTGAGAGAAGAACTCAGGCTAAATCTGAAGGCTTTGTGTATTAAACATGTGTATATGAAACAAAACACAACTCCAAGTAAAGTTTCACCTCAGCTCTCCATGCTAAGTCACACCCCCTTCAGAGCACTATCACACCACAATCAGCGTGCATCCTGTTAATGAAACTCCTGCACATCACATCAGGTTTGTCAAGTTGCTGTGTACAGTTTTGCATCATGTTTTTGTATATTTATGGAGAATTGTCGTGTGGGAGCGTGGGTGATGTAGGCCAGTGGGCGGAGCCTTGCACAGGCTTGTACTGCTAAGTCTAAATAGGGTGTGGGAGAGATCATTAGATTACTCAAACATGCATGGATGACATCTACAACCTCTTCAGGCATGTTTATGATGAGGGAACAACATTATAACTTGTGAAAAACCTAATACTTTGCATAATACCCCTCTTAATGCCATACTCTGGAACATTTCAGGCAAAGCAATAATACAGTATACATCTCCAAAAGCTTTAAACCCCTGTGTAAAATGTGTGAACAGTGAGATTGGATTTTTTCCTGTAACAGCAAAACCTGGGGCAGACTGTCACCTGCACAAACCTGAAAATGAACAATTTATTTTTTTCATGAGAAATATCGAAAAGAGAAATGTGAGAGTTTTAGACACACAGCTCCTTCATAACACGGAAGACTGGTTTTATTGAAGACATTCTTTTTCAGGAAAATATATATATCTGTTTTGCTACTTTAGAATGTATTAACACCATTTATATTTTTTACTCTTATTATTTTTATATTATACTGTGATGTGTGAGGTACTGTGACCAAATCATTTTCCATGTGGAGTTTGTCTAAGTCTAATACTGTGCTTGAGTTCGCTCTAGGGGTCACTCACTGGAGGACCACAGTCTGAGTCTGGACCCACACGCCATCCCATACAGATCCAGGCTGAGTCAGCCCGATGTTCCCCGTACCTCTGTTTCCTGATAGCTCATAAAACAGCAGCATGTAGAACTTTGGACACAACAGAGTTCAGGAAACAGCAGTAGGCAACAGCACTAAAGACACGGGACACACAGTGGCTTGCGGCCCTTCAGGACGGGTCTGGGGTCTGGTCCTTGGTCTTGTGCCGTCCTCCGAGCGCATTGGTCAAATTGGTTCAGAGGCTCCATCCTCCATGTGCTGGTTCCAGACAGGGGAGAACAAGACCAGTGCGCAATAAACTGGGTCCGAGCTGTTCCGTGCCGTCCTCTGTGTGCTGGTTCCATGTGGGGAAAGCGAGAATGCGCTGTGGACCACAGGTCCGGGCGGGCTCCACCTGCCCTCTGTGCTCAAGGGTCACAGCTGGTTCCGTTTGGTGCAAAGCATCTGGACAGAAGCGTGAATCCAGTCTGGATCATTATATGTGGTTCTACACTTGTTTTTCTTTTCCCAGGGAAAGTGCTTCTGAGGCTGAGACACCTAACATCACTCACCGCTCCAACTCATCTGAGCCCGGCCTGAACCAGAGCTGCTCCCGCTGGGTCAGGACTCTGGGTTTGGATCTAGTCCGACTGTAGCATTTCTCACACGAGGCTAAATGCAGTTCAATTTATAAGTTGAATCAGCTGAATAGGGCCTATTCAGTTTAGACTCTAACTTTACAGCAATGTATTAATGGACCAAGGAAGAAACAAACCAGTCCTGGTTATGTTGCCAATCAAATCTGAGCATTGAAGGCGATCGCAGCTCTGAACACAGACACAGAGGAAAGAGATTTTGTGATATTTGTTGAAAAATGTATTGAGCCTGTAATTTGAGCTGTGAAAGCTAAAGAAAAAGGGAAACTCTTTCTGAAATTAAGCACTTTGTTTTGAGATGCACAATTTCACCATTTTATTTATTTTCTCTAATCCATTTTAAAGTGCTGCCCTTCAGACATTCAGACACTGAAAAAACGAGGCCACTTCTGTATCACAATCATAATGTAAGTTAGACATTTTCTCCAACTGGACCTCCTCAAATTTGAGTTAATACTCCTGATCTAAACTGTCAGAAAAGGTCTGGAGTTTTCTGTCTTGATGACATAGACAGAGGGATTCTGTTTTCCAATCCACTGCTACTTCCTGTATTTTGGTAAACCTGTAATAAATACTGGCCTCAGGTTCTGTTACACCAAACAAGTCAGAATTAGGAAAACACAAAAAGCAGAAAAATCTTAATTCCTTATAACATTGTTCCCTCCTTCAAAAACATGCTTGAAGAAACATGCCATGCCTGAGTAATCTAGTGATCTTTCCTGGTCCCTATTCAAACCTTCCATACGGTTAGAATGATACAAAACTGTACAGTTACTTGACAAACCTGACAAGATGTGGAGGAGTTTTATTAGCGGGACGCACGCTGATGTTGTGAGCAAAAGGAGGGGAGATGCAGAGGGACTAGCTTCAACTAAAACAGAAATAACTAACTTTTAATAACTGACTTTGAATGTGTTCAGTCGGTGTGCCTTGGGTTTGTACCTTGTACCATTTTTACATTTTCCAGTAAGGACTACATTCTGTTGAGAAATAACTATTGCTTTGAACATCCACAGGCAGCCAAAAGGTTGTCAACTATTTTCAGTTGGTGGGACCACGGTAAAAGCAGATGAAACAAATCCTCTGCTGTGTGTCGTGGTGTTCTAGTCTCCGTCTCAGTGCTTTAACTCTTTCACCCATGAGACGACATTTGACGACCCCCCTGTTTCCTTAATGACGTGTTTTGACACCTCCGCTGTATCACTAAAGACGTAATGTGACGACCATTAGAAACAGGTTGGTTTTTCACACGTAAACAGAGGCTGCGATAGGTGGGGGTCACATACTAGGCTGACCAATAGGATTCCAGGATACGTTTTCACAGATTTTTTCGATTGTAGCGTGAAAAACGGCGATAGCGACGGAATTTCAGAGAGTGAAACTTACGAAGGTGAGAATGCTGGTGATATGTCTGTGTGGAGTCCTGCGATACCCTAACAAATTATCCGGGACTTTATACTCGATGATGTACCAAAATTGCCTTGAAATCTGGATGTTGCTCAGACGAGTCCTTTGAAATATTTCAGTCTTTTTTTTCCAAGATGTGATGTATGACAGAATTATTACAGAAACAAACACTTATGTGGAGCTCTGCACACGAGAAAGTAACCAACATGACAAATACTGGACACCCACTGACGGGGAAGAGTTTTATTATTATATTATTATATTTTAATAAGCTAAATGAGTTGAATAAGTTAAATGGAAAAAACGAATTAGGTGCACACAGGTGAACAACAGGTAAAAACAGGTGCACACTTGGTTATACTGTATCTGGTGATATGAAGTCTGTTTAAATACTTTGACAAATATATTTTTACTTTTTTTTTTATGAATATAGTTTTCAGAACATGTATATATCAGATATTGAATGTAGTTTTTTGTTTTTTATTTTGCACCTGACCAGGTCAACTCTCATTTTCAGTGAGCTGTTCTAAACCTGTAAATGAGTTGAATCACATTTAAACATCCAGAAATGAAGAGTTCAGAGTCTAAGGTTTCCAGAGATACAAATATGTCTGTGTTTCAATTAAGTTCATGAGTGTGAAAATCATTTATAATCACTCGTGGAAGTCTGTTTTCTTCATGCAGTTATGCTCTATGGCAGGGGTGTCAAACATACAGCCCAGGGGCCAGATCCAGCCCTCCAAGACCTTTAATCTGGCCCTTTTCTACAAAAATATTTTAATTATATTTTCTATTAAAATATTGGTAATTATCCGCGCCGCTTATCACAGCAGCGTCTCCAGCACAAGTGGACGCCAAGTGCAGGATTTTTCAAGAAAAATGTATTAATGCCTATTTACAGACAAGTTCATGTTAAAACATTGTGTTGAAATTGCATTTTTCTTAAAGTTTCAGGTTGTTCATAATATTATAATATTTTGTAAAAGAAAAGAGTTCATCAGTTAAAAAAGATTTCTGTAATAGATTTGTGTTTCTCTGCACAAATATTTGAACTTATTGCTATTTTTGGGGTTTATATGATATTATTATCATTTTATTTTATTTTTTTTTCCGGAGCCTTTGGGATCAAAGTAGGTTGGATACAACCCCTGGACCAAAATGACAACCTGCTCTGTGGGTAGCCCTAATATATGTACAGGTTGTTCCTAGTCGGCGTCCAAGTGGGAAAGAGTTAAAACAATGTAACGCACTGCTCCTCATTGTTCCATCCTCACTTGTTACATTGATTTTGGTGAGTATAGCATTTTCAAAACAATAAAAGACAGCACTGTGATCTAAATATGTTATATGTTAGCAGTTAATCCCCCACAGAAGTCAAATACTTCCTCCTTAAACATTTTTCCCACAGCGGTGACAGACCCAGAAGCACAGAGTCAGTGGTCCAGCCGCTCTCACGTGCTGATTGTACTGAGAGCATGTGAATTCCATTTGCATACACATTTCATATTCATGTTTCCAAAGCTCATTTCTAATTACACAGCTAGACTTTGACTACTCTGTTATTACATTTACATAATGTCTTTTACAGAACAAATGTGGCCCACTGCTCAGATTTATCAATGGAGTCCTGTAGCATGCTTATTAAAATAAGGGAGTTCTTTTAAAGTTCTTCAGGCTTTGGGAGCAGACTTTGACAACTAAATTTCATGTTTTATATGTTAAGGCAGACATATTGTGCTTGTGCCTGCTCTACAGTTATAATTTCTGATTCCAGTGGAGTATTAGGCCCGAGCAAAAGCTGGTGAAGGGCCTATTTGTAGCTAAGAGTAAGTGCGCTGGCGGGAACTGATTTGCCTGTAGTGACCAGGGACCCTCGCCGTGACATAATGCGCCGGCATTTTCTGTAGATGTATAGTGTACTAGCTAAAAAAAACAACACTTTGTTCTCGCATCAGGAACTTTTTCTCCTATCCTAACCAGCCCCCCATTTTTCATCCAGTGAACAGCGGCAGAAACATGAAATAATTTGCCCAACATTAAAACTTGCACTTCTCTAACTTTTAGCTATTTCCAATTTACAAAAATCAGTTCCCCCACACAGAAAAAAATTGCATTAGGGTACAGGAAGGCTCATGAAATATGACACAGAAATAGATCATGACAAGCCTGATTCATCAGCCAGTTTTACTTTGTGGAAACCGTCTGACCTCGCAGCATTAGGATTCGTTCGCTTGACGATAGGCGGGTACTATTTTAAAATCTTTTTATTTAACCAATCACTGCTATTTGGTCATGACGTATGTTATGCGTCGCTAACGGGGTTAACTGGTATATTAAGCTTTTCCCAAATCCCGTAGGAAGAAGGACAATAACGTCTTTCCCCTTGATAAAATTCACCAAACTTTCTCTTTGTTCTGGCTTTAAATCCTCGATCTCGGGAATCGTTGCCAACACAGACTGTCTGGCTCTTCGCTGATTGGCTGGTGCCCGGACTCGCACTTCTGGGGTTCTTGCAAAACGTCGAGTGTATTCCGATCCTGACCTTGTCACTGGAGAGAAATGAAATTGAGCGGAGGCACTAGGTGGTAGCCTGATTCATTGCTTCAGGCGGGTACTTTTTTATTTAACCAATCGCTGTTATTTTGTTGTGATGTATGTAATGCGCCACTAACGGGGCTAACTGGTAAATTAAGCTTTTCCCATATCCTGTAGGAAGAAGGACAATAACGTTTTTCCCCTTGATAAAATTCACCAAACTTTCTCTTTTCTGTTCCGGCATTAAATCCAACACAGAATATATGTCTCTTCATTGATTGGCTGGTGCCTGGACTCACACTTCCAGGGCTCTTGTAAACTCTAGTGTAAAGTCTAGTGTATTTTGATTCATGACCTAGTCACTGGAGAAAAATGAAATTGAGTGGAGGCACTAGGTGGTGCCAGCCTGGCTAGATCATAAGACAAGTAAAAAGTATTATTACACTAACACCATCTGCTATTGTTAGGGTTGACGATAAGGTCAAGGTTAGAGCTAGGGCTAAAGAAGGGTTAGGATTGGAGCCAGGATCTGACCTAGAATTAGGGTTAGAGCTATAGGGTTGGGGCAAGAGTTAAGGCTAGATTTAGGACTAGGGTTAAAGTTATATCTAGGTTTAGGGTTCTGGCTAGGGTCAGGGTTAGGATTAAATTTAGGGCTAGAGTTGGGGCAATAGTTACAGTTAGGTTTAGGTTTAGAGCTGGGGTCAGGGATGGGGTTAGGGTGAGGCTTGGATTTAACATTGACTCATGACATTGAGTCAGACAATTATTCTTGATGATGTGTTTTGTTGTTGATGTTTTTGAAGTGCCTCTGTGCCTTTTAAAGTTGACTGTTTAAATACTTGTTAGAAAAGTAGTTATAGTTTATTGAACAGCCTTTTCAGATGTAAGTATCTACTGATTGCTTGCTGAGAAAATAAAATACAAACATTTTCAAACATAATTGAATGGAGTTGAGTGTCGTTTAAGAAGTGCCTGTGTGAGTATCTGTACTCAAATGAAAGAACTTGTTTTTTTAAAAAAGTGGTCAAAGTACACCTTCACTTAGAACTGTTCACTGATTGTTCGGGTGTGAAACATTTTGACATATCTTATTTGCAACATGATTCCACAGACTGGGCTCCAGAACACAGACTTGTCCACTCCGTTACAAAGATGTGCGGCTCGTCACCGCTGAATCTCCTCGAGTGCAGATAGGCGTGAGTGACAGGATTAGCCAATCAGGGACACGCATGGTCTCTCCGTTTCAAAACAAATCTGTCTGCTTACAAGGAAAAAAGAAAGGACAAAAATATCACAGGGGACTGAAAAACATGGAGGATTTCTGCAGAATCAATAAGCACGTTTATCAGGGGCGGGCATTTAGCAACGAGGCTGTCAATCAAAGATGTTGCTAAGGCTAGTGGGAGCGCACTCAGGGAAAGAAGGCACCTGATTGGTCTGTTATTAATGTTCATATATTGATCTAGGGACAAAATAGTCAGATTAAGATTGAAAGAACCACTTTGTGTCCCTTCATAGATACAGAACAGTAAATCTTGCATTCAGCTCCATGGTCTAAGGCAGGGGTGATCACACTTTTTCAGCATGTGAGCTACTTACAAAATGACCAAGTCAAAATGATCTACCTAATACAAAGCCAAGCAAACTGCACTGAAACACTCTGTGCCCCTTTTTGGACCTTCACCCACAGTTTGAGAACCTCTTCTTTAAGAGAACTTCCTCTGGCACTTTACACAAAACTGTGAAAAAAGTGAAGGAAGATTTTTAAACCTGTTTTTTAAAGTTCCAAACTGGAGTTGCATTGATATTTACCAGCCTCTGCAAGTTTACCAAACCAAACGCACATCGTGACAAACACAGATGCATTTGTGCATTTTTGTTAGACAAACTTCAGCCAAATGTGGCAGTAGGTCTGTTCTGTAGATCTGCTCTATGCTGTAGACCTGAGTCCGAGACGAGACACGGCGATCTACGACGGAATAAGAAGAGGAAAGAGCAAGGCTAAACTTTTCATAGGTAAGATTTTATTTTGTAGGCCTGTGACAGTAAATGTTTTGAACCCAGAGTGACTGAACTCAGGACTGAACCAGAACCAAAACCAGGACTAATCTTGGACTTGTTTGGCTCTGACCTGAAATCTAGATCGGGGCCCAGTTCGTTTCCAGGCCGAACCCCAGGCCAGGGTCGGGCTGCTCCCCGCGCTGCCTCCACTGCCCCCGAGTGACTCACATCGGGCCATCCTGATCCCTGCTGGGTCTGAACCGAGCAGAGAGCCCAAGCCATGCACGACAGTGACAGCAGCACTGGAGGGACGCAGGCATAGATATAAACCTTTTCTTTATTTCTTTATTTGCGGTTCGGTTGTAAGAACACGTCTAACATTTGTAATGAACCCAGATAATAAAACTTGCCGATTTAAGGTCGGCTACTTTAATTATTTATATCGACTTCTCATCGATTGATGTTTGATGGCGGCTTTGTTGACGCATTTGTTCCAATAGACAGTGGTAGTCAATGCGAGATCTACCGTTCTACTAGCTTCGTGGAAACCGTCTGACCTCGCAGTGGTAGAATTCGTTCTCTTGACAGTGGGCGGGTACTTTTTATCATTTAACCAATTGCTGCAATTAGGTCATGACGTAGGTAATGCGCCACTAACGGGCTAACTGGTATATTAAGCTTTTCCCAAATCTCGTAGGAAGAAAGACAATAGCGTCTTTTCCTTTGATAAAATTCACCAAACATTCTCTTTGTTCCGGCTTTAAATCCTCGATCTCTGGAATCATCAACAACACTGAATGTCTGGCTCTTCGCTGACTGGCTGGTGCCCGGACTCGCACTTTCAGGGTTTTTGCGAACTGTCTAGTGCATTCTGATTCCTGACCTAGTCACTGGAGAGAAATGAAATTGGGCGGAGGCACTAGGTGTCACCAGCCTGGCTAAAGTTCTACAGGGTGTCCCAAAAAATCTGACATCATCATTTTAAAAGCAATTATGTTCAAAACTACTAAGTGTAGCTCAATGTTGATGTTGATCTACCAGATCCTTTAGCCGACATAAACAGCCAAACTCTTTAAAGTTTTGGTACCAAGTCCAAATTTGTTTGCCAGTTGGTGAAGTTTTTCCAAATGCTGCACTAAAGGTTGCAGAGTTTTGGGTGACTGTGTGTGAGAATATTCCAAGATGCAAAATGACTTCTCTTTGGGAGTGAATGGTTCAACCTGAAAACAGAACAAAAATAAACCATTAGGGTCAGGGCGAAAGCTATGTCCAGTTAGATGTACAGTTTATGCGTGTACAAAACTACACAGAGGTAACAGTGTGAACTTAGCAGCTGAGTATTCAGATACTTTGTTTAAAGGGACGTTCACACCAGAGTGTCAAAAAAAGCCCTAGACGCTTCTATTTGGATGCCTTTGCATTTGAGTTTAGACACGCCTCTTGGATGCCATGGACGATCGGGAGAAAAATACTTGACACACGTCCGTTGCCCTGGAAACAAGTGCCCGGTCCCTGTTTTTTCCCGAAACGATGGCAGACCAGACTGAGATTACATATTACATAAAACCATCAGCAGAGGAGATCGATTCAACGACTGCGGCGAATATATATGTGTGTGTGTGTGTGTGTGTGTGTGTGTGTGTGTGTGTGTGTGTGTGTGTGTGTATATTCCGCTAATGACACTGGTCCAGT
Source organism: Boleophthalmus pectinirostris (assembly GCF_026225935.1). Classification (NCBI taxonomy): domain Eukaryota; kingdom Metazoa; phylum Chordata; class Actinopteri; order Gobiiformes; family Gobiidae; genus Boleophthalmus; species Boleophthalmus pectinirostris. The sequence continues at coordinate 40,426,853 of NW_026571515.1, read as the reverse complement.
CCTGATTCAGTCCTTGATTCTGATTCGCTTGGTGATTGTGGTATTGATATTTATACTCCGCTAATGTTTGTGGTTTCTTGGGTTTTTCTCATTCTTCCTGATAATAACATCGCTATATCTCTGGATACTCGTCCGTGATTGGTTGACGTGGTGCGTCTGACGCAAAAAGCTCAGCATTTTCAACTGGTGTGAATGGCCCTTAAGACGCCGTTGGAAAAGTACGGTTTGGACTTTTCCTAAATGTCTTCACTTTTTTGTTTTGATCAAATCCAAATCTGAAAGTATCTATTTAGGTCTGAACGCTCGAGACATCTGCTGTTGTTTACTGTGTCAACACCCCTCACTTTCTTCGCTACCTCGTATCTCTTTCCTCCCTCTCTCCTCCCCTTTCTCTTTCCTCCTCTCTTTATTTCTGCATCCTCTCTCTCCACATCCTCTCTCTGTTCCCTCCACCTACACCCTCCTTCTCCTTCCTTCTCTCACTCCTTCCTCTCTCTCTGTCTCCCTTGAACACTTGTTGACTCTCTAACCTTTTCCACATAGAGAGATGCAGATATGTGCCATTCTCCAGATGGCCAGGCATCTCTGTCGTGGTCGGCGTGCTCGGCGTGCTCGGCGTGCTCGGTGCGCTCGGTTTGGTCAGTGTGTGGTCGCTCTCGTTTGTCTTGAGCCATCCCTCTCGGAGCTGAAGTGTGTTTGTGTTCATGCGCTCTCATATTTACCGAGAGAGAATCGTGTCAGTGCGCCTCAGGCCAGAGCAGCCGGGGTGAAAGAGAAGGAGCCGCTCACATGCACACGAGAAAGACCAGAGAACGGACCTAGTGCAAGAAAATAGATTTGAAGTGGACCAATTGCGCTTGTGTTTACTATAGTTATAAGTATGACACCTGTGGATTATTCTGTTACATTTTAATACATTTTAAATCACAATATTGATCTAAAACAACTTAATTAAAGAAACTGCAGCACCCAAAATGTCATCAAAACAGAGCGCCGCATGCTCCTGTGGATAGCTGTGCCTCTAGAACCAAGGATTTTTTTCTCATTTGGACCAAAATGACAACGTGACACTGCAGAATCCTTGCCAAAATGTCAAAATAAATGATTAAAGATGACGCAAACATTCATGAATCACTCTAAATACAACTGCAGAGAGTCAATGAAAAGGAAACTACTAGAACATGGTTAAAGCTCTGAAAAGTCCAGTTTGCAGAATAGGTCTGATTTAACAAATTGCTGTAAACCCAGAAATTACAGCTGCGGTGTTGTGGTTTGATTCTCCCAGATCCCAGTGACACATCGCTGTAGGAGCAGGTGAAGAGAGGTTTTCAATTGTACAAGGTTCAGCTTAGGGCTGCTCCACCACAGACTTTTTTGGAGCTTTCTACCTTGTTATATATGGAGAACCAAAACTGGCATAATTACGAATAAATAAATAAAAGAAAAAATGTTGAAAAGTATTAAATATATAGTATATGGTGAATTAAAAGTGTAAAAAAACATGTTTTTACTCATTACTGCATGCATTCTGGGAATTAAAAACTTACAATATGCTTAGTTTTAGTTTTAATATATATATATGTGTGTGGGTGTGGGTGGGTGTATATATATGTGCAGGAACAGCAAAGATACTACGCAGAACTGTCAGGCTCCCAGGCAGAGGACCCCAGCTGGATGAGGGTGAGAAAGACCAACACTGTGGAAGGTGAGAAAAAAAAAAAAAAAAAAAAAATATATATATATATATATATATATATATATATATATATATATATATATATATATATACTTTGGAACATCATATTATATATATATATATATATATTAATTAACTTTGGAACATCATATTATATGTTTTTTGAAAGCTCTCGGCCTTCCCCACCGTGGGGTCATTGGTGATGGGCTCGTCTGCATCATCTCATTGAGGTCACCCCTGACCTCCCATTCACTTCCATTCATTTTAGCAGTAGTAAATATGGCCCAGGTCATGGGTGTTTGTTACTGGGATACTGCTGTTCGTGCCGGGGGCGACCGAGGACGAAGCTGCACTTCGGGGTTTGGGCCTAACAAAATGACATGAACTCCTTTTGGACCAAACATGATGTTACGGCGTTGTGCCTTTGTAGGGCAGAGCGGTGGACCATCTTCAGTGCAGAGTTTGTGGACATGTTTTTCTAAAGGCACAAACAGACTTTTTACACCGAGTTCACCCACTGACACATCATAAATATTTAAATGTAAATGTTGAGTTCAAAGCCAAAGCAACAATCTCCAGACAGCAGCAGAGCAGACACAACAGACCCGTGGAGAATGGAGGCATTTAAACAGCAGCTGTGCTCAGTGTAAATACAATCAGGATTATGAGAGGAAAATGTTCATGTGTCAGGACTGTGTAAGAAAAAGTCTGCAGCAACATTTTCTCATAACTATTGTTGGTGGGAAGCCGTCAGACAAGACGAGATTTTGACATCATTTGTAATAAATAAGTAGTACAATCCATTTCACAAGACGGGCTTCATTTATTTTATGTAATACTTCAGCAGTCAGCAGTTTCTGGAACTACAGCTTCTCAAAGTGTGTAACTCACCAGCTCTGAACTCTTTTTTTAGTCAAGTCAAAGGGAAATTCAGGGGGGGAATAATACGTGAATAATCTTGTGGCAATTTTCTTGTCCCACCAGAGACCACTTTAGAATGGGGAACATATTTAGAGCTAAATGATGATTCATGGTTAGTTGGACTCTATTAACACCTAATAGAGTGTTTTATTAAGAGTGAGCTCAATTTATTAAGTGCAAATAAGAAAAAGTACATTCCTTGTGCTACTCATCCTTAACAACACGCTTATTACCAAAAGCTCATTAGAATGATAAATGACTTAGTACATTAATAGGAAAGTGTTTGTGAATGTCTAACTAATAGCGGAATAAGCTTATGGGGAATTAGACATTAATAAGGGCTGAATAAATACTAATTAAAGATCAATTAACTATCTACAACTATGTTAATTAGCAGGTTGTTAGATGTTAATAAGTGTACCTAAAATAGAAGATAGAAGTTTAGAGCTAAAAGATAGAAAGCCTGTACTGTCATTATACAATAGTATAATGAAATTTAGAGCTGCTCCGTCAAAGTGCAAGAATTAATAATAAATAAAAGAAATGAACAGTTCTCATTAAGTTTGGTGACAGCTTTGGGGAAGAAGCTGTCCCTGAGTCTGTTGGTCCTGGAATTGACCTGAAGCACCTGCCAGAAGGGAACAATTTGAACAGGTGGAATCCAGGGTGTGTATTGTCTTTAATGATTTTCCTCGCTCTGCTCATACAGCGAGAGTTGTATAATGTTCTTAAGCACAGGTGTCAAACTCAAACACACAGAGACCGTAATTAAAAACTGGGACTAAGTTGTGGGCCAAAGTAAATCTTTATTGAAAAGTCTATCTGTAGTCAGCGGGCCAGCTCTAATTTGATATGATTTCACGGGCCAAATATAATTATATCACGGGCCAAATTTGGCCCCCGGGCCTGAGTTTGACGTGTCTGTTCTTAAGGAAGGCAGAAGGCATGTCTTGTACAGTGTTAATGACCCTCTGCAGACGCTTCCTGTCAGCCTCTGTGCAGCTGGAGTGCCACACTGTCACAGCAGAGGTCTGCAGGTGACCAATGGTGGAACGATAGAAGGTCACCAGCAGCTTGTGTTTAGTTTCTCCTTCCTGAGCACCTCAGGAAGTGGAGCCGCTGCTGGGCCTTTTTGACCAGTGCTGAGGTCTTGACTGACCAGGAGAGATCCGCATGATGTGAGCCCCAAGGAATTTGAAGGACTCAACTCTCTCCACACTTTGGCCGTTGATGCAAATAAGAAAAAGTAGATTACTTGTGCTACTCGTCCTTAACAACACGCTTATTACCAAAAGCTCATTAGAATCATAATTCATGGACAAAAATGACTTAGTATCAAACTAAAAAGCAGTAATAAGGAGTGTATTAATAGGAAAGTGTTTGTAAATGTCTAAGTAATAGCAGAATAAGTGTATGGGGAATAAAGTGTTACCCAAAGTTCATTTTCAACTGCTTAACATTTATCTTTTAATATAATCAATAATAACAGGGAAACAATCACTGCCAATTTATGTGACAGTAAACTTTATTGAAGTGTTAATATAAAAAATAAACAACAACATCTTGCATTGGTCTCTTCCTGGTGTGCAGTTACATATTTATCAGAAGACTCCATCTTGTTCAGCAGTTTTTGTCACTTTGTAGATTATATTTTCAGAGTCAATACTCAGTTTATCAGCCCCATGATGGACACAGTCATTTAGCATTTAGTTATAGTAGATTTAGTGCCCTTTTAACGTGAGCATACTCATACTCCTTCTGTCCCCCTTCATCACACCTACTGCACGTGAGCGTCACTACAACATGTACTCACGTACTCGTCTGATGAGTCTCTGTATTCCTCGTCATGACACATATCTTCACCTTTGCTCTTGTCTATCATGTCAAGCCGTTACCTGCAGCTCTCCGGTCGCTCGGTCTGTTCCTGCCCTTTTCCCGTCTTTCAAACTTCAGTCACTTTCACTTTTAAAGTCCTTCCTCACTCCGTCGTGCATGTGCAGTGATTACGTGAACTGGGATTGGAGGGGGAGCGTCATGTGATCTCTGTCATGGCAGCGGGCTTGGGGAGGTACACAAACTAAAATTTAAAAAACACAGAAATCTAAAAACACAAAAGCAACTCAACCCTGATTGTTCTCTGTCACATTTTAGTCCCCAGTGACGGAAATACACTTTCCCTTTTCCCCAGTGTTGCTTTTATGTACTGTGCAATCATTTGTGCAGTTTCATGTGAGGTGCTTTGGATTTCACCTTTAGCAGCAGTTTTATGGTTAGTGGAGCTTCTGAATCCCCACCTCCTTTGTTGATCACTGAGACATAAGTTCGTAAGTGCCTTAACTCTTTCCCCCATGAAGATGACATTTGACGACCCCCCTTGTTTCCTTAATGACGTGTTTTGTCGCCTCCTCTGTATCACTAAAGACGTGATGTGACGACCATTAGAAACGGTTCCTGTTTTTCACATGTAAATAGAGGCTGCGATAGGTGGGGGCCACTATAGCCCACACTAGGCTGACCGATAGAATTCAAGGATAGGTTTTTGGCATTTTTTTACGAAGTTAATCGAAGTAGTGACGATTGTAGCTTCCGGAAATGAAGAGCGTATTTATTTATTTATTTATTTATTTATTTATTTTATTTTTTATTTATTGAATAGGGACAGTGCATATTAATGAACATGTACAACACTGCAGTGTAAATATGCCAGTCATTTCCATCTGTAGTCCCTAGGCAGGTAACACCACAAATTTAACAGAAAAAACAAAAACAAGTGACAGATATACACTAAAAGTGTCCACAAGTCTGGTTTTCCTTTAGCCACTGTTTCAAGTAGGACTTGAAAGTGGCAAGAGTTGGAGTTTCTCTTATTGATAGTGACAGACTGTTCCAAAATGTTGTGCCTCTGACTGAGACACACATTGTCTGAATGTGGTGCGTCTGTGTGGGACCTCACAGGTCCCCCCGGGCTGTAGCTCCAAGTTCCCATCCCACTGATGGTCTTTACTTTAATAAAATGCAGTAACAGACCAGGAGCAAGTCCATGCAAAACTTTATAGACAAAACATCCATATTTAAAATCAACAAAATTATTAAAATTAAGCAGATTATACTTATCTAAAATAGTGCAGTGGTGAAATGAGAATGGTTTCTTGTCCAATATTTTTGATGGCTTTTTAACAAAGTGATTTGATGGGTTTGAGTTTTGTTCCAGCAGCAAGTGATCATGTGGTTATGCAACACTCTATATGAGACAGAATCCTGGAGTGTAAAAACATTCGTGCCGCATATAGAGTCATAAAAGATCTTACTTGTCTAAAATTCACTAAGTTAAAATTAACAGTTTTTGTGAGGTGCCTAATGTGTTTCTTAAATGTCAGTGTTGGGTCCAACGTCAGTCCCAGATATGGATAACTTTGGAGAGAGTGATTTTTATACTGTATCTGGTGATATGAAATCTGTTTAAACCCTTGACAAATATATGAATATAGTACTCAGAACATGCAAATGTCAGATGCTGAATGTAGTTTTTTGTTTTCGATTTTGCACCTGACCAGGTAAACTCTCATTTTCAGTGAGCTGTTATAAACCTGTAAATGAGTTGAATCACATTTAAACATCCAGAAATGAAGAGTTCAGAGTCTAAGGTTTCTAGAAATACCAAATATGTCTGTGTTTCAAATAAGTTTGTGAGTGTGAAAATCATTTATAATCACTGGTAGAAGTCTGTTTTCTTTTATGCCCTAGTGATACATGTATGGGTTGTTCCTAGTCAGCGTCCAAGTGGGTCCCAACCTGACCACAACCAAGAGGGATATTTTTTCCCTAAGTCCTGGATAAATGAACATTTATGTTTCTGCGTTGTTGTTATTATTAGAAATAAAGTGCTTATGTGCTCACGCTGCTCTTCTTTGGTGTATTTAAAGTTTAAAGAGAACGCTGACAAATGACAGCGCAGCCTGACTGACACACACAGACTGACAGTGGGGACGGGGACAGACAGCTGCTTTCAGAAATTTCTCCCAAACATTATTTTAGGTCCCAAAAGGAAGACATGTCCAGGGAACTGAGGACGTCTGGTCACGCTACATTTACTGGAGTCATTTTTATTCGAGAATTGCACTTCTAAGTTTTTTCCAGACCTCATATATTTGAGTAATATGTGGTGTCTGCTTTGAAAAAGAGAAAGTGCAGAAGTCATAGATTGTATATAAATGGATATAGCTAATGTGTTCCAAAACAGGAAGTGAGTGTGGGGGCACTTCAGGCTCCACCTACTGATTCCAATTCACTTTGTATTGAAAAAGCATGAGTCCTTTCTGTAACTGTTGCTCTTATGCTTCTCATTCTGACCTTAAAATGTTCATATTAACCCACTCTACATGATCCTGGAGTTTTTATTTCACTATTTTGCCCCTAAATCAAGATATGAACATTAATAACAACAATCAGATGGCTTGCATTAGGAAGAAGGAGCGTTATTTTCAACAGCCTCGCTCCTGATTGGCTCATTAGTTGCTATGATACTCGCAGTTGGATTTCCAAATATGGCACTTGCCTCCAAAATAGCCATTATAGTCATTTGGACTTTGTTTGGAACTGAACACTGTGGGTGACGTCCACAGTGAAGGATTTTAAGACAACTGAAGGATTTTGAGCTGAGAAAAAGTTTATGATCGAAACATAGCTAAATATTGCCACAAAATCCAACATTTATGAAAGTTGTAAGTGCCCTGTCAGCTGAACACGAGCAGTTTGTGATTACATTGCCTCTATGAGAAAAATCTTCTGTCAGCCAAGCCCCGGGGTTTCAAAATGGCCGTCCATTCAAGTCAATGTGCCGAGCTCAATGGCGCATGATTCCAGATTCACCTTTAGCCCGGTGAGGTTCTTCCGGTGGCTGTGGGCCGACTGAGCATGTGCAGTAGTGTCTTTTTTCCCACGGGCACACGCGAATGCATGCGAATGCAAGCAAGGAGCATGGGCTTGTGCATCATGTGATCACTTTGACCAATCAGAGCGAGAGGAGCTAGAACGGAGCCAGACCAAATGATTATAAAGGGTTTCTTAAGACAACTGAAGGATTTTGAGCTGAGAAAACGTTTATGATCTAAAAATAGCTAAATATTGCCACAAAATCTGACATTTATGAAAGTTTTAGGTGCCCTGTCAGCTGAACACCAGCAGTTTGTGATTACATTGCCTCTATGAGAAAAATCTTCTGTCAGCCAAGCCCGAGGTTTCAAAATGGCCGTCCATTCAAGTCAATGGGTCGAGCTCAATGGCGCATGATTCCATCCATGGTGACCTCACACTCTCTTAGACTACGTTCAGACTGCAGGGCTTAACACTTAATTCCGATTTTTTTGTGAAATCCGATGTTTTTGCGAGGTAGTTCACATTTACAATTAAATGTGACTTGTATATGACTCCAGTGTGAACATTAAACGGCCCAAAAGTGTCCCACATGGACACTGGAGACAGGACGACGTCAACCACAGCGAGCGTCTCTGTGTTTACGGAAGTTGTTCAAACATGGACGCAGCATCGAGCACCTGGAGATTTTAAAGTTCCTCTCGTACCGGAGCCAGAACATGAACAACTTACTTGTTGTAAGGAGGAGATTGAGAAGGAGAAGGACGAGGTTTTTGGTCGTGGTGTTTTGTGGGACAGTCTGTTGAAAGGAACGTGTGGATGTGGAGACGGAGTCAAGAGTGGTGAGTGGTGATGTGCTTCACTTCAGTGACACGGAGTTCATTAACAATTTTCTCCTACTTCAGCGCAGAATAGTGACGTTTGTGGCTTGTTGATAACGTGTAGGTGGATGAATGCACTTTGGCTGTTCACACTGAAGTCACATGTCAAAAGATCAGATATGTATCAGTTTCAGGAGCACATATGCAAGTGTCCTGGGTCACATTTGAAAAAATCAGATCTTTGTCGTTCAGACTGTCATTAAAAGATCAGATACAGGTCACATAGAAGCCAAAAAATCGGATTTGGGTCACTTCAGGCTGCAGTCGGAACGCAGCCTTAGTCCACTTCTTTCTTCGGTCTATAGCAGAAGTAGCAGAAATTATAAATTAGAAGTGACATCCCAATAATTTACTCACGTATCATTTCTTTTCAACTTGACTAAAAGCTCCCTCATAATCCGCTCACGATTGCTTACATAGTTTAATGGGAGGAAACCACGCCAGAGGATAAATACTGCACTGTTTCCTCATTAAATGGTTTTTAATTTTTTTATAATCTGTGTTGCTGTGGGGGTCAACACACATGCACTCTTGCTTTCACATGCTTCTTTTGAGCTCTGTATGTTACTGATAACAGAGGCTCATGTCATGTAGAATGTAAAACTGATTAAATACATAAACTAAATGCGTCACTGCATTTAAAAAATCCTGTTTCTTTTCTCTAAATAAGCAACATGGTTCTTAAAGTGTGCACCACATTATGAGACACACGGAAGATGAGCTTAACCCTTCCTCATGCCCCTCTCCATCTGTGGCAGGGCATCTGACACACTCACATTCTTCTCTACGACATAAAACTCCCTACAACTGTTCAATTTACCCTTATGTAACAGATAATACTCCCTACAACTGTACAACTCACCCTTATGTAACAGATAATACTCCCTACAACTGTACAACCCATCTTTATGTAACAGAAAATACTCCCTACAACTGTACAACACCTCATATTTATGTAACAGATAATACTCCCTACAACTGTACAACTCACTCTTATGTAACAGATAATACTCCCTACAACTGTACAGCAACTCATCCTTATGTAACAGATAATACTCCCTACAACTGTACAACTCACCCTTATGGAACAGATAATACTCCCTACAACTGTACAACTTACCCTTATGTAAAATATAATGCTCCCTACAACTGTACAACTCACCCTTACATAACAGATAATACTCCCTACAACTATACAACAACTCACCCTTATGTAACAGATAATACTCCCTACATTTTATTTCTTATTTTTCTATTTTATTTTCACTTGTACATATACATGTATACAAGTATGTCTTATTTGACACGTGTCTTGCTCTTTTTTGCTTCTTATTCAGAATGTATTATTACCATTTATATTTGCTCTCTTTGTTATTCTATTATATTATGATGTGTGACTCCTGTGTCCAAATCATTTCTCTTGTGGATCAATAAAGTTTGTCTAAGTCCAAGTACAAGACATTTTCTCTGCTCAGTGTGAAAACGTGCGGGTGTTGCTGTTTGCCACGTGTGCTGGGCTGGAGTGTCGGGGTTCATCTATTTCATAATCAGTCTTCATTACTCTTGTGCAAATACAGAATCTTAAGACTGTGGATACTGTGTGATTGAAACGTCATTACTCTCCAAACACAGAACGCCTCCGTCACTGCGAGGTCACGATGGAAACAGAAACAAGAACAAAAGCATCAGCGGTGGGATTTTTACAGATACAAATGTCTCAGTGAGTTATTTTATGAACACAAACTTTGCAAAATGGACTTTTCAGAGCTTTTACCTGTTAGTAGATGTGACAAAGTCCCGTTTTAAACTCACAATTCTGGGTTCTTGTTTTGTTAAATTATCACATAACACATTGTAACTTTAAATATACTTTATTTGTCAATTCGTTTCAGTTACATGGTCTGGAGACAGACGGGGGCCTGCTCGAGGATGGTCATGTTTACAGCCTCTGGGGGAGGTTTTGGGTTAGACCATGTGGAGGGGAGAATGGGTTTCAGTTCTTTTTTTTTTTTTTTTGTTTCATTGTTTCCATGTATTCAAGTTAATTATTTAGAAAGAACAAAATGTGGCTGTTTGCTGCAGGTGTTCCAATCAGTAGGAGCAGGTAGAGGGTGCTCTTGGAAAAAGGATCAAAACTCAAACACAACGGATTCCAGGCACTCCAAACAAGTAGAAAAAGTCAACACCTTAACAGGTCTTCATCAGGGCTTAATTATTAAACCCTGATGAAGACCAGTTAAGGTCGAAACATGTTGGCTTTGGCCATTCAAATAAAGGCCTTTTAACCATATTTTTCCTTGTGCGATGTGTTAACTTTTTCTACTTGTTTGAAGTGCCTGGAATCCGTTGTGTTTTAATTACCTCCGCCATGGAGGTTATGTTTTTGCCGGCGTTTGTCTGTTATGGACCGATTTTGATGAAATTTTCAGGATTTGTTGGATATGTGAAAAGGAAGAACTGATTTCATTTTGGGGGTGATCCGGAAGAAATCCTGGATTCTGGATCACTTTGAAATTTTAGTTAACATTGTGGTAAATGGGGCCAAAAATTTAGTTTCTCAATATCTCGGTTAATTATTGACCAAACCCCATGAAATTTGACTCAGGGATGGACAATGGGATCCTCTTTCATATTCCAAATTGAAAGATACGAGAGAAATATTTATGGAAAACACAATTAATATGAGGGGGACTGTAGTCCTTGGCGGAGGTCTGCGCTCTCTGAGTGCTTTTCTAGTTATTTTAGTGTTTAGTTTATGTTGAACACATTGATTAAAAAAGCGACTTAAGCCCATGTAAAATGGAAAAGGCGAGCTTTAGACTTTTTAAAGCTGTAAGTCGTTAGCTGTATGATGAAATGATGAAATGATACTTACCTGGAGGAGGTTCTTCCTGCTGGGGAGTGTGTGTAACCCTGGTTCCACTATCTTTCGGCTTTCACTTGCACCTCAGATTTGATGTCACGCCCGAGCTTGAAGCATATTATTATGTTTCGCGTGTCGGACTACATGGATTATGATTATGACTATTCCCTCATTTTATGAAAACGCTGCCACTTGAATTCATTTAATTTTTTGAAATTTGCACTTCATTTTATGTTATGATTTCTCTTCCGTTACAAACTTAGGGACGTTGACACCCATTAAATCAAGTATTTGTTCAATATTGGCCTCACCACAACACCGACTACCAGACCCACAGGCAGTGATATAGACACGCTAAAGTACAGTAGTGATTCATTTAAACACCCAAGTGTCCAAACACAATGAAAAGAGATAAGGTAAGATATGCCTTTATTAGTCCCACAGTTGGGAAATTCCAGTGTTGCAATGTGCAATTTCAGAACAGCAGGAAAAGGTAACATACAATAAAACAGATAATAAATAATGGCTTAAAAATAATTTTAAAATAGACTTAAAAATAATTGCACATGGATATAATTGAATGGCACATGTTCAGTGTGAACAGTGTTTGTTGTACAGTCTGACAGCAGCAGGAAACACTTCATATTTACACATCACCGTGAGCGCAGCCATCTTGGATTCTGACTCAGAATCCTTGCTCGGTCTACTTTTTCCACCACCGAGGTCTGAGTCACGCCATCCCAGGAAAAGGGGTGTGTCACGCATGTCGCTAGGCAACTTCCTCGGAAAACCCATTCAGAAGGATAATCGAGCACAGGGTAAATATAAGGAGCCTATTTTAATCAATATGCTCTCTTACGTCACAAACCAGGAAGACGTTTGGAAACATGCGATTATAACTTCGGTGTAGGTACAACAGTGGGCTCATCGACCGACTGTGATCAAACCCACTGAAGTAAATGTGACCAGCGGTAAAATGAAGACTGTATACATATGTGCTGTTTAAAATCATCTGGAATTTGGCGCCTCATCTCTTCTAATCACATGTACCCAGCGAGCTCGGAGTTGTGTGTCAGTGGGGAAATGATGAGAACTGAGGAATGGTTGTAATTGTTGATGAGCCGAACATAACAGAACACTACAATGACACGGAGCTGAAGAAAACTGGGACTGGGAAATTGTCATTGCATCTTTCCAAACGTCTTCTTGGTTTGTGATGTAAGTGTGAGACTTGTGTGCAACTGGGTGTACAGTGTTGCTGCTTTTGATATAATTTAATACATACAATTAATGCATTTTTGTTTGGTCAAAGACACTTTTTTCTTGAAGTCTGTCTCCTTCTTGGAACAAAAGGGTCCAGCTTCAGCACAGCACAGCACGGCTCTATTAGCCCAGCAAAGCCCAGCAAAGGTCAAATGGACCTCATGTGTTCACTTGTCAGTCTCATAGCTGACAGAGTGGATCAATGGACACAGAGGTGTAGTTTTATAAAGTCTGTTTTCCTGGGCACACACCCCAGGCCTGGCTCCAGGGTGGGGTCCCAGTAACGCTTTTCCAGGAGATGTAGTTGGCCTCTGCGTTGAACTCATCATATGGCGCTTCTGAACTGTTCTTAATCTGACCCGTCCCCCTGGATCTGTTTGCCTTAGGTGACCCTACCAGGAGCATAAAGCCCCCGACAACATGGCTCCCGGGATCATTCGGGCACTCAAACCCCTCCACCACATTAAGGTTGAGGTGGCTCAGGCATCTGTTTCGGATGCTTCCTGGGCGTCTCCCTCGGGAGGTGTTTCGGGCATGTCACACTGGGAGGAGGCCCCGGGGAAGACCCAGGACATGCTGAAGGGACTATGTCTCTCAGCTTGTCTGGGAACGCCTTGGGGTCCCCCGGAGGAGTTGGAGGAAGTGTCCAGGGTGAAGGAAGTCTGGGAGTCCCTGCTTAGACTGCTACCACCGCGACCCAGCCCTAAATAAGCGTAAGAAAATGAATGGATGGATGTTTTCCTGGGAGTTTGACATCATCACTTTCTACAATCTGAAAACTACCAGTTCAAAACCAAATCAGGGGCTCTACTGTTGTGTCCTTCAGCAAGACTCTTCACCCACTATGAATGTGTATGTAGTAGGGGCTGATGGTGCAGATTACCAGCTTCACTTCTATCAGTCTGTCCCAGGGCAGCTGTGGCTACAATAGCAACCTCCTACCACCAAGTGTGGAGTGAATGAAGAACGCACAAAATCGTCACGTAACTTTAAGCGTCAGTAATGCGTGATCACAGATGAGTTTATAAGTACTTTTCACAACACTCACAGACCAGAGCAGAGTTTGACCATGACGGTAAAGCAATGAGTAACTAGCTTGCTAACTGCGTACTTCCTGATTCTTTGCTTATAATTCTTGCAGACAGTACAAGTGGACTTATTTTGATGACAAGAGCTGCTTATACAATACACGTGTACTGGGACAAGACTCAATTTACTCAAATACAGGCAACAAAATCAGGTATAGGGCCTTTAAAAGATGGTAACAGTGTTTGTAAAAGTGGAGATAATAAATGTGCTGTCCTGCTCTCACACTCACAACTGGACTTTTAAACCAGGACTAAACTCACCTCAGACAAAACCAGCATAAACTTGTTGCATGTGCTGCCCTGTGCCGCCCCCTGCAGGCCACACGCTCTGATCAGCGTTTCATCATCCCACAGGAAATGTTTGTGCAGAAGAGAGAACAAGTGCTGGTATTTTACACTTTATGAAGCACAAACATGAGGAACCTGACAGACAGGAGCAGACAGACAGGAGCAGACAGACAGGAGCAGACAGACAGGAGCAGACACAGACAGGAGCAAACACACATGACAGGAGCAGACACACATGACAGGAGCAGACAGACAGGAGCAGACAGACAGGAGCAGACAGACAGGAGCAGACACATGACAGGAGCAGACAGACAGACAGGAGCAGACAGAGCAGACAGACAGGAGCAGACAGACAGGAGCAGACACAGACAGGACAGACAGACAGCACATGACAGGAGCAAACACACATGACAGGAGCAAACACACATGACAGGAGCAGACACACATGACAGGAGCAGATAGACAGACAGACAGACAGGAGCAGACAGACAGGAGCAGACACATGACAGGAGCAGACAGACAGGAGCAGACATGACAGAGCAGACAGACAGGAGCAGACAGGAGCAGACAGACAGAGCAGACACATGACAGGAGCAGACACACATGACAGGAGCAGACAGACAGGACAGACAGACACATGACAGGAGCAGACACACATGACAGGAGCAGACACACATGACAGGAGCAGACAGACACACATGACAGGAGCAGACAGACAGGAGCAGACATGACAGGAGCAGACAGACAGTGAGCAGACACACATGACAGAGCAGACACACAGACAGACAGACATGACAGGAGCAGACACACATGACAGGAGCAGACAGACAGGAGCAGACAGGAGCAGACACACATGACAGAGCAGACAGACAGGACAGACAGACAGAGCAGACACATGACAGGAGCAGACAGACAGGAGCAGACACATGACAGGAGCAGACAGACAGGAGCAGACACATGACAGGAGCAGACACACATGACAGGAGCAGACACACATGACAGGAGCAGACAGACAGGAGCAGACACACATGACAGGAGCAGACACACATGACAGGAGCAGAAACACACATGACAGGAGCAGACACACATGACAGGAGCAGACACACATGACAGGAGCAGACACAGACAGGAGCAGACAGACATGACAGGATGACAGGAAACACACATGACAGGAGCAGACAGACAGGAGCAGACACACATGACAGGAGCAGACACACATGACAGGAGCAGAAACACACATGACAGGAGCAGACACATGACAGGGAGCAGACACAGACAGGAGCAGACACACATGACAGGAGCAGACACACATGACAGGAGCAGACAGGAGCAGACAGACAGGAGCAGACACACATGACAGGAGCAGACAGGAGCAGACACATGACAGGAGCAGAAACACACATGACAGGAGCAGACAGACAGGAGCAGACACATGACAGGAGCAGACACACATGACAGGAGCAGACACACATGACAGGAGCAGACACACATGACAGGAGCAGACAGACAGACAGACAGAACAGGAGCAGACAGACACACATGACAGGAGCAGACACACATGACAGGAGCAGAAACACACATGACAGGAGCAGACACATGACAGGAGCAGACAGACAGGAGCAGACACATGACAGGAGCAGACAGACAGGAGCACATGACAGGAGCACACAGACAGGAGCACACATGACAGGAGCAGAGACAGGAGCAGTCCAAAAAGTATGAAAAAATCTGACAGTGATGATTTCAGAGCTGTTTTATTGAGTGGACATTTATCGTGAACGTGACTTTTTCAAAGGGACCCCAGAAGCTTAATACAGATGTTATTAAAGTATCTTTGGATGCATTTAACTTTTATTTAAGTCTTTAACAGAAACTCCATCTGTAAAGGAGGATTTAAATGGTGATAAAGAGATCACAGCTCAGAGCTTCAGGTTTCTTTCTTTGGTCCGACGCCAGTTTGAGCGACTGATCTCACTGAATGTTTCACAGAACAGTTTAAAGACAAAAGTGTGAGGTTTGAAATTTTATTAAACCACGGTAAAGTCATGTACAGTATTCAGCTTAAAGAGGGGCTATTCTGCAAACTTCAAACTTTTTTTTTTTTTTTTTTGGAAACATGTCTGAAGAAGTTTTAGGTCCATGCATGTTTGGGTAATCTAGCAATCTGTCCCAGGCCCTATTCAAACCCTCCTTATGGTTAGCAGTTCGATCCTGTACAAGGCTCCACCCACAAGCCTACATCACCCACGCTCCCACATGACAATTGTCCATAAATATACAAAAACATGACGCAAAACTGTACACAACAACTTGACCATCCTGATGTGATGTGCAGGAGTTTCATTAGCAGGATGCACGCTGAATGAGTTGTGATAGCGCTCTGAAGGGGGAGTAACTTAGTATGGAAAGCAAAGGCAGGGGAGACTCAGAGCATCAAAAGCAAAAGTGAAAGTTATAAATGTTAATATCTTGTTTTGGGTGAACATGTTGATCTAAACATGTGTTAGCAGTTATACTCAGAGAAGTCATTTTTAAACTGTTCCTCCATAAAGTCTGTATTCTTTGTTGAACGCTGCCATCTGCTGGTCTAATCCTCTTTCTACACTACAGAGCAATCCATGGGTTTCAGAATGATGCTTAAAGTCTAACTTGACTAACAGAGCTTCAGACAGAACAGTGTCTATGTTTAGCCCAAGAATGTTGTTGACATAACTTCCAAAGCATCACTTCTGTTTTACTTTTACTTTTTGTTTGTTCTCAACTCCCCCATGTGCACTTTACATCTGATCTGACAGTCTGAACCAAGAACTCACTGAAGTACAACACAAATGTGCATCTGAACAAAATTCATCTGAGTTGTCCCATCTTTGTTTAGTATGACTGGACTATAGAATGTTGTGATGTCATCTGAAATGCAGCAATGACTTGGTTAAATACATAAACAAATAAATAAAAAATGGAATGTAAGGCTGCGTTCAGACTGCAGCCTGAAGTGACCCAAATCTGATTTATTGGCCCCTATGTGACCTGTATCTGATCTTTTAATGACAGTCTGAACCACACTGATTTTTACCTCCGCCAAGGAGGTTATGTTTTTGCCGGCGTTTGTCTGTTTGTTTGTTTGTTTGTTTGTCTGTTAGCAACATAACTCAAAAAGTTATGGACCGATTTTGATGAAATTTTCAGGATTTGTTGGAAATGTGAAAAGGAAGAACTGATTTCATTTTGGGGGTGATCCGGAAGATCCTGGATTCTGGATCACTTTGAAATTTTAGTTAACATTGTGGTAAATGGGGCCAAAAATGGATGGACAATGGGATCCTCTTTCATATTCCAAAGGCTGATCCGGATCTGATCCAGAAGACTGATTTTATCGCAATTTATATAAAAAATGGGGGTAGTCCTTGGCGGAGGTCTGTGCTCTCTGAGTGCTTTTCTAGTTTCAAATGTGACCCAGGACACTTGGATATGTGCTCCTAAAACTGATACATATCTGATCTTTTGACTTCAGTGTGAACGGCCAAAGCGCATTCATCCACCTACACATTATCAACAAGACACAAGCGTCACTATTCTGCGCTGAAGTAGGTGAAAATTGTTAATGAACTCCGTGTCACTGAAGTGAAGCACATCACCACTCACCACTCTTGACTACGTCTCCACATCCACACGTTCCTTTCAACGAACGACCCTGCCACTGCTCCACAAATGCCACGACCAAAAACCTCATCCTTCTCCTTCTCAATCTCCTCCATAAAACAAGTAAGTTGTTCATGTTCTGGCTTCGGTACGAGAGGAACTTTCAAATCTCCAGGTGCTCAATGCTGCGTCCATGTTTGGACAACTTCTGTAAACACAGAGACGCTCGCTGTGGTTGACGTCGTCGTGTCTCCAGTGCACATGCGGGACACTTTTGGGCCGTTTAATATTCACACTGTACTGTAGTTCACATACAAGTCGCATTTAATTGGAAATGTGAACGACCTTGCAAAAACATCGGATTTCACAAAAAAATCCGAATTGAGCATTAAGCCCTGCAGTCTGAACGTAGCCTATGTGATGCACTTTTCTGGCTGTAGTCTCACAAAAGCCTCCCTGGAAATTGCCAGATCAAAACTTCACTCTGGGTTTGTTTACACGTGACTGTTCTGGTAAAATGCAGGTAAATTCCAGGGTCAGGTGTGTGTGAATGCTCCTAACCTTCTCCTACTCACTGAGGTTTAAGAAGAGATCACTCTGGAGCTGCTAAGATCAAGTCCACTACATGCCTCCCTCAGGGCCCTCAGACACATTTAAAGAGGGAGATTTTACTCTACACTGGTGAAATCTATGTGACGACTGTAGAGTGAAGTGTGTACATGACAGTGGGCGTGTACAGGTTTCTCAGGTGGAGGAGGGGCCTGTACAACTCTGAGGAAGATTCACTGTTTTTAAATAAATCTGCAAACGGATTCATAAAAGTTCTCATTATTTGTTTGTTTGAGCGAGTTAACAGGGTCTAGTCTTGCCTGAGCAGCCAGTTCCTCCAAAGTCTGTTAGAATCCAGAATGGTACAGACAATAGAACTTGAAAAACCTTTGTCCAAACCTGAGACGATCCAATCAGAGCTGCTGCTTGTAGCACGTGTCTCTCAAATGTAAAAGACATCGACACTTGAAAATTGTTCTAATATTCCAAACAAACTATAGAACTTCTTTTACCGGAGTTTCTTGTTTTTTCCTAATTTTGACAGTTAAACAGTCATGCTTACTGCGTCACAGGCACACGCTCTGGGGCTGGAAGTTATACCCTGTGGGGCTGGATTCATGAGAACACCTGACAAATATGGTTCTTCTTTTGGTTCAATTTTTTCAATGATATGATTTTGATTCAGCTCTGCTACACATTTCCTGAATCTGGATCATTTCAAACCCAAAGTGCATTGTGCATTTCATGAGGATTTGTAAAAAAAAAAAAAAAAAATAGATGTGTATGGAGTAAGGTGTTTTTGTTTTATTTTTTTTCTCTAGATTAGAACCTTGCATTTGGTTCCATATCTGACCAAAATGTTTAGGTCAAAATTTTATGCAAATTAATTCATATTTACACTCAAGACACTTCAAAATGTCCCTGTAGAGCCTATGCTATGGAAGCCGAGAGGGATCACAACAAATACAAATGTGACAACACAACAAAAAGCCACAACAGAAATGACCGCGGGACTCTATTTTAATGCAAATGCCACAACAAATACAAACTCAACAACACAAATGCAAATGCCGCAACACATTAAGAAGCCACAACACATTAAAAAGCCACAACACATTAAAAAGCCACAACACATTAAAAAGCCACAACGGAAGTGACTACAACATGAAAAGTAAAGGAACGGAGAAGTTGGAAACGTAATTAAAAGTAATTTATTGTTTTATCATTATTTGTTGTTTCATGTCGTAGTTCTTCTTCTTCACTTGCCGCTTGATCGGTCCGTCGGAAAATAGAGTCCCGCGGTCACTTCCGTTGTGGCTTTTTGATGTGTTGTGACTTTTTAATGTGTTGCGACATTTGCATTTGTGTTGTGGCTCTTGTATTTGTTGCGCCGTTTGCATTAAAATAGAGTCCCGCGGCCATTTTCGTTATGGCTTTTTTTGGTTTGTTGTGGTTTTTTGTTGTGTTGTCGCGTTTGTATTTCTTGCCACGTTTGCGTTTGTTGTGACCCCTCTTGGCTTCCGTACTATACTATAACACAGAACCAAATAAATAAGGCCTATTCGAATAATTTGTCATTTTATTCAAAAGGTCATGCAGAAATTGAATGCAGTTTGAGCAACCTCTAAAACATCTCCTTTTTAATCCAAATTTTTTCCTAAATCATGTGTTGGATGCTAAAACCTAATGCAGGGTTTTCATCAAGGTTATCTGAAACTTTATATTTTACGACGCTTCGATGGACTGGCCTGGTGTGGAGTCTTCAGTAACATTATACACACTTATTATTCAACTTCTTATCTGCACTGAAATGGAATGTATAATAAAATACATTGTTTTTGATGTCGCTTTAAGTAACAAAAACACTGTACTATCTTGCAGTTTAATGAATGCCGTCTATCAGCATTCTTATAGTGTCAAGGTGGGTGAAGTGTCTTGCTCAGGGACACACAGTGGCAGTATGATATGCACAGTGTTGGGGAGTAACAGATTACATGTACCAGAATTACGTAATCAGAGTACAAATTATGAGTAACTGTATTCAGTTACAGTTACTGTTTAAGTGAGTGGTGAGTGAATTAGTGAGTGAATTAGATTACAGTTACTTGGTTGAAATAAATGGATTACACAGAGGTATTTTCCTGTTTTCACATTTTGGGCTATATCCCTTTTTTTTTTTTTTTTTTTTTTTTTTCAGTAATTCCACTCATTGCCGAACACTAAATCAGGTCTAAACCAGGTCTAAACCATGTCTAAACTAGGACTAAACCAGGACTAAACCAGGACTAAACCAGGTCTAAACCAGGTCTAAACTGTCTAAACTAGGACTAAACCAGGACTAAACCAGGACTAAACCAGGTCTAAACCAGGTCTAAACTAGGACTAAACCAGGACTAAACCAGGTCTAAACTAGGTCTAAACCAGGACTAAACCAAGACTAAACCAGGACTAAACTAGGACTAAAACCAGGTCTAAACTATGTCTCCAACAGGATTTAACAGGACTAAATCCTGCTGTGTGGACGTGTCTCCTCTTCTTCTATCAATTATATTTTTAATTTGGTTCAGTAAAGTCTGGGCTTTTTATTTTCTTTTAGCAGACAAAACATCTTATGTGAAGATTTCCTGGTCTTTGCTTCTCTACAGTAAACCAAGTAATCCAAAGTATTCAGATTACATTACTCACCTGAAGTAACTTCATGGATTCCGTTACAAACTACATTCTGGGGTATGTAATCTGTAATCTGTAGGGGAATACATTTGAAAAGTAAACTTCCCAACACTGGATATGCATTGGTTGTTGGAGTTGGCATCAATCCACTCACTGAGGCAAAAAAAAAAAAAAAAAACAGTGCTGGTCTTGTCCACCAGAGGGAGCTGTTGTGTGACTTGACCACATTTACAACAGACTTGAGTTGTATTTTAGTTCAACTCCGAGCAGGAGAAAGGGTCAGGGTTCTGTGGAGCTCTGTGGTGATCTTCACATTTAGAACCAAAACACCAACAAAACATCAACAAATTCACCACCATTTTGGAATGAATGGTGATTATTATTATATTATTAAATCAGTATAATTAAATAATGATAGTTTCATTTTGAATTCGACATAATCTACTTTTAGTTTTGGTTCTTGGATAGTCTTCAGTTTGTTGGGTCTTGCTTCAGTTAGATTTCATTTGTCTTTCTCTCTGCAGTGATGTAGTCCACTTTAAGACCTGGTTTAAGACGAGATTAGACCTGGAATAGTCCTAGACCTGGTTTAGACCTTGATCAGACCTGAAACAGTCCTGTTACAGACCTGGTTTAGACCTTGATCAGACCTGGAATAGTCCTGTTATAGACCTGGTTTAGACCTTGATCAGACCTGGATTAGTCCTGGTGGTATGTGGAAAGCCAGATCTTCTCTTTGGTGGTTGGCGTGAATGGTTTGAGAGGCACAGGGCTCATGAAGCTCCTCGAGTTCCTGGTGCTTTTCAGATTGTAGAACATGAAGATAACATCGTGTGATGATCACCATGAAATATCCAAAAGGCCAATTCACAATTATACAAAACACCCACATGTTTTAGCACGTGAACACAGACTTAGGTTTCAGTTCTGTCAAGGAAAATGGGACAGTCAACCACTTTAAAAACACAAAATTTGAATGAGAAAACTGACCATGATCTGAGACTGAACTGTTTATCTGAATGAGAAAGGCTGGAAAAATATATATATATATCCTTGAAAAATATAAACCAATATTAAAGAATGATCAATCTGTAAAATGAAAATAAAAAATAAACCAGTTTTCATCATTCTGGAACCCATGGATACAGCCCAAACAAATTGGATCGTGAATTAAGGCAAGACAGTGTGAACCCACAATTTGAAATGTTTTCTGAAAGGCTTTAAACACCGAGTGAGTTGTGTGCTCCTCTGTGTCTTTTATGTATTGCTATTTTATGATTTTTATGGTTTTGGTTTTATTTAACTTTTACTGTTTTTATTTTTATCTAGGATTGATTTGATTGCATTTTTAGCGATTTACCTTTTTGTTGTCTTCATTTTATGATCTCTGAAAAGTGGATTTGGATTTTGATGATCTACTCCACTAGTACACGGCCACTTCCTTCTCTAGTTTTATTTTACTTAATCTGTGATACACGTAGGATTCGGCAGCATCACGTAATCATCTAGGTACAAAAGAATCTGCTGCTCTACAGTGTGATGTGCAGATAAACACAGGAGGGGCCCACAGCATGCGGCGCTTAGTTGTCATGACGTTTACAGCGACAGACACAGTTTTCTAACAAAGAAGTCAGCGCTCTTGTGTCTTTTATTGTTGTTTTAGATGAATACCGTGATTTAAAATGTGCAAATTATAACAGAATGATCCACGGGGGTCAGAGATGAGAACTATAGACACGCACAAGCTCAATATGTGTTCTTTAAAGTTACACTGTAAGCAATTGCTGTAAATTTACGGCCAATTTCCAACAGTAATATACTGTATTACTGTAATACAGTTTTATACTGTAATTTGCAATGCATTGTGGGCTGCTAAACGTGAAGCAACAGCACACATGCCTTCAACAGTATGTTAATGTAATAAATCAGAGTAAATCACAGTAAACTACAGTAAACTTGCGAGGGAAAGTTTTACTGCCAAGTTATCTAGTGAGTGAGTGTGTTATTGTAATTTATTTTTTGCATTTGATTTTGCTATGGTCAGTTTAATATACTGCTCTTCCTTCGAACGAGTGACAAAAGCAGCTCAGTTAATGCTACACAGTCACGTTAACATAACCAGGAGGGAAAGAGGTGCATGAACTAAAGCTAGAACATATTTACATCTAGCAGAGAGTATTAAGGGTTTATAACCAGTAAACTAAGTTGGTGGATGAGGAAATAGTGAAATGACAGAGAACAGAGATGCTGTGGTGAGTTTATTTTACTTCCTGAATGAAATTTGTTAAACACTGAGTTGAGGCAAGTTAGCTAACGTTAATCCTTGTTTGGTAAAACAACTTTTACATGAGGCGTAACGATTTTTGTAACAATTAGACTGTTGAAAATGGGTTTGCTTTCTTGAAATTTTGAATTTAATTTATCTAAATTGTCTGTCTGTTGCAATATGTTATTTGGTCTCCTGCGGGCCACAGACACACACACACAGACAGGAATAAACTGGCTGATGAAAAGTGGTCTCATGGGAAAAAAAAATAATAATAATAATTCCAGTGGCAGAGCGTGCATTTCACACCTAGGCCTTCAGTAGTGCTCCGTCTGAAACAATCCTCAATAACTATTTTATGGTTACCTTAGCTTACGAAGGATGTAATGTTATTGTACGTCCCTTATTTTTGATTATTGTGTTTGTTGCTGTTTAGAGTGGCAACGCTGGAATAAAGCCAGGAAGAAGAACAACAACTAGCCTGGTGACACTCATTTCTCCATGACTGAGATGATTCCTCTTTGAATCACTGTCCACACCTACTCATACAAAGATAAGCATGCACTTACTTTTAAGAGGTAAAACACAAGGCCTTACGGGACTCTTTGGTGGTAAAGCACAAGCCTAACTCACAGAACTTGTTTAAAAGCTACACAAACTTCACCATACTATTTTAAAAATTTAAAACATGAGTCTATGTCACAGAACTCCTTTAAGAAGTAAAAGTACCTCAGAGACCTATTTTAAGAGTTAAAACTATGGAGTAAGAAAGCTTTTAGAAATATTTGTGTGCATAGAATCTGTGCATATTTGGGAAATCCGAGCATATTTGTCTGTGGTTGAGCATAAAATAAATATTCGTAAAATCTCAAATGCGTCCAGTCGTACATAAAATATATTGTGTGTATTTTATCCATCAGAATACGAACTGAAAAGTTACGACATCAAGAATTACAATCACGAAATGAAAATTTACAATTACGCTTTCCTCAGTACGAATATGAATTCACAGACCCGACTCAACTGTCAAAAACACAACATCACTTCACAAGCAGAAGAAACATCAATCGAGATGCATGGTTACATGGTTTAAACATGTTTTAGTCCTGGTTCAGTCCTGGTTTAGTCCTGGTTTAGTCCTGGTGTAGTCCTGGTTTAGTCCTGGTGTAGTCCTGGTTTAGTCCTGGTTTAGTCCTGGTTGTAGTCCTGGTTTAGTCCTGTTGTTAGTCCTGTTTAGTCCTGGTTTAGTCCTGGTTTAGTCCAGGTTCAGTCCGTATGCGGCCCAAAAGTCCGGCATCTCGATTGATGTTTCTTCTGCTAGTGAAATGATGTTGTATTTTTGACAGTCGAGTTGTGTCTGTGAATTTGTATTCGTACTGAAGAAAGTATAATCGTAAATTTTCATTTCGTGATTGTAAGTCTTGATGTTGTAACTTTTCAATTTGTATTCTGATGGATAAAATGCACACAATACATTCTATGTATGACTGGACTCATTCGAGACTTTACAAATATTTATTTTATGCTCAACTACAGACAAATATGCATGGATTTCTATCCTATGCACAAGAATATTTCTAAACCAGGACTGATCCCAGGACTGAACCAGGAGGACTACATAGTTTTTTCCCCCAAATGTTGCCATTGACTGAAATTCTTACTGTGGTATAGTTCTATAAACAGCAGATAATACATTCCAGTAAATCTATATGCTGTAGATATAATTGCTTTTTGATAGAACATATACATGTACCTCACAGGACTAGGAAAAAACAGCTTACCTACAGTGTCAGAATAATTTTATTATCCCATATTTGCTAAATACTTGTGTGATATTCTAGGCCTATGAGTTAACCATTTATGTACTACAATTCTTTGATTTATAATGTACCAATCACTTGTCACTTGTTGAATAACCTCTGTGTGTTTGACAACTGTGTGCAGTGACCTATCGCTCTAGTGAACCTCACACCACACATGCACAAATACCTCTGTGTCACACATGCAAGAGTTATGATGGTGTCTGACCTAAGGCACCTCCTGATTGTTAATCATGTTTTATGTGTTTGTACTATGCATAGCTGCATCAGTTTCTTATTATGTCTTGGCTGTTTCCCCTTCCCCTTGAGAATTATCATTCTGTAACTAGGGCCTCCTAATGAAATAAAAAGAGGAGAACAGCCTTGAGGCATCAGAACGTGTGGAGACTGTTGGTTTTGATGCCCACTCTCTGCCCGTTCTCCTCATGAGTAAAACTGAATTAATCTCTTGTCTTTCTTCTTGTTTACAATGTTTAGATAAACCTAACCTTCCCAAATGTTGTAATTGATGCTTATTTTCGACAAGTTCTTACTGATATGTATTTTCACAATTGTCTTAATATACATTTTCAAAATCTTGGAAAAGTGTGTTTTACAAATGTTGTTATTGATACATACTTTTAGATGTTCTTAGTGATGCATATTTGTAAACAGTAGAGAATACACTGGAGTAAATTTATACTTAAACTGCCTTTTGAGAGCATATAAGCATTCCTTAATTCTTTCTAGGTTAAACACTCATTTCCTTTGTATTAGTCGCCTCAGTGTTTGGCCCACTTGGTTGATCCAAGGTAAAGTTCAGTATGGTATTTGTTAAACAATAGTATGGAAACAGTTACAACTTTTTTTGTGCTTTCATGTTTGGTAAAGTCTCTGACATGCAATCTGAGATTTTTTTGTTAATTACCATTGCATCCTGCAGACACTATTTGGCTATTTTTATTTTGCTACTCAGAATCTCTTTGGCTTGTCATGTAACAATTTTTTTTTGTTTTTTATTGTTATTATTATTATTATTAATATTATTTTGTATTATTATTGTATTTTACAGTAACAGTATTCATATTGACAATGCCTGTTTCAATAAATATTTGTGTGATTTATATCCTTTGTAAATTGTTTATTGGTTATTATGCATAGGTTTAAGCCATAGTCCACAGAACAATTTTAATTTTGATTGCAGTGAATTTTGAGATTTTAGATATTCTAAAGTGCTGAGTCACTGTATTATGCCTGGCTACAGTAAACATTTAGTAACCCAAGGATGTTGTAAATTAAAATAATCACTGAAATACTGCATTTTATTTTTACTGTAACAGGTTATGATCTGTGAATTGGTCAACAGTGGAAACTACAAAATTACAGTATATTGGAGGATCTCTGCTGCCAGTAGTTAATTGTAAATACAAAAAAAACCACTCACATATATACTGTATTTCACCAAAACAATAATAAGCTGTAAAGTCAAATTACTGTAAAATAACAGTAAAGTGCTGGCGTCTCTGCTGCCAGAACTTTACTGTAAATTTTAAAAAAAAATACAGAAATATACTGTAATTCACTATTCCAGCAATATGCTGTAAGGTCAATTCACAGTACAAATGCTGTAAAATAACAGTAATGTGCAGGCGTCTCTGCTGCCAGCTCTTTACTGTTATTTTACAGAGAAATTCTTTACAGTGTACAACGCTCCAATGGCGATTAATGAATGAAAACTGACTGAGCAAAAACTACACTTTTCAGGTGTGAAGAAAACAACAAAAACACAATTACACTGTCTGGCCTTGGGAAATCTTAAATTGTGATTTTGCAGACTTGTGTTGTTCACAATAAATGATGTGAAACTGCGGTGGTGTAAAAAAAGGACACTTGGCACGTGTTTGGGTTTGAGCTGGAGGATTTGCTGACTGTGCATGTTTCAGGAACCCACAGGAGAACAACGCTTACTTAAGATCAATAACCTTTATTCTACCAGAGAACATGCATCCAGATGCAGGGAGAAGCTCTGTGGTGATCTTCACACTGAGAACCAAAACACCAACAAAACATCAACAAATTCACCACCATTTTGGAATGAATGGTGATTATTATTATATTATTAAATCAGTATAATTAAATAATGAACTAGTTTCATTTTGAATTCGACATAATCTACTTTTAGTTTTGGTTCTTGGACAGTCTTCAGTTTGTTGGGTCTTGCTTCAGTTAGATTTCATTTGTCTTTCTCTCTGCAGTGATGTAGTCCACTTTAAGACCTGGTTTAAGACGAGATCAGACCTGGAATAGCCCAGGAATAGTCCTGGTTTAGTCTTAAAATACATCTGAATAGTCCTGTTACAGACCTGGGTTAGACCTTAATCAGACCTGGAATAGCCAAGAGACATAGTCCCTCCAGCGTGTCCTGGGTCTTCCCCGGGGCCTCCTCCCGGTGGGACATGCCCAGAACACCTCCCGAGGGAAGCGCCCAGGAGGCATCCGGAACAGATGCCCGAGCCACCCCAACTCGCTCCTCTCGACGTGGAGGAGCAATGGCTCTACTCCAAGCTCCTCCCGTGTGACTGAGCTCCTCACCCTATCTTTAAGGAAGCGCCCAGCCACCCTGCGGAGGAAACTCATTTGGAGCGCTTGTATCTGTGATCTTGTCCTTTCGGTCATTACCCAGAGCTCATGACCATAGGTAAGAGTAGGAACAAAGACTGACCGGTAAATCAAATCTTCACCACAACGGTCTGATACAGCGACCGCATCACTGCAGACGCTGCACCAATCCGCCTGTCCTCCCCTCACTCATGAACAGGACCCCGAGATACTTGAACTCCTCCACTTGAGGCAAGGACTCTCCACCCCCCCAGACAGGGCAAGCCACCTTTTTCCGGTCGAGAACCATGGCCTCGGACTTAGGCTGGCCTGGGAACACCTCGGGGTCCCCCCGGAGGAGCTGGAGGACGTGTCTGGGGTGACGGAAGTCTGGGAGTCCCTGCTTAGACTGCTGCCCCCGCGACCCGGCCCCGGATAAGAAGAAGAAAATGGATGGATGAATGGACAGACCTGGAATAGTCCTGCTTTAGACCTTGATCAGACCCGGAATAGTTATGTTATAGACTAGGTTTAGTCTTAAATCAGACCTGGAATAGTCCTGCTATAGACCTGGTTTATTTTTAAATCAGACCTGGAATAGTCCTGCTATAGACCTGGTTTATTTTTAAATCAGACCTGGAATAGTCCTGCTATAGACCTGGTTTATTTTTAAATTAGACCCGGAATAGTCCCATTATAGACCGGATTTAGACCTTAATCAGACCTGGAATAGTCCGGGTTTGACTGGTTTGAAATTTAATGATTTAGTCGACCTTTACACTCTGAAAATCATGTTCAAAGTAAACAATAATCTCCTGTCAAAATCTTTACAGAACATGTTCAAAATCCGAAAGAGCCAATATGAGCTCAGAGGCACGGCCATGTTTGTTAAAAAGAAAATCAGAACAAACATTATGAAATTGTGTAAATCTGTTAAAGGGCTGGAGCTCTGGAAACAACTGTACAGAAAACCTCAAATTGTGCACCAGTCTCTTTCACTTTATAAAGAAGTTTAAATGTTTAACTCTGGACAGACACATGAAATATGAGACTTAGTTTGTGCTGTAGAACTTTGTTGTTCTGTTTCTGATTTGTTTGTTTCCTCTTGTTTTATTTATGAAGATGAACTGATGTCAAGATGACGCTCTGATAAAGGGAATAAAGGGTAGGCATAATAATAGCTTCAGCCTACACCTTTTCGGTTTGTGTATGTTAAATATGAAAGTCTGTGAATTATTGTCAAGATATACCTGTGACCGAAATAAATAAGTAAATAAAAATAAATAAATAAATAAGAGCACATAGACTAGTATACACCCATGGAGCACTAAGGGATTACACACATATAAGACCAAATGGGAATAGAAAAGAAAGTACTACCATTTAATGCTGTAA
Organism: Boleophthalmus pectinirostris; assembly: GCF_026225935.1. NCBI lineage: Eukaryota > Metazoa > Chordata > Actinopteri > Gobiiformes > Gobiidae > Boleophthalmus > Boleophthalmus pectinirostris. The sequence goes on along the minus strand of NW_026571515.1, from coordinate 40,398,065 downwards.
ATCACATTCTATTGTCTAAAGAAAGGGTTTTTATTATAATCTTGGCATCAAAATCATCAAAATTAATCTCAAAACCTCAGTCTGGTTGTAGACATGATCCAGCTCAGGTCCAGTGGTCTGTACTGTGCTTGTTTACTTGTGGTTTATTACTTTAAGGGAACACTACTCATCTATCCCACTTTGTGAAAGTGATAAGTTAAGGTGTACTTCCCTTGAGGTATTGCATAACACTGGAAACAACAGAATTGGTCAGATGACAGAAAAAAACATCACATGAGTTCCAGAACATGTGATAGTGATAATGTGTTGGTGATACTTATATTTGGGCCCAGTCAAGCAGAAGTAAACAGCAAGGCCAAAAATTCAAGTTAATGCATCTGATATAAAAATGTATTTAACAAACCATGACACATGTACAATTTTTAGGCCTTGAACAGAAATTATTTCCCAAATTTGAAAGACCTGCAAATCAATTCAGGTTAACTTTCAAGCTTCATCTTTGACTAATCTATTTGATCTTTGAACTGTTGATGAAGGTACATGATTTTTCCAAAAAAATGTATTTAAAATGATAAAAATTAGCTTGGAAGGACTGACATATTTTATAGAAATAGTTTCCTTTCATTTTGAAGTAATATTAAAGTATTCAGAAGAAAAAAGCGACAAATGATGTAAAATCCTGCACCTTCTACTTGTTTGCACAATTTTCCCTCTGTTACTTTTCCCTCCGTTACCATGACCTTTTTTAATAAAAAATCTCATGAGTCAAAAAGTAAGAGGTTTTTCAACCTAATCTTGTACCATATGGTAGAAAACTATATGAAGCAAATATTCAAACCAGTTTGTTAAGGATATGGAAGTGAGAACCAAGAGTTATCACTGTTTGGATTTATTGTCCAAAAAGTGCTGCAGATTTCATTCCCTCCGTTACCGACATTAATTTTTTTATTTTTTGTCAACAACTTGAAAGAATATCACAGGTTTAACTTGACCCTGTTGGAGTGTAACTCTTTCCTACATTCTGATACTTTACTTATTTCAATAGTCCCTCTAGTTTCTGAATAAGAGACATTTGAATGTCCAAAATCTGCCCCCGTTTCCCTCCGTTACCACTTGACCAGACCCAGATATTATAGGCCAGGGGTCACCAACCTTTTTCTTCTGCTGAGTTACCTTTACAATAAGAAAATGCCAAAGAGCTGCTTATTTTGGCATCACAATAAACTGAGCAAAGGAAAACCTGAGATGAAAAACAGTTAGATACCTATAAAACATAAAGCTTTTATCGATTTATTAGTGCACAAAGTTTACAGTGACCAGATTTTCAAAATAAATAACTGGGACATCCACATTTTTTGGTGGTTGGTAATAATAAAATTGTGAAATAAGTGCGTAATTAAGGAAATTTGTTCTGCAGAGATCATTCATGATTAACATGTGAGTCACTATAGTCACATTTTCTTTGTGTTTTAGTCGTTTTTAAGCAGCTTTTCTGTATTTTACCGAAACAAATGACAATGTGTCTCTCTTTTACTGTTGGTAGAGATCAGATTGGTCAAAAATAGGGACACCAGGGACATTTCTTGAAGCCAGATTCATCAGCCAGTTTCACTTCGCAGAAAAATCTGACCTCGCAGCATGAGGTTATGAGGGTAAAACTGTCATCTGCCTCTGTCATTTCAGTTCCATGTATTTTGTATCTATTTTTGTAGCAGTTCCATACAGGGCTTCACAGAACTGCTGATGTAAACAACAGAAACTAAGAAAATCAAACTCAGTGCTAGTGCAGCCTTTGCAGCTCAGTGAGTGAAATCTGGGGGTTCTGAGCTTTCACACGAGTGGTCTGAGACTGTAGTACTTTTTTAGGTAGTGTCCTAGCCTGCTTCATCTGTTTCACTACGTAGAAACTGTCTGACCTCGCAGCCTTAGATTTCGTTCGCTCGACAGTAGGCAGGTACTTTTTATCATTTAACCAATCGCTGCTATTTGGTCGTGACGTATGTTATGCGCCGCTAACGGGGTTAACTGGTATATTAAGCTTTTCCCAAATCCTGTAGGAAGAAGGACAATAACGTCTTTCCCCTTGATAAAATTCATCAAACATTCTCTTTATTCAAGCTTTAAATCCTCAATCTTGGGAATCATTGCCAACACTGAATATATGGTTCTTCGCTGATTGGCTGGTGCCCGAACTCACGCTTCCAGAGTTTTTGCGAACCGTCTAGTGTATTCTGATTCTTGATCTAGTTGCTGGAGAGAAATTAAATTGAGCAGAGGCACTAGGTGGCGCCAGCCTGGCTACATTTCTTGTATAAAACTGGGACAAATCAGTGGTTTTGTATAAATCTGTTGGGACAGGGGACACAGGCTCAAAACTGGGACTGTCTCGGGTAAATAGGGACGTCTAGTCAACCTACCAAAGTCAAGCATCAAAATTATACAATTACAGTGGTATTTTATGAAATCTGGACCATTCAGCACAATATTTATACTGTACTTCAGAAATCCCTTGGCAAGCTACTGGTGGCTCCTGAGCTACAGGTTGGAGATGCCTGTTTTATAGGCATCTGTTCCCATCCAAGCATCTTATATTTACTCTATTTTTTCCAACCTCTAAACTGAGTAGGTCTTTGGCAGTTTTGTTTTGTAAAAGTAGCTCACTGGCAGTGCTGGAGAGTAAGAGATTATATGTACCAGATTTACATAATCAGAGTACAAATTATGAGTAACTGTATTCAGTTACAGTTACTGTTTGAATGAGTGGTAAATAGATTACAGTTACTTGGTTGAAATAAATGGATTACACAGCGGTATTTTTCTGTTTTCAGATTTTGGGCTGTATCCCTTTTTTTATTTTTATTTTTTCAGTAATTTCACTCGTTGCCGCACACTAAACCTGGTCTAAAACCAGGTTTAAACCAGGTCTAAAACCAGGTCTAAACCCAGGTTTTAACCAGGTCTAAAACCAGGTCCAGACCAGGTCTAAAACCAGGTCTAAACCAGATCTAAACCAGGACTAAACCAGGACTAAAGCAGGACTAAAACCAGGTCTAAACTATGTTTCAAACAGGATTTAACAGGACTAAACCTCTTCTCCTCTTCTTCTATCAATACTATTTTTAATCTGGTTCAGTAAAGACTTGGCCTTTTCATTGTCTTTTAGCAAACAAAACATTTTATCTTACGATTTCCTCGTCTTTGCTTCTCTACAGCAAATCAAGTAATCCAAAGTATTCAGATTACATTACTCACCATAAGTAATTTAATGGATTACGTTACAAACTACATTCTGGTATATGTAATCTGTAATCTGTAGGGGAATACATTTTAAAAGTAACTTTCCCAACACTGCTCACGGGAGGAAAAATGTAGGAGAGCCCTGTTCTAGAATGTGTACTTGATGAAAGACGCAAGAGACACTTTTTCCAATTTTGTCAGGAAATATCCTCAATGTAAATTCAAAAATGTTGAATCTGATGATTTCTTTTAGTGACCAAAACCAAGAATTTACACATCTGCACTTTAAAACTACTCATTTCAGCTGACTCTCATCTGGATTTTGTAATATAGGTCTGTAAAATGAAATGAAATCATTCGAAACTCACTAATACCCACCATCTGAGCGCGTCTTCGCTGAGTGACGTCATCCACACCGTTACCTGGGCAGGTGCTCATCATTGGCCCGTATCCAATCAGAAGCGTTTCTGTCTCTCTCTCTCGTGGTCGCGCCCGCCCTGTCACGCGCGCGCCTATAGGTCTGCGCGCTCGTACCGCCGTGTCCACTACGCACCCGACGCTCCTGCCTGCCGCACCTGCCGCCAACTCACCGCACCGCATCGTCCCGACGCTGCTCCCGGGATTCCTCTGCTCTCCGGTAACTTTTATCACCTAGTACTTTTACTGCTGTACGTCAAATAGCGTTTCATGTTTCGATGCAGCCTCCGCGCGCCGCTACTGGTCAATTTTACGCGTTGACTTGGATAGTTTTACGCGCGCTGGAGGAGAGGCGAGGAGGCTACTGAGGGACACAGATGTATTTTTTTTTTTTCTTTTTTCTTTTGCAGCTAAGTTAAAATTTGTGTTGTGTTTGTGAGTGGTGAAAAATCTCTGAAGGAAGCATGATTTAAGAGCACCAAAAAAACTACAAAAAAAAAAAAAAAGAAGTTAGAAATAAACTGTAAGGATGATTCATCACAGAGAAATTCATGTTAAGTGTGATGCCTGTTGAAGATACTCCATTGGAATTTGAGTCTGAATCATACAATTAAAAATATTCTCATTCAGCTATAATTGCGAGGTTTAAAATTGATGTCACTCGAAATAAAAAATGCATCTTAGTGCCACCTTCTTGTCTTCTCTTTCTTGGGTGTTTCTACAAGACAAAGCAAAAGCGTGTGTTGTTGCTGTAAATGGACTCGCCTCTGAAACTGACCTGAAATTTCCCAGAAAGGAGACAGAAGGTGTGTGTTGCCGTGTAGTGAGCAGGTTCTGTGTAGAAGCAGCTTTGGGAAGGTTCCTTTTAAAATGTATTCCCCTACAGATTACAGATTACATATACCAGAATGTAGTTTGTAACGGAATCCATTAAATTACTTAAAGTGAAGAGTAAAGTAATCTGAATACTTTGGATTTGCTGTAGAGAAGCAAAGACGAGGAAATTTTCACATAAAATGTTTTGTCTGATAAAAGAAAATAAAAAGCCCAGACTTTACTGAACCAAATTTAAAATATAATTGATAGAAGAAGAGGAGACACGTCCACACAGCAGGATTTAGTCCTGTTAAATCCTGTTAAATCCTGTTGGAGACATAGTTTAGACCTGGTTTTAGTCCTAGTTTAGTCCTGGTTTAGTCTTGGTTTAGACCTGGTTTAGACCTTGTTTGGACCTCATTTAGACCTGGTTTAGATCTAGTTTAGACCTGGTTTTAGTCCTGGTTTAGTGCTGGTTTAGACCTGGTTTTAGACCTTTAGCCCAAAATGTGAAAACCGCAAAATCCCGTCATGTAATCGATTTATTTCAACAAAGTAACTGTAATCCAATTACCACTCACTGAAACAGTAACCGAATAGTTACTCATAATTTGTACTCTGATTACGTAACTCAGCAGTATGTAAAGTCTGAACTGTCCAGGGGCCTAAAGCCGTGGTGATTGTGAAAACGTGAACAATTTAAAGATGCACCGATCCAGTTTTTTGCTCCGATACTTTGGCTTTAAGTATCTGCCAATACCAATATAATATTAACTGATACTAGTGTACAGACAGAAAATGGATCTTATTTCATTAAAGCACAGTTCACTTATTACACAGAGATCCAGGTGTTCTCTAACTTTATTTCTCCTTCACATCACGACTGAACTGCTTTGTAAGAGTAAAAGTTCAAACATTATGAGACGTCTAGCCTGTAAATAATCTCATTACATCCGATTAAAGGCTCAATCACAGAACTGATACCCAGTCCAACCAAAATGTTCAGTATCGGCGCAATATTTGACACCGGTGTCGTTTCGGTGCGCTCCTCGTGAACATGACGGAAGAAAGAGAGATAGTGGGGAAGACTGAAGTGTTATTCACATGATGCAGACACTGGAAATGTACTGTGTGTCATGTCAGGAGGGGGCAGGGTTCACTCAGCTGTATTCTATGATGTCGTCATGTGAGGTGGAGCTGAAAATGTTCAAACCGTTTCACTGAAATGAATCACCTGTTGGATTCATCACCTTTCATCAGCTCTCACATCTTTGAAGTTGAGTAATGGGACCGCTTTCTGAAGCAACTTTAAACTGAGCCGAAGACGCTTCCGAATTCTTTGGAATTGATTGCTTAACTGTCAGAATGCAGATTTGTTGACCTGGTTTGGGCTTAAAAGGATCATATTGCACTGTTAGAATGTAGTGTGTTAGAATGTTGTTTGCTCATCACAAACAGACCTGGAGTTGTGTTTTGTTCCTTTTACACGTTTAATACACAAACCCTGCACATTAAGTCTACATTCAGACTGCAGGGCTTAACGCTCAATTCCGATTTTTTTGTGAAATCCGATGTTTTTGCGAGGTCGTTCACATTTCCAGTTAAATGTGACTTGTATGTGACTCCAGTGTGAATGTTAAACGGCCCAAAAGTGTCTCACGTGACACTGGAGACACGACGACGTCAACCACAGTGAGCGTCTCTGTGTTTACAGAAGTTGTCCAAACATGGACGTGAGCATTGAGCACCTGGAAATTTTTAAGTTCCTCTCGTACCGGAGCCAGAACATGAACAACTTACTTGTTTTAAGGAGGAGATTGAGAAGGAGAAGGACGAGGTTTGTGGCCGTGGTGTTGCTGGGGCAGTGGCAGCAACGTCCATTGAAAGGAACGTGTGAGTGCGAAGACGTAGCCAAGAGTGGTTCAGATTCAGATTCAGAAAACTTTATTGATCCCATAAGGCAATTCATTAGCAGCATCTCAGAGCACACCCAAACACAAACAAACACAAAGTGTGTCAGTCCATTACCGTCCACCAGTGGAACTCAAAATAAAAAACAAATTGCAGTGTAAAACTTTCATAAACTATCATAAAACTGCACCCTTAGAATTTAACAATTTAATAGCACAGGGCACAAAAGAATTAATAAACCGGTTGGTTTTTTGTATTGGAACATAAAACCAACGCCCTGAAGGTATGAGGATAGATGAGTGGTGATGTGCTTCGCTTTAGTGACACAGAGTTCATTAACAATTTTCGCCTACTTCAGTGCAGAATAGTGACGTTTGTGGCGTGTTGATAACATATAGGTGGATGAACACGCTTTGGCCGTTCACACTGAAGTCACATGTCAAAAGATCAGATATGTATCGGTTTTAGGAGCACATATCCAAGTGGCCTGGGTCACATTCGAAAAAATCGGATCTGTGTGGTCATTAAAAGATCAGATACAGGTCACATAGGGGCCAAAAAATCGGATTTGGGTCACTTCGGGCTGCAGTCTAAACGTAGCCTTAGACTGAGTTCTCAAACAAAAAACACTGATGGCATGTAGTCAAGAAGTGCTCCGCTGTGTTTTTAAACTCCATTTTCATATCTGGAACTGCCCATCTTGACTGAACAAAAAGTAAATGTTTTTCTCCAAGTTGGAACAGAACATTTTGTGCTTTGGAGATGCAGACAGACTAACAATAAAAGATTACTCAAACAACACAATGCACATCCAGGTATGTTTTTTGATGAGGCAATAGCATTCTATAGTAACAGAGTGCACAAGATTTAGTTTTGCGTAATACAGAAGCTTTGATAGCTGATGATGTAATTACTGGCTCTGTCCACGTGAAACAAAAACATTCACAAAGTCTCAGCATCTTCTCTGTCCAGTGCCACAAAGACGTGATTGATGACAGACTTAACGTGGGAGGCTTGTAATAATAAGTTTGTGCATTATAAATGTGAGCTCTGTCTTTCTTCTGAAACAATGACAACATCAGATATTAAAAGGTGAACTCAGCCTAGCAGCATTGTTTGGTTGTGTACAAATAGACAGGATACCTTTTTATGCAATAGTTTTGAAGTAATTGCTGAGGAATGCACGTCGAGCTTTGGCAGTAGTTATGAAATACACTTGTGTAATATGCTGCAATACTTTTACCACTATTGTGACACTCCTCTGCCAAGGCCACCCAAAGCCCGCACCAAAAATCACCACTGCCTCTGCCTCTCCTTCAGATCTGATTTTGTTTTGCGGTCTGAGCTTTTGAAAATATCAGATTCTGTGCTCATTTAACGCTCATTTCAATGCTCTAATTACTTTTAAATGACAAAACAGACGTTCGTGAGTCTCATCAGATTTACGTAGAATTCTTCCTTAAAGTGTGCACATAAAGACAAGACAATCAAAAGACAAACTTCCTCAAACGCCATCACTTCTCATTTCCCTGAGCTCAAATTTCCTTCTGTCTCGTCTCTGAAAGCCCCAGTGTGCATACTTCATGAATGGCTTTCACAACTCCAGCACAATACTTATTTAAAACTCTGACTACAGTTACTGTTTGAATCAAGATTGAGTCTTTTTAAAGGAGGTCCACATCTGCTTTTACATATGTCAATAAAACGTGGTCTGGAGCGGATGGAAGATGAATTTGACCTATTTTGGAGTTAAATGGCATTTATTTTAAATAGTGTTGTCAAGAAATAAAAAAATTGAGAGATTAATTAATTAGATTAATTAATTACACATCATAATTAATTAATCTCTCCATTTTTTAAATCTCTTGACAGCACTATTTAAAATACATTTTTCTTTTTTAATCTCTGTTAATCCCCTCGAGTTTAAACAAGGCTCAAAATCGTTCTTTGGTTTTAACAAGCATTTAGTCGGACACCAGTCTTTCACATCTCTTCACATGTAAATGAACATTAAAGCTGAATGTTAAAATTAACTCTCAGATACAAAACACAGACAGAAAAGTAATTACACAATAAAATAACACAAAATGTACCTCATTGGCCACATCCACTCAAAGGGAATAAAATCTTGATGCTTCTGAAAACCTTTAACTTAAAACATAAAAATGTCTTTTTGGCTCAAAGGTCAGAAGTCAGAGCAGCTCCTCGTGTGTCTCTCAATTAAGGCAGTGCACCCGTAAAAACTTCCCCTCGAAACAATATGCAGTTGGAAGTGGAGCAAATCAACAAAAATAAAATGAAATTAATTAACATCAACTTACAGAAAAATTTACTTATTTATGCTATATATTGCTTTTAAAATATTTTACTATATATCAATATGAATATATTTTAATATTATAAAACATTAACTTAAATATATGACAGTTGCCACCGACGGCAGCTACAATTTCACCTAAAAATTGCTGAGAAAAGCCTCAGCTTGAGGTATTTTCATTTAAATTCATTATTACATTATTGTGGCAGATCAAAAGACTGATATAGAACAAAAAAATATACTTTATAAAGTCATTTATTGTTTAACAAACTTTAACAGATGCAGTCATTTACATTCCGCTGTGTTCTTTTGTCAAACTCTAAATAATTAGAAAACACAAATAAAATAAAACATCAGGTTAGAGCCCTGCACCCGCGGGACCCGACGCAAACCAGTGTGGTGCAGGACACATTCTGAAAGTTCAGTGCGAGAGCGGGCGGTAGGATGATAAACTACAGTCCAACAAACTAAATATAAGTTTAAAGTAAAATATACAAATGATGAATGTTTGTGTATCATACATCATTTGTGCTGGATATTTTATTTTGACATTAATAAAAACATTTTAAACAGCCTAAATTTGCGGATGTGGTCTAACCTTGCACACATTTTAGTTAATTCCTTTCTGCTTCTCCATGTTTAGAGCTTAAGAAAGTGAACGTCCCCATTAGGGATGGACATTCGATGAAATTTTATTAAACGATTGTCGGGAGAATTAACGATTGATTTTTGATTAATTATTAAAGTTTTTTTTATAATAAGTATCATCATTATTATTACTATGACTAATCTGCATAAATAAACTCAACTTTACAAAATATAAACCATAAACACTTTAGAGCCACATCAGCCCGTTTGACATTAGAATGTGTTTAATTCAGCTTTGTGCAAGTCTCACAGAAACAAAACTTAAAACCACATGACTCATTTGCATAAACTAAGCAGAGAAAAGAAAAAAAACGCTCTTGTGCGCTGATGCGGTTCAGCTTCTGTTGGACCAAAGGACATAACTCAGTGGAAGATGAGTGTTCTTTCTGTGGCAGAGGATGTTGATGCTGAAGATGAGTCTGTTCTGTGTGTGTCACGATGTTTTCAGAGATCAGACAAGTGCAGGTTTATCGCGAGAACGGGAAAGAAAATTACAATTCTTTGCGGGAGCGAGTGTGTCCCAACAACACATAAAAACTGATTTTATAATAAGGCAACTCATGTACAGAAACAGTAAAGTTAAAGATTAAAAATGAGATTAACGTGATAAAAAAAATGACTGTAATTAACGCCTTTATCGCGTTAATTTGACGCCCCTAGTTTTAAAGACTGTATTGTTTATTTTCAGGAAATTATTATTGATTATTCTTTTGTTTGTTTTTGTGGTTACTTCATGCAGCGCTACACTCTCCTCTACTTTAGACCAAAACCTGTCTTCTCACTGGTACATTCACATTTTACAGCTGTTTTTCTATCCAGCGTTAACAGGGCATGTCACCTGAGAGCATGTCTGTAAGAAACGACAGGGTTAGCTGGAGCGACCTGAGTTCCTAGGTGAGCCTTGAGGGCCCGGGGCAGGAATGTGACTCACCCTCTATTTAAGGTGCCCCCGCCCAACCCCCCCGTGGCAGTGAAGTGCAGATAACATCAAGCAGCCACAGCGTGTCTACATGTGCTAGTGTGCAAATACGACAAGACAAAATGGTTTTAGATTCATATCACTGACAATGTAAAGATTTGCAAAGCCCATTTGTTCTCTACTTTAGGTCAGAACTTCACCATCGGCAGCACCGCAAATGTCTTTTTATTCTCTCTCTTATTGCAGCAGTATTTTAGTCATTTTTACAGTTAGTGACAAAGCCGATTCTCTGACTTTGAAAAATTTGTTAAAGGCATTGTGCTGGATTTTCACTGACTTAAAACCATCAGAAACAGAACTAGTTCATTTGAAACAGTTTGCAGTGATCTAAAGCTGTTCCTCACTTACTATATTTTCCACACTATAGAGCGTTCTGGATTATAAGGCGCACTGTCACTGAATGGTCTATTTTCAAACTTTTTTCACATATAAACCTCACCAGACTTTAAACGGAACACAACAGTTAGATAAGTCAGTCAAACTTTATTTAACACGTTCACAATAATTCTCAACTTTGTTCTATGGAAACGCAATTATAACTCATAATTGTTCAAACAATTGGGTGATTCCGGCGTCCATTATGCCCACATTCCTCTCGTCATTATCCGAGTCAGTGTGGTTACTGTTCCCTGACAGTTCAGTGATGATTCTGGTCTTGGTGAAAACTCGGATCACAGTTGATACTGATCCTTAGCTCAGGCGTCCACGATCTGTCGGCAGGTCGTGGCATAAGTCGCTCGGCGCTGTCTCTCTGTCTTGGTGAATGTGTGTTCTTCTTCTCTCATCCACTGCTCCCACGCAGCTCACACTTTAAAGGGATAGTTTTTTTGTTTTTTTTACATGAATCAGTATGACATCCCCATGAGCAGTGTTGTGCTCCACACTCCACATTGACTTAACCCCGACAGCGCCCAGTGAGCCGAGATCCTGGCCGGTTTTGGTGCTGACAAAAGTAGTCCGGCAAGTTGGCTGGGGACATTAAAATAAAACGTTTTTCTTCTCAAAATAATATGTGTTCAAAAGAGTGATATGTTTGCATCACAAAACCTTCGTCCTCAAAAAAGTCAGACCTCATAATCTCTTGGCACTATTTTCTTTCCGTTTGTATCACTGCGTGCGTCCACCAGGTGACAGCCGCGCCTTGTTCACTTTGTTTACTGCTCGGAATGTTAGCGACAACATGTCTGATTGAACCCGAATATACTGATGCCGAAATTCGCCAGATGCCGGACTACTTTCGTCAGCACCGAAAATGGTCAGCATCTCGGCTCACCGGGCGCTGTCGGGGGTAAGTCAATGTGGATGCATGACACTGCTGAAGCGGATGCCATACAGATTCATGTCAAAAAATCTAAACTATCCCTTTAACATTATAACAGCCTTGAGTTTAAAGTGGGCATTGTGAGCGTGTCTTTTGACAGGTGCATTTTGATATTAAAAGGAATCACAGTATGTATTATTCCTGATGCTCCTGACTACAGGAGCCGTAATGCTGCAAGTGGTGTGGCTTTGTAGTTTACTAAAGTCGTACTAAGACACCACAATAAATTCATATATAAGGCGCTCTGGATTATAAGGCACGCAGTCAATTTGTGATGAAATTAAAGGCTTTTAAGTGTGCCCTATAGTGCAAAAAATACAGTACCTTGTGCAGTCTGAGCATCCTACATTAGTCAGTGTGATGAGGGTCTAAGTGCTTTTGCCGTAATGTGCACTTCCTGATTCTCGGACAATAAAATGCTCATTTGATGCAGACAGAGCACAGTGGACTTATTTTGACCCCAAGATCTACTTATACAATATCTCTGCACTTGGCCCATTTTGTTCAAATACATGGAACAAATCAGGAACAAAGCTTTGAGGAATTATTTGAACAATAGAAGTTTGGGTATTGGTTGGAGCACGTGTTGTTAGCTTATATAAAGTAGAGTGTTGGCGATGTTAGCTTATATAAACCAGCTTCTGCATCCAAGAGCCCTGCCCATGTGAAACCACACTCAGGATGGGTGCCAAATATTAGTGGGAACTAGTGATGGGTGAGCAGGTTTCCATATTTACCCCGGGAAAGTCCCAATTTTGAGCCTGTGTCCCCTGTCCCAGCAGATTTATACAAAACCACTGATTTGTCCCAGTTTTATACAAGAAACATCCCAGGTGTCCCTATTTTTGACCAATCTGATCCCTGCCAACAGTAAAGAGAGACATACAGATATTTGTTTATCAAAAATACAGAAAATCTTCTTAAAAACAACCAGAACTGAAAAGAAAACAGAAAGAAAAAGTGACTACACTGACTCATGTTCATTACATGTTGATTACATCACAAGATGTTTAAGGTCATTCTGTGAAATATTCCAAGCAATACCATCTCCATGGAGATGTGTTACACAGAGCATTGTGGGAGTGCAGAGACTGTACAAGAAATGTCTCAGGTGTCCCTATTTTTGACCAATTTGATCCCTGCCAACAGTAAATGGAGGCATACATTGACATTTGTTAATGAAAAATACAGAAAAGCTGCTTAAAAATGACCAAAACACAAAGAAAATGTGACTATACTGACTCATGTTAGTTTTGAATAAGGCTACGTTCAGACTGCAGGGCTTAACGCTCAATTCCGATTTTTTTGTGAAATCCGATGTTTTTGCGAGGTCGTTCACATTTCCAGTTTAATGTGACTTGTATGTGACTCCAGTGTGAACAGTAAACGGCCCAAAAGTGTCCCGCATGAGCACTGGAGACACAGCGTGCTCTGTGTTTATGGAAGTTGTCCAAACATGGACGCAGCATTAAGCACATGGAGATTTTAAAGTTCCTCTCGTACCGGAGCCAGAACATGAACAACTTACTTGTTTTAAGGAGACTGATAAGGAGAAGGACGAGGTTTTTGGCCATGGCGTTTTGTGGGGCAGCGGCAGCAACGTCCATTGAAAGAAACGTGTGAGTGCGAAGACGTAGCCAAGAGTGGTTCAGATTCAGATTCAGAAAACTTTATTGATCCCATAAGGCAATTCATTAGCAGCATCTCAGAGCACACCCAAACACAAACAAACACAAAGTGTGTCAGTCCATTACCGTCCACCAGTGGAACTCAAAATAAAAAACAAATTGCAGTGTAAAACTTTCATAAAACTATCATAAAACTGCACCCTTAGAATTTAACAATTTAATAGCACAGGGCACAAAAGAATTAATAAACCGGTTGGTTTTTTGTATTGGAACATAAAACCAACGCCCTGAAGGTATGAGGATAGATGAGTGGTGATGTGCTTCGCTTTAGTGACACAGAGTTCATTAACAATTTTCGCCTACTTCAGTGCAGAATAATGACGTTTGTGGCTTGTTGATAACATGTAGGTGGATGAATGCACTTGCTGTTTAGACTGAAGTCACATGTCAAAAGATCAGATATGTATCGGTTTCAGGAGCACATATCCAAGTGTCCTGGGTCACATTTTTAAAAAATCTGTGTCATTCAGACTGTCATTAAAAGGTCAGATACAGGTCAAATAGAAGCCAAAAAAATCTGATTTGGGTCACTTCAGGCTGCAGTCTGAACGCAGCCTTAGTCATGAATGGGCCGAGTGCAGGACAATTCTCCTTAATTATGCACTTGTATCACAATTTAATTATTACCAATTGCCCCAAACTGAGTGTCCCAGTTTTTGGTCACTCTATACAAGTGCTGATGAAGGAAAAATGTAGTAAAAGTTATTTGTTATTGCTAGAGTAAACCAGTTTTAATATTTCTAGTAATTTGAGCGCTAAAATGATGAAAAAAAAAGTCTGGAGTCTCTGACCCACATACACGGTACAGGGTTTACGTTCAAATAGTTGTTTTACTAAAGCTGTTTGCACAAATGTTGTGTTCAATAGAGTGTTGGACAGGTGGAACAAGTCTTTCTAAAAACACAAGATTCAACCTTCCACTGCTCAGATCTCATTGTAGTACACAAAAGTAACAGTGTTTTTCCCACAATTGAAAAGTACCATGATAAATACTGAGCCTTAAAAATGATTGCTCCATCTGGCCTGTACTGAACGATGAGTTTATATAGTCTTTATCATAGAAGTACCGAGTGAAATTGAAAAAAATATATCCAAAAACATATCCCTACAGTCCCTACATGCACTGTGACTTTTACTTGCACTTTATCTGAACTTGCTTGAAGAGGTATTATCCATATTTTCTGCACTATACGGCGCTCTGGATTGTAAGGCGCACTGTCATTGAATGGTCTATTTTCAAACTTTTTTCACATACAACCTGCACCAGACTATAAGGCGCATTAAACAAAACACAGTTAGATAAGTCAGTCAAACTTTATTTAACGTGTTCACAATAACTCTCAACTTTGTTCAATTAAAATGCGTAAAAAAAATACTGTCTGAGACTCTAAATTGTTAGTGAATTCACAATAAGTCATAATAGTTGAAACAGTTGGGTGATTCCGGCGTCCAGCACGCCCACATCCCTCTCGTCATTATTCGAGTCAGTGTGGTTACTGTTCCGTGGCGGTTCAGTGATGATTCTGGTCTTGGTGAAAGCTCGGACCACAGTTGATACTGATCCTTAGCCCGGGCGTCCACGATCCAATAAATTCATATGTAAGACACTCTGGATTATAAGGTGCGCACTCATTTTTTGATGAAATTAAAGGCTTTTAAGTGCACCATATAGTGCGGAAAATACGGCATGTTGAATCAACTTTTTTGGAGCATTTGGAACATTAACATTTTTACACACATACAAAAGAAACAGTATACAAAACAATGCAATACGACTTCACAAACCTGATGTGCTGTAGTTTCATTAGCAGGATGCATGCTGGTTGTGCTGTGAAAGCATGAAGGGGGAGTGACTTAGCACAGAGAGCAAAGGGAGAGCGTGGTCCGAAACTAAAACGTCTTGGGATTTGGGGGAATATAACATTTTCAAAAACAATAAAAGTCTAACTACAGCTGCTTTTAACTGTCATTTTTGTCTTTGTATCATGATCTATTCCTGACTCTTCCTTATGTGAATGTTTTTCAGTTGCCGGCTGCTCGACAATTGCACCTCAGGGATCAAATAATGTTAGAGGAACGTTCACTGTTGTGTCTATGTCTTTTTATTTGCACAGTCAATCCTCTGTAAGACATACATCTGTCGTTGCCTTGGCACAGTTACAGGACGGTGCATTCTGGCGCACCTTCACACATTTCTCACATTTGTCAAGTTCAGTGCAGCTTTCACTGAGCCAGCGCGTATCCTCAGTTTGCCCGACGACACGACGGCACGGCCTTGTTTGCACTTGGGTCTGGTGAGGAAAGCTCTGATCATGTTTAGACCAGTGTTGACATGCTTGTTCTGTGCATTTTTGTCATGGGACCGGAAAAGCATTCACCTACTGATGCAATCCCAGCTGTGACTTGTGCTTAAGGCCAGTGCGCTCTTGGGCAAGACACTTCACACACCTACAGTCCAGGGTCTAATGTATGTATGTGAGTAAATGTTTGTGTTTGTGAACAGTGGAAGAACATGAGCCCACAGCAATAATTCTGTTTACACTCGTCACACTGCAAAAGTCCCAGAGGTGTTTGGACTCAGGTCAGAGGTTAGAAACATGCTTGGATCCTCTCAAGGAGATGTTTGTTCTTCCCATATGAAGCCGCACCAGGAGAAGCCGATGCACCAGGAGAAGCATACGCTACCATTCGGGGTATTTAAAACGTAAAGAAAGACCGATGGAGTGAGGCTATGACTTTGAAATAACATCGGGCAATGGCAGAATGTTCCGAATGCAACAGCAAGAAGATTAAAACATAGCCTAGTCGGAAAACGTTGTCAAATAATTGGCTGCGCAAGACAACCAGGCAAGTTTAGGGTTGTTACAGACAATTAAGAATGTGAACACGCACATTAAGCAAATTTTTGGAATGAATGAGCTATAGTTTGCATTTTTATTGAGGCTCCTTAGTTTGTTTGCTATGTGATTGTTCTAAAATCTAAAATCAATCAGCAGATGGCAGGCGAGTGCGGTTTTGAAAATTGGTTAAAACCTTGGGTGCAAATGGACAGCGGGCGCATGATGAGTTTTGTGTCGCGGTTGCGGATGAAAAAATAGTCCATTCGCGCATCTCTACTGCCCCCACTATACAAGAATAGCTCTCCTGACCATCACTGTCCCACCACTCAAGAACCAAATTAAAACTCAAAGATGTCGTTGGTCTATTCAAAAGAACCACTATATGGATGAAACCTGTCGTATGTCCTTCAAACCACTTCTTCAGACTTGTCACACTGTGCGAGGGCTGTGAACTGATCTTTGGGTGATTTGAGCTCCTCTCTTCCCTGATTAGCTCTTCCCCCTGAGCCTGCGCCTGACCGGACAGACCTGTTTCTGTCGTGAGCGAACATGTTCACTGGAGCACGAAACCTTAAACCTTCTTTGTTCTTTGTTCGCTGCACGGACAGGCAAATAAGGGCAATGAGGAGACTCTGTCTCCTGAGACTACATGTTTAACTGTGGTCATGTCATCCTATGGCTCTGTTTCAACACGCGTAAATATATGTGTTCAATGGGCTAGAAAACTCACAAAGCAACCAAAACCTCTTAGTGGATTAGAAGCTTTGTGATCTCAGTGTAAAGAATGTAACAGAGCTAGAACTGAATTTGACATGATTTGAAGAGTTTATTGGATCAGTGAGTCTGGCACATCAGTATTGTAGAGTTGTCTGTTCAGAATACGCTATAAAATACAATGAAGCAGTGTAAGATACAGTACGTAACATTTTTGTTTTGCTTATCTAACTTATCTTAAAGAAGGGGTTTGTGCAAAATGTTTACCACTTTATAATGTTCCCTCGTCAAAAACAGGCCTGCAGAGGTCTTAGATGTCATCCCGGCTTGTTTGAGGACTCTCCCAGTCCCTGTTCAAACTTTTCTTAGCTGTGAGATTCTGTGCAAGGCTCAAAAACAATTCTTCATAAATATTCAAAAGTTGGAAATCTGTCATGTGTTAGCAGTTACCACACAGAAGTAGTCTTTAACTTACTTATCTCCATAGAGACAAGTAAATACAAGTAATGCCACTGGGCTAGGGTGACCAGATGACCCTGTTTACCCAGGACAGTCCCAGTTTTGAGTCCTGTGTCCCCTGTCCCAGCAGATTTATTCAAAAAGAGTGCTTTGTCCCAGTTTTATACAAGACATGTCCCAGGTGTCCCTGTTTTTAACCAATTTGATACCTGCTGACTAGGGATGAGCAAGATTAGTCGATTAATCGATAATTGATCATTAAGAATTTTATCGATTACATAAATTTTTTATCGACAAATCGAATGTAGGTTGCTGTGCGTAGCGTAGGGTGACCAAACGTCCGTGTCTGGGGACAAAAGGGGGTTCAGACATGTGTCTCTCTGCACAGAAGGAGCGAGATACAAACAGTCAGTCAGTCTGCAACATGCCGAAGCACAAATGTGTATTTAATGATGACTTGTACAAGAAATTCCACGCTTTCACAAGTGTGAGTCCATGTGCACAGTGTACAAAGCAGCACATATGTTTCGGTGTCCAGTGGGAAAAAGCTCACCAGGACACAGAAAAACATGAAAAAGTTTTGCCAGGTGAGAGTAGCACAAAGTAGATGACGAGGCCCCACGGTGTCCTGGTTTTGACAAACACAAATATGGTCACACTAACCTGTGTTCCACTGAGTCGTGTCTTTTAATCCGAGAGAACCGCATCACCACACAAGAGCTGTTTTTTTTTTTCCTTCGCTTAGTTTATGCAAATTAGCCATGCAGTTTTAAGTTTTGTTTCTGTGAGAGTTGCGCAAAACTGCATTAAACACATTATAATGTCAAACGGGCTGATGTGGCTCTAGAGTGGTTACGGTTTATATGTCGTAAAGTTTTAATTATTTATGCAGATTAGCAATGCAGATAGTAATAGTAATGATAATTTTAATATAAACATGTTAATGGGCGTCAGTAGCTCAGTTGGTAGAGCATTTGCCCACTGATCTGAAGGTTGGCGGTTTGATTCCAGCTCTCGACATAAACATCACAGGTTGAGCTGTGTGATTCCAGCTCCCACAGATGAATGCTGTAGTTGTGTCCTTGGGCAAGACACTTAACCCACCTTGCTCACAGTGTCTGCGTACACTGGTGTGTGAATGGGTGAGTGGTTCCTTGTTGTTTGAGTGCCTTGAAGGTGGAAAAGCTCTGTAGAAAAATGTGACCATTTTACCAATGGATAACTGATCGTTAATTTTCCCGACGATCGATTAAGAAAATTTTACCAAATGCCCGTTCCTACTGCTGACAGTAAATAGAGGCATAAACTGTCATTTGTTTAAATACAGATAAGCTGTGACAGAAAATGTGACTATATTGACTCATGTTCGTCATGAATGACGTAATTTTCTTTAATTACACTGTCGTTTCACAATTTTATTATTACCAACCATCAAAAAATGGGAATGTCCCAGTTTTTTATTTTGAAATTCTGGCCACCCTACACTGGACCAAGTTGTAAGTCAGATCTGTGGAGAGGCAAGCCCACTTAAAATATGTAGCAGTAAAACATGTGTGCAGTTGAAAAAAACAAACAAACAAACAAAACCTGCTATGAAATATTCCAAGCAATAACATCTCCACTGAGATGTGTGACACAGGGCATTGTGGGTGTGCTGAGATTGCTGGAATATTCTGGCACAACTGGTCCTTCTCAAACCTGCCACCTTTCTAAGAAAAGCAGTGTCATTTCTGGGGATAATTCACTCACATCTCAACCCTGAGCACAATAGAGATAAAGGTTACAGTCTGTACAAATACTGTCAGCAAGTCATATCTCATATCTCACAAGTCATATTTAATACTTGACTTATTTTAATTGATCCAATTGTGCCAACACTGCTAATAAAATGATACTAACACACATTTATTGAGTTATATAGGCTCATGTTTATCAGTTTATTATTTTTAGCACACTTCTCTAATGGTTCCTAATTGTGGATAATGATGCTAAGTAATCTGCTACAGTAATAAGCTCTGTAGCAGGCTGCAGAACTTAAAGAGGCTCCTCAGCTACATTAAGCACACTGAACTCTCTCTGCAAATGGATGTGTGTCAGTCAGGGACACTTCATAAATCTGTTCATCCACATTTAGTCCTGATTTAATCCTGGTTTAATCCTGCTTTAGTCCTGCTTGCTTTTTTCTTCTCTCATGTTCGCATGTAGTCTGATTCATCAACAGGTTTCACTTCAAGGAAACTGTCTGACCTCGCAGTGTTAGAATTCATTCGCTCGACAGTAGGCAGGTACTTTTTTTTATTTAACCAATCGCTGCTATTTGGTCATGACGCATGTACAGTCCCTAACAAAAGTCTTGACACTTGGGTACAAGTTGACCTTAAGTGCCCCTCAAATATATGTCTAATCTTTTTTTTTTTTTTTTTTTAACAAGAAATGGCTAATTTAATCCCAACAGCTTTTGAAATAATGTTTTGGTGTTCTAACGTTAACAGCTTGGTAAAGTCCATTGAGTCAGTTTGTGCAAAGACAAAAGTCTTGTCACCTTGCCATATGATGCACTCAGTCTTAGATTACAGCCTCATCTGTGATCAATAATTGATCAATCAATTAGTGGGTGTGTATAAAAAGAACCTCAGCACATCAGACTTTCACATCAACTGCAACTTGACCTCTGACAACATGCCTAAGATCCACCCTGAGACCACAGTGTTGGCTCAAGACCAGATCCACTGCTGAGGTGGTGACACCTTCAATGTGTCTCAGCATCAAGTACAAAGAATAAGAAAAAGAACTGAAGAGACTGGAGATGTTTTTGACAAGCCCAGGTCCAGCAGACCCCACAAGACAACTGCTCGGGAGGACTGTCTGTTGGCTCAAAAATCCAAGGCCCCTTTTCCACTGCAGCAGACTCCACCAGGCCTGGTCACCTCAAGTCCCTGTGTCAACCAGAACAGTTTGTAGAATTCTGTCTCGAAATGGCCTCTGTGGTCGAATCAGTGCACAGAAACCAGCACTAAACAAAAGAAGACAAAACCAAAGAATCTTGATGAACTCTGGGAGGTGTGTAAGTCTGCTTTCTTTGTTATTCAAACTCATGGAAGTCAGACAAGATATTAAATATGGATCTCACAGCACCACTACTTCATTCACTGATGTTATGCAACATATTTTTGTATTTGAAGTAAATTATTTGTTCAATTTTCACATGACACTCTGTAGGCGACAAAACTTTTGTCTTACCAAAATCTGACCTTTCTGTATTTATTAAATGATCAATCTTTCTTTAGTGAAGCAAATTTAGTTTTATATATTAAACATAATTTGGGAGGTTTTTAGCTTTTATATGAGCCATTTCTAAAACCAATGGATTAATTAAAAGTCAGATTATAAGATGTTGTTTCTACAAAATGGATAAAAGACAAGACTTTTTGCAAAAAGTCTACTGTATTCTGATTTCTGACCTAGTCGCTGGAGAGAAATGAAATTGAGCAGAGGCACTAGGTGGTGCCAGCCTGGCTAGCTCTCATGTTCTTGTTTCTTGTGACTGTTGGTTCATCTGTCTGTTATTGACCAATCACTGATTCGCTCTTGGATTTTCTGACTTTCTGTTGGATAAATCAGCTACTGGGACACAAGATACACCTCCAGTAAACCTGTATGTATGTGAAATACTTCTCAACTCATGTATGCCAACTTGTGTGTTCCAGAGATGTTGTTCACACTGACCCGTGGCATCTGCAGAGCCTCTCCTCTCCTCCGGACCACGGCACGTCCAGCCTCCTCTGCCCCATCACGGCTGCAGCCTCGGGGCAGCTCCACCTCTGAGGAGCTCTTCTCACTGGAGCACAAATATGGAGCACATATTTACCATCCGGTCCCTGTCATCCTGGACCGAGGTGAAGGTATGTACTCAGAATATTTAGTTCTGGCTAAATATCTGGAGGACTAAAGGGGAGACTGAGGGGGAGGAGGACTCAGGTGAAGAGTGATGTTTGTGAAAAGCATCCAGAGGAAAGAGCTGCATTTGTGGAGGGAAAAATGTCTGTGCTTTTCTCTCAACTGGATTTGATTTCTGTATTTTTAGACCGTTTTAGACCACAAATTAGCAAAAAAAAAATTCAAATTGTGAAAAAGAGCTGTTATTAACGCTTTTAAGGTGACTTTATTACTCACCTCTTGTAACGCTGTACGTTTAAACTGTAGCAGATCATTCCATCCATATTATCTATAGAATTTGTCCTCCGAAAACACCCAGTTCACAAAACAATTCTGTGAATCCAGTTTGAGGGGTTCTTTAAAAGTAAAAAGGTGAGAGTAGTTCCTCACGTATGTCTGTTTAGATCCACATAGTGCACAGATCGAGGTGAAGCTGCAGATTAGCAATAATGATTCTACTTCCTGTGGACCATCCGTGCATTATAAATCATGTGAATCATCTGAAGTATTGCACCACATTTCACAAATAATAGTAACAACTTTGTTTGAATTGCATCTAAACCAGAAGTGCAGTGCTCTGATCTTTTGAACTTTTCTTTTAAGAGTCTCAAAAAGAGTAATTTTACTCTAGAAAGGAAACAGGTGACGCGAGGTGCACTCACAACTGTGCAACAGTCTTTGCGGTCAGAGATTTAAAATCTTATAAGATTCTCCTCATGTCTGTGCTCTGTGCTTTTTGTCAGATGTTTAAAAATGACTTAAGACTGAAAAATCCTATAGTGTTTGTTGATTTTCTCTTCTGTCCAGAGGCAGAAGCACCACACCCATGTGGCTGTGTATACAGAGAAAGTTCAATTTGACAAACACACAACGCTACTCAACAGGTTTGGTTTTAGCCTACAGGCCAGAATACAAGAGCCATAATGCCTCTGACAGGGTCTACCATTAGGAGTGACAACTTTAGTCTTCACTGTGGACATGGCTGTCTTTCTCATATAAAGCTTCGTAATAATGGAGGCATAAGACTTGAAAAGTCTTCAAACAAGACAGGAGCAGGTGCTGTGATACTGGATGGGGTGAGGAAACATCAGAAGTGTGACAACACTAGGGAATCTTCAGGGGAATGTCTGTAGTGTATTTTATGCAAGTCTATCTAATCAGCAAGTCCACACACAAATCTTTCTCAGAGGGAGGCAGGAAGCTTCAGCGTGTCTTCTGTTGGCAGTTCCATGAGTTTCCAGCATCTGAACAGGATTCACTGGTCTGAGGTGTTCTCTTAAAGCTGTGCTCTGTGTGCCTACAGGAGTGTTTGTGTGGGATGTGGAGGGCCACCAGTACTATGACTTCCTGAGCGCCTGCAGCTCTCTGAACCACGGCCACAGACACCCAAGCATCCTGGCTGCTCTGCACGCCCAAACCTCCAAGCTCACCCAGACCTCCAGGGCCTTCCACAACAGCCTGTTGGGCCAGTACGAGGAATATATCTGCACACTGTTTGGGTACAACAAGGTTCTACCCACTAACACAGGTATGTACTCTTTAGGACAGAGCACTCTTTAGGACACAGTAGTCTTTAGGACACTTTTAGACACAATATGCTTTAGTTTAGTTTAGTTTATTTATTTATTAACTGAGACTGAGACCGCGCACAATCTACATTAACCTTATCAGGAGAGATGCTTTGTACCAGGTTGTAGCACCAGTGCTAATTTCCACCTGTTGTCTCTGGGCAGGTTGATGTTATAGTTCATAAAATCAAACATACAAAGAGAATGTCTTCATAATGACCGGATCATAACAATTCTGTAACATGATTCACACCCAGTACTCCCAGCACCTTAAAAACATCATCTTATCACAGACCTTAGAACACAGGACTCTCCAGACACTCATCAGTCCACATTATGGGTGCAGGTTTGGTTTGATTTTTTTTTTTTTCTTAATTTCAAAAGGATTCATCTTTATCTCTAGAGTAATTTTGACTGCAATTTGTTTTTGGAAAAGCATCTGCCAAGTTTAGTACAGAATTTTAAAAATAACCATTAAAATGTAGAGCCAAATCTATATGTTCATTTTGGATTATTCTGTTTATTTAAGTTGCAAATGTTAGAGTTAGTTTTCCTTCTTCCCAGTAATTTATCAATATTCCTCTATAGTTGTTTACTGTTGCCTTTTGCATTCTTAATTAGGTTTAGAAAAAAAAATGCTCTAGCTTTTCTGAGCTGTATTATGACTTTATTTCTCTAGCTTTTGTAGATATAATGATCAGGACACTTTAGGACAGAGTACGCTTTAGGACAGAGTACGCTTTAGGACACTTTAGGGCACAGTTCTCTTTAAGACACAGTTCTCTTTAGGACAGGGTTCTGCTCTACCACTAGGACATTAGACTGTGGGCCAGTGCTCTCATACTGAGGGTGATCTTGAGAGTCAGAGCAGAGCAGCAGTGTCACATGTACATTTCTCCACAGGCACAGAAGGAGGAGAGACAGCCTGTAAACTAGCACGAAGCTGGGCCTACAAAGTGAAGGGCGTCCCCAAATATGGAGCCAAAATCATATTTGCCCGTAAGTGTTTTCAAATGTTTGGTGGGACAGTAGCACAACGGTAGATACACCGAGGAGGCACTAGTTCATTACAGGAGTACAAATATGTGGCTTTCTCTGAGAGTCTTCATATTTCACTGCTAAATCTGGCTCAGATCTTCCTTAAACAGATTTAATCTCAAAGCACTAACATTAAAATGAGCACACATACTTGTATAATCCTCCAATCACGTGCCATCCAAAGGTACAAAGACAGGAGTGTGTCTAGGTTCCCTCAGCCCTATGTTCCCACATTTTCAAGTTTTTTTTTTTTTCTTTACAAAATTAGGCTCTATGTCCCTAAATGTCCTTTATCATCAGTTTGCATCAGATTTTATTCCCCTTTCTCCCAATCTGGTCATCAATTACAACCAACCTATTCTCCAGCAGCAGTTGACTGCAGATGTAATGCAGATGTAATGCAGAGGTCATGGTGCAAAGGATCCTAGGTTAAAATGACTCTGAATCATCCATTTAAATGTAGTATAAAATATAAATGGTTTCAATTAGAAATTAGAACTTAGAAATAAGAAAAATCTTGGAAATAAGGGAACATAGAGCTGTGGGAACATAGGGCTGACCCCACATGGACCAAGTTGCTGTAATTGTAAACTGTGTCATCAAAATGTAATTCACTGATTTGTTTTCAACCAAACTTCAGAGTAAAATGTAAATGTATGAGTGAAAGGGACTTGTGTTTGATTATCCTGTCCTTATGTCTGTCTCATGTCCTGTGTTCCATGTCCCAGTCCCTTTCCAATCTCCTCTCTCACATTATGTCCTATTTTCTCTGCCTCTCTGTCTTCTGTCCCATATCATATAGTCTGTTTTCCATGTCCTCTGCCCACTTTCTGTCCTCTTCATATCATGTCCTCTATGTCTCACCTCCTCTGTCTTTTCTCCTCTTGTCCCTGTGTCTCTTGTCCCTCTCCATGTGTGACCTTGTGCATGTCCATGGCCTGACCATGGCTCTGTGGTTTCTGACTCTCATGTTTTTTAAGTAGATTCTGTTGTGCCAGCGGGACACATTCCAGCTCAGTGATGTGTTCTGGTAAGGCTCCTGTGCACTGGTTTGTGTACATACTCTCTTCAGGGTTATAGTCTCACCACATGTAGCATTTATATATGACATTTATTTGGAAAAACAACATACACATGACTATGTTGTTGTGTCATTAGATAAACAGTTACATTTGTCTTTAATGAAACTGTCAGCTGGGTAAGGGGTTAGGTTGTGGGAAGGAAAGTTAGAGTTGTAATATTTTCTGTTTAAAAGCGCGCTACTTTTCTGGTTGAAAGTTTGGTACCTACCTGTCTCCATGGGGAATTAAGTTAAGCTCAAGTTATTGTAAAAGTCTGCATGAGAATGTATTAGTGTTTACTGCTGTCAAACGTTCCTTCTAAAGGTAACTTAGGCGTGTCCTGTTGCAGATGGGAACTTCTGGGGCCGCACTATGGCCGCCTTCTCCAGCTCCTCAGACGTGAGCAGCACAGAGGACTTTGGGCCCTTCATGCCTGGCTTCCAGCTCATCCCATACAACGACATCCCTGCCCTGGAGGTGAGCTCCAAACTTTGGTACAAAGTCATTAAGATCTACATCAGGTCTGAGTCATATGTCCCTGTACCCCCAGAGGGCGCTGCAGGATCCACACACCGCTGCCTTCATGGTGGAGCCCATCCAGGGTGATGGGGGGGTGGTGGTGCCTGACCCTGGATACCTGATCCAAATTCGACAGCTCTGCAACAAGCACAATGTAAGAGACACAACAGCAACCATTTTGTGCTTTAATTCAGCTAATACATCATACACATATTTGTGTTTTACAGACACAATGTGTTTTTGAACCTTTAAAGGTGCATTGTGTAACTTTTCTGGTAAAAGGTACTCAAGTCACTTACTTGTCTCCATGGAAATGTTATTGCTTTGTTTAGAATATTCTACAGTATGGCATTAAACTCTCAAGCAGGTGACACCAGAAGATAAGATATTTTAAGCAAAGAAATACCATGAAGACAAGCAGAAAAGCTGCACTGTGCACCTGTATAACTTTTATTTGTTAAGTAGGTTCTGGTTATCATTTCAAACTCTCTCCAAAGCAGAGCTGACCTGGAGCTGTGTTGTAGGTGCTGTGGATCGCAGACGAGGTGCAGACTGGCATGGGCAGGACCGGCCGCAGACTGGCTGTAGACCACGAGAACGTCCGCCCAGACATCCTGATCCTGGGCAAGTCTCTGTCCGGAGGAGTCTACCCTGTAAGCTCCCTATTCCTATTCTGTTCACAGCTACTGCTGCCGCTAATTGTGTTTTATGCTTCTGCACTTACGCTACTGTTGCCCTAAGAAACTGTGTGGATCAGTTTTATTTTTAGTTCAAATGAAACTAAATATTTATAAATGATACAGCCCTGGTCCGCTCGTTTGTAAGGGGATGACTCGAGCTGGGCCGGTGGGAGTGTGAAGCTGCTCACAGTGTTGTCTGTAGAGTTGCATGGGTAACTTGTGTGTGTGTGTGTGTGTGTGTGTGGCAGGTGTCGGCCGTGCTGTGTGATGACCACATCATGTCCACCATCAGGGTGGGGCAGTACGGCTCCACATTCGGGGGGAACCCTGTGGCGTGCCGTGTGGCCATGGCCGCTCTGCAGGTGATGGAGGAGGAGAAGCTGGCGGAGAACGCAGCCATCATGGGCCGAGTATTGCACAGCGGTCTGAGCAAACTGCCCAAAGACGTGGTCAAGGAAGTCAGAGGGAGAGGCCTCCTACAGGGACTGGTCATCAGAGAGACCAAAGGTACACACTGCAAAGTCTGGCTTATTTGGGCAGTCCAGGCTCATCAAAGCCTCAGTTTAGTTCCACCAAACGTGGCTACCCGGCTAACCAGAGTTGACTCTTAGATGCATTGGTTTGTATCTGGCTCATAGTATGGGGATTATTGAAAAGTAGTCAGTTCAAGTCCATGTGTTATTATATTATCATTAAAAAACACTTCAAAATACAGTGTGGGAAAAAAAAATGTTTAGACTAGTCAACTAATGAAAAATGAACCACTGACCACTGAAAGAATGGTTAGCTGCAGCCTTATAAGTCACTCACTTGTGCACGTCCTGCAGAGGGACTACAGCTAACATCGTTTGCTGGCTCTGCCGTTTCAGATTGGGATGCTTGGAAGGTGTGTCTGCGTCTCCGTGACAACGGACTGTTGGCCAAAAACACCAGTCACGGCTCGGTGATCCGCCTGGCCCCACCCCTCATCATCAAGGAGCATGAGATGCAGGAGTGTGTGGACATCATCCAGAGGACCATCATGTCCTTCTGAGGCCTCGTCCGCACACAGAGACATGCACATATGCACATATTTAAATGGTCCAATGGGTCAAAGCAAGGTGTTTTTATACAAGACTTTATACAGGAAGACTAAGGTTCATTCATCCTGGTATTTCACAGCTTGCAGAGGGTCCACGCTCTGTGTTTACCCCATGTGGAGGCCCTCTTGCTGACTTTTTCACTGTTGCACTTTGTCCATTTTTTGGTGAATTGTCACTGACTTCAAAATAGTGGTTGTTGAATATACCAAAGAACAAAGGAGTGGAGCTGCTTCTGTTCTGAATCCACAAGAGAATGTGATGAGGGAAGTGTAGTGACACTTACATGTAAAGGCATGACAGGTTTTCATGTTTTTCTAATTCTGACTTGGTTTGCTGGTGCTAACGATTTTTAAGAGTTTTACATCAGTTAAATGTCCGTTTGTGGAAAAAGAAGGAATAGACTGTATATAGACATAGTAGATAACCCAGTAGCCACAGCATTCCAAATATGAAGTTCGACTCTGATCGATACTGATCCTGGCTCCCACGGACTTACATTGGAATACTGTCGCCCCTCTCTCTGTAACTGCTGCTGTGAGCCTCATCATATTGGTCTTAAAATATTCGTATTAACCCGCTCTACATGATCCTGGTGTTTTTCATTTAGCTATTTTGTTTGAGTGGAGCTGGACACTGTCGGTGATGTCACACTCGCTTAGTCCACTTTATATAGACTATGGAGGGAAGTAGCAGTGAGTTCTAAAACTGAGATAGAAATGTAATCTATTATGACAGTAATTTAGACAAGTTTTGGCCCTTGTTGCCTCATGATGGTAACAGTTCTGGAAGTATTTCTACATAGAGTGTGTCTCTTAAGCTGCATGTCCAATCAGGAAGTCAAATGATAACATCACTAGTTTAGTGAAGTTTAACTGTGAAATGAGTCAAAGCTGACATATGCACTTAAAGGTATGACAGTGTATAATGTTAAGACATTTATATCCCGCTCAGTCAGGGAGGCAGCTGTCCTCCGTCTTTGAGCACATGCTGTTGTTGAACTTATGGTAAGCAAACGTCCCTATTTACCCAGGACAGTCCCAGTTTTGAGCCTGTGTCCCCTATCCCAGCAGATTTAAACAAAACCACAGATTTGTCCCAGTTTTATACAAGAAACAACCCCGGGGTCCCTATTTTTGATAAATTTGATCCCTGCCAACAGTAAAAAGAGGCATACATTGTCATTTGTTTAGGTAAAATACAGTAAAATGGGTTAGGGTTAGAAAAAAATGTGACTATACTGACTCACATGTTTGTCATGAATAAGTCATGAATGGTCTCTGCAGAGCAATTTTCCTTAATTATGCACTCGTTTCACAATTTTATTATTACCAACCACCAAAGAAACAGAATGTCCCAGTTTTTTTTATTTTGAAATTCTGGTCACCCTAGCTGAACCTGCTGTAATTTTCCATTGCTTAACACACTGCTTGGCCAAAAGGCACATTGATAACTGCAGAATCCATTAATGTGGGAGTTTACTTTTATTTAAACAATATAAGGGAATATATTTTAGTACAAAACTTAATAATAAGTGCATGTACAGGAGGTGGCTAACTCAGGGTTACTGCATGTTTATGTTATAACGGGTAGCAAAATTGTAATCTTCTTGTATGATTTTGTGAAATAAACAAAATGTAAGTGCTTCAGTTGTTTTTGTGCACACTTGGGCACTACCAGAGGACAGTGACCCCGGGGCAGTTGGTCAGATCTGTCTTGGAGGGGTAGACCACCTTCAGGCTGCCGTCTGGGTCCACTGTCCGCACCTGCTGCACTATCAGCTCAGTGGTGGAGCTGTCAGAGGGGGTGTGGCCTTCCCCATCTGACCCCGCCTCTTCTGCATGTTCGGATGTAAACCGGTTGAGCTCGCACATTTTCTGTGAAGCAGGAGGAGGGCTTAGGTTAGCGCAATGTACAGAAAATTTGACTATCAAATAATTTTAAAAACATAGTTTTGTTCCCTTCCTCTGTAATCATTCTGTCATTATGCCAAGTTTGGGATTTACCCTCTAAAAGGCTTAAAACTACCATCTGTAATCAGACTGGCCAAGCCTGTTATATTCTCACATATCACCACTAGATGCCATCTATGTTACTGCTGTATAACAGTGTGCCAGCTTTGACCTGACAGAATAGAAAAGAGCACAGGTGAACCTGAACAAAGGCCAGGCAAGGAACGGGAAGAGGGGTCAGGTGATAAATCTACTGCCATCTACTGGTAAAAAGTAATTAAATAAACTTAAGGAGGGTATCTTTACTAAAAACTGCAGAATTGATCAGCCTTGTCTCTGCATAGTCAATTTCATTATAAGCAGCAGATAATCATTTTACGTGTCTTTACTGTGGACCAATGGAGTCTGAACTTTTTCAATAAGTGCAAGTAAACATGAAAAAGTGGGTGAGGATGAGGGGTAGGTGAACCCAGCGCTCAAGCCTCTACCACACGATTATACAAACATGAATGATATCAATCCATCCAATGTGTAACTTTGTGTTATTGCTTTGGCTGGAAGGTTCCACCGTCTGACATTAAATGTTTCTGTCATTTATGTCAGTGCAGTTTTTTTTATTACTCAAAAATACCTTGAAAACACCCAGTTTTACTGTGTCACTGCTGCACAGATCTGACACTTCCTGATGGCACCTGAAGTTTACAGGTTTATTGCCATACTGCTGAACATTCCAGGTAAAGCAAAAACATCTCCTTGGAAACAAGCAGGTGGTGGACCCCCCACCAGAAAAGTTTCATAGTGCAACTTTAACTATATTAGACATTATAAACTAATTTGAGAAATGTGTAACAGGAACAAACAAAAGTATCAAACAAAACAAACAGGCAAATAACATTACCATGTTAAAGCAGGTTTATTCAGCAAATAGAACTTTCCAGAGCTTTTAACCATGTTACACAGTTGTTTCCTTCTCATTGACCCTCTGACGTTGTATTTGAACTGATTCATGCATGTTTGAGTCATCTTTATTCTCTTGTATTCAAGACATCATTGCTCAAATGATTGTGCTCCTATTGGACACCAAAGTTTTCTAATGCACAAGTCAGTGGACTTGTTTCTTTTTAAGTTTTATATCAATATTCCAGTTGAAATGTGCATTATTGTGTGGTACACATGTGCAGAGCCATAAGAGCTACTACACCTATTCTATTGTTTTTAGCAGAAAAACACAACGTACCAGAATGAGAGCGTCCATGACATCTTTACAGGTCTGCAGACTGGTGGCACTGGTCACCTCCACAAACAGCTCTGACGTCGTCTTACTGATCTGGACAATGCAAAATGATAGAAACTTCAGACTCTCTCAAATACTGTGCCCTCCATCAGCATGAAGAACCTGGCAGAAGTTGGTCTGAAACACCAGTGCTAATAGTTATTTGTTATTTTAACAAATGACAGCATCTTGTAGCTATAGGGGAAAAAAAGAAAAACTATATTTTTTTAAATGAAACAGGATCTTTGTTTAGTAATGGAGATGTCTGTACCTGAACTGTGGACAGGAGGAAGGATCATTATAAAGCTTAGCTGGAAGTTAGCTGGGTCAAGCAAACCTAATTACCACATTTTATGAGGTGGAAGGAACTATACTCACAGAAATACTTTCAGTATTTGAAATGCCCAAATTATTACTTATCCTTTACTGGCTAGGACTTCATCATAACAAAAAAAGCTATACTTAAGGTTTAGGTGCAGAGAGCAGCTGCAGATGATGTGAGGCTCATTCTGCTTTCCAATTGGATAATCATAATGACCAAAACACCAAATCAACAGCTTTGTCATCATGTCCAATATTTTTGTAATTAAGAATACATCTACATTACAATGGTTAGTTTGATCTGAGTGTGTTTAGGACAGAGAGAGGTCATGAGTGAGGGGTGAGGGTCTGGAGGACTAAAGGGGAGAGTGAAGGGGGAGGGACTGTCTCACCTTGGTGTGCTCGCTGTTGGTGATGGGGGGGAAGGACACCACCCTCCCCTCAGCGTCCATCAGACAGGGGTACAGAGGTTTCCCGTCCAGGAGCTGCAGGTACCTGGGTCACACGGTCAAACGGTTAGTCCACTTTCCCTTTAAACTGCAGAGATCTAGACCCACTTAAACCGGAACAACCCAAACTGTATAATAATGCAGCATGGATCAGTGTTGGCTGAAACAGTACATTTTTAGTTATTTTAGAGTAACTTCATTTAACTGATTTAAGAAACTCCACAACTAACAGAAAACTGCATTGCATCGAGAAGCCTGTCCAGCACCGCCCTCTTGTGTTCACACCACGCAGCTACACCGAGGACACAGCAGGGAGACAGCAGCTGCTCACTTCTGTTTTTTTTTTTCAAGCAACAGCTGAGCGTGGGACTGACACTAGTAGAACATGCAGCAGGTTAGTGTGAGATGACAGTAGTATAACATGGAGCAGGTTGGTGGGAGATGAGAGTAGTAGAACATGCAGCAGGTTTGTGGGACTGACAGGAGTAGAACATGCAGCAGATTTGTGGGACTGACAGTGGTAAAACATGCAGCAGGTTGGTGGGAGATGACAGCAGTAGAACATGCAGCAAGTTTGTGGGACTGACAGGAGTAGAACATGCAGCAGGTTGGTGGGACTGACAGTAGTAGAACATGCAGCAGGTTTGTGGGACTGACAGGAGTAGAACATGCAGCAGGTTGGTGGGACTGACAGTAGTAGAACATGCAGCAGGTTGGTGGGAGACTGACAGTGGTAAAACATGCAGCAGGTTGGTGGGAGATGACAGCAGTAGAACATGCAGCAGGTTGGTGGGACTGACAGTAGTAGAACATGCAGCAAGTTGTTGGGACTGACAGTAGTAGAACATGCAGCAGGTTGGTGGGACTGACAGTAGTAGAACATGCAGCAGGTTGGTGGGAGATGACAGCAGTAGAACATGCAGCAGGTTGGTGGGACTGACAGCAGTAGAACATGCAGCAGGTTGGTGGGACTGACAGTAGTAGAACATGCAGCAGGTTGGTGGGACTGACAGTAGTAGAACATGCAGCAGGTTGGTGGGACTGACAGTGGTAGAACATGCAGCAGGTTGGTGGGACTGACTTGTGGAGGCCTGTGACGTTCTGCCTCTTCTTCTGCTTCCTGAGCTCCTCTGCCTCCAGGTGCAGGTGTCTGATGAGCTCCACGGCGCTCATCTCCTTCCGCCCCAGTGCTGTGATCTGGGACACACACAAACTACATGAAACCTGCACTACTGGAGTTTTTTTGCATTCTACTTTGTTTTAAAGGTACAGTTCAGAATTTTGGACATAGGGTCTCATTTCCCATTGAGCCAGAGTACTGAGGATATGCGGACACACTTTTTGAAATAACCCATCCAGTCCTTGGATGCTCGGTTGTTGATGCTAGGCTAGTGCAAGTCAAAGGCCACTGTTATCCTGCCACTAAAAACAGTTTTACCCACTCCACAAAACACTCGAGGCAAATCTACTATTACGCCAGACTGTCCATGTGCGTAAATGTCTGTGTTAGAATAGAATAATGTTTAAAATAAAAAGAACCTTGCATTGCATGAATTGTCACATGTTGAGAGACTATTTTCTCATATATCAGTCCGCCGCTGCTGAGCTTTCTAAGTACAACTCACTGCTCACACATAAATCCTTCAAATGCAAGGTTGGTTTTACTTCTAAAATTATTCTATCGACACACACATTTACATCGATAATCTGGAGTAATAATAGATTTGCTTCGGGTGTTTTGGGGAGTGGGTAAAACTGTTTTTAGTGGCAGGATAACAGTGGCCTTTGACTTGCACTAGCCTAGCACCAGCGACCTCTGCAAATACAAGGACTGGATGGAATATTTCAAAAAGTGTGTCCGCATATCCTCAGTACTCTGGCTCAATGGGAAATGAAGCCCTATGTTCAAAATTCCGAACTGTCCCTTTAAGTCCGACCTGGGCACCATACAGCTCCCGGGGCACATACAGCTCTTTGATTGACTGTCCAACGCCTTTAAGTTAATTTGGAATTACAAAATAAATATATTTTATAAATTTACCTGATGCATGGACTAAAGCTGCATTGCTTTTACTTTAGAGGCAACAGTGAACAACAATCTCATTTATAATTGGACAATATGAAAGCTTTGGTTAGACTCTCAGACCCTCAGACTCTCAGAAACTGCTGGACGCTTGTAGACTCTCTGATATTTTTTGCCTGTGTGTCACCCTGATGTTTTGAATCCATGCTGTAGCATCATTAAATGTACTGCAGAACGATCTCTGTGCCTCTGTGGCTGTTTTTTCCTTTTGCAAAGATACAACAGAAACACATCAACACAACCTCACTTTTTCATTGCTTCGTCATAACATAAACTCTTACCAGTCTGAGCAGCTCCTTAAAACAATGCTATTTACTGCTTTTTATAAAGAAATACAATTAATATTATGCAGAACTGATTTAAACATTTTGGTGTTGACAATATTTTCTGTTTCTAATGTAGCGCCATTGAAAAAATAATTGTCCATCCCTGTTTTAAGTGAACCAGGTACTGTATGGTTCACCACCTGCTCGTCTCCAAGCAGATGTTGTGGCTTTGTACCTGGAATGTAAGGGCATTAAAGTCATCTGTCTCCATGGAAACAAACTGATGACGCCACCAGGACAAGTAACAGGTCAGATTTGTGGAGAAGCGAGGGTACAGTCTACAGTCGCCTACAGTGTTTTGCCAAGTGAATTCTGAGAAATAAAAACACAGTTAATTGAAGAATACCTATTGTATTCGTGTCTGCTCTGAAGTTATAATCTATGACACCCGTAGAACATTGTGTTATCATTTGGACATTTTAAATCACAATATTGATTTAAAATGACTAAATAAAAGAAACAAGCCAGCTGGGTTGTGTTGGAAAATTTCAGTGCCCAATGGGAGCTGATATCGGCGTAAACGTCATCACAGCAAAGCGCCGCATGCAGTGGGCCCATCCTATGCTGCCCTACAAAGGCAGAACGCTGTAACATCATGTTTGGTCAAAAATGAGTTAACGTCAATTTGTTTTGTTTGTGATTTAGTTAATTATATTTTATTTTAAAATCCAACCTGTCGCCTCCTTGGCACAGGGTCTGAACACATTCAATAAATAAACCTTTGTATTCAATTATACTTCATTGACCGTTAATGTGAAAGTATCTGGTGTATTTCTTCATACTGTACACATTATACTGCAAAATCACTTGTGTGTCAAACTGTTTAACTGTGTGAAATCCAAAGCTCCTCTTCATTATATCAAACAAACACATGATGAATTCACCTTGGTGAGGTGTTCTTATAATGGATGGAAGTCTGGGCAAAATCAAGAAAAATCATGATCATGTCAGTTACTGTCTGTCTTTTGCCTTTGTATAACTCCTTATTTTTGGCTCATGATACAAAGGCAGAGAACAGGAACTGACAAATAAGGTCAAAGATCAATTTTGAGCTCAGTATTTTTCACAATCAAATATTTCTTCATTATAGCAACTAGCT
The DNA here is from genome assembly GCF_026225935.1 of Boleophthalmus pectinirostris. Classification (NCBI taxonomy): domain Eukaryota; kingdom Metazoa; phylum Chordata; class Actinopteri; order Gobiiformes; family Gobiidae; genus Boleophthalmus; species Boleophthalmus pectinirostris. The sequence continues at coordinate 40,363,334 of NW_026571515.1, read as the reverse complement.
GTCAAATTTTGGGAGCCCTACCTATTATACTTTTGTCTGGACAAAACAGAAACTTTGAAATCATTTTTCTCAGTTTCTGACTCTGGCGAGTAAAGTTTTTTTGCCTTTGTAGGGCAATGGATAACTGCACATCACAGAAGTGAGCAGACGGTTTTAATTTTCATAAACAGTGATGACTCAAATATGCACAAATCACTCCAAATACAACTTCAGAGGGTTAATGAGAAGAAATTATTATAACATGGTTAAAAGCTCTAAACTAAAAAGTCAATTTTGCAAAATAGGTCCACTCTAAACAAATGTTTTAAATTTAATGCCATACTACAGAACATTCCAGCCAAAGCAATAACGTCTCCATAAAGAGCAATAACCCCCCCCCCAACCCAAACTCCATTACCCCAACATTATTTATAACAGGATACTTATGGGTAATAGGTTTGATGTAACAGTTTGTAACAATCTTTGACTGGAGCTGTTTGGGTGCATAGAATAGAGACCAGCTGGATTACATTTAAAATATGGATTTGATTATTTGACCTGGTTAAATAAAAATATTATAATTAAATAAAACTGGCGTGTGTGGGTCTACCTTTAGCTGGGTTGGGGGTTTGACTCCGTAGGTCAGCGGGCCTTTGAGCAGGCGAACATCATGAGTGGCGATGGTAGCAGTGGTCCTCTTCCCACACACGTCTTCATGGAGCTTATTCTACAAATGTAAGAGATTTATCAAAAGTACTTGCTTATGCGTGTGTACCAGTCAGCACTCGGCCTTTTGGAGCTAAATATACTGCATTTGTGATATTTGTGATTTTTGTTTTAAGCATGTCGTACTATTTCTATCACATATGAGGGCAGCAGTTCAATTGCCACACATAAACATGGTACATAATGTCCTGCCTTGCCCATGGGTAGAACACTTCATGCTGGACTACCTTGTGTTACTTCATTGCTTTTGTCTGCAATGTTAAAGTGAAGCGCAAATAAGTTGTAAGTAACCAGCTCCTCACGACTGAAAATCTAATGCTCAGCGTTGTTACGGCTCGCAGCCCGGGTCTGCCTCGCCCAGCGCTCCCCGTTTGTTTTGCCACTTGTTCCTTCCGTATCTGCATATGCCGAGTGGTACCTGGCGCCTGATTGGTGGCGTGTGGTCCCGTCGCTGTTGGGCTGGCTCCGATGTTCGTTGTGCCTGGTTGGAGGATTGATGTCCCGCTCCTCCAATCCCCTTCCTACACATCCCATCGCCTCGTCCAATAAAAGTGCTATGCGCCTGTCCCTCCTAGCGGCTGGATGTCAGTTTCAGTTCACCACTCTCGATGATAGACGTGTCTTTGGTTGCCTCCCCTTGCTGTTACAACTTGTGTATTGTGACTGTAGAGGTTGTTATTGACCTAATATTTGTTTGCTTTGTTTAGTTGTATTGGGAATTTTTGGATTTATCTTGTGTAAAACATCTTCTTTTTGTTATTATACTTACTTATGTTTACTTTATAAAAGCCACTTATATTACATCACATCTTGTTCGTGTTACTTTCCTTGTCCCTAGCCCTGAATCGTAGCAGCATAAATAAGGTGAACTTTATCGATGTCAGAAGGGTGCTTGTTTGTATGACAGCTATTTTCATGAGCAGCTACAAAGTTCTAAATTACTAGACACTCTTGAACACCTCTTAGCCCCCTCTACACCTGTCCAATCACAGCCGCTCATTTGTATCACATGTCTCTGAAATGCACAAGATGTCTCCTCTGCAAAAATCTGGATCTTTCACAGCTAAAACGATCACATCTTTTAGAGAGAAACAAGAGTTCTGTGCTTCTGTTGATTCCGCACACATCTGGCATTTTTCAGTCCTTACATGTCATTTTTAAGTGCAAACCGGCATCTTTGCTTTTACCCGAACAACCCATGCCTCTCTGATTGGTTTAATCCACCTGTCAATCACACCTATCTGAAATTGAGGAGACAGGATACAGCTCCAGACCCACTCCTCTTTGTAAAGTTTTGTGAAAGCATGTGGTTCTGACTTGTCTGGGGTAATTTAACTGTACTAGGCGTGCATAAAGAGTTGTAAAAATTAACTGACATTAAACACATTACATCCAAGATGTACCTGGGCCATGAGGAACCTCTTGAGGGCGTTGCCGGGGCGGAGGTTGAGCCCGCGCACCAGGCAGCAGACCAGGTACGGCCGCACGTCCCTGACCTCGGGGCTGACGGTCACGGTGAGGCCGGGCGGGGCCGAGGACACATGCAGCACACGCACCAGCATTTGAGCCACATCCTCCACATCGTCCACCTCCTCGGGCTGGGGAAGGGGACACTGACATTTGACAGCGAGTAGTGATTAGAGTACATGTTACAAGATCATTTGATTAGAGAGTTCAAATAAAGGTTAAACATATAAATAACATTAGGATAACATACAACATAAATAAAAGAATTATAGTAGCAAACACAATTGAAACAAAGACAGGGTATACTGTAATGCAAAATCGATTTTTTGGAGCGTTGTTCTCTAGTCAAAAAGAGGTTTTAGATCCATGCATGTTTGAGTAATCCAGTGATCTCTCTCAAACCCACTTTACATTAAACACTAAGGTTTTCTGCAATGCTCAGATTACAAGCCCACATCACCATGCTCCAACACTACAATTCTCCACAAATATACAAAAGTATGATCAGTGTTAAGAAGTAACTGCATACATGTACTGATAAGACATTCTCAATACTAATTTTGAGTAACTATATTCAGGTAAAGTTACTTTTTCATTTGGTGGTATTCAGAATATAAATGCTTTTCTCAAATCAAACGTAATACATAGCAGTACATGATTAAACAAAAATATTAAATTAAACAAAAGTGAGAAAAATACTGCTCTTGTTTTTTTCTTTCTTTGATCAGTGATAAATGCAGAACAAATGATGAAACAAACATAAGCCTAATGTTGCGTATTTACTCAATAATTTAAATGTAACTCTGATTGGACCATGTATCAGAATACATTACAAAATACATTTTAATTCAGGTACTCAGCAAACTAAATATATGTTCAAAATATTCTCCCTATCACTGAACATGATATAAAACTGTAAGTAACAACTTCACAATCCTGATGCAATGTGCAGTAGTTTTATTAGCGAACAAATTTTTCTAAAAAAATAAGTAACATGATGATCTAAATACGTTATGTTAGCAGTTAATGTCCAATTGAAGTAAAATAGCCTCTCATTAAGTAAATTATTGAATAGAAAATAATAAGTATAATAATAATACAGTCATCTATTTGACAGTGAGAAACACAGGGAGGGCATCTGACACAAAGGGGCAGTTCAGAACATGTTTACAGAGATCAAAACTACACGGTTATCTCATGTGTGTACCTCTGGCGCTCGGCCCTTCTTCTTGCTTTGGGGGCCTTTCTTAGTCTTCTCTGCGTTGCGGGGCCCATTGCTGCCCCCCTCTGGCACCGCGCGGGCCTTCCCTCTGAGGTACTCCAGTACAGACTTGGTCTGACACCCGTTCACCATCTTCTCCAGGCGCCGGTCCCGCAGTTTGTTCCCTGCAAAGAAACCATTCTGCTTTATAGAAACTACTTTTGCACACTACAGCACTGGTATTTTCAGATGAGATTTTTAGATGGTTAAGTGAGTTATATGACTGAGTGCAGGTAGTGTATGACAATGAAAATACACTCCTGAATCTTGACTCTTTTGATGAGGGAGCATCACTAGCACATGGTTATAGTCAGGTCTGAAAGTAGTCTTTTGCCTGTACTATTAGGCCTACATTTTTAAATTATGGACACACACCCAGTCGGTTAAGATATGATTTGGGTAGAATGAAAAGCCTAATCAGTTTAAATTGTACATCAGTTGGTTTTCCATTAGTGTTGCTTTGGCTACAGTGATCATCACCACTGGGAGTATGAGGCCGTTCTTTAATCCTACAGAAGCTGCACAGATTGTCCACTTCTTCAGGATGGCACATCCGGACATGCTGTTACAAGGAGATTTAATCTGTCTCCCATCACAATCTCCAAAACACAGAGAAGATTTCAGGAGACAGGCAGTTCCTCTAGGAGTGCTGGGTGGATCATGTTTTGATCCACCCATGTAATAACTTTTCCATATTGAGCCACCAGGATAAACTGCTTCAGACAATTGACGCATGTGGACTTTAAAACAGCCCTGAGACAAAACAAGGAACTCTTGGGGGGACTATGAGGACTACATTCTCAGTGCCTATTATACCCTCTCTTACCTGGGGGATGGGGGATTTCTGTGAGCATAACACTTCCTTACGGACACACAGGTCTGAGGAAAAACGGGCAGTGTATTATATAATAAAAAAATACACAGTCTAACACAGAAATAAATGTAATTAAGTGGTTTCAATTATGGTGGAGTTTAGACTTAATGATTCCAGTGGGACTACTTTTCTGTGCGTAAGGTTCGGCAGCATGTTGTCTCCCTGCCTTCCGGTGCAGCGTACCACCACCAAATCTTTTAGGGTTACGCTGTACAGGACGGTAAGTGTTTTCTTTCACCCCTGGTTATAGTGTGTACTCATTCATAAGAACCTTTAAAGTTGATCTCCTTGAGTTTGGGGCAGTCACTCAGAGCTGGAGGGATCTCACTCAGCTTGTTGTTGGACAGGTCCAAGGTCTAAGAAGAGATAGAACATATTTTCTGGTGAACAAAAACACAATGCATTCTGACATTCTGGAAAAAATGTTGCTTTAAATAGTAGAAAAGTCTATAGTATACATGTGATCATCATGATTAATATCGCTATTCCTGACTTTCACCTAGTCCTGTTCAGTGCAAATGTTTTCATCCTGTGACAAGCTTTAAGTTAGTATCAGTATTACTAGTAATAGACTGTTTTCACATCAGCACATTATAGAATCCCAGTAGATTCAATAGTTTAAAGTGAGGCAGTGTAACAAAAGCTCTCAAAACTGCACTCACAAGACTACACCTGAGTTCAAGCAAAAACTACTATTTATGCAAAAAAAAAGAACAGGGACTTTATATAAAGACAGACTCAACTTGTGATCCATCGACCGACTAAACGATTAAAGATTAAAGGACTAAAGAACTAATAAGCTACAGGTCTGCTTGATACTATTGCAAAACTGCAAAGATCAGTTGTTTTTTTTAACCCAATCTGACCAGAAAGAGCCAAAAGAGTGAGATTATTTTGTACTGTTAAATAAATCTCTCACATAAAATTACAGTGACAAGGTAGTTAGCATTAGCCAGCAAGTTTTCAGTTACTCACTGTCAACATTTTTGCTGAAAATCAAACACCTAAATTCAAATTGATCACAAGTGAAAATGTGTTGTTTAAATCTATTTGTTATTTTTTCTTGAGTTTTAAAACTTTTTGACTGTGTTTGCTAATGTGTGACATTGTGTCACCACAGTAACTGATGAACATTCCACCATAGGAATACATGTTGAACACCCCAGTGTGATGTCACTGCAAAGCATCAATTCACTCTAAAGCTCCCAGAAGAGTCCCCAGTTGCAGACCTTGAGGGCAGGCAGCCGGTGGACCTCCGGGCTGAGCTCCTGGAGGAGGTTGTCTGATGCCAGCACAGTGCTGAGCAGCTCCAGCTTGTCAGAGCACAGGTCAGAGGGCAGGCTGCTCAGGCGGTTCTTGGACACGTTGAGAGTGGACAGTTTGGGGCACTGGCTCAGTCCCTCAGGTAGGGTCTCCAGATGGTTACAGCTCAGGTTCAGAGTGGTGAGCTCCTTCAGGCCGCACACACCCTCCGGTAAGGACCCAAGCTCATTCACAGACAGGTCCAGGACTTTCAGTGCCTGATGACAGTTACACACCAATGAAAGAAACACAAATGATACATCTTTGGGAAACTTTAGAAAGTAGAAACTGATTTGAAGAAGTGCCAATACAAGAAAAAAAAAATCAAACTAGACAAAATTTGATCTTTCATGAACAGTTTAAGAATAGTGTGCTTTAGTAAAAAGGAAAGTAGTAATTATCATTATGGTATTAGTATTGAGGATCAATACGGTTATTTCTTATTATTGAAATCAAATTTGAAATGTTAGTATTCTTGGTATTGTGATGACAATATACCCTTGTCTTAAAAAAAATTTACGTTTTATAACATTTTGAATATAATAGCCTATTAAAGAAAAGATGGGGCATTACAACTAAGGCTGCGTTCACACTTGTCCTGGTTTGAGCCCAGTTTAGCCCTGATGTAAAGCAAACCACAAGTTTAAGCAGCAGGTTTAAGTATTCAAAATAATGTTATCCTACTCACAATAACATTTGCCATTAGGTCCTTGTAGCAAGTTAGAGCAGTGATATTGCTTCCCTTGTATTAGGGTAATTGCATGTTGTATTCTAAATGATACTGTTCAGTGTTTGCCTTTAGTGCCTTTTATATTTTAAGTGTGTTTTTGGTGTCGAGTACAGTGGGGTTGTATGTTCAGCATTACATGCCCAAGAAAAAGTACCCATACCTTACTTGGTTTGGTCCTGGTTTGGTCCTGGTTTAGTCCTGGTCCAGTCCTGGTCTGGTCCAAATTTAACTGCACGTTTGATGTGGTGTGTCAACATGTTCTGTGCAAGTGTGAATACGTACTGAAAAAGGACATATGTACCAGGGGTATCAGAATCAGAACTAAATCAGGGCTAAACCGAAAACAAAGAAGCAGTAAATCAGTACTGAACCAAACATCAGGCATTGTATTCACACTTGTGTTTATAAAGTCCTAAACTGAGCCCATTTTAGTCCGGATGTGGACTGATGTTTGTTTTTGTTTGTTGTTCAGTAGTAAACCTGGATTTAACAGGTACTTAACTTGGACTAAACGGGTAGCTCAGGATTAGAAAAGGTCCAAACTAAGGAAGATTAAAGGTGCATTGTGTAACTTTTCTACAGGAGGGTCCATCACCTGCTAAACAAGCAGGTGAATATGTCTTTGCTCTGCCTGGAATATTCCACAGAGTGACATTAAACAACTCTACCTTACATTCATTCACTTAAAGGTGGTTTTATAGCTCGAAAATACTATAATAATGGCTGTGAGAGGTGTTACCTGTACATACTAAACCAGACCAAGTTGACTTGAAACTTGGTCTGGTTTAGTCTCCATGAAGATAAAAAGCTTAATGCCATGAAACATTCTAGACAAACCAATAACATCTCAACAGAAAAAGCATTTGTTGGACCGTCCACCAGAAAAGTTACACAATGCGCCTTTAAAGGGTGTATATTAAGCTATTTTCTAATTTATGTTACAATGTTTTTGTTTCGTTTTGTTTAGTTCACACATGGTTAATCAATCAGAAAGCGCTCTATTCCACCTTGTGATGTCATGTGGTAAAACAGGAAGTGCTCTACTGGACTGTCCTGTAAGCGTCAATGGTTTAATCAAGACTGAACCAAAACTAAGTCGGGAACAAAAAAAGTAGTGCATCAAACCAGGACCTGAGCCCATGTAGAACAAAGTCTAAACTAAGTCTAAATCAGAAATGAAGACCAAACCTGACCAGCTAACAGCCCTATGGACCTTTGCCCTGCACACGCAGACAGGTCTCTACCTGCAAAGTGTCCACTCGGGGGACGGAGACCAGCTTGTTCCTGCACAGCACCAGGCTCTGCAGGTTGATCAGGAGGCGGATGTCCTCATGGAGCTGCGTGAGGCTGGGACACTGGGACACCTCCAGGTAGTTCAGTAGAGTGAGGGAGTAGACCGCAGAGGACAGTCCCCCCGCGGCGGACACCCTCCTGTCCACGGCCGGGCCCTGCAGCACCAGCTCACGCCTCTTTTCCGAAGCTGCCTTCTCGATTTCAGGCCATTCGTGTCCATCTCCTCCTCCACTGGCCATGCTGCTGCTGCTGCTGCTCAGGAGCTGCTGAGAGGACGCACAAGTACGTCACTTCCGTAAACCAAACGACAACTTTAAAGTTTTTTTTTTTTTTATGTGAAAACTGTATCTCAGATATTTTATTACATGTTGCATTGGACTAAAGAACAAAACTTTAATATTGCAAATAGCGTGGGTAAAAAAAATAATAAAAATTAAATAAAAATCACAATCCACTATGGTATGGATTGTCATACTTTTTGTCCCTGAGGAGATTCCGTAATCACCGATCATCCTCTTTTTTCTTTATTTTTTAAGTACATTCTGCATAACAATGTGTAGTTTTACTGGAAGTTTTTGTAAGACGTTTGTAATAGAGGCTACGGCTTATATTGCTGCTTTACACGTTGGTTTTACGCGTTGGATAGTGGAGCTAGCTAACGCTGTGAATGCGCATGCGCTTGTATTGTTGTCACCGGTGGTTATGGAGACGACATGGACGTGCGAACTGTCCAATGTGATCTGATGTTTGTGGTAAGAGACACGCTTCTACGACTTGTCCCACACGACCAGGGCTAGAGCAGAAAAAGAACTAAACTATACCGTGGCGTGCGTAATTTGTCAGGGCGCAGGGCAGGTTTTCTCCAGAGCCACAGAGCAGAGTTTCCCGTTAGCTATAATGTCCCCCGCCCATGTAAAGACAGAAAGACACACGGAGCTCTGTGTAGACTGTGTCCATGTTGTATTACTTGTCAGAGTTCTTCCAGGACTTGTGCATTAATGTTATTCCTTCAGATCTGCTGTTTTTCCCGTAGAGGAGGACAGAAAGACACTGAGCCCACCTGTTGAAAGATTAGAGCTATTTCTTCAGAATGCACAATGCAGTCACAAGGTACTCTCACCTGTTTCATGGAAAATTAAACTCCTAAAACAGGATCATTTGTATTTTTTCTTGAGTTTTTAGACCCTTAAAACTTTTCGGCAGCGTTTGATAATGTGTATGTTTTGTCACCACGGTAACCGCTGAACATTCCATCATAGGCATACAGGTAGAATATACCCAGCCTGATGTCACTGCAAAGTATCAATAGGCCTTTATGATTTTGTTAAAGGTGCACTGTGTAACCCAAAGACCAACAGTCCCCAACCTTTTTCTTTCAGTGAGCTACCTTTACAAAACAAAAATGCCAGAGAGCTCAAAATTTTAGCCGTCACAAAAAAAATTTTGTATAACTAAGACCCATGGCAAGCCTTAGATGGGGAACAGTTTACATGGCTATAAAACATAAACCATGGTCTATTTATCAGTGCAAAGTTGGGCATCAAATTTATACATTTATAATGGTAATTGATCAAATTTTACTTATTTAGTACAATAGAATTCAGAAATCCCCTGGTGAGCTACTTCGAAGGAAGTGGAGAGCTGCTGGTAGTTCTCGAGCTGCATAGACTACTGTGGAAAGAAGTGGACTAAGGGAGTGTGACGTCAACCACAGCGCTCGGCTCCAGTCAGATGAAGTTCATGAGGCTAGCTGTTACAGAGCTGTGCCCCCAGATATAGCTGTCCTAGAGCTGTTTTACAAGAATGTATGTTTTATTTTTATTTATCCCGATTACAACACTCAATATTTTGTCAATCCATCAAGAATGTTCTACAGCTGGGCTGTAACTGTTGTAACTGAAGTTGAAGCAATGCACAAAGCGTGAATGGACTGTTTTGTTTTGTTGTTTTTTTTATGTCTATACTATTGTAAATAGTTTGCAATCGACTACGTACACAATATTCTCCATGGAAATGCGCCCTCCTGGAGATCATCTACATATCAAGATGAAAACAGTGAAATGAAATTCTGTGCACTCCTGCCCTCCCTAGTTTAGCAGTGACAACTCTCATGTAACTTGTATATTTATAAAATGCTCCAAAGAGTCCAGACATCGTGGACAGGACTTTTATCACAAATTAGCTTTTTCAACATTTGTACCTTAGATATTGTCCCAGGAATGCCCAGGAAGATCGGATTCACTGTGGTAAACTCTTCCAGTCATGAGGAGAGCTACAGCGCCCAGGAACTGAAGGTGCACGTGCCCACAGCCAAAGGATGGAGGTCCAGCAGGTAGAACCACCTCTGCACCACCTCTTTACCACCTCTTTACCACCTCTTTACCACCCCTCCATCACCCCTCCACCACCTCTCCACCACCTCTCCACCACCACTCCACCACCACTTGTGATGAGTTGTGATTAGATTTGTAATTTCAGATCGATTCGCAGTAAACAAACCCATTAGAAACAGTGTCATTTGAGAGAAGATATTCAGTGCTGAACTAATACAAGAATGCCATGCATTCCATGTTTGTAGAGGTCTAAACTACAAGGTGAACATATTTTATATATAGATCATTGTGATAATCATTGAAATTTCTTGCAATTCTCTTCTACATGCTTTATTATGTAGTATATCAATCAAATATCGATAAATACACTGCAAGACGGGAAAATTACCAAACAAAATAAACTATAAAAGGTTAGTATAAAGGTCATATTCCAGTCCTAACTCTGTTCCCTGGACCACTCCAGGCTGTGCTCGTACCCCCAGACTCTCACACTGCAGCTGGAGGAGAGGAGCCGTGTGAGGAAATTACAGCTGCTGGCGCATCAGTATATGATCCCATCCAGAGTGGATTTCCACATCGGGGACAGCCTGCCCACCAGCAGCCCCCTGCGCAAACTCGGGTAAAGACCAGACCTGACCAGGGACTCGGTAACAAAAACCTCCAAGGAACATGTGACAAAGGTTAAAGTGGAACTATTATGCAAAATCAACTTTTTGTTCTAACTTAGTTACTCCCTCATCAAAAACATGTCTGAAGAGGTTTTAGATGTCATCCATGCATGTTTGAGTATTTTAGTGTCCTTCTCGGCCCTATTCGAACCTTCCCTCTGTATCTGTATGATTCTGTCCAGTGCTCAGCCTTTTTTTTTTTTTTTTATCAATATACAAAATAAGAAGTTAGTTAGTTGAAGAATGTTAGAAGAACAGTATTTTAGCAAAGGTAATGTAGTGTGTTAGACTTGACTTTAGAGTCCAGTAACATCATGGTAATAAGTTAGAAATAATGTGTCTGTCCAGCCCAGACTCCAGGCTTTTTCTTTACAAAGACGGCATTATGATGACAGTCATTGTTTTCAAGTCTCCTTTCCATTTGATGATGAAGTTTTAAGATTTTCCTCATAAGACTTGACATCACAAGAGCAATTTAGTAAATACCATGATGACACTGTGTGTGCAGGTACGTGTCTCTGTCTGATAACCAACAGACAGGCTTCAAAGCACGGGAACTGAAGTCTGTGCACGTGGACGCCATCGGAACTCACCTGAGGATAACCCTGCACCAGAACCATGTGAACCCTCACAACCGCTACAACCAGGTACTCCCACAACCTCTACAAACAGGTACTCCCACAACCGCTACAAACAGGTACTCCCACAACCGCTACAAACAGGTACTCCCACAACCGCTACAAACAGGTATTCCCACAACAGCTTCAACTAGGTACTCCCACAACTGCTACAATAAGTTTTTATTATGAGTTAATAAAAAAAAAATGTAATTGTCCCTCTGGAGAACAATCTTGTGATGTTTTTCTTTTGTTATCTACCAGAGAAGTAGGATAATTTGCCATAGAACCAATGTTTTTACTGAAATATTAAAATACTAATTAAGAAAAATTTTATGATTTGAAAATGGCCATAAATTAAAAAATGTGAGCGAATTGTGTATGTTTTTAATCATGTCTAAGCTTTGTCTCCTCATTGAACATGGTAGAGGTGTCATGTTATACAGTAGAATTGTTCAAAAGAAACAGAAAACACACACCAAAATTCTTGTAGAGGTGCCAATGCAAGAAACCGCAAGACAAAAGTGAAAAAATGTATAGCACACTCAGACAGCCAATGTCCAAAAGCTTTTTAAAAAAAAATTTAAATAACATTTTGGCAAAAAAGCCTTCATCAGATATTTTTCTTGCTTTGGACCACTGTATACAGTAGAATTGTTCTCATAAATGGTGAGAAAATGATTTGATCTTGTTTTGTTGTGTTGCAGGTTGCTTTGGTTGCCATCAATGTCCTGGGCGACTCATTGGATGGGAACGTCTTCAACACAATAGTAAGAAATGTCACCACATTACAGCATGTCATACTACTGCTCACCTGTAGAGGGCACACTAACACTATTATTATTGATGTTTTCAAGCACAGTACATTAACAGAGGAGTATTAATTAGGGCTGTGAAGATATCCAGTTGTCACGGCATGATATTATCACAATATGCATCTCGCTGTACAGAAATGTAGATAGAATACTTATTGCTTTTAAAATACTTTGATGACAAGACTTTGGTGCAAATCATTACTGTCATAATCCCAAGAATTCAAGGAAAAAACATATTTCTTCATGTTGTCTGCACTGAAATGAATCATAGTATGTGTGATTCTCTATGTTTATTAGCTGTTCCTACTATAAAACAATGCATTTAAACAAAGAAATATGCGATTCGATATATTGTGACAGCCCACGATATTATTGAGAGACTTTTGACGATACGATATCTCGATATTTTGGTTATTGTTACATCCCCAATATTAATAAAAGTACAGTATGTAGCCTGCGCTCTTCTTTCAGATCAGAACTTGGAACTGACAGCCCAGATGAGGGACTAATGTGAGGCTCACTTTGATTAGATAATCATCTTGAGGATCAACACATCTAATTATGATTTAGGTAACAGTATTTTAAAGGTCCTGTATTAGGCAAAATTCACTGTTGTTAGCTTTTAGTCATGTTAGAAGGTTGTGCCTCCTCAAAAACATACCTGGAGTTGTGTTTTAATTGAGTCACCCTTTAGTCTGTTTACACCTCCAAAGCTCAAAAATGCTCTATTCCATCCTAGAATGTCCTGATGTTTTCAGCTCCTTTTAGCTTTTATTCAGTAGAGATTCAGGTCTGAAATTATTCAACTGATTCTACTGAAGGTGTATGTAGTTTAAAAACACAGTGGAGCACTTCCTGTATTACCGCATTACATCATAAAGTGGATCAGTGTGTTTTCTTTTTGAGAGAAGAACTCACAGGGTTACGCAGGAATCCATGTATCTTGTTTTTGTTTTTCAAATTAAAACCAAAAGTAAGGAAATGAAAAAACAACAATTTTCTTTCCAAAATGAAAAAAACGGATGACGATTTTTTTTTTTTCAGTTTTCGATTTTGTGTTTAAATGAATAATGTTTTATCCAATTTTAACCATGGATCTATAATAAAAACTGGAGATGCCGGACTTTTGAGCCGCATATGGACTGAACTAAGACTGAACCAGGACTGAACCAGGACTAAACCAGGTCTAATCCCAGGACTAAACCAGGAACTAAACCAGGACTAAACCAGGTTTAATCCCAGGACTAAACCAGGAGGACTAAACCAGGACTAAACCAGGTCTAATCCCAGGACTAAACCAGGACTAAACTAGGACTGAACCAGGACTAACCCAGGACTGATCCCAGGACTTAACCAGGGGGACTAAACCAGGACTAAACCAGGACTGAACCAGCACTAACCCAGGACTGATCCCAGGACTAAACCAGGACTAAACCAGGACTGAACCAGGATTAACCCAGGACTGATCCCAGGACTAAACCAAGACTAAACCAGGAGTAAACCAGGAGGACTAAACCAGGAGTAAAGCGGTACTGAACCAGGACTGACTGATGTTTTTTTTTCGTTTTCATACTTATGGTTTTATTTTTAAAAGCAAATGATACATGGATTTGTAGGGTTTGTGTGTTTGTGTGTGAATGAAACAAAACACAACTCCAGGTCTGTTTGTGATGAGAAAACAACATTATAGAGAGATACAGGGATCAGAAAATCGCGTAATAATGACGCTTTAAGAATGTTTTGGCTTTTCTTTTCACTCTGGATTTTTCTTTGGTCACTTGTAGAAGCATGTTAAATAATCGCTGCCTTCATGATTTGCTGCTTATGACCACTCAGACGGCGCTGTATTAGTCTGTGAACAACTACTCGAGTACATGTACCTGGTGGTGATAGTCTGTGCTTTCCTGTTACTACTCGAGTACAAGTACATGGCGGTGATAGTGGTCTGTGTGTTCCTGTTACTACTCGAGTACAAATACGTGGTCGTGGTAGTGGTCTCTGCATTCCTCTTTCTACTCGAGTACAAGTATGTGGTGGTGGTAGTAGTCTGTATGCATCCCTGTTACTACTCGAGTACAAGTACCACCTGGTGGTGGTGGTCTGTGCGTTCCTGTTACTACTCGAGTACAAATACCTGGTGGTGGTGGTGGTCTGTGCGTTCCTGTTACTGCTCGAGTACAAGTACGTGGTGGTAGTGGTCTGTGCGTTCCTCTTATTACTCGAGTACAAGTATGTGGTGGCGGTAGTGGTCTCTGTGTTCCTGTTACTACTCGAGTACAAGTACGTGGTAGTGGTAGTGGTCTGTGCATTCCTCTTTCTACTCGAGTAAGAGTACCTAGTGATAGTCTGTGCATTCCTGTTACTACTCAAGTACAAGTACCTGGTGGTAGTGGTCTGTGCGTTCCTCTTACTGCTCGAGTACAAGTACCTGTGTGGTAGTCTGTTCGTTCCTGTTACTACTCAAGTACAAGAGCCTGGTCATAGTCTGTGTGTTCCCGTTACTACTCGAATACAAGTACGTGGTGGTAATGGTCTCTGCGTTTCTCTTACTACTCGAGGACAAGTACCTGTGATTGGTTGAGTGTGCCGCTGGAGAGTGTGTGGGAGGAATGCGCAGCACACTGGCTCCTCAGTGGCTCCTCAGTGGCTCCTCAGTGGCTCCTCAGTGGCTCGTCAGTGGCCCCTCGGTGGCTGTGTAAGGGGATCCAGCGCAGACGGACAGCTCCTGGAGGAAGGTGCGCACAGATCAGCGCCTTGGCACCCATCTCCACCCAACAGCGAGGGCATTGTTAGCATGCTAATCCCACCGTGAGCTCGTGCAGGCGGGGTTACCTCTGGGGCTGTGGGCCACCTGCTCCGGGGGAAGTGCCCAGACGAGGGAGCGCGAGCAAAAATATACTCGAGTAAATGTACTGCTACTTGAAAAGGAAGGCTGAGAGTTGATTGACATACGTAGCATTCTGAATTTACAGTTAAGGAAAAGTAAATTTACATTTCTAACCCTAAACCAGGAGGACTAAACCAGGACTAAACCAGGACTAAACCAGAACTGAACCGGGACTGAACCAGGACTAAACCAGGACTTGATCCCAGGACTAAACCTGGAGGACTAAATCAGGACTGAACCAGGACTGAACCGGGACTGAACCGGGACTGAACCAGGACTGAACCAGGACTGATCCCAGGACTAAACCAGGAGGACTAAACCGGGACTAAACCGGGACTAGGCCAGGACTGAACCAGGACTGATGTGGGTTTTTTTTCATTTTCTTACTTCTGGTTTTATTTTGAAAAACAAATGAGCAAATGATACATGGATTTGTAGGGTTTGTGTGTTTGTGTGTGAATGAAACAAAACGCAACTCCAGGTCTGTTTGTGATGAGAAAACACATTATAGGGAGATACAGGGATCAGAAAATTGCGTAATAATGACACAATTTCTAAACAAATGGCTCACGTGGTAGAGTAGATGTCGAGCTGTTGTTACTGTTGTTGTGTCCTGAGGCAAGACAGTTCAACTAGCCTGATTCATCAGCTGGTTTCACTTCGTAGAAACCAACCAGCTAACGGGGTTAACTGGTATATTAAGCTTTTCCCAAATCCCGTAGAAAGAAGGGTAATAACATCTTTCCCCTTGATAAAATTCACCAAACATTCTCTTTGTTCCAACTTTAAATCTTCGACCTTGGGCCAACACAAAATATCGACTCAAAATATCGGCTCTTTGCCGATTGGCCGGTGCCCGGACTCGCACCTCTGTGGTTCTTGCAAACCGTCCAGACTCTAGTGTATTCCGATTCCTGACCTAGTCGCTGGAGAGAAATGAAATTGAGTGGAGGCACTAGTTGGTGACAGTCTGGCTACACTTCAACTGCCTTACCTGTGTGAATGTGGTGTGTGAACTTAGTCCTGGTTAGTGCTTAGATGGGAAACTGCTGGAAATAAAACAGTGAAACAGCAGTGGTCTGTCCTTTTTTCATTTTGTCCAGTTTTTTTTTTTTTTTTTTGCACTGCCGTAGTCTCTGTGTGTCCCCATGTGTCATCGGTGTTGCCAGATTGATCTTCTTTTGACTATGTTGGGCAGATTTTGTTTTTACACCAATTAATGTGAGAAACCGTAAGGGACTTTCACTCCTGTCCAGTCTTATGGAGGTGCTCAGACCTATGCACAAGTAAATCAATAGCTGAGGCTATAACCGATCACTGATGATATTTATTTTTATGCGTGATGACCCTGGCAATGTTTTTAAAAAGCCAATAGATTATAGTACAACATTTACTCAAATATTACAATATAACATTTTTCTGCGATAAATGAAAATGTTGCTCTACATTTAACATGTTTTCTCAATACTGGCAATGTTTTTAAAAAGCCAAACAATGGATTACGTACATTTATTCAAAGATTAAATGTTTTCTACGACAAAACGTTGTTGGGCATTTTTTGCTGAATCACTAAACCCAATCTGGCAACATGGTGTGTCATTATAGTTTCCTCAGTGCATCAGATTTGTCTTTTTCAGAAGACTCATGAGTGAAAATATGAATTTATATCCCAGATAAATACATCTTATTATTATTATTATTATTATTATTATTTGAGTTAATTTGCAAACTTCACTAAGGATTAACATAAATTTGGTTTGTAGTAAAGATAAATATTGGTAAATATCGGTTATTGGCCACAACAACAAGACAAATATTGTATATCGGCTTAAAGAAATCCATTTTGAATTTTACCGGTCCATATCGGTCCCTAATTTCAACCAGCTTGCCTATATCTACAGTATATGAATGTGGTGTGTGAATGTGAGAGTGATTCTTAAGCTCATCATATTTGCTAACGAGTATTAAGAGCCTGCAGGATTTGTGATGTTTGATGAGATCAGACTAACATGTATTGTCTAATTAACAGTTAAGGCCTGCTATATTGTTGGTGTTATTTGTCCCATGCAGCTGTAGATTCAAGGAAGGTTCTTTTTCTGGAAATCTGGTGGTAATTTCTCCTCTCAACAGAGGCTTTACCCAGAAGTTACTGGAATTGATCCCATGTGATCTGGAGGACAGGAGGGCTCCAATCGCCTCGCTTTGTGTCAGAAGTCATGTTTTTGGACTTATTCTCTGTATTATTAGAGGCTTCCAAACAGATTTCCGGAAAGTCTGGGTTACTGTAGTGAGTCATCAGTCGTAAACAGAGGACAGAGCACCCACACTCGTGAGGACATAGAGGAGCGCCAGGCTAGTCCCAAACCTGTTCTCACTGTGAATCAGCTGTTTGCGTATTGATACTTTCCACATGTTCTACATGTATGTCTATGGTGGAAAGTATCAGCAGTGACTGGGGTCCTGTTTGTTGACATGGTGATAAACAGATGTATCTTATTATAGACAGTGGTACATAGTGTTTTTCTTTGCACGTCAACATGCGGTGAGTCCCAACCACAGCCCCCACAGCATCCTGTGAGCTGCAGCTACAGTTTGCGCTCAAAAACTTTTGTGGCCGATTATTTGTTAAAGAAAAGACATCACTCAAACCATATATAAGTTTTACAATTTGCAACCAGCTTCTCATGAAACATAAAATTATATTATTCAAATTAGGAATATATGAATCAAACACTTGGAAGAGTACATTATTGATGTAAAATATCTTTATAAAATGCTTCGACTTTAACTTAAACTTTATTGATCCACAAGGGAAATGATTTGGACACAGCAGCTCACACATCATAATATAATCTAATAACAAAGAGCAAAAATAGAAATGGTAATAATAAAGTCTGAAGAAGTAGCAAAAAAATAAGAAGCAGTACGACTCCAGTACAAGTAACTGGTGAGTAGTGGTCTCTGTACATTTGTCCTCAGTGCATTAGATTTGTCTTTTTGAGCAAACACATGAGTGAAAATATTAATTTATATCTGTTTTACAAATACATATTTTCTGTTATAAATTCAGCTTAATTTGTAAACTTCACTATAGTTTAACATACATTTGGTCTGTAGTAAAGATACATATTTGTAAATATCAGTCAAATACCTGGTGGTAGTGGTCTCTGTGTGTTCCTGTTACTACTCGAGTATAAGTACGTGATAGTGGTCTCTGCATTCTTCTTAATACTCAAGTACAAGTACGTGGTGGTAGTGGTCTGTGTTCCTGTTACTACTTGAGTACAAGTACGTGGTGGTAGTACTGGTCTCTGCTTTCCTGTTACTACTCGAGTACAAGTACATGGTAGTAGGAGTGGTCTGTGTTCCTGTTACTACTCGAGTACAAGTACATGGTAGTAGGAGTGGTCTGTGGTCCTGTTACTACTCGAGTACAAGTACATGGTAGTAGGAGTGGTCTGTGTTCTGTTACTACTCGAGTACAAGTACATGGTAGTAGTAGTGGTCTGTGGTCCTGTTACTACTCGAGTACAAGTACATGGTAGTAGTAGTGGTCTGTGGTCCTGTGAGTACAAGTACAAGTGTAGTAGGGTGTACTACTAGTGCAAGTTGGTAGTACAGAGTGTATAGAGACAGGAGTATATGTGATTACAGGGCAGGTTCATCCAAAGGTAAGGAGCGGGCTCCGCTTACCCACAGCTCCTGTGCAGGGCTTAACTCTGATTATGTCAAAGTGAACTATAGCAGGAGGAAAAACACCCACACGCCTCTGTGTTCACTTCCACAATCAGCTCTGCACTTTCCAACAGGAAGTCCCTGAACTCACTTTTATTATTCAAGCAGACTTATTCTGTAAAATGGACTATTCAGAGCTTGTAACCCCGTTAGAGTTGTTTATTTACTCTCTGAAGTTGTATTTGGAGTGGTTTGTTCATGTTTGATTAATGAATCACTTGTTTTCAACATACCATTTTGCCGATCAACTCTCATCTCTCATCTGCCCCCGCTTTCACCACTTTGGGTACACGTCCACTGTGAAACACTTACTTAATTCTCCAGTGATATTTTCTGAATCAGTGATACACGTAGGATTGGGCAGCGTCGCAAAGTCATTTTGGACCAAATGTAAAAAAAAAAGCTTTGCTCTAGTGTGATGTGCAGCTCTCCACAGGAGAGGCCCACAGCATGCGGGGCTTTGTTGTCATGACGTTTACGGTGACGTCAGCTCCATTGGACATGACGTTGAAGTCAACACTCCTGTTTCTTTTATTAAGTTGTTTTAGATCAATATTGTTCAAAATCTCCAAATGATAACGTCATGATCCACAAATGGAGAATAACTAGCAGGACCAAAGTGTCAAATATAAAATAATGGTCTCCTTACACTACTAGTCAAAAGTTTGGATTTTAATTTCATGTTTTTTCTTTTTATTAGGCCCGAGCCCCGACAGGGCGTAGGGCCTATTGCTTCCGCTAAGCGGAGCGAATGGGGAGCGACGTGCGCATGTCCAAATGCGACAAGACGACATGCAACTATGTCCACGGTCGCCCCCGGCACGAACAGCAGTATCCCAGTAACCCACGCCCAAGGCCTGGCTCATATTTACTACTGCTAAAATGAATGGAAGTCAATGGAAGGCCATGGGTGACCTCGACGAGATGGCGAATGAGGAGTGCATCAGTGCCCGTCACTCAGCAATGACCCCACAGTGACGTGGGGAAGGTCGAGAGCTTTCAAAAAATGTATAATATGTTGTTCTAATGTTTTCTGATATATTGTTTTTGCTAAAAATATTCTTGCTCTTTGAGGTCTAATTTGACCCCCTAAACACGTTCAAAAACTCACCAAACTTGGCACAATATTCAGAAGTGGCGAAAAATTCGATAAAATATAGATTTCGTACACGGGCATAAAAAAATGGCGACACAGCGCCACCTGGAAAATTCAAAAATTTTGCCCCTATGGGAGACGTCCCGACGTCAACTTTGTTGTAGAGCCACGAAATTCGGTACACACATTTGCCATGTGAAGACAAACAAAAAATATTATTATGGCCACGCCCCCTGACAAACCAGAAGGCGGCCATCTTGGATTGAAATTTGAGTCCGCGTTTTCGCTGACGTTGTGTTTGAACGAACTCCTCTGAAGGCGCTTCACCCACAGGGCTGAAAATCACCGTACATCATCTAGACAAGTGGAACATCTAAAGTTAGCTGATTTATTTTGATAATTGTCACGGTTTACGTGCGGCAAAGCCGCAAATTTCAGTGAGAATTTCGCCTAATTTCAAGGTGACATTATTTGCTCCTGTTCGCACAGACTTAGTCCGATCGTGCATCAGCCAGTCTTCATCTCAGCTGCATTTCAGACAATGGGTTATACATGAGTTATAATGGGTTATAATGAGCAAATCCATCCACGTCACGGTGACGTTATACTTACCGGTAAATACTGTAAACATACCAAGGTGTTGCCTGTAAACACGAACATTAATTGATGCTGGAAGCTGCATTAAACTGTAATGTGTAACATTTCATTAGCTGTGACGTCTGTAACCAGGACAGTTTGGTGTTTGGTGTAAACTGGGACATTTCAGCGTCCCGAGGAACTTTTGGTGGCATTTCATGCGAGAAATGCAGCTGAAGTGAAGACTGACTGATGCTCGCTGTGGCTGTAGTCGTGAATGTTTTAATCTAAACATACAGAGAACCTGATATTTGTTAATTAGCCCTGGGATAACGTTACGTCGGATGTTAGTCAACTGGCTCCACTATGTTAGCTAACATATAGGTGCAATTTCCCGTTCAAAGGAGGTGTTTCTACACAATATTACACAGCAGCGTTCGGTTCCCGAATTCAAGACATTTTTACAATAGATTTTAATTAACCCACTTGTTGGTCGCTGTTGTAGCTTCTTGTGCTATTACTCTGTTTTTACCCTCTGCTACACACTTGAGCTGCGCAGTCTTGATCTTGATCGATGTTTCTTCTGCTCAATGAATAATGTCTGTGAAGTGATGACGTATTTTTGACAGTAAAGTTCTGTCTGTGAATTCGTATTCATAAAGTTGAAAGCGTAATCGTAAATTTTCATTTCGTGATTGTAATTCATGACGTCGTAATTTTTCAATTCGTATTCTGATGGATAAAATACTCACAATATATTTTTTGTACGACTGGACTTATTTGAGAGTTTACAAATATTTATTTTATGCGCAACTATAGCCAAATATGCACGGATTTCCCAAATACGCACGGATTTCTATTTTATGTGCACAAATATTTTTGACAGCTTTCTTACTCCATAAATGTTCTCAATGTAGATCTAAAAAATAAAACATGTAGAGTTCTTTAACATGTTTTCTTTGTGACATATTTCCATATAAAGCAGATGGCTTTATATTTATCAATGTCTTCAGGTGTGCTGTCATGTTACTGAAATGTCCAACTTAATTTCAAGACTCAGGAATAGACTGGATACTCAATACTGATCATTATAAAACTCTCCTTCTCTGTAATTTTCAATATTAAATGGTTGTACTTTCTTTTCTATTCCTATGCACTCTTGTATGTGTGTAATCCTCAGTGGTCCAGGTCGGTTCCATAATGCTCCAGGGGAGTCAAACTCAAATTCACAGAGGGCCAAAATGAAAAACTGAGATGAAGTTGTGGGCCAAAGTAAATATTTATTGAAAATTTCAAGAACATCTGCATGTTTTCTCTTTTTTCAAAATATGAAATATTATTAAAATAAATGTTTAATAATAGTTTAGCTTAAACATTGAATCCAGAACAAGCAGAATATAAAATAATAACATTTTAAATACTTAATATACTTGTTCTGATACTGCATGAGATCAGTGTAAAGCTATTCCCAAATGTTCTATTGTTTGACTTTATTGATACATTGCAGTGGCATCACACTGAGGGTGTTCTACATGTAACTCTCTGGTAGAATGTTCAGCAGTCACCATGGTGACACACATTAGCAAACACAGGCACAAAAAAGTTTTAAGATAGTTTGAAAACTCTGAAAAAATACAAAATGGATTTAAACAGCACATGTTCAGGAGCCTGTGATCAATACGAGTGTACAATGTCCTGTTAGGAGTTTGATTTTCTACCAAAAGATGACTTGCTCACCTGTTCCAGCTCCAGATCAGTTCCAGTTAAATCTGTTCTTTATGGGCAGATTGTGTAAAAAATAGTCTAGCTCAACAGAGCTTCCAAATGTGTAGTACCTTCAGGTAGGATCCTGACCCCAGAGAATGTTGATAACATCAACTTAAGTATGTTTTGTATTCATCAAATATGAATACAAAACAGCAGGAATTCATGCATGCCAACTTCACAACAACACAGGATACACATTTCATTAAAACATACTCATGTAAAACGTAATTATATTTAAGAGTTTAAGTTTTTTTTTTTTTTTACATGTTCCTAGCTTGACAACTTTGGGGAAATTTATAATTCAAATTTATATAAAAAATTTCAACTAAAATGTGAGAGTGACTAACTGAAAAACTGTTGGCTGATGCTGTGACTGTAATTTTATGTGTACTAGACTTGTTTAGTACAAATCAGTTGTTGTAGTTCCATCTAAGTCATCTCTTTCTGGTCAGTCTGTATTCAAATAAAGTCTCAAGTCTAACGTAAGTAACAGAACTTCAGACAGAGCAGTGTCTACATTTATATACCTACATCACATGCCCAGAGAATGTGGCCGACATCAGCTGCAAAGTATCATTTGAGATGCTATGAACAGTAATTATACATATGAATACTGTGTGCTTTGGGTCCCTTGTGGTTCTTGTATTGACGGCTGTGGGGTTGTCCATCTGTGTGCCCTCAGTCCAGCCGCGAGCAGCTGATGGAGCAGTACCTCGGCAGCGGGCAGCAGGAGGCAGCCCTGGACGCGACCTACATGGGGTGAGCCTGGGCCATTGAACCCTCTCTCTGGATCTTGTGACCACAGCACCGTCCAACAACGCCGTTTGGTCTGGAAGCAAACCAACAGAGCATCTCAGGTCACCCCATAACAAGAGCACCAGTGGCACGTTTCCAAATGTGCTGTTTTTACCCCCAAAACTGTCGCACCGCAAGTTAAGCTCCAAGATTCTGTTTATGTTGTTCATATTAATCCCACTAATATACCAGTCACCGAACCGTTTAAAGATGCACAGTGTAACTTCTCTGCTGGGTCGATTTGTCTCCAATGAGATGTTCTGGTTTCCCTGAAATGTTCCACAGTATAGCTTTGTTCAGTAACAGATGCTTTTATCGCTCAAATATACCTTGAAAAACATGTAATCTTCTCAGTTGCTTTCTTTCGTGGAAAAGGATACTTTTACGCCATAGAACAGCTCTCAAACTTTTCACACGAGCACCATCAATGTCAAATATTTGGCTTCCTGGGTCTAAACCAGTTCTATAATGGGACTATCCCTGGGGAAATACAGGGCTATACTGGGTTAAACTTGACTACATCATGGCCAACATAGTTCTAACCAAGAAATTACCCAAACAAGGATAAAAAATGTGGATAAAGTGATACTGAATTAACTCACAAACTGAAGAGAGATACCAACAGTGGTACACATACCACTGTTTGAAACATTCCAGGCTAAACAGTAACATCCTAGAAACAAGCAGATGGCAGACCCACCACCAGGAAGTGACACTGTGCACCTTGCAAAGAACTGATAAAGACAATAAAGGGGAGTTTGTGTTATTTTGTACATACTTTATATTACAAAACCTTTAATATTTGCAAGCACTTTTAGAAGTAACTATATCAAGCACTTTGGATCTTTTATTTACGTCTGGACTTAAGTAAGAATGAATGCTGAACAAGGACTTATAGGAAGGTAGATGTCCCAATATTGTAGGAATTATTCGAAGGTATCACAACTATGAATGACACATGTGGAATGTAGTAAACAAAAAATAAACGCGAAATAACTCAAAATTTGTTTTAGATTTAAGATTTTATTTTATTTTTTAATAGTCACTGATTGGCACTTTTGGAAATTTTTGACCCTGACATGGCATAGCTGTGAAGTGAAAACTATTTCAGGAGACAAGAAGCTCACTGAGAGAGGGCCAAGGGTTTGCGGCACTGTTGACAAAGCAAAGGGTGGATTTAAAAAAATATATATTAAAAAAAAATATTTAGTTGAGTTATTTCACATAATATGCATGCATAATTCCAAACTATATCTTACATAATTCTATAGTATATCTTACATAATTTATGTGATGTTTGTGTATGAAATGTAGAAAGTAGTAAACATAAAAAATAAATACACTGAAAAATAAGGTGTGTCCAAACTCTGGTTGATAGTTTTCTTAAAAACACTTAAAAACAGTAGTATTATCCATCCATCCATTTTCTTCCACTTATCCAGGGTTAGGTCGTGGGGGCAGCAGTCTAAGCAGGGACTCCCAGACTTCCTTCACCCCAGACACTTCCTCCAGCTCCTCTAGGGGGACCCCAAGGCGTTCCCAGGCCAGCCCAGAGACATAGTCCATCCAGCGTGTCCTGGGTCTTCCCTGGGGCCTCCTTCTTTTCGGACATGCCCGCAACACCTCCCGGAACACCTCCTCTATTATCTATTACCACTATCTTTTAAAAATGACATCACCACTAGGGGTATAAGAAAAAAATCAATTCAGTGATATATCGTGATACTTCATTGTATAAATCTCGAACTGATTCAAAATGGATCCGAATCGATTTTTTTTAAATAATATTTTTCACAAAAATTCATTCGTTACATTCACTGTTCTCATGATTAAAAAATATATATAAATTATATTTCATACAACTGTGTTCTCTTGAAGATGTAGTGACCATATTATTAGAGGTAATTATTGATAAATCACAATATATCATCCATTGTTTTAGTATCGGGATATATCATGATAAACTGAATTATGACAAGCAAATCATGATATGTATGTATCATCAGACTCACCACAATTACTTTATGTCCCATCCACAGCCACTATCACTATGTCTTTATGTTCAGGTTAGGGTAGTAGTTTCTCCCATAATCTCTCTCTCTCTCTCTCTCTGTGTGTGTAGTAAATGTGAGTCCTTCTGCCCGCTGGACGATCTCGCCTTCGACATGTACCAGGACCCTGAGGTGGCCCAGCTTATCCGCCTCCTGGACCAGAGGAAGCAGGAGATGGTGCACCACGAGAAGTTTGAGAAGGCCCGACTTCTGAAGCAGGCACTGGCCGACCTGCACAAGGTATGTGACAAGGAGTGAGGAGCTGTGAGGAGCTGTGAGGAGCTGTGAGGAACTGTGAGGAGCTGTGAGGAGCTGTGAGGAACTGTGAGGAGCTGTGAGGAGCTGTGAGGAGCTGTGAGGAGCTGTGAGGAGCTGTGAGGAGCTGTGTGGAGCACCTGAACGTAAAGGGTGTTTAATGGAGATGAATGTGACACAGTAAACACAGGCTCACAATGGGGGATACTGCGGTGTTTGTCTTAGTGTGAATGAGCAGGGATTCCATTCATTCAGCTCTACTTGTCCCATTCAAATTCTCAAGACTTAAAGGGCCCATCTCATGCAAAATAACTCTTTTCACATTGTATCTTCTGCACATATATAAGCACAATTTGGGGTTTGGAGCATCCATTACACAATAGTTCTGAAATCTTACTGATTTCTTGGAGACAGTCACAGACCAGGAACTATGAAAGGCCGACTATTGCTCATCCCCCCGCCCGTCCTGAGAAAGCACAGGCTCCGCCCTCCAAACATGACGTAGGCCAGGCATGTCCAAACTATAGCCCGGGGGCCAAATGTGGCCCTCAGACACATTTTTCTTGGCCCTCAAGCTTCCAGGTGAATTGGCCCAAATTACCTTGCATCATTTAAAAATATTTTTTTTACTGCAAGTTTTTGAAAATCTACCTTGATAAAACTCATATTTAATATTTAGTTTGTGGTTTTAAGGATCTTAGCGTGAATGAAGACTGATGGCTCATTCTAACGTGTTAAACATGTAATATTTCAATTATTTCCCTGTACTGAGCCCCAGTCTACGGCCCTCGATCGGCCCTCTGCTTCATCTGTGTTTAGATATGTGGCCCTTGATGAAAAAAGTTTGGACACACCTGACGTAGCTCTGAGTGAGCCGCCCTTCCTCCACCCATCTCAGGGAGGGAGGGGGGAGACAGAAGACATAATTGGGCAAATTTGAATCCTATAATATGTTCGATCAAATGAGGTCATCATAATCTGTACAGGTGACCACAAAACATCAGTGGTCGTAATGACTCAGGTGTAATCGTCATTCTGTTCTCGTGCAGAGGCATTGAAGGCAACTCACTAGAATAAAATGATGCCCTAAGTCTGTTGTTAGTATCATTGTAATATCGTGGGACTACGTAACATTTGTCAAACTAAAACAGGTATAACATAGGAGATGACCTGCAGATTTAAATTATATGTCGGATAATCTTCAAAAATAAACGCTGCAGTTTGTTTTTAGTTCTCTTCAGCGGTTTACTAGTGGTAAATTTACAAATGTAGGATCGCCATCACTGGACCCTGGTATCGTGGGAACAGGATCCTTTTCCAAAGTGTCGCTTCTGCTTCGTTGTAAGTCCAGTTTTAAAATACTCGAAGCGTCTTCGGTGAAGTGTCGCTCGCAAACAAAAATATTCTTGGGGACCTTTTTGTCTGTGTTCCCAGAAATAAACTCCAGCCACTTAGCACGCCTCGCTTCTTCTGTCAGCATGCTAAATAATTTCGACTTGCCATCGCAGCCAAATACGCACTGTATGTAGGGGGGCGGGTGCAAAGCGCTTACTGCTACGTCAAGTGCGTCATAGGTGTAGCTGCTGCGTCATCATTGTAGCAGGCTTTAGTTTGTTGTCATGTGGGAGGGTGGCAGAAATACGCTGAAATTAGTTTTTTTTTTAAAAAACTTTGAATCAATCTAAAAACCACTTCGGCAACATTTACAAGGCCCACACATCACTCTTAAAATATATACAAAGCTCTGAAAAGTTGATTTTGCATGAGATAAAGGAACTGTATGAAGCCTGCCCTCTTACAGTAAAAAAAAAAAAAAAGGTTACCAATGTGCTGAGGTTTAGGTAGTGATCATTCAGATCAGAGAGAGACATTTTAGGTTTAAACCATCTGTGAGGCTTATTCTGGATGACCGTCTTGAGAATCAAATGAGCATTATAATTATTATCTGTAAAAGTTAGATTTGATTTGAGTTTAGCTTGTGTCTGGGATTCACTTCAGGTCATGTTTATGATCTTTAGACTTAGGTTTATAAACTTTATTGATCCACAATGGAAATGATTTGGACACAGGAGCTCACACATCACAATATAATATAATAACAGAGTAAAAAATATAAATGGTAATAATAAATTCTAACTAAGTAGCAAAAAAGAGCAAGAGATAGGTGTGACATAAGACGCAGTTATATAAATGTATATTTTCAAGTCAAAATGAAATAGAAAAATAAGTAATAAAATATAAAATCACAGCTTTATACGAGAGACAGTGCAACAATGATGTGATGATGGACAGGACATAAAGTTATCTGTTGAGTGAGTTGTTGTACAAAAGAAAACCAAACTTGTACTTATTTTTATTTTTAGTATGTGTGGAGAATTCCTCAGTCATCCAGGTAGAAACTTTCGTAACAAAAATAGCCTCTTTAACTCCTCTCTCAAACCATTTGGGTGACCAGAAAAAATAATAAATCTCTTGGTATTATAAAAGTTTGTAAAATTGTGGACTCAAAATCTATACTTAACATTATATTATAGTTTAATTTATCCCTATCTGTCATACTGTAAGATTGTCTGGGCTGCACTTTCTCTACTACTCTAAACAAATTATTATTGGTGCAAAAACGTTTTGTTCGATTTGCAACTCATTCCATGCCACTAACATCGTCTGCTCATTTATTCATCAAACTTAACATTCTTAATATTTATGAGATTAATATTTATCAAATTTGTATTTTTATGTATAAAATTCTTTATAATTCAACAATAATCCCCAAACATTTCACATTTTACTTTAAAATCAATACAGAGATTCATAGATACAAAACTCGTCAAAATTGTAATTTTCGTGTTCCAAAATGTGTCACATCAAGAGCTCAGTTTTGACGACACAGAGGCTGTAAATTGTGGAGCCAGTTTTCACATCTGGTTAGTGATGGCAGATCAGAGACGTTGTTTAAAAAGACTTTGAGGAAATGTTTGATATTTCAGGGTAATGTCTGATATTCTTTCAGTTGTGGATGTTTCATTTTAATCCATGTTTGAATCAAATTAATTTAATCCAATGTGTTTGTTTTTTTTGTTTGTTTGTTTTTAATGCAATAATGCAATAATGTTCAATTTTTAATGTATTCATAAGGTGGAGGCTTTAATATGCCCTTTTGGGGTTTTTTGCCTCTTCTGGCACCTACTTTTTATCTAGTGTTTTTTTTTTTATGTTATACGTGCAAAATAAATAAATAAATAATTTTGTGAGGGGAGTTAAAGAGGCTATTTTTGTTAGGAAAGACAGTCCTTCCTTGAACAGAAATGGAGGCCTCAGACATCATCTGTCTCCCATCTACAACTCCATCCTCAGACCTAAAACAAAGAAAGCAACAGGGATCAAGCCAAAGATGATCATTTTGTCTTCTTATGTACTTTAATTTCTTGGGTTCTTTTTAAAGACAATACAGTAAAGTGTATTTACTTTGCTGACATGTTTCGACTTCTAGCAACAGGCCATCTCCAGAACTGTCTCTGGTGTTAATGGTGATGTGTCATATATCAGCTGGTATTACTTCCTGTATGCAAGTATCATCAAGTCAGGGCCAGAGGTGTGAAAGCCCCCATCAGCGGCCTGAATGATTCTACTAATATGACCCCACACAGTAGAGCAGCACAAACAGAAACTGTAAACAAGTTGGTGCATTAGTTTCAGAGTAGCTTCAGTGTAGTTAGCTCCTCTCTTCAGGCAGACATAAGGCAGTGTCCACCAGCATCTGACCAGAACTGAAGAAGCAACTTGGATGAGCTGCGAAACATTTTCAAACAAAATAAATGTTTGTACAGTTGACAAATTGAATTTCTCCTTTGTCATTTCTTAAAAGTACTTGTCCTGTTTCAGCATATTTTAGCCCTAATGTAGAATGGGTTTGGTCCTGTTCTAATCCTAGTTTAGTCCTGGTTTAGTCCAGATGTTGTCCAAGTTTTGTCCAGTTGTTGATGTGGTGTGTCACAGTGTGTGCAAGTCAGATAATTTCTTTTACCAAGACCAAAGAACTCTATAGAATGTCTGAAATCATCCGTGAAGGCCATAATTGACACTGACGTGGATGCCTGTGCAGGCTCTGGTGTCACTATAAACCAGTGTGAAACAGTGAGTCATGGGTCAGATTGTGCTCACCTCCTGTGGATACTGTTTCCACGCTCACCATCAATTGTTAATACGGGTGTGGGAAGTGTGTGCAGGTCGCAGTGTCTCTGTGGCAACACTTTGTCAGCTTTGCCTCACCTGTGACTGTGCACATGACCTCATTTACGATAAGAAACTCACAGCTCTCAGCACGCCACATTCAATGTCCTTATTACAGTGGCCTATTTTCATTTCTGTGTATGCTCTATATATATATAACTAAAGCTGTGAGATGAATACTTGCATTATGAATTTCAGACTTCGGTCATGGCGCAATGCATACTGGGAAGGATTTTCCAAAAAAGTGAGCATCAAACCGACATGTTTGTTTTTTAGTCTTTTGAACCATATCACTTTTGTTTCTGGTTCTGATATTGTCACATTTTAGTTTTGGGATTCAGACATCGTTAATTGTGTGGTTGTTGGATCCTAACAGCGGAAAACGGCTCGAGAAATTTGTTTGCGAGCTTCATAAATACAAAAGGGAATCAGATGTGTGTGACTGCAAACCTCTGTTCAAACTGTTTTACTTCCAGCAGAATTGAAAAATAGTGAAAGGAGAAGGCGATGGGCAGTGTTGTTACACAGGAGAGACGAAAAAGGAAACCTTTGACTGCCTAAATCATCCCGAGTTTGCAGCGAACAGTTTGTATGTGGAGCGCCATCATAGCAACACCCCGATCCCTCAGCCTTGGTTATGAATTTAAAAAGTAAACGCCAAAGCGAAAGGCACCAGCTGTTCGCCAAGAAACGCCTTCCACTGCAAAGCGACCAAGACATGATGTTGCTGTAAAGTTACAAGAACAAGAAAATGAGAGCTCAGTCTGTTTGTCTTCTGCACCTCTCGCTTAACAAACGGGATTTTGCTTTGTTGGCGCTCCACATACAAAATGTTTGCTGCAAACTCGGGATGATTTAGGCAGTCGAAGGTTTCCTTTTTGGTCCTTCCTGTGGATCAATCCTGCTCATCGCCTTCGCCTTTCACTATTTTTCAATTCCGTTGGGAAGGGAAACAGTTTGAATGGAGGTTTGCAGTCACACACATCTGATTCCCTTTTGCATTTATGGAGTTCGCAAACTTTCAAAGCCAATTTCTCGAGCCATTTTCCACTGTTAGGACATCCAACAACCACACAATTATGATGTCTGAATCCCAAAAGTAAAATATTATAATATCAGAACCAGAAACAAAAGTGATATGGTTCTGAAGACTAGAAAAGACGGGTTTTGTCAATAGACGCATCCCACTGGGAAAACAAACATGTCGGTTTGATGATCAGCTTTTTGGAAAATCCTTCCCAATATGCATTGCGCAATGACCGGAAGTCCAAGATTCTTAATGCATCTATTGACAACAGTAATAATTTTAAGTGGCAAAACATGTCAGCTAAAATGTAGTTTCTGTGAATTGCTGATTATTAATTTATTGTGTCACAGGACCTCATTTCTCTAATTGTAGCTGTCCGTTACCTACTATGACATCCATTCATTACGACATGCCTCTATTTATACATGCCCGCTTTCCAATACTTTTTAATATCGCCATTTGGACACGTCATATTCTCCACAGATCGCCTACATGACGAAATGAATGAAGTACAAAGGGCCCATGCAGCCTCTGTTTTCGATGAGAGCCCAAGCATCTTATGATATGGGAGCACAAAGTATAATAGGCTATCACATTAATATTATTCATGTCGAAAAAGCAGAATGTTTGAAAAATAGTAAAGTGCCGCTACTAAATAAAATGTCAAAGTAGTGGGAAGCTTGAAAAATATAATGTGTATGCCGCTACTCTGACGATTAGACGTCAGTGTCTAAATAGCGTCATGTCAGAATAGCAGCGTGGAACCGTTGTTGTCAATAGTTCCAGTACAATTTTGAATCATATCTTAGAGATGTTGATGCCATTTTAGATTTTTTTTTATGTGTTTATTTTGGGCAAGTAAGAAATTTGCAGTCTTTTACAATGGAACATATAACATTAATGAAATCATAGCAGAAATAACAACAACAAAAAATTAAAAAACTGGCCCAAAAAGGAGTGGGAAGAAGAAAACTTTTTTTAACCCCACGCCCCTCTTCTAATCTAACACAATGAGCTTTCTTTTAAATTTTTCAGACATTTTACATTATATATCGGCGTAAACCTACCAATTCAAATGATAACTGCATATAACCTGACTAAACAATATTCTTTTATTAGTTTGTGGTGAAAAGGGCTGTCGGAGAGGTTTTATCAATCTGAACATAAATTTACCGAATTTTTCGGACTATAAGTCACCCTGGAGTATAAGTCGACATTTTATCTTGAAAGGCAAGTTCTAGTAATAACAACAGAACAGAGAACAACAGACTGAATAGGCGTTAATGTGTTAACGTAACATATAAATAGTTATTCAGATAACTATAGCATAAACAACAGAACAAGTTTACCAAACTCTCCATCTCACTCCAAATCACTAAATACATTTAAGTCTTCTTCCTCGGTGTCACTTCTGCGCAACATCTGGAGAAAAACCACAGATCCATGAGGTAAACAGAGCGCCGCTTTTTCTTTTGTGTACCTGTCGTCAGACTCAGCATCAGTTCCAGTTAGAATTATTTCGGCCTTTCTGAATCCCGACAGGATGGTTTCAGTGTCACTGAAGTTCAGGCTTTGTCAATCCATCCAGTGACTTCCAGGAAAGTTCCATGGCGCACGTGCACGGTTGCCATGAAGCTGTGTTCTCCATCCCCGCTTTCCGCCAGTCCCTCACAGGTCCAAACTTTCTTTCTGCTGCTCGATTACTGTTTTTGGCTGCATATTTCACTACTTGCAGCAGGACAGTGGCTTTTTCTGCAGGAGAGTGAAGTGACAGTGGTACAGTAGTAGCAGATACTGACACACAAGCCTAGAGCTCTTGTGGATGTCAGTGTGAAAATGTATAAGTATAAGTCATTTATAAGTATAAGTCACAGGAAACACCCAAACCGTGATAAAAGTGCCACTTAAAGTCCGAAAAATATGGTAGTTTGAATTACAACAGGAACTGATTTGTGATTTTCAACATTATATACATTATATTACACCTAAATGGAAAATGTGTTGTTTAAATCCGTTTTCACACTCTCTGAAAACTTTTTTGAGTGTGTTTTTCACCATGGAAACTGCTGAACATTCCACCATACGTGCAGTACCGTCAGCGTAGGGTGACCAGACGTCCCTATTTACCCAGGACAGTCCCAGTTTTGAGCCCTGTGTCCCTTGTCCCAGCTGATTTATCCAAAAACCATTGATTTGTCCCAGTTTTATACAAGAAATGTCCCAGGTGTACCTATTTTTGACCAATTTGATCACTGCCAACAGTTAAAAGATTCATGAATTGTTATTTATTTAGGTAAAATACAAAAAAGCTGCTTAAAAATGACCAAAACACAAAGAAAATGTGACTATACTGCCTCACTTGTAAGTCATGAATGGTCTCTGCATAACATATTGCCTTAATTACGCACTCGTTTCGCAATTTTATTATCACCAACTGCCAAAAGAACGGGGATATCCCAGTTTTTTATTTTGAAAATCTGGTCACCCTGCCCCAGCGTGACACATGGATGAGATCACGGTTCGATCTGTATCATCATTTTGCCCAGGCCTGCACTTACACAAATCTTTTAGTGGTCAAAATGAAGCGTGGTGTGATGATGTGCATGCTGTGTGGTCCCTGTCAGGTGGACAGTGTTGGGGAGTAACAGATTACATGTACCG
Organism: Boleophthalmus pectinirostris; assembly: GCF_026225935.1. NCBI lineage: Eukaryota > Metazoa > Chordata > Actinopteri > Gobiiformes > Gobiidae > Boleophthalmus > Boleophthalmus pectinirostris. Next base: position 40,330,189 of record NW_026571515.1, on the reverse strand, counting down.
GCGTTACGTAATCAGAGTACAAATTATGAGTAACTGTATTCGGTTACAGTTACTGTTTAAGTGACTGGTAAATAGATTACAGTTACTTTGTTGAAATGAATGGATTACACAGAGGTATTTTCCTGTTTTCTCATTTTGGGCTATATCCCTTTTTTTTTTTTCTTTTTTTTTTTCAGTAATTCCACTCATTGCCGGACACTAAATCAGGTCTAAAACCAGGTCAAAACTAGGTCTAAACCCAGAACCAAACCAGGACTAAACCAGGTCTAAAACCAAGTCTAAACCAGATCTAAATCCAGGTCTAAACCAGGACTAAACCAGGACTAAACCAGGTCTAAACCAGGTCTAAACCAGGACTAAACCAGGACTAAACCAGGTCTAAACCAGGTCTAAATCAGGACTAAATCAGGACTAAACCAGGTCTAAACCAGGTCTAAACCAGGACTAAACCAGGACTAAACCCAGGTCTAAACTATGTCTCAAACAGGATTTAACAGGACTAAACCATGCTGTGCGGACCGTGTCTCCTCTTCTTTTATCAATAATATTTTTAATCTGGTTAAGTAAAGACTCGGCCTTTTCATTTTCTTTTAGCAGAACAAAACATACTTATGTGAAAATATCCTAGTCTTTGCTTCTCTACAGCAAATCAAGTTATCCAAAGTGTTCAGATTACGTTACTCACCTTATGTAATTTAATGGATTCCGTTACAAACTACATTTTGGGGTATGTAATCTGTAATCTGCAGGAGAATACATTTTTAAAGTAACCTTCCCAACACTGCAGGTGGGTGAGCGTCTGGCCCGGCTGGCCGTAGAGAAGCGCTATGCTCTGGAGAAGGAGGACTACGAGCAGGCTGAGGACAAGAGGCAGCAGATGGAGCACTACCGCAGCATCGTGTACCGCCAGCTGGAGGCGCACCAGCTGCTAGAGCACACACCGGTGAGGGCCACGCCGTAGCAACACTGTAGGAACAAGGGCTGCACTATATGTGTCTGTCAAATCGAAATCGCAGTTTCAGTTGCCGCAATTAGGAAATCGCAAAGGCTGCACTTAATTAGATAGCTCCTGAAGTTCATATTTCAGTCTCCTCTCAAACGTAATGCAATTATCAAATCACAAATGCAGTGTTTTTTGACGAAATCTCCTGTCTAATCCTGTAGTTTGGACCGTTCCTTCAGGTATGAATTAGTTTATGTTATTAAGTTATTTTTTCAGATCAAGGGTTTGTTTTCCTACATGCACGATTTAGTTTGTCTCTTTTTTGTGTCTGTTTTTTGAAAATACCAGATTCAAGTGATATTAACTTCAAATTATAAACCAGATTTTGTGTAGTAGTGTCATTTAAGGAACGTTGCTCTACTTGAGTACAATTTTTGGCTGCTCTGTCACCTCTGCTTACACCCACTTTCAGCCACTGTCACTAAAAGGGGGACTAAATACAGACTCTGGGATTATAAAGACAGACTGTAGGATTATAGGGACTTGGATGTCTGAAAAATTCCAGACTCAACAATACAGAGAGATATTATTCTAGATTTCCAGGCAAGCTTGGTGGAATTGGTGCTGTTCTGTAGGTTCCTCGGTTCCTCGGTTTGATGCTGTTTCCTCTTGGCGTGTGCTGTCTCAGGTCTCCACCTCAGTGTCCGAGTGCTCCCCCTGCTCCCTGCCCTCTCCAGACCTGTCTCCTGACCTGCCCAAGCCCACCCTGTCCACAGACTCCACGAACACGGAGCACAAGAGCCGGAGATCTAACCCCGAAACCCACCTGAGCCCAGAGGACCTGACACAGAGCAGCCCAGCCAGCAGACCCAGCTCACTCAATGTAAGGTTCAATTTAGGATTACTCACTATTGTTTGAAATCTACTTTTTACATTGACTGATTTTAAACTGATATATTTTCTCTTAGCTTTAACTTTAGATGCATGTCAAGGTGTTTATCATTAGAACATTTTTAATTGCAGTATTTATTACAAATGTCATTGCTTTTAGTGTACATAATAATTACTCAGTATGATGCATACTCTATACCAAAAAATGTATATACAAATATATTTTTTGACAAATCCAAAGGGTGAAGTAGGATTAGGGTCTTTAAAAATGTAAAGAAAAAAAAACTGTTTGCAGTGGCCCTAAGTTCTTCCTCACTTACCTTCTGCATTCTGAGCATCCTTATTATTCACCACCCTGAGTTTATTATTTATAAGAGCTTTTCACAGTTCTCAGAGACCAGAGCCGAGGTTGCCATCATGGTAAAGCTAACAACAATGCTAATGTGCACTTTCTGATTATCTGACACTAAAACTGTTTTTAATTAATCACAGACAGTACACAGAGGACTTGCTAAGAGCTGCTTATACAGTATATGTGTACTGGAGCAAGACTCATGTGGCTCAAACATGCATAACATCCATATGCACACTGGAGCAGGCCTGGCACCTGAATGGCCTGTTCTGGGCTCTTTCTCCCACACCCTGACTGCATGTGTCCAGCCTGTGTTGCCTGGAGCCTTTCCTCCTCCTCCTGGAGCCTCCCTCTTCCTGGAGCCCTCCTCCTCCTCCAGCTCCACTCTCAGGTTTCTCTCTTAATTAAAGTAGGCTACAGTTGGCTGAGTTTGGCGGCTGCCAGCCTGTCAGGTCCAGACGCCTGCCTGAGCATCCCACAGCACAGGGACTGTGCCAGGGACTATGCCAGGAACTGTGCCTACCTGAGACTAAACCAGGGACAATCACTTTTTAAACTGATACAGACCTATTGTGCTTAGATCCATTATTCTGTTGTTTTAAATATTTAAAGGATCTATATTATGCAGCTATATAATGATCCCTCTTCTTTTCAAAGTTCTTCCCTTTTTACTGCACTCTCTGCTGGTATTTTTTTCATATTCAAACATGACGAAGGCTTTGTTCTGTGTGTGGCCCAGTGAGAGGAACATGGTTCAGGTGGAACTGTTCACTCACTAGTCTATTCTCTCACGGTAATAATAATAATAATAATAATAAAAACACTTTTCACAAACAAACACAAAGATGCTTCACAATAAAGTAGTATATGTAGCACGTAATGTAGCATCCATAACAAAGAAACATTTGGGACAGAACCAGGCACATGTGCTTGCACATGGTTCTCACCCTCTCAACAACTGTCATTTTTTCTTTGCACTAGACTAGTGAATGTGTTTAGTTTTTTGTAGCTCTAGACTTCTAGACATAGATACAAACTACTAAAGGTCTGTTGTGGCCCTGTGCGCCACACAGGAGCTCATAAATCGGCCAGTCACTATAACACATTTTGAAGTGCAATATATTGCTGAAGTAAATAAAGAAGATAAATGATAATACTGAAACCAAACTGTAAAGCAAAAAGATTTCTAAATGTGCAGTATGTTCAAAAAAACATAAGCTGCAATAAACAAGGCGCACAATGAAACACTTTACTGTATCTCAGTGATTCATAATTCAACCCTCTACAGCTCATATGTCATTGTAGTACAGAAAAATAACCACCATTTTCTTACTAGTGCAAAGAAACAGTCTTCGCAATAAATGCTCACCCCCAATAATAATTGTTCCATCTGTCATGTACTGAACGATAAGTGGATATGGTATTTATTGTAACAGACCAAACTCACAAGCATGTCTGAAACAGAACCCTCTAGTGCCGCTCCAGTCTTGGTCTCTTTTGAAAATGGCTCTTGTGTGTGATATGTTTTGTTCTGCAGTTTGAGGTTCCGACCGTGCCTTATGATGAGAGACCGTTACCTGCTCTGGAGAGGAGGGACAGGCCAGTTGAGAGCACGATGAGCCCAGCGGAGGAGCACAACACCCCTGAGGCAGCCGTTATCAGAGGAGAACCAGAGCCACTGACCGAGAAGGCCCAGCGAGAGGCCGGAGCTGCACTCGAGGTCTTTGGGGAAACCACTGTACGTTGTTCTGTCTGACCGGGCCTAAATCTCACATGGAGGGCAGGGGATAGTATTTAGAGCACATTCCATGAACATCACACAATATAATGACATCTGTTCACTCTGTGGAAGTGTTTGTCAGGCTTCACATTGGAGCTGGGTTATTTAGAGAGCTATCAGTCTGGTCCTCACTCCCTCTGTTGCCTCTTGAGTCAGGCTCAAACACGGCCGTCCAATCAGATTTGTTTTTACATACTGTATGTATGTGATGTAAACGTGTACGTGACCTGAGCACATCTGACCAGAGTTTTGCGTCTTGGACAGTGGAGGGTGCTTTCAGATTTTTTTCGTTTTTAAGCCCCAAAAATGCCGTCACCGTCTAAACGAAAGGCACTTTTTACCCGCAAGCGTTCTCATGGCAAGCCATGAATTTACAAAGAAAATCACATTTCTCCGTCCTCACGTCAATTTAGTGCTTCATGCATTGATTCTGCAGAAATCCTCCATGTTGTTGTTTTTTTTAATATTTAGTGATCTCTCCTGGGCCTTATTCAAACCCTTATTATGGTGAGCTCCATCCTCAAGCCTACATCACTCATGCTTCCACATGACAGTTCTCCATAATATACAAAGACATGACACATAAAAACACATACAAAACATCACACAGCAACTTCTCAAACGTGATGCAATGCAAAATGCACAGTAGTTTCAGTAGCAGATGCACGCTGATTGTGTTGGGGGGAGTGACTTTGTGTAGGGGCAAAGGGAGAGGGACTCCTTAATAAAACATGTTAATAAAACATGTTCATATGTTGTTTTAGGCAAGTATATCATCTTCAAAACAATAAAAGGAACATGGTGATCTAAATATGTTCTGTGTTAGCAGTTAATACCCCATCACTCTTTAAATGCACATTATGGATTTACTAAGACCCCTGTCCTCCATATAAACAGTTACATTTCAACACAGCGCACAGTATAATAATGACATTTCTCAGATGAAATCCCTGTCTTCATTGTTGTGCAGGTGCGTGCGGCCTTCTCTAAGACGTGGTCGTACCGGGAGGATGCGCTGGGGATCGTGCAGCAGAAGCTGAGGGAGGCCTCTGGCTCTGGGACCAAGGACGAGCTCAGGGGGATGGTCCGTGCCGCCGTGCTTCTGCTCAAGAGGAGCCTACAGGACAAAGTCTTCTCTGTGAGTTGCACGGGGGTCATGGGGAGGAGGAGGACACACTCCACCTACAGGGGGCGATCTGCGACACATAAATGAATGTGCTTACCATGCCTGTCCTTGTCTATAGGCTGAAGTTGAAAGGTGATATATTGTGCAACCATGTTTTAGCTGTTTCCCTCTGGAGTTGTATTTGGAGAGATTCGTGCATGTTTCTTCTTTATTCTCTTCTCAGTGCTCCACTGTGACATACGCACTTCTTTCTCCATTTAAATTTTCTTAATCGGTGATACACGTAGGATTTAGCAGCGTCACATAGTCATTCTGGCACAAACCCAAAAAAGTAATCTGCTGCTCACATGTGTGATGTGCAGTTATTCATACTCGGGGCAGACAGCATACAGCAGTGTACTGTAAGGAGCTTCTAATTCCTTACTGGACATTGCTTGTTTTTTTTAAAAGTTGTTTTAGATCAGTATTTTTTAAAAATAAACCTCCAAATTCTAATAACATGTAAGACAGATGTCATAGACTATAGAGCAGACAAGCACAATATGTCTGCTTTAAGTATCACACAAAAAGTGGATATTCTGATTTAGACTTTTTTGTTGTGAAGTTGTGAAAGTTTTTCTGGCTTTGACTTTTTTCTTTCTTCTTATGAAATGTAAAAAAAAACTTGAATGTGCCTTCCCATTATTGCACATTAAAAGTGGAAAAAGTACTGAATATTTTAAATTAAGTAAATGTATCTTTGCTTTATTTAATTCCTACTCAAGTAAAAGTAAAAGCAACCATCTAAAAATGTACTAAAAGTTAAAAAGTACTTAATTTAAAATGTAATTTGAGTGACTTAGTTGAGTCATAAATCTAATCCCGCACAAGTTGTTTTAATCAACTTTTAGGTGATACAGACAAATTTTCTTCAGTGCAAACTTTGTACATTTTAAATACATCTGAGCTCACTAATACTTACTATTTTAACACCTGCATTATTATGTTATTCCCTGTTTTGCATTTGAACTCAAATATCTGTCCGAGGTTTTCTTCGCTTTCCTCTCGAGAATTATTCAATGCACCTTCTTGAATAGCAGAGCCCTCGCAGTTTCCTTTCATTTCCGGCAGATTGTTTTCTTTTTATTTTCGCATTTCATTTTTTTTTTTTTCTCTATCAATCTGATTTTACTCAGTTACGAGGGTGGTTTTCAGTGTATGAAGTAAAATACTCAAATGTACTCAAGTAAAAGTAAAATAATGTATTTCAAAAACTACTTTAAAAATTACAAATTACTACTCAATTACAGTAACGTGAGTAAATGTCATTCGTTACTTTCCACTCTTGCTGCACATAAAAACATTAGTCCTTACACGGAGCGGGCTTGTATCTCCACAAACCTTCCTTGACTTGAAGGACACACTCCTCTTGCTTGTTTCCATGGAAATGTTGTTCAGTTGGTTCTAGTATTAATAACACAATATGGCATGAATTCAAGTTTATGGAATGACCAACAATCTTACTGCATTTTTGATTAGCCTGGTTGTAGTAGTCACTTGTAAATCTGCACGCAGTAATGACACACTTTTCACTGGACTAATTGCAAATATGTGAGAAAAGCTCGAGCGTGTACTTTTTCACATGAATGTTTGTGTTTGCGCGCTCCTCAGCTAACGGTAAACCACACAGAGGCTCCTTTTAGCTGCCCGGCTCCTGCTCTGCCTGGGCCTCTGCCTCCGAGCGCTAGGTAAACAAACATGGGCAGCCCCAGCCTCTCCCAACGCTCCAGCCAACTCAAGCCACACGTGCTGTAAGAATCGCACAGAGTGTATTTTTGTTGCCACGTTGTTGTACTAACTGTTTCATTAGGCTGCTTCTAGTCTTCACCTCCACTCCTGAGCCCATTCACCTCTCCTCCCCTTTTTTATTAGTTGATTAGGTTATTCTTAGTGTGGCCAGTAGATGGTGGCAGAAAATCCAGGTTAGCCGGTGTGTCTCTGCACATTTAACTACGCCCAGGTGCACAGACACAAACCAAACCAGGAATGTGATAGGAACCAAACAAGTTTAGTTAAAACAGTAAAAACCCATGTAAAAATAATCTGTCTTAATTTATATGTAAAATTAATATTCTGTTTAATTTAAGTAGCACAATGAGAAGCCTTAGTTAGATTTAAATGTAACTGGCTGATTTATCTTATGAAATGTCCCAATTTAACTTAAAAAAATAGCCTAAAAAATTAATTCAATTCAAGTTCTTAAAATGTAAATAAAGCTAAATTGAATAATTGAATCATTTGATTGATAACTGGCATTTGATTATTTAAATATAATCTGATTTATGGTAAACACTGTTAAGTTAAAGTAGCACTCATTTTTAAAAAGTGTATTTTATTTAGCAATTAAAAACTAACAAAATAAATATTACATTTATTTCATATAACTAGTCATTTAAAATTGTATAAAAAATATGTTATAAGTATATTCGAGGCAGGGTGGCTGAGTGGCTACCACTCATGCCTCACAGCAAGAAAGTTCAGGTTCGATCCCCGGGTCACCAGGGCCTTTCTGTGTGGAGTTTGCGTGTTTCTCCCCATGTCTGGATGGGTTTCCTCCGGGTGCTCCGGTTTCCCCCATCATCCCAAAACATGCTCCATAGGTCTCCAAGAACAGTTGATAGTTAAGGTCAGTTAAACACAATCAATCAATGAATCTGCCCAGGGACGACAGGTGGAAATTAGCACTGGTGCTATAACCTGATGTACAATGCATCTCTCCTGTAAAAAAGGTTAATGTAAAAATTGTGCGCTGTCCCTGTCTCAAATAAATAAATAAATAATATTCATTAAAATTCAAATAGATTAAACAACTCATGTAAATTTAACCTACTGCTACTTCTGCTACTGCTATTCCTTCTGCTACAGCTACTACTACTAATACAAATACTACTACTACTACTGCTGAAGAAACTGAACAATTTCAGTAAAAGTCTTCAAGCTGAATTGAGCCTTGTGTCTGTTTTGCTATTTTTTCAAGTTTACCTGTATTCCTTAATTGAAGACTTGACAGTCGAAACCCGAGCATGCAAGCACAAAGTGAAAAAAGTAAAAACTTACTCCAAGTGCTAAAGAGGACACAAGAGGAAACATGGCTGAAGACAAGTCAATCAAACAGCTCAAAAAAGAGCACACTATTGTAAAAAGCCTCTTCACAAGACAAGATAACCTGGTCACAAGAGACTTGGACAGTACGGTGTAAGAAGAGTTACTGGATGAATTCAATAAACTGTCTGAATGACTCACAGAACTTTTTGAATCACATGACCATTACCTGGCTGCAATACTATGTGATGAATTAAAAGATTAAGACCCACAATTGTTTGAGAGACTGTGCAAGCAATCCTGTGGTCAAAATATGGGAAAAATGAAGTCCAAACATCAGTCTTGGAGGCTGAAGAGACTGGGGAAAGGAAAAGTGATTTACCTATTCTCAGTATAAATGTGGAGAGTTATGGTGTTCATATGGATATTTTGGAGAAAGTCTTCAAGCTGAGTTGAGCCATGTGTCTATTTTCCTGGTTTTTCCTGGTTCAAGTTGAACCTGCATTCCTTAATTAATTAAAGACTTGACAACACTTTTGGGCTTGTCTGTTGAGGTTTGCACCGAAATCCTCACTGCTAGACGAAGTAGATAGAATTGTAAACCAGTGTAGACCAGGGATTATTTAAAGTGGAACTAAACACCAAATGTCATTTTTTTTCACAAATTTGTGGGATTATTCACTGTTCTTAGTCTTTTTTTGTTTGTTTGTTTGTTTGTTTGTTTGTTTGTTTTTTTTGGCAACTTTGGTGCAAAATGGGTACAGTGCAGCTTTCTGGTCAAAAATGCTTGAATCTACTGTATGTTTGTGCTGCCTTCAGAAGCCTCTGCATGTTCAGGTAGCTGGTGACATTACAAAAGACTACCCAGATTACTCTCCTGTTTAGTTTTCCAAGTAATGTCCAGTTTATCAGCTCTATTTGAAATGTAATTGTGGGCAGAGTTTAGATGTTTAGTCCCACTTTTTTGCACCCATCACCACCTCGATAAATGTCCAGATTTACAAGTACAAGTACCGCCTTAAGTGTACTAAACTGTTTCTAAATCACCTTATCGTGGTGGAGGGGTTTGAGTGCCCGAATGATCCCGGGAGCTATGTTGTCGGGGGCTTCATGCCCCTGGTAGGGTCACCCAAGGCAAACAGGTCCGGGGGGGACGGGTCAGACGAAGAACGGTTCAGAAGCCCCTATGATGAGTGTACGAGCAAGGCCAGTTACGTCGCCCGGATTGGCGTCACCGGGGCCTCACCCTGGAGCCAGGCCTGGATATAGTCGGCCTCACCTCCACGCACAGTTTGGGCTCTGGAACCCAACTCCTTGAGAGGGGCTGGACTCTCCATTTCTCTGGCGTTGGCCGCGGGGAGCGGCGGCGGGCTGGTGTGGGCCTGCTCATCGCCCCACAGCTCAGTTGCTGTGTGTTGGAGTTCACCCCGGTGAACGAGAGGGTCGCGTCCCTGCGCCTTCGGGTCGGGGACAGGTCTCTCACTGTGGTGTCGGCCTACGGGCCGAACAGCAGTGCAGAGTACCCGGCCTTCTTGGAGTCCTTGGGAGGGGTACTAGACAGTGCACCGACCGGGGACTCCGTTGTTCTCCTGGGGGACTTCAACGCCCACGTGGGCAACGACAGTGACACTTGGAGAGGGGTGATTGGGAGGAACGGCCTCTCCGATCTGAACCCGAGTGGTGTTTTGTTATTGGACTTCTGTGCTAGTCACAGTTTGTCCATAACGAACACCATGTTCGAACACAAGGGTGTCCATAAGTGCACGTGGCACCAGGACACCCTAGGCCGGAGGTCGATGATCGACTTTGTCGTCGTGTCATCTGATCTCCGGCCGCGTGTCTTGGACACTCGGGTGAAGAGAGGGGCTGAGCTGTCAACTGATCACCACCTGGTCGTGAGTTGGGTTCGCTGGCAGAGGAGGAAGCCGGAAAGACCTGGCAGGCCCAAGCGTGTAGTGAGGGTCTGTTGGGAACGTCTGGCGGAGCCTTCTGTCAGAGGGACTTTCAACTCGCACCTCCGGGAGGACTTCTCCCGGATTCCGGGGGAGGCTGGAGATATGGAGTCCGAGTGGGCTTCATTCTCGGCCTCTATTGTCAATGCAGCTGCTCGGAGCTGTGGGCGTAAGGTCTGTGGTGCCTGTCGCGGCGGCAACCCCAGAACCCGGTGGTGGACACCGGAAGTAAGGGATGCTGTCAAGCTGAAGAAGGAGTCCTATCGGGCCTTGCTGGCTCGGGGGACTCCTGAGGCAGCTGACAGGTACCGGCGGGCCAAGCGTGCTGCAGCCCGTGTGGTCGCGGCGGAGGCAAAAACTCGGAGCTGGGAGGAGTTCGGGGAGGCCATGGAGAAGGACTATCGGACGGCCTCAAAGAGATTCTGGCAAACCGTCCGGCGCCTCAGGAGGGGAAAGCAGTTCTTCACCAACACTGTTTACAGTGCGGGGGGAGTGCTGTTGACCTCGACTGGGGACGTTGTCCGGCGGTGGAAGGAATACTTTGAGGATCTCCTCAATCCCACCGTCACGTCCTCCGAGGAGGAGGCCGAGGCTGGGGACTCGGAGGCGGACTCATCCATCACCCTGGCCGAAGTCACTGAGGTGGTTGGCAAGCTCCTTGGTGGCAAGGCTCCGGGGTTGGATGAGATCCGTCCTGAGTACCTGAAGTCTCTGGATGTTGTGGGGCTGTCTTGGCTGACACGCCTCTTCAACATCGTGTGGCGGTCGGGGACAGTACCTCTGGACTGGCAAACCGGGGTGGTGGTCCCTCTGTATAAGAAGGGGGACCGGAGGGTGTGTTCCAACTATAGGGGGATCACACTTCTCAGCCTTCCCGGTAAGGGTTGTCCGGTCCCTGTATGACCGGAGCAGGAGCTGTGTTCGCATTGCCGGCAGTAAGTCAGACCTGTTCCCGGTGCATGTTGGACTCCGCCAGGGCTGCCCTTTGTCACCGGTTCTGTTCATTGTATTTATGGACAGAATTTCTAGGCGCAGTCAGGGGCCGGAGGGGGTCCGGTTTGGGGACCACAGGATTTCATCTCTGCTGTTTGCGGACGATGTTGTCCTGTTGGCTTCATCGAACCAGGACCTGCAATGTGCACTGGGGCGGTTTGCAGCCGAGTGTGAAGCGGCTGGGATGAAGATCAGCTCTTCCAAGTCCGAGGCCATGGTTCTCGACCGGAAAAAGGTGGCTTGCCCTCTCCGGGTGGGTGGGGAGTCTTTGCCTCAAGTGGAGGAGTTCAAGTATCTCGGGGTCTTGTTCACGAGTGAGGGAAGGACGGAACGTGAGATTGACAGGCGGATCAGTGCAGCTTTGGCAGTGATGCGGTCGCTGTATCGGACCGTTGTGGTGAAGAGGGAGCTGAGTCGAAAGGCGAAGCTCTCGATTTACTGGTCAGTCTTCGTTCCTACTCTCACCTATGGTCATGAGCTCTGGGTAGTGACCGAAAGGACGAGATCGCGGATACAAGCGCTCGAAATGAGTTTCCTCCGCAGGGTGGCTGGGCACTCCCTTAGAGATAGGGTGAGGAGCTCAGTCACACGGGAGGAGCTCGGAGTAGAGCCGCTGCTCCTCCACGTCGAGAGGAGCCAGTTGAGGTGGCTCAGGCATCTGTTCCGGATGCCTCCTGGGCGCCTCCCTCGGGAGGTGTTCCGGGCATGTCCCGCCGGGAGGAGGCCCCGGGGAAGACCCAGGACACGCTGGAGGGACTATGTCTCTCGGCTGGCCTGGGAACGCCTCGGGGTCCCCCCGGAGGAGCTGGAGGACGTGTCTGGGGTGAAGGAAGTCTGGCAGTCCCTGCTTAGACTGCTCCCCCCGCGACCCGGCCCCGGATAAGCGGACGAAAATGGATGGATGGATGGATGGATAATCTACTAGGCCAATTCACAACAATAAATAGTGTTTCAGCTGTTGTTTTTTATCCAAAATATTGTTGAATGTTTTAATCTGTTCAGTGGTTTTCCTAGTTTGACAGTTTTGGGGAAATGTATAATTTTATAGACATGGCTGGAATGGGCAGCAAATATGACATACTGTATATAGAGGTAATCCCATAACTGTTACCTAGCAACCACGCTATAAACAATGTTCAAAACTCATTAAATTAGATAAATGGATAAATTCATGTCTGAATTGTCTGAAAAATGTCTTTCTTGTGTGTAAATTGTCTGTGCATTTTGTATGTAATGTTGTGTGTTGATGACATACAGTAGGTAGAGGGATTTTTAGAACTCAAGTTTATTTGTACACAAAGTAATTCAACATGATTTACAGAAGAAGAAAGACATGAAAAAATCACAATACAAACATATCAAAACATAAATATTAACATTACGCACCACTACTTCCTGTCTGTCTTCCTTTACCACAGTTTGAGAACCGTTGGCTTAGACGACGTTTATATGATGACGGTCTGAACAGAAGACTCAAAAGTGGTGTCGCGTTTTCACATTTTATTCCGTGTTTAAACAAGCATTTTCGGGAGAAAATCTGCATGCATACAGTGATGCAAAATCTGTGATAATCCATCTGGTATGCATGCCATCTGGCTCGCGTGCGATGGTCTGGTACATCCAGAATTTGACAGAGGTGATTGCAGATCCTTCTCTGTTCACTAATAGTATCTCTGCTCAGCTTGAAGGTCCGACGCATGGAAATGATCCGACATGTTTGTACATACATACAGTACACCTGTATGTATGTGACGTAAATGCATATGCAACATGAGCAGATCTGACCAGAGTTTTGCGTCTTGGGCAGTATACACGGAAATGCTACGACAGAGTGTATTCAACTTTTCCACTCTGGAGGGTGCCTTCAGATTTTTACATTTTTAAGCCACAAAAACGCCGTCACCATCTAAACGAAAGGCACTTCCAATAAAATATTTTGTCATTTTTACCCACAAGCTTTCTCATGTAAACAGGCCCTTAGACTTCATGTTGCTCTCTCCTTTCATGTTTTGCTGTAGGTGTTCCAGTGCTCCCTTCGGCTGCTGCTCCTCCTGCTCAGTGAGCTCATTCCTGGCGCTGGTCTTGGGAGAGCAGAGGTCACCTACTGTCTGGAGCAGACCTGGCCCCTCCTGCTGCCCCGCACCTGGGATGCCTGCAGCCACCTGCGCCTCTCTGCTCTCTCCTCTGTACAGGTGCGCTCCTGCTGGGCTCACAGTTAGTCATGGTTTAATTGTACAGGTACCTCTTGCAGCGCATACAACAGGTCAGTGAGGCTACCAATTTCACATGATACATGATTTGTACTGAAGAGTTTGTTGAACATTTTATTTTCACTAGTTTGTCAGTTTGATTATGTTTATAATTTTACTTCCTGGTTGGACATGGGCAGCAATAATTCCTTAACGGTTACCTAGCAACCATCCTGTAAACAATCGTTCTACCAATCAATCTCACTTAATTTGTCACTTAATTTGTAGTTTGCACATTGAGCAGTAAAATACAACAACAACAATAATAATAATAATAATGATAATAATAGTAATAATAATAATAATAAAAGAATCAGATCTATATTAGGGCAGTTTGAGGAGAGTAATAGCCCTCAGGACAAAAGCTAATGTAATTCATGTAAAGTTCTGATTTGACATATATGATAATACCTTTAGTTTGTTTAATTAGTCAGAAAAATGTTTTCATTTTGTATAAATAAAAAAAAAAAAAATCCTTTGGATGAAATTTTGTGCATTGATGACCTAGGTCACATATAACTCTGCTTCCTGGATTTTTAGTTTTTACTTTTCTTCAAATTTGCCACTTGACTGCTGTAAACTAGGATAAATATTTACCATAGGTCCACCATAATGTCAGTTGTGCTTGTGTTTGTGTTGTATAGGAGATAGCCATGCTGAAGGACGTGCGCGCTCTGCAGTGGGTGCCTTGTGAGCTGGTGAAGGTGCTCTCCTCCACAATCCCTGCTCGTATGGCCCAGAGTCGGGTGGAGCTGCTGGAACAGCTGCTGTCTGCCCTGGGCACACATGGCTCCGGCTTCACCCTGGACAATGTGATGACTGTGAGAGCTCCACTTTTCTGCACTCTGAATATATACATATACTGTACAGATACATATATATATATATATATACAGATACATAAACTGTACATATAGTACATATATGTATATGTATACATATATGTATATGTATACATATACAGATACTGATACTGATACTGATACTGATACTGTTATTATACAGATACAGATACAGATACAGATACAGATATACAGTATAGTTGTTAGGTGTGATGTCACTTTCGGGTCCATCAGCTGATTCAAAAGAGTGAACATGTTTAAAATGTCTGCTTTTTTAGCAGTGACACATCTTGCATTAAAAAGAGCTTGTTTTAAGCTAAGAAGTTTATAAGCATGGATCTATGGTTATAACTGTGTTAAGAGAGTGGATGAGGGAAGCTGAGGTAAGAGGCTTAGCCAGGCTAAGCCAGCGTTCACGGGGAGTTAGTGAGATATACACACCAGTAAATCCTGTTATGTTATTCTGCATGATTTATATATTTGATACAATTTGTGGTTGCACATACACTTTCGAAAGACTTTTGTCTCTTGTTTGATGAATAAGCAACAAAAAGAAGATAGAAATCAGATGTAAAGTTTCTGGTTGGATCTAGAAGTGACATTATCACTTAACAACTCTATAGATATAGATGTTATACTCAGAGGGAGAACACAGGCCTTATTATTTTTTTATTATTATTATTATTTTTAAATCGAAATGAAAGTCTGCTTTGTGCTACAGTATCTACTATAATGAGGTGGAGTCCACCAGTTGTACAATTTTGAACAGGAATTCAATGGCCCAGGGTTTCCAGATTTTCAGATAGCAACAAGCAACCAAGCCTCTGAAAATCATTTTAAAACAAGCGACTGCAGCCCCATGCAAATAATTGTAAAATAGAAGCAACTAGTTAAACATTGTGTGTCAATGAGATGTGCATGTTTTTAATTGAAAGTTTAACATCAATATTTCTTAGTGTTTACTGAGTGTGTTATTGTGAAACAGTGCTGAAAATTACAAGAAATAGCACTGGAAATTACAAGTGACAAAATTTGTAAGCAACTTTCCAAAAAAGAAGCCCAAAGTCACTATAAAGAAGTGGCCTTGGCAACCCTGTAATGGACCAGTACATTTACTTTTTTAAGAAATTGTACTTTCAGGGCACTTATCTAGAAGCATACATTAACTCTTACTTGAGTTTTTTTTTTTTTATTGACATAACAGTACTCTTACTTGAGTGAATGTACAAGTGACTAAAACCTTATGTTGACAATATCAAATGATCTGAACAGTTGAGTTTCTTGCAGAGCTCCTTCAGATGTCATTTAGTTTGTCTCATTTTTGTGTCTGTTCTTTGAAAAGACGAGATTTTGTTCATAATTTAATGTTTTGTCCTTCAAATTAATTAACTTCAAATTATAAATCAGATGTTACGGCCTGACAGTTACTCCTAAAGTTACTCTTACTTGAGTAGTCTTATTTCTTGGACCACTACTTGACTTATATTATTTTAAAGTAACATTATTTTTACTTTTTTGGCTACTCTACCCACTTATGACTATGTACTCAAAAAATACCCCTAACTGTTCCACTGTTGTTTGAAAAAGCAAGCTAAACACTGGCAGCTCTATCATCATCACCACTGCTTGTGTCTAAGTGGCTAAAGAAGATTGCCCTGTTTAAACTCAGTCCTGTCATTCTCTGTCCTCAGTGAGGTGATGAGTTTGTCCTGGCTCTTTCCCACACTGTGGCCCCTCCCTCCCCTGTCTGTGTGTTTGTGGGGGTAATTGTGAGGTCGTATGCATGTGTTTGTATGTCCCCTCTGCTCCACCTTCCATTCAAGGCTGTATTTTTTCCCTCTGCTGTGCCCCTCCTCTCAGGGCTGTACCCATGTCCCCTTGGCCCTGCCCCTCCTCTCAGGGCTGTATGTTGGGGAAACGTGTGTGGACTGAGTCTTCTCACACTCGTCTGTGGCCCTCACCCTTCACAAGAGAAACAGATGTGTGAGCTGTCCCTGCCCTGGAGCTAGCACACATATGACAGAGCAGCACATCAGTGGGTCAGTGGGATGCGGTTAGTGTTAAGTGATGACATAGCTCTGGTTGCCACTGTAGTGTGTTAGCTTCTGTTGTTGTGAATAGGCCTGCCATGTAAATATTCTGTTTTCTCTTATGGTGTAAGTTGAGATGAGGCTGTAGGAGACACATTCATTTTTTAAAGTTACTTCTGCTAACTTAACTAACCCAAATATTTTTCCAACTATAACTGTATAACCTTAACCGTAACTTAACAAAACTGTTCCTAACTTCAATGAAGATCGTCTCTCTGAACCCAACTATTTTTTCCTTTTCCCCCAACTCAAAACCATAGATTGTATAATGTATAAATGGACATAGCTAATCCACTCTACAAATAGAAGTGAACATGGGGCACATTGATTTACCTTGGAATATTGTAGCCCCTCTCTCTGTAACTGCTGCTGTAAGCCGCATCATTTTAGTTAACATCAGCCATGACTCATGTCTAAAAGTAGGTCAAGAACTCATGTTTGCAACTCAATATAAAGAAAACTGCCTGCATGATGTGCAGTAAAAAAAACAACAGTCCAGTGTCTTTCTGGACACGGTGGAACTCAGCCTCGTCAAAGAGTTTTTTTTCTAAGGTTGGACCCGACATTGACATTTAAGAAATACATTAAGCTCCTCACAAAAAGTGTTAATTTTAACTTTGTGAATTTTAGACAGATAAGATCCTTCATGACTCTGAATTAATGTTTTTACACTTCATGATTCTGTCTCATATAGAGAACTGCAGAACCACGTGGTCACTTGCTGCTGGTGCAACAGTCAAACCCATCGAATTTTTTTTTTTTTAAAGCTGTAAAAATATTGGACAAGAAACCATTCTCATTTCACTACTCCACTAATTTAGATAAGTACAACCTGCTTAATTTTAATAATTTGGTTCATTTTAAATATGGATGTTTTGTATATAAAGTTTTGTGTGGACTTGCCCCCGCTCCATTACAGACTTTATTAAAATAAAGACTGTCAGTGGGGTGGGAACTAGGGCCACAGCCCGGGGGAACTGTGAGGTCCCACACAGACAGTCAGAGGCACTAAGTTCTGGAACAGTCTCCCATTATCAGTAAGTGTCACCTGTAACCTTAACCCCAACCCTAACACTAGGGACTACAGATGGAAATGAGCCTTTTTGCTATAATCTGGCATATTTACATTACAGTGTTGTAGATGTTCATTAATATGCACTGTCCCTATTAAATAAAAAAAAAAAAAAAAAAAGGTCTTATTATGTTTGTACAAACAATCCTGTTTTTTTTGTTTTGTTTTGTTTTGTTTTGTTTTTTTGCTATTTTATCCATTAATTAATTCCTATTCCTAAAATGGTGCCTGGCTTAAAATTTGCTCCTATAACTGCTAGCCTCTTGAGCTTCATTTGACTGGAGCCAAATGCTATTTGCACACTCCCTTTGCCCACTTCTTTATGTAGTCTATGGTCAATACATCCGCCCTAAAGTGTTCCACTGCGGATTTATATATGAACTAGGGTCCAGGACAGGTTGAACTGGTAATGCTCCTTAAAGCCTGAAACTCACTCCCTTGTCTATAGTAAAAATAGGATTAATTCATGCAAGTCAAATAAGATGGAAGGTAAATAAAAGAGGACATCTTTGATTTTGATACTAAGGAATAGACTTGAAGAGAAGAGACTCGATTCTGATACCACAATGATATTAAAAAATACTCCATTCAGTATTCCCATATGTCTTGTATGTGTGTAATGCCTCAGTGGCCCAGGTACTGTAGGTTCATAGTGGTCCGTGTGTATATTAGTCTATGTGCTCTTATACTTGTTCTGATACAGATCAACGTCATTCTAAACCTATTCAGGAAAGTTAATTTCTGTCCTGTTAATGTGACTTTTTTAGTGTATAACTGTGTAAAATGAGTGTCTAGTTTTGATACTTGTATCAGTTAGTGTCCAATTTTCGAGTGTATTTGTGAAAGTGAAGAAGGGACAATGGATGGAAACTAGTCCAGGGATAAAATCTTTTTCTTATGTTCATTAACATGCAGTGTCCGGACCAAATAAGTACACAATAGTAGGCCTCAAAAGTCTGCTGTATACACACGGAATACACATCCAGTGTGTTTGGGCCTTATGGGAATGTCTCAAACACACTCTTGTTTCTTAGACACAAGTGTAACAACAACAGTAACAGATTTCACTTGTTTTACTCAGCAATCACGTCAGAAATTGAGGGCAGGGGCCAATACAAGTCTATGGGAGATTCCCTGTTTTTAAAGAACTCTCCAAACTTCTGATGCACAAATGTTGAACCTTCTCATTATTTGTTTGGGATTGGCTCCACAAAATTCATCGTATGAATATTATGTCCTTTGAACTGTCATGTCTTTGGGGCTCAATAGTGGCACCACTTTCTAAAGATACAGTGAAAAAATCATTTGACTTTAGTTTATTTAGAAAATGCTGAACATTGTACCAGTTTGTTTCTGTGGATAGGCCCAGTAATGAGACATGAACCAATAACCTGGTCAAATTTGCATCTGACAGTTTCACAGCAAACTCTACCTAAAAGCTGATCTGTCTCAGCTCAGCTTAAACAACTGTAATGCTAAACACAACAGTAACAATAAACTTGACACTGCGACATCCATAGTTCAGATAAAGTATGGTAGATCCATCAAACTCTGTGGGCCATAGTAAAATAGTCTGTTAGCACAACTCCTGTTCAAACATAGTCCTCTCTGCTGCTGTGTCGCCAAGGCAACGCCCAGAGGAGCAGAGGTTCCTGGAAGTGGTAGCCCTGACTTCTTTTGTGCCCAGTGTACATGGACCCTCTCTGGGCCCATAGTGATTGAGCTCTCTGTGCTCAGGGATTATAAAGACTGGTTCATCCAGCGTCATTATGTCCTCCACTCTTTCAAAATCTATTTACCCAAAGTCTTACAATGTTTAACATGATCAACTAATGCAGAGTGGAGCTGTTCCAGTTACTGCACTGTTTGCAGACCACTATAAACCAAAAATATACACTTGTTTTCAGACATACCTGAGATAAAAACAAAAAAAAACCCAAAACAAAACAAATCAAAAAACTGCTGCACCTATACCAGTACTGGCATCAAGTGACAACACTGATCCAGTGGCCTGTATTAGATGAGGCATTGTTGGGTCATTGGACATTAGTCATCTGTTGAACCTGTTTTGTCTTTTATTTTTAGTGCTGTTTCATAATTGCCTGAAGAATTAATAGTGCTTGCTTATCATAACTGAATAACTGAAGTTTACACAGTCCAAATTTTGGACATGTCATCTCATTCCATGGTTTGTCTTTATGTTTACTACTTTCTGCAGTGTAGATACAAACTGAAGACATCAAATATATGATGTAAGATCTGTGGAATTATGTAGTTAAGAAAAAAAGTTTAAAACGTTATATATTTTAGATAAAAAATTTCTCAAAGTATCCTCTTGTTACTTTATTGACAGCGCTGTAAACCCTTGGCTTCATGATGAAGTCTCCTGAAATGGTTTTGACATATTGGAATTATTTTAATTGGAGAACAAAAATTGTGTTTCAGCTTCCTGATATATGCAACATTTTGAGGACTTTTTCTATTCAAAAGATATAATATTTTGTTATTGTTAATTGGTATGACAACAGTCCTAATTTTTCTTCATTATGCGTGTGTCAGTTCTGCACAGGAGCCCTTGGTCACAGCGCGTCCACGGTCAGGGAGGCAGCCGTCCGGATCATCCTGTCCATGTACCAGCAGCACGGGGCCCAGCTTCTCCGGTACCTGCCCCCCAACGACCACGCCACACACAAGAACTTCATCTACAAGAGGATCTTTGAAGGTTTCGCCCAGATTGATGGGACTGTGGCAGACGCACATGTGAGTGCTGACTTTGGGAGGGTCCTCAGTCATTTGTGTGCAAGATTTGTAATGAACTAGACCAAGTGCTTTTTACTCCTAGTACCCTCTGAAATATTTGACTTTCATTCCTAGTACCCTCTGAAATATTTGACTTTCATTCCTAGTACCCCCTGAAATATTTGACTTTCACTCCTAGTACCCTTGGAAATATTTGACTTTCACTCCTAGTACCCTTGGAAATATTTGACTTTCAGTCCTAGTACCCTCTGAAATATTTGACTTTCAGTCCTAGTACCCTCTGAAATATTTGACTTTTACTCCTCTGAAATATTTGATTTTCACTCTTAGTACCCTCTGAAACATTTGACTTTCATTCCTAGTACCCCCTGAAATATTTGACTTTCACTCCTAGTACCCTTGGAAATATTTGACTTTCAGTCCTAGTACCCTCTGAAATATTTGACTTTCAGTCCTAGTACCCTCTGAAATATTTGACTTTTACTCCTCTGAAATATTTGATTTTCACTCTTAGTACCCTCTGAAACATTTGACTTTCACTCCTAGTACCCCTTGAAATATTTGACTTTCACTCCTAGTACCCCTTGAAATATTTGAATTTCACTCCTAGTACCCTCTGAAATATTTGATTTTCACTCTTAGTACCCTCTGAAACATTTGACTTTCACTCCTAGTACCCTCTGAAACATTTGACTTTCACTCCTAGTACCCTCTGAAACATTTGACTTTCACTCCTAGTACCATCTGAAACATTTAACTTTCAGTCCTAGTACCCTCTGAAATATTTGACTTTCACTCCTAGTACCCTCTGAAACATTTGACTTTCAGTCCTAGTACCCTCTGAAATATTTGACTTTCACTCCTAGTACCCTCTGAAACATTTGACTTTCACTCCTAGTACCCCTTGAAATATTTGACTTTCACTCCTAGTACCCCTTGAAATATTTGAATTTCACTCCTAGTACCCACTGAAATATTAGATTTTCACTTTTAGTACCCTCTGAAACATTTGACTTTCACTCCTAGTACCATCTGAAACATTTAACTTTCAGTCCTAGTACCCTCTGAAATATTTGACTTTCACTCCTAGTACCATCTGAAACATTTAACTTTCAGTCTTAGTACCCTCTGAAATATTTGACTTTCACTCCTAGTACCGTCTGAAATATCTGACTTTTACTTCTCATACCCTTGGAAATATCTGACTTTCACTCTTAGTACCATCTGAAATATTAGACTTTTACACCTAGTACCCTCTGAAATATTTGACTGTCACTCCTAGTACCCTCTGAAATATTTGACTTTTACGCCTAGTACCCTCTGAAATATTTGACTTTCACTCCTAGTACCCTCTGAAATATTTGACTTTTACGCCTAGTACCCTCTGAAATATTTGACTTTCACTCCTAGTACTCTCTGAAATATTTGACTTTTACGCCTAGTACCCTCTGAAATATTTGACTTTCACTCAAACATTTGATTTTCACTCCTAGTACCCTCTGAAAGATATGATTTTCACTCCTAGTACCCTCTGAAATATTTTATTTAATCCTGACTGACAGACTCTACCTGATATGACTAAATGCAGACTTCAAGACTAAACCTGGACTAAACCAGGACTAAACCAAAACATACAAAATTCTAAACAAGAGCTAAATTCAGATTTCCCGAATCATTAAAGGTAGGCTGTACCTGACTTTTACTTTCTTAGGTTATTCCCCATGTACCTTTTGAATTTAAAGCATCCTCATCATTCAGTGCAGTCAGTTTATCATTTTTTTTACATTTCTCAGAGACCAGAGAAGAGTTTTGATGTCACGGTAAAGCCATCACAACAGCTAGCATACTAACTGTGCACTTCCTGATAATCAGACAATAAGATACTTTCTATTAGAAGCAGACAATACACAGTAGATTTTGGCCTCAAGAGCTATAATTATAAGTAACTGTATTCCGTTACAGTTACAGTTTCAATGAGTGGTAATTGGATTACAGTTACTTTGCTGAAATAAGTGGATTACAAGGCGGTATTTTCCTGTTTTCACATTTTGTGCTACATCCCATTTATTTATTTTTTTATTTCGGTAATTCCACTCATTGTTGGAAACCCAAACAGAACGCGACAGTAAGAGCGATGTAAACGTCATGTTAAAGTTGGCGGTGTCAGTCACACAGTGGAAGCAGCAGTGCATTGGTAAAAACGCATTTGTGTCTTGGAAATTCTTCTCCCGATGTGAGATATATATTAAAAAAAAATATATATAAAATCGCCTACAACTTAAATGTGAAACAGGAGCTACTGGCACTGGTGAAAACAACCTGCATAGACTCTGCACTATATCTGCACTACTGTCCTATACACAAACACACAAACACACACAAACACACACAAACACACACCATCATCGTCATCAACCTGAGAACCCGCGGACCACGTCTCCTTCCGTAGTTACAGCGCGGACACCGACGTCTCGTGCGCCGCGTGTGGACCATGTTTTCTCGCGTAAACCGCGCTTCCTCCTGTGCACCTCTAGACCAGAACTAACACCAGGACTAAAACAGGACTAAACCAGGACTAAAGCAGGACTGAACCAGGTTTAAACTAGGACTAAACCACGACTAAACCAGAATTAAAGACCTGGTCTAGACCTGGTCTAAACCAGGTCTAAAATCAGGAGTAAACCAGGTCTAAAAATCAGGACTAAACCAGGACTAAACCAGGTCTAAACAACATGACACCTAACAGTAGGTTGACATAATTTAAGGTGATGTCATATAAAAAATTATTTCTCTATCAATAATATTTTTTAATATGGTGAAGGAAAGGCTGATCTTGTTTCTGTCTTTTAACAGACAAAACCTCTTATGTTAAGATATCCTGGTCTTTGTTTCTCTACAGCAAACAGTCGCTTATTCATGAGACTTGGGCTCAGACAATTTGAAGACAACAAACAAGAATTTTCAGGATGTGGTTGCTACATTCATGTCGTTTAAAAAACATGACAATATCAAGTAATCCAAAGTAATCAGATTACGTTACTCACTTTAAGTAATTTAATGGATTACGTTACAAACTACATTTTGGGGTGTGTAATCTGTAATCTGTAGGGGATTACATTTTAAAAGTAACCTTCCCAACACTGGTGAGGACTAATGAGGACTAGCCGGAACATGAATTGATTTGATTATAAATAAACTGGTGCAAGGGAAAATAGTATCAGGGGTGTGGTTGGTGATCTCCTTCCAGCTGCAGAGAGCCAATCCTTTGTCAGTCAAAGCATGTGTTTTGGAGCAGACGGGAAACTTTAGAGGAAGTGCGGAAGATCATTTGTTTCATTAGATTTTGAATTTGAAATGCAGTTGAAATCCACTTTCTCACTTTTAATTTTTTAACTTTAAAATGTTAAATTATTTGTATTCTAAATTTTAGTTGGCGACATTGTAAGTGATCATTTTCAAATGGTTGAAAATTCAGTATAAAAAAATTACCTTTTAAGTATTCATGAGAAATATTTTCAAGCCCTCAAATTCAACAGTCAAAATTCGGCGTGTAAAAAGTATAGAGTAAAACATTTGCAGGAAAGATCCAAGATGCCACGGCCTAAAGAATCGATCCAAAGTGATCCGACCTAATTTAGTAACAAGCAGGAAATGTTGCAGTGAAGCAATCTGATTGGTCAGAATTAAACTTATCAAAACTTCATCTCTTTGATTTGTTAAGTGTAAACCCCGCCCACAGATGAGAACGGCCAATAGGAAAAAGCCACTGTCCTGCTCACTCACACAGGATCGATTACTTCTGCCTTGGCATCTTGGATCTTTGTTGTGAAAATTTTGTGTGCGAATTTTACACTCTGGATTTTGACTGTTGAATTTGAGGGCTTGAAAATATCTGTGCTAAATATTTAAAAGGTGAAATTTTTATTTTGACTTTGAAGCATATGTGTACTTAAAATTTCAGAAACTAAAATTCAGAATAATTCAAACAAATTTTTCAGTGTTAGAGTTAAAATTTTTAAAAATTCAAAGTGAGAATTTGGGCTATTTTTTGTTATTTTTTGTGCATTGATTAAAAGTCTGACTTGTTTGTGTTCATAAAATTAATACAGATTTTTGAATTTAAAAAAATTATTGAGTTGAAAATCAGGATACATCAACATGAGGTAAACAAACAAACAAACAAACAAAAAAAATCATGATTCTTTTTTTGCCATATCTCCCAGTCTTAATTTTGGTCTCGAATTGAGGGGACCTGTACAATACATCCATCACGAATTTCTGACTTCTGATCATTGTGCAATACATACTGGGGAGGATGTTCCGAGCATCAAACCGCCATGTTTGTTTTCCCAGTGGGATGTGTCTATTGACAAAGAGGGATGCGTATTGACAAAGCCGATCTTTGAACCATATCACTTTTGTTTCTGATTCTGATATTGTCATATTTTAGTTTTGGGATTCAGACATCGTTAATTGTGTGGTTGTTGGATCCTAACAGCGGAAAACGGCTTGAGAAATTTGTTTGTGAACTTCATAAATGCAAAAGGGAATCAGATCTGTGTGACTGCAAACCTCTGTTCAAACTGTTTCCCTTCCCAACGGAACTGAAAAATAGTGAAAGGTGAAGGCGATGGGCAGGATTGATCCACGGGAAATATGAAAAAGGAAAAATTTCACTGCCTTAATCATCCTGAGTTAGCAGTGAACATTTTGTATGTGGAGCCATCAAAGCAAAATCCCGAATCCTCACTCCACCTTGGTTACGAATTTAAAAAGTCAACGCCAAAGCGAAAGGCACCAGCTGTTCACCAAGAAACACATTCCACTGCAAAGCGAACAATATCTGTTTGACTTTTGTACCTCTCTCTTAACAAATGGGATTTTGCATTGTTGATGCTCCACATACAAAACGTTCGCTGAAAACTTGGGATGATTTAGGCAGTCAAAGGTTTCCGTTTTCATCGTTCCTGTGGATCAATCCTGCCCATCACCTTCACCTTTCACTATTTGTCATTTCCGTTGGGAAGAGAAACAGTTTGAACAGAGGTTTGCAGTCACACACATCTGATTCCCTTTTGCATTTATGGAGTTCTCAAACTTCTGAAGCCCATTTCTCAAGCCATTTTCCACTGTTAGAACATCCAGCAACCACACAATTACGATGTCCGAATCCCAAAACTAAAATATGACAATATCAGAACCAGAAACAGAAGTGATATGGTTCAAAAGACTTGAAAAGATCGACTTTGTCAATAGACGCCTCCCACTGGGAAAACAAACATGGAGGTTTGATGCTCACTTTTTTTGGAAAATCCTTCCCAGTATGCATTGCGCAATGACCAGAAGTCCGAGATTCTTGATGCGTCTATTGTTAGAGCCTCAAATATACACAACTAGTAGCCTAAAGTTGTAATGCCCAGTAACACCAATCAATCAGTATATCTGCGTAAAGTAGTACACACTCTCACATCATGGGGGCTTGCTTCCCTCATGGGGACAAAAATCAAGTCTCAATGATGTAACCTTTTATAATTAGATCAGCAACATGGTTTAAAGTTCAGACATGGGATAAAATAGGTTGAAGAGACAGTATTATGCTTTTTTTAAATTTTTTTAGCAACTTCACAAACTTGATGCACACTTGTGCGCTGAAGGGGAAGTGACAATGCAGAAAGCAAAGTGAGGGGAAACTCAGTGTGTCACAAACAAAAGTGAAACTTATAAAACATATTACATACAATACTGTTTTTTTTTTTGTTATGTGTTGGCAGTTCATTCCTGACATAAAATACCCTGTCTTTAAGGTTAGGTTAAAGTTACACAAGGATGGACAATGGACTCCGTCTCCAGGAAATTAATGTAATTCAGTGTACAAGAAGGATGTAAACCTGTGTGTGTGTCTGTCTGTGTGTCTGTGTGTGTGTGTGTGTGCACAGGGGACAGGAGAGCCCCAGAAGTCAGCTCAGTCTCTCCAGGAGCAGCTGGTCACCTTCAAGGAAATCACTGTGAGTCTGTGCACCATCCAAGTGCCGTGAGATCAGCTCAGGGCGCGGACACGCTTGTGATCTCACCAGGCTAACGCTAATGCTCCATTTCCAGTCATGTCTAATATTCTGCTGTGTGATTTAAGGACAAGAAGAAAAGCACTGGAGTCCAAAGAGGAACAGCCAAAGAGGAGGAGGCCCGGAGAACCACTCGAGCCAGTACGTACATCATCCACATGCTTTGGACTGGAATGTGTTGTTTTTATGTTAGCCGTGCTGCTAATGTCTCTTTAGGAAATACTTCACTCCCCAATGTTGCCAGTGGAGGGCGCACTTGTCTTGTGTTGAAATATATACCGTATTTTTCAGACTATAAGTCGCTCTGGAGTATAAGTCACACCGGCCAAAAAATGCGCAATGAAGAAGAAAAAAACATATATAAGTCGCACTTTTGGGGGGGAAATTTATTTTATAAAATCAGAGACCAGGAACCAACATTTTATCTTGAAAGTCAAGTTCTAGTAATAACAATAGAACAGAGAACAACAGACTGTTAACGTCACATATGAACAGTTCTTCAGATAAACTATAACATAAACAACAGAACAGAACAAGTTTACCAAACTCTCCATCTCACTCCAAATCACTAAATCCATTCAATTCTTCATCCTCGGTGTCACTTCTGAGCAACTCTGCGACCTCCGGAGGTAAACGGAGAGCCACTTCCTCTTCTGTGTAGCTGTCGTCAGACTCAGCATCAGTTCCAGTTACAAATATTCCGGGCTTTCTGAATCTCGACAGGATGGTTTCAGTTGTCACTGAAGTCCAGGCTTTGTCCATCCATCCAGTGACTTCCAGGAAAGTTACATGGTGCACCCTCCTTGTTATCGTGAAGCTGTGTTCTCCATCCCTGCTTTCCGCCAGTCCCTCACAAGTTTCTTGCTCAATCCAAACTTTCTTTCTGCGGCTCGATTATTGTTTTCAGCTGCACATTTCACTACTTGCACTACGCACCTTAAGTAACTTAATGGATTACATTACAAACTACATTTTGGAGTATGTAATATGTAATCTGTAGAGGAATACATTTTGAAAGGAACCTTCCCAAAACTGGATGGAGAAAGTGTTGCAGAACAATTTCCTAATACGAAATTGAACCTACTACATTTCTTTCTT
The DNA here is from genome assembly GCF_026225935.1 of Boleophthalmus pectinirostris. NCBI lineage: Eukaryota > Metazoa > Chordata > Actinopteri > Gobiiformes > Gobiidae > Boleophthalmus > Boleophthalmus pectinirostris. Next base: position 40,302,898 of record NW_026571515.1, on the reverse strand, counting down.
TCTTTGTGTTTCCAGCTCTCCCAAAGATGCAGAAGCAGACGCCGCAAGTTGCTGATACTCCTGATTCTGCTGGTAACTATTTAGACAGGTAAGTGTCAGTAAGACAAGTAAGACAAGTAAGAATGCAATATGCAAGACATGAAGCTTTCTGTCTTTAATATTTTCATTAAATGTTTCCAAACTATTATATTAGCAAGTAAAAAGTGCTTTTCCACTTATGTTTTTTTTTTTTTTTTTTGTAGGTTTAGTAAAATGTTGTTGTTTTTTTTTATTATGGGTGTGTTTAATTTTTTTGTTTTTTTTCATTATGGGTGTGTTTATTGCACATAAAAACATAGAAAGGCCTGTGTCCTTACTGTGAGCAGGCTTGCGTCTCCACAAGGAATTGTTTCCAAGGAATTGTTGTTCTTTTGGCTGTAATCTACTCATCTACAGTATGGCATTAAACGTCTCTATCAAGGGTGTAGGTTTGCATAAGGAAGTTAAGAACATGTCACAACCAATATTTGGGGAAGACAAAATAGTCCCTACCAATATTTGCCATTGTGGAAGTTGTGCATAATAAAAAAGGAGCCGACAACTTCTCATATTTCAGACACAAAAAGTCGTGTGTCGCTTTATTAACTGAACTCACAAGTTCAGAAACGGCTAATAATGGTAAACAGAACAGCGTGCCTCAAACAGCAATGGGTCTTAAAGGGACCGCAACTATACTGTATATAGAGCACAAACCGAAAAACTGAACACTGAACGTAGGTAAACATGTAACTTATGTGTTTCCAGTTAGCAGTGAATTATGTATGTAAACATGTATGCTAAAGGCACTACACCATACACAAAAATATCAATTTATTCAGATATTTTTCCAAACTCAGTAGTATTAATTGGAGATGTTTTAGTTTAGTTTCACATTTAGTTTATGAGACGTTCTGAGATGAATTCATATTTCATTGGCTGCAACAGAGTGATGTCATTAGTGGAGCCAGGAGCCTAAACTGGGGAAGCGACAGGACAGGGCCGCACCTGAAGATGGCGGCTTGAGCAGGCGTGAGTGAAGACGCTGCACCAAACTTTGAAAACTTTTCAAAAGGAATTTACTTGGCTTCATCTTCAATTAAACTTGTCTTGCTCCACATATAAAATGTTCGCTGCAAACTCGGGATGATTTAGTCAGTCAAAGGTTTCCTTTTTGGTCCTTCCCGTGGATCAATCCTGCCCATCACCTTCACCTTTCACTATTTTTCAATTCCGTTGGGAAGGGAAACAGTTTGAACAGAGGTTTGCAGTCACACACATCTGATTCCCTTTTGCATCTATGGAGTTCGCAAATACATTCCTTGAGCCGTTTTCTGCTGTTAGAATCCAACAACCACACAATTACGATGTCCGAATCCCAAAACTAAAATATGACAATATCAGAACCAGAAACAAAAGCGATATGGTTCAAAAGACTAGAAAAGATTGGCTTTGTCAATAGACACATCCCACTGGGAAAACAAACATGGCAGTTTGATGCTCACTTTTTCGAAAAATCCATCCCCGGATGCATTGCGCAATGACCGGAAGTCCGAGATTCTTGATGCGTGTATTCCATTAAAAAATTTACGGACATGACGTCACAAATATCTCATCACCAACAAGCAAAGGGAGATCTGCTACAAACTTCTACATCGCTGTTATCCTCTAAAGAATCATCTTAGAAGGACAATGGACACAAACAGAAAAATGAAACCACCTCTCACTTATTTTGGACCTGCCCAGATTCTGTGTGTTTCTGGATAAAATTCATAAAACACTTGGTCTCTATCTTCATGGTTCAGAGGATTTTAACTTTCAATTTCCCTGGAACCATGCAGTTGACTTTCCACCTCCAGAAAGTGACATATGTTTACTTTAAAGTCTTTGTTGAGAATGCGGTCACGAGAGAGCGACAGTGGTATACAGTTACAACACAGTACTGATAATCTTCTTGACTTTTGCCTTCTGTAGTCTGTGTGTTTTCTGTGGGCGGAGGGACGAGGCCTTCACTGAGGACGGACTGGACCGGCACTACTGGAAGCACTGCCCCATGCTGCGCCTCTGTGACCACTGCAAACAGGTACTCCCTCTCTCTGACCACTGCACACAGGCACTCACACTCTCTGACCGCTGTCAAACAGGTACTCACTCTCTCTCTGACCGCTGTCAAACAGGTACTCACTCTCTCTCTGACCGCTGTCAAACAGGTACTCACTCTCTCTCTGACCGCTGTCAAACAGGTACTCACTCTCTCTGACCGCTGTCAAACAGGTACTCACTCTCTCTCTGACCGCTGTCAAACAGGTACTCACTCTCTCTCTGACCGCTGTCAAACAGGTACTCTCTCTCTCTGACCGCTGTCAAACAGGTACTCACTCTCTCTGACCACTGCAAACAGGTACTCACTCTCTCTGACCACTGCAAACAGGTACTCACTCTCTGACCACTGCAAACAGGTACTCACTCTCTCTGACCACTGCACACAGGCACTCACACTCTCTGACCGCTGTCAAACAGGTACTCACTCTCTCTGACCACTGCAAACAGGTACTCACTCTCTCTGACCACTGCAAACAGGTACTCACTCTCTCTGACCACTGCAAACAGGTACTCACTCTCTCTGACCGCTGTACAAAGGCACTCACTTTCTCTGACCACTGCACACAGGTACTCACTCTCTCTGACCACTGCAAACAGGTACTCACTCTCTCTGACCACTGCAAACAGGTACTCACTCTCTCTGACCGCTGTCAAACAGGTACTCACTCTCTCTCTGACCGCTGTCAAACAGGTACTCACTCTCTCTGACCACTGTCAAACAGGTACTCACTCTCTCGCTGACTACTGCAAACAGGTACTCACTCTCTCTGACCACTGCACACAGGTACTCTCTCTCTCTGATCACTGCAACAGGTACTCACTCTCTCTGACCACTGCACAACAGGCACTCACACTCTCTGACCGCTGTCAAACAGGTACTCACTCTCTCTCTGACCGCTGTCAAACAGGTACTCACTCTCTCTGACCACTGTCAAACAGGTACTCACTCTCTCTGACCACTGCAAACAGGTACTCACTCTCTCTCTGACCACTGCAAACAGGTACTCACTCTCTCTGACTGCTGTACAAAGGCACTCACTCTCTCTGACCACTGCAACAGGTACTCTCTCTCTCTGACCACTGCAAACAGGTACTCACTCTCTCTGACCACTGCACACAGGCACTCACTCTCTCTGACCGCTGTCAAACAGGTACTCACTCTCTCTCTGACCACTGTCAAACAGGTACTCACTCTCTCTCTGACCGCTGTCAAACAGGTACTCACTCTCTCGCTGACTACTGCAAACAGGTACTCACTCTCTCTGACCACTGCAAACAGGTACTCTCTCTCTCTGACCACTGCAAACAGGTACTCACTCTCTCTCTGACCACTGCAAACAGGTACTCACTCTCTCTGACCGCTGCAAACAGGTACTCACTCTCTCTCTGACCGCTGTCAAACAGGTACTCACTCTCTCTGACCACTGCAAACAGGTACTCACTCTCTCTCTGACCACTGCAAACAGGTACTCACTCTCTCTGACCACTGCAAACAGGTACTCACTCTCTCTGACCGCTGTCAAACAGGTACTCACTCTCTCTGACCGCTGCAAACAGGTACTCACTCTCTCTGACCGCTGTCAAACAGGTACTCACTCTCTCTGACCACTGCAAACAGGTACTCACTCTCTCTGACCACTGCAAACAGGTACTCACTCTCTCTGACCACTGCAAACAGGTACTCACTCTCTCTGACCGCTGTCAAACAGGTACTCACTCTCTCTGACCGCTGCAAACAGGTACTCACTCTCTCTGACCACTGCAAACAGGTACTCACTCTCTCTGACCACTGCAAACAGGTACTCACTCTTCTCTGACCACTGCAAACAGGTACTCACTCTCTCTGACCGCTGTCAAACAGGTACTCACTCTCTCTGACCGCTGTCAAACAGGTACTCACTCTCTCTGACCACTGCAAACAGGTACTCACTCTCTCTGACCACTGCAAACAGGTACTCACTCTCTCTGACCACTGCAAACAGGTACTCACTCTCTCTCTGACCACTGCAAACAGGTACTCACTCTCTCTGACCACTGCAAACAGTACTCTCTCTCTGACCACTGCAAACAGGTACTCACTCTCTCTGACCACTGCAAACAGGTACTCACTCTCTCTGACCACTGCAAACAGGTACTCACTCTCTCTGACCACTGCAAACAGGTACTAAAAAAAAGCTGTGGTACAAAGCAAGAAAAATATCTGACGAAGGCTTTTTTTTGTCGAAACGTTATTTCAGAATAAAAAAGCTTTTGGACACCGGCCGTCTGAGTGTGCTATGCATTTTTTCACTTCTATCTTTCTGTTCCTTACATTTGCACCTGTACAAGAACTTCGGTGTGGGTTTTCTGTTTTATTTGATATTTCAATACCATGGCATATGTTTCCCTCATATCCAATATTATTTTTTCTCTTATGAGGTGGATTACCAAAAAACTCCATCCATGTGCTCCTGGTCCAGCCCTTCCGTCAAATTTTAGAACTGTTTGTGGTCCATGAGTCAAAAGTTTTCCCACCCCTGCCCTATTCAAACCCTCTTTATGTGTAGCTGTAAGATTCTGTGCACACGATAATCTTTCATACATGTACAAAAGCATTATACAAAACAATACACTACAACTCCACAAAGCTGATGTGATGCGCAGTAGTTTCATTACTGGGAAGCACCTCCTCTTTAAACGTTTATTGATTTCTTTAACCAAATAAATGTCAGGTTGTTCTTAAAAAAAACATGTTTAAGTGGTAAAGTGTATTATATTTATCCTCCATGGTAATAAACATTTCATTGTCCATCACAAGCACAGCAGCACAGGGTTTACGCCAATGTGGTTTTTTTAGAGAACTTATTTATTTCGAATTGTTATATTTTAAAGCATGTCTGACACTATGCACTTATTTCCTGTCATACTTCCTCTTTGAAACTTCTTTGTTAGAAATAATTCCAGAAGCTTCTCATATTAATCTTCTCTATTCAACAGACAAAAATCACATCTTTGAGGCCGAATAGTGGCACCAATTTATGAAGCTAATGTGAAAAAATCATTTCACTTTAGTTTATTATTCTTGGCAGAAAAGACGCTGAACTTGGTGTCAGTTTTTGTTTCTTGTGCATAGGCCCAGTAGTTATAGAAATATGAACCGGTGAATAGGTTAAACTAGAGGGATTCTAGCAGCTTTAAAGGTGCTATACTACACATAAAAACAAACCTTGAGCTGTGTTTTGTTTCATTCATGCATGTTTGAGTACTCCCAGAGCTGAAAAGTCATCAGGTGGCAGTGTTGGGGAGTAACAGATAACATGTACCAGAGTTACATAATCAAAGTACAAATTATGCGTAACTGTATTCAGTTACAGTTACTGTTTAAGTGACTGGTAATTAGATTACAGTTACTTGGTTGAAATAAATGGATTACACAGAGGTATTTTCCTGTTTTCACAATTTTTTATTTTTTTTGGTAATTCCACTCCTCATTGCCTGGACACTAAACCGGGTCTAAACCAGGTCTAAACCCAGGTCCAAATCAGGTCTAAACTAGGTCTAAACTAGGACTAAACCAGGACTAAACCAGGACTAAAACCAGGTCTAAAACCAGGTCTAAACCAGATCTAAACCAGGACTAAACCAAGACTAAACCAAGACTAAACCAGGACTAAACCAGGACTAAACCAGAACTAAAACCAGGTCTAAACCAGATCTAAACCAGGACTAAACCAAGACTAAACCAGGACTAAAACCATAACTAAACCAGGACTAAAACCAGGACTAAAACCAGGTCTAAACCAGATCTAAACCAGGACTAAACCAAGACTAAACCAGGACTAAACCAGGACTAAAACCAAGACTAAACCAGGACTAAACCAGGACTAAAGCAGGACTAAAACCAGGTCTAAACTATGGATTTAACAGGACTAAACCATGCTGTGTGGACCATGTCTCCTCCTCTTCTATCAATAATATTTTTATTCTGGTTAAGTAAAGACTCTGCCTTTTTATTTTCTTTTAGCAGACAATGCACATTTACTGCATTGTCTTTAAAAAGAACCTAAGAAGTTAAAGACTCTGCCTTTTTATTTTCTTTTAGCAGACAAAACATCTTATGTGAATATTTCCTCGTCTTTGCTTCTCTACAGCAAATCAAGTAATCCAAAGTATTCAGATTACATTACTCACTTTAAGTAATTTAATGGATTCTGTTACAAACTACATTTTGGGGTATGTAATCTGTAATCTGTAAGGGAATACATTTTAAAAGTAACCTTCTCAACCCTGTCAGGTGATCAGGGTTGGGCTGAGTGCAATGCCCCCTAACCGGAAATGTATGGTGTTGTTTTCAGGTGGTAGAGATCTCCAGTCTGACAGAGCACCTGCTGGGGGAGTGTGACAATCAGGGCAGCTTCAGCCCGTGTCCCCGGTGCAGCGAGGCCGTGCCCCACGAGGAGCTCAGGGCCCACATGGAGGGGCCCCATTGCAACCGTGAGTGACCAGGGTCATTCTGATTTTACTCCCATGCTCAAGGGTCATATGGGTGAGAGAGGCTCAGTTGGTAGAGCTTCTGTCCACTGATCCGAAGGTTGACGAAAAATTGGTTGAGCGGTCAGATCCACTGACCTCTGATCCACTGGTGTAGCTTGTCCCACAGGTTAATAATAAAAGGAATTCCTGCTCGTGTGGTGCTACTTTGGTGTGAATCAGGGGTAATGGCACACGGGTTTTAAATGCCCCCTAATCAGAGGTTTATGGTGTTGTTTTCAGGTGGTGGAGATATCACAGTATTCGCATAATATAACTTCTTGGGTTCTTTTTAAAGACAATGCAGTAAAGTGTATTTACCTTGTTGACATGTTTCGGCTGCTGCTGCAAGCCATCTTCAGAAATGTCCCTGGTGTTGGTGGTGACTGGTGGTCAGCCTGATGGACCTGCAGGACCTGTTGGTGGTGACGTGTCGTATATCAGCTGTTGTTACTTCCTGTAGGTGTGGTCAGACCTGATGGACCTGCAGGTCGCTCAGACTGACCACGCCTCCCGTCGCCCGATGTTCTCTGGAGGAGGGTGTCCCAGGTGTGTGAAAGGAGGAACGCGGGTCATTGGATCGGAAAACAACAAGTTCAAACGCTGGATCAAGGAGGCCATTGAAATCAGGAAATGAGGCACGGACATCATTAACCGTGATGACGGCGGGTTCCTCCTTTCACACAACTGGGACACCCTCCTCCAGTGAACACCGGGCGATGGGAGGTGTGGTCAGTCTGAGCGACCTGCAGGTCCATCAGGCTGACCACCAGTCACCACCAACACCAGGGACATTTCTGAAGATGGCTTGCAGCTAGCAGCCGAAACATGTCAACAAGGTAAATACACTTTACTGCATTGTCTTTAAAAAGAAGCCAAGAAGTTAAAGTATATAAGAAGACAAAATGAACATCTTTTGCTTGATTCGCATAATATGTTGTGCAGGCCCTCTGTCGATCAGCATGCTGTTACCATGATTCCACAATGCTCTAGTCTGGACTTTCCCTTCCCTTAAAATTGAAATATGCAGCTTTTCACTTTGAACGTCCCCCATCTTCTTTATTCCCTGTCCGTCTTTCCTTCAGAAATGCCATGATCTGACCAATGTCTGAGTTGTAGCTTGGAATAGTGTGGGCACCTGCTTGCATGAGGTAAATATGTTTAATGCCATACTGTGTAACATCCACGTGCCCAATAACACTCCATGGAGACAAGGAAATGGCAGACTCTCCACCAGAAAAGTTACAGAGAGCACCGTTAATAAATCACAATAAACAATGAAGTGAAGTTCTATCGCACATTTTGATCTGTGTGTTCAGAAACAACAAGTTCAATCAGAGACAGCAACCTGGTCCCCATGAGGCGTCGGTGGGTCAGTTCATCACCACAGAAGCAGTTTATGAAGAGCCCAGCCCATATTACATGATCATTATATCCACAATGAAATGTGTGTATGTGTACAGGCCCATGAACATTTGTGTGATGTTGGTCACACATGAGAATGTCTGTTTTTATTAGTGTGGAACCAAAATGTCATTTTTCATGAGTTGTGTATGTGTTAGTTGTGTGACTGTAGATCAGTGTGTTGTGCATCACCAGAAAAACAAGAAATGGAAATTGTTTTCATTCCAATTAGAATTTTAACGGCATACACTGAAAGAGAAAGGAACTGTTATAATTAGTGATTATCTCGAAAACTATGAATATTTTACGAATCAAATGCATAGAACTATAAATAGATAATATTTTTTCTGAGATTTTGAGACGCTCCCGTTGCTCGAGCTCCATCCTTTGCGGAGTTATGACCAAAAACACATATTTGACCTGGTTACCTTGACCGGTTTCAACCTGTAACATACAGTGTACCCCGGTTATGTGTGGGCTAACGTGTGATGATTGGGTGAATATTCAGAAATTGCCGAAATTGCCGATCCTTCACAATGGCGTGACCTTTCAATTGACCCATGTTACCTCAAATGACTTTGGATCGTCACCAAACTTTCTTTTTTTTGGCATCGGGTACGGGGGCTTGACCCACGTACCAAATCTGGTGAAGATCGGTTCATAAATGGCGGAATTATCGCGGGTGGACAGACACAGACACACGCACACACAGGGTGAATACAAACCCTGGTCAACTCTTTGGGGACCAGGTAACAACAGCTTTTTATGATTAAAGATGTTTCAGGAACTCGCAAGTTGGTGTTTTTTGTGCAGAAAACTGGAAGTCATAGATAAAAAAGGAAGTCTGAAAGGTTGTGTATTGCTCAATTGTAACAACTGTGATGTCTGACAGCATATAATATAATAGGCTTTGTGTTTTGGTTCTCTGTTCTGTTCAACATTTGATTATCATCATATCATAGACGTTTCACTGAGCGTAATGTTAAACAAATGGAGATTTTAAGATGCTTTAACCTTTTTACATAGTTTTTGACCACTGTTTTGTCCAGAAGTGGTCCAAAGTAGAAAAGGTCTCAAAGTAGTGCTGAGAAAATGAATCTATTTTGCCCATGTCATATAGTTTCTTGTTTTGTTTCTTCTGTTCCATGAGTTTTATACTAGTTTTGCGTCATTTGTTTTAAATAATCCAAACTGCAGAACAATGCAAGTGGGTTTTTTTTTTCGCATCTATATTCTAATGTTGTTTCCTCATCACAAACAGACCTGGAGTTTTGTTTTGTTTCATTCACACATAACAGACAAATCCTCAATATTTTTAGGCTTTGTTCCTCTCGCAAATGGAAAACCCCATTTTCCACCTTGTGATGTCATGTGGAAGGAAGTGCTCCACTGTGTTTTTAAACTCCTAAAATTTCCGATCTCTACTGAACTAAAGATAAAAGGTAGCTTCTAACTTATAAACTACCACTACATAGCAATTTGAATGACACAAAACACAACTCCAGGTGTTTTTGAGGAGGTAACAATATTGTAACATGACATCATTCGTTCATTCGTTTTTTCAATATAAAACCAAAAATAAGAACTTGAAAAAATAACAGTTTTCTTCACTATTTGTCTCCAAAATCAAAATGAAAAAAACAGATAATTTGTTTTTCAGTTTTCGATTTTGTGTTTCAGTGAATAATAGGAAAAAAAACGGATAACGGCTGTTTCCTGTTTCCGTGACTTAAACTGCGATGCCAGACTTTTGCGCAGCATATGGACTGAACCAGGACTAAACCAGGACTAAACCAGGACTAAACTGTTTTCAGTCCTGGTCTGGTCCCGGTCTCGGTCCCGGTCTCGGTCCCGGTCTCGGTCCCGGTCTCGGTCCCGGTCTCGGTACCAGTCTCGGTTCCGGCCTGGTCCCAGTCTGGTCCCGATCTCAGTTCCAGTCTGGTCCCGGTATCAGTCCTGGTCTGATCCCGGTCTCAGTCCCGGTCTGATCGCAGTCTCAGTTCCAGTCTGATCCCGGTCTCAGTCCTGGTCTCAATCATGGCCTGGTCCTGGTCTGGTCCCAGCCTTAGTCCTGGTCTCAGTCCTGGTCTGGTCCTAGTCTGGTCCCGGTCCCGGTCTGGTCCCGGTCTGGTTCCGGTCCGGTCCCAGTCTCAATCCCGGTCTCAGTCCTGGTCCTGGGCTCAGTCTTGGTCTGGTCCCGGTCTCAGTCCTGGTCCTAGGCTCAGTCTCGGTCTGGTCCCGGTCTAAGTCCTGGTCTCAGTCCTGGTGTGGTTGCGGTCTGGACGGACCTGGTTTAATCCTGGTTCAGTCCTGGTTCAGTCCTGGTTCAGTCCTGGTTCAGTCCTGGTTCAGTCTGGCATTGCAGTTTAAGTCACGGAAACAGGAAACGGCCGTTATCCGTTTTTTCTATTATTCATTTAAACACAAAATTTAAACCTGAAAAAACTCATCGTTATCCATTTTTCATTTTGGTTTTGGAGACAAATAATGAAGAAATTTGTTTTTTCAAGTTCTTATTTTAGTTTTTATATTGAAAAATAAATGAACGAATGATAGATGGATTTGTTCACAAGAGTCAGTTTTGTGTCATATAGCAGTCTAAAGCGGTGTGTGTGCTGTGGGGATGTGTGGGAAACCTGTTGATAGGCCCAGGTGTGCTTGACCATATGTTTACATGAATTATTAACCATCCGGCTGCGTCACAGAGTGTACTTGTACGTGTGTGTCTGTCTAAGGTGTTGTGTTGCTCTGTTTCAGCCCCCAGCACTGGGAAAGCCTCCAACCACTGCCCCCTGTGCCACAGCAACTTCCAGCCTGGAGACGAGGTGAGGCCCCGGGCTCCGTGTGCACATGTGCAGAGAGCCGACGAGCTTTTCCCACCTGTGGGCACGAGGTCGTTGCTTTGCCTTGAATGTTTCAAAGTATAGCATCAAAGGCACTGGACCTAATTTTTACTGTTTTATAAAAGTTAAACACGGAAGTAGTTAATTTTAAACAGTTTACAGTGGTCCAAAGTCATTCCTCATTTACCTAATGCGCACTTCCTGATTATCAAACAATAAACTAGATGCAGACAGCACATAGTGGACTAACTTTGACTTCAAGAGCTGCTTATGCAATGAAAGTAACAAAAGCATTATATATTCAATCTCAGTGTTGGGGAGTAACAGATTACATGTACCGCCGTTACGTAATCAGGGTAGAAATTATGAGTAACTGTATTCGATTACAGTTACTGTTTCAATGAGTGGTATTTGGATTACAGTTACTTTGTTTAAATAAATGGATTACGGAAGGCGGTATTTTTCTGTTTTCACATTTTGAACTATATCCCTTTTTTTTATTTTTTTTTTATTTCGGTAATTCCACTCATTGCTAGAAACCCAAACAGAATGTGCGCAATAAGAGTTGTGTAAACGTCTTGTTGGTGTCAGTCACACACAGTGTTGGGAAGGTGACTTTTAAAATGTATTCCCCTACAGATTACAGATTACATACCCCAAAATATAGTTTGTAACGTGATCCATTAAATTACTTAAAGTGAGTAACGTAATCTGAATATTTTGGATTACTTGATTTGCTGTAGAGAAACAAAGACGAGGAAAACATAACATAAGATGTTTTGTTTGCTAAAAGTATATAAATAAAAAGCCCAGACTTTACTGAACCAAATTAAAAATATTATTGACAGAAGAGGAGGAGACACGTCCGCGCAGCATGATTTAGTCCTGTTTGACACAAAGTTTAGATCTGGTTTTGACCTGGTTTTAGTCCTGGTTTAGTCCTAGTTTAGACCTAGTTTAGACCTGGTTTTACTCCTGGTTTTAGACCTGGTTTTAGACCTGATTTTAGACCTGGGTTTAGACCAGGTTTAAACCAGGTTTTAGACCTGGTTTAGTGTCTGGCAATGAGTGGAATTACTGAAAAAAAAAGGGAAAAAAAAAAAAAGGAATATAGCCCAAAATGTGAAAACAGGAAAATAACGCCATGTAATCCGTTTATTTCAACAAAGTAACTGTAATCCAATTACCTCTCACTGAAACAGTAACTGTAACTGAATACAGTTACTCATAATTTGTACTCTGATTACGTAACTCCAGTACATGTAATCTGTTACTCCCCAACACTGGTCACACAACGGACGAGGTCGAGGAGCCAGAAAAACAGAGTCAGCAGTCCAAGGGCAAAAACGCATTTGTGTCTTGGAAATTCAGACATCACTTTGTATTTAAAGAAGAGAGGGACGGGCATGTGGTGGGCATGGTACACGGGGGGTACGCCGACCGCCCACTTCTCCTGACATGAGATATAAAAAAATAAAACAATAAAAAAATGTGTCTACAAGTTAAATATGAAACCGGAGCTACTGGCACTGGTGAAAACAACCTGCATAGACTCGTGATGTCTCATGATATCTAGTACTGTGACCTGCGACATGCTACATTCATGTAGTTTTAAAAACCATGACAATATCAAGTAATCCAAAGTATTCAGATTACGTTACTCACTTAAAGTCATTTAATGGATTATGTTAAAAACTACATTTTGGGGTATGTAATCTGTAATCTGTAGGGGAATACATTTTAAAAGTAACCTTCCCAACACTGTTAAATTTATTATGAATTGAGAAAAAAGACATCAAGTTACAGTTTAGATCTGTGGAGAGGCAACACAGTTTACAGTAAGAATATGTTTGTGTATTTGGGTATTTTGGGGCAATAAAACATACAAACGATACAAGTTTAATGCTATACTGTGGAACATTCCAGACAAGGCAATAACATCTCAATTAAGGTTTTGTGTCTACGTCACAAAACAATGTGACTTGGTGTTTATGCCGCCATATTGGAGATCAAACTATCCATCTGGACCAATGTGTAGTATTTGTGTCCGATAAAATTTGAATTGACCTGTGTTGCTATCGGACGGCCGGAGTCAATCTGGTAAAGAAGGAGACCAAAGTATCTTTCTATCGGATCCTGGCTGATAAACATTGCAGACAGAGGTGGTGAGGTCAGCATTTAATTTCTGGTGAGGGACTATCTCCACACAAACGAAGAAGGGATTTACACTAAATGAAATAATCCCTAAACTAAATGAATCACCCCCCTACCCTAGTCCTCTATTTCCACCGTCCCGGGTCACTCCAGCTCTGATTTTGACTCCCATTCTTCTTCCCCTGGCTGTTATTGGGAACAGATATGATGTTTGGTGACCAACAAAGATCTCGCACATCCTGCTACAAAATATTTATCTGCTTCTATAGCCCCATGTAGCTTTTCAGTTCTTGGTTGGTGTAGGGCGATGTCGAATGAATTAAGTAGTTGTAAATATCTGGATCGGGATCTTTTCCACAACCCAGGAGGACGACTTTAGCTTTATACCTTTCTAATGATGGCTGATCTAACAAGCTGGTGATTTCGGACAGTTTTATGTCATTTGCGCTGTTTAAAGTCACCATGATTATATTGAAATAAATTGAATAATCCCAGTCTTGACCTCCAGTATGGCCACCAAAACATTAAAGGGTCCATCTCATGCAAAATCAACTTTTCAGAGCTTTCTACCTTCTAAGAGTGATGTGTGGGCCTTGTATATGTCGCCCAAGTGGTTTCTAGATTGATTCGGCGTTTTTTTAACAAATTGCAGCGTATTTCTGCCACCCTCCCACATGACAACGATCTAAAGCTGCTACAACAATGATGCAGCAGCTACACCTATGACGCGGTGCTTGAGCTTCATGCACCTCAAAGTCCTCGTCCGATTCCAGGTCCAACACATGCGGCTGAACGCGCTGTATCACCATGATGAATAAATGTTGATTCCTACCACTATCAGGGTGCACGTCTGTCTCCCCCTCCCTCCCTGAGATGGGCGGAGGAAGGGCGGCTCACTCAGTCTATGTCACGTTTGGAGGGCGGAGCCTGTGCTTTCTCAAGACGGGCGGGGGGATGAGCAATAGTCGGTCTTTCATAGTTCCTGGTCTGTGACTGTCTCCAAGAAATCAGTAAGATTTCAGAACTATTGTGTAATGGATGTTCCAAACCCCAAATTGTGCTTGTTTATGTGCAAAAGATACAATGTGAAAAGAATTATTTTGCATGAGATGGGCCCTTTAAATCACGTGACACGCAAATCCTTAATAGAGACAAGAAGGTAGTAAACCCCCCACCAGAAGTGTTACATGTGCACCTTTAAACAGACATGATACAAAATGTAAACAATCACCTACATTTCACTACAGAGGGAGGGTGGCCCCAGGTAGAGTTGCTTGCTGAGTTGTTTTTTTTAGGATGGACTTTAAAACTGGAGGATGCAGGAAGACACCACCTCATGACATCAGCAGGTGGAACAGGAAAATGCAGGTTCACTCCAAAATGCATGAATGAACAAAGCAACTCCAGCTCTGTTTTTTAACAAGCACATAATGGTATAACAGGGATAACAACTGCACAAAAGCTGCTAGAATCGTGTTTTGCCACCTGCTGCCATATTGGTTCCGGTTGTTAATGTAAACAAAGTAAAGTCCAAACCCAACATGCATTAACTCCTCAAAAATCAGTAGTTCCATTCGTATATTAATAACTGTCTCTTCAATCAAAAGCCATAGAAAGGACCAACATCCATTAGAGCTGCTTCAATCGAAATCGCAATTTTAATCACCTTAATTTCCTTCATAAACAATTAAATCTCCTCTTATTCTGCATAAAAAACAAAACATCTGTACAAACATGATCTGAAATGTGATTCTTTATTTGTTGTCATTTCAGATATCAGTCTTTTTGGTTAGTTCTTCCTGTCTGACCTGTATCTAATTTCAGTGCTTATCAGAAAAAAATGCAACCGGTTTGTACATTTGTTGGCAAAAAAACAATTAGTAGTGCGTAGGTAAACTCCAGAGTATTATAGTAGTTTGTTCCAGGGCAGCTGTAGTGTAGAGCCCAAGCCGTTGTCCATCAGGATACTGTTACCTTTGACTGCTGTGGTCCTTAATAAACCATGAGCTGCTCTTTTACAAGTGCGGTCTGAGGAGCAGCTGCCACGCTGACTGCACCACCTCATCCTCTTCCTCTTCCTTCTTCTGTCATAATTTCAGACGGAGGGCAGAGGCCTTTATAACTCTATGGCAGATTCACTGTTCTTGAGAGAAGTATCGAAATGATGATCTACAAATGTTGAAACGTATTTGTTAGAAAAAGCTCCACAAAGGTTTTCATATTAATCTTCTCTATTGAACTCACAAAAATCACATCTTTGAGGCTGAATAATGGCACCAGTTTATGGAGCTATTGTGAAAAAATCATTTCACTTTGTGTCAGTTTTTGTTCCATGTGGGTAGGCCTGTGTGGAAGCTGGCGAACGTGGTCAAAAGTTGGAGGCAGACGCAAAAATGTCAATTTCACCTAAAAATATTTATTGTTGCTTTCACCGTGGATTCGTGGAAAAATGAAAGATTACATATTTACACAAAAAAATAACTGTGCTTATGCATACTGGGAAGGATTTTCCAAAAAAGTGAGCATCAAACCGCCATGTTTGATTTCCCAGTGGGATGTGTCTGTTGACAAAGCCAGGCCTTTCTTCTAGTCTTTTGAACCATATCACTTTTGTTTCTGGTTCTGATATTGTCATATTTTAGTTTTGGGATTCGGACATCGTTAATTGTGTGGTTGTTGGATCCTAACAGCAGAAAACGGCTCGAGAAATTTGTTAGCAGACTCGATAAATGCAAAAGAGAATCAAATGTGTGTGACTGCAAACCTCTGTTCAAACTGTTTACATTCCCAAAAGAATTGAAAAATGGAGAAAGACGAAGATGTCCGAATCCCAAAACTAAAATATGACAATATCAGAACCAGAAACAAAAGTGATATGGTTCAAAAGACTAGAAAAGACTGGCTTTGTCAATAGACACATCCCACTGGGAAAACAAACATGGAGGTTTGATGCTCACTTTTTCGGAAAATCCATCCCAGTATGCATTGAGCAATGACTGGAAGTCTGAGATTCTTGATGCCACACATGCATGCACGCACGCACGCACACACACACACACACGAAGAACCTCCCTTTGGGTCAGTGCAACAAACCCAGGTTAGCTCTTCTAGCCACTTTACTTATTTCTCAAGTGTGCTACTTACTTTCAAGGGCCTAACTCCCCTTTAAATAACAGTGCTCAAAATAAACTATAAACACTGAAATATGAAAATAAAACAAACAAAAAACATACTACAAAAGAGAACTGAAACCGATTTTCCCCTTTACATGGTCTGGCCCAAAACCTTCCCCCAGAGACTACAGATATGGCCGACCAAGGGCACACCCCCTCTTTTGTCTCTAGACCATGTGGAGTAACAGGTCAGCTGGTAAGTTATGGTAACAAAATGAATAGATATAACCAAATTATTTAACTAAACAAAGACTAAATAAAACAAACCCGGGATAGTCATATTTAGCTGTTTAGTTGAATATGGATAAACGATGTAAATGAAATTAATGTGAATAAACAGGGACAAAGGCACTTTTTGACCCAGTAATTAGATTAGATTGAGATATAAACCGGTGAACAGGTTAAACTAGAGGGATTCCCGCAGTTTTAAGATTGATTATACCCATAAAACAAACCTTGAGCTGTGTTTTGGTTCATTCATGCATGTTTGAGTACTCCTATATTTTCAGACTGTTTCCTTCTCCAGAGCTGAAAAGGCACTGCTCCACCAGCTGATGTCATCAGGAGGTCAGGGTTGAGCTGAATACAGTGTGAAGGCTAAATAAATAAAAGTGATAGATAAAAGATAAAGATAGCACTTAATAGATAAAAGTGGACTGAGGGAGTGTGACATCAGCCATAGTGCTTAACCAAGTGAAGTTAACAGTTACAACAGCTCATTTGGAGTGAAGTTTCATGTTTGTTATTCAGAGTGTGGATCATAGCAACTAAAAAGTGAATCAGGAGCGAGGTTTTTTGAAGATGCCCCTTCTCAGCTAAGGAACAAGGCCTGTTAGCAGTCAGTCGCTTACGGGAGCAGCCCTCGAGGAAAGAAGGCACCTGATTGGTCAGTTATAATGATCATATGTACCAACCAACATTTTAAGGTCAGAATGGATGGAGTCGAAACCTGACCATGCTCACATCCTGCTTGTAACCCGGCAGCTAGAAGGTTTGTTATGTCTATCTAAGCAGTCTATGGGGCTGGGTGTAGGTGCAGGTGCCTGGTCTGGTCTGGTCTGGTCTGGTCTGGCTGGGCCGTGGAGGTACTTGGGTGGAGTGCCTGATGTGGATACAGGGAGGTGCTGGTCTGGTTGTAGGACAGAGGTGTCTGGTGTAGGGTGGAGGTGCCTTAGGGTGGTGGTGCCTGGTGCCTGGTGCCTGAGTGGAGGTGCCCGGTGTAAGGTGGAGGTGCCAGGCGTGGGTAAGAGGGGCTTGGGTAGAGGTGACAGGTATAGGGTAAATGTGCCATGTGCCTGGGTGGAGGTGCTTGGTGTAGGGTGGAGAATGTGCCTGGAGTATGTGAGCCTGGTACAAAGCCGCAGTGTCCTGGTGCTGCAGACTGAGCTCTGTGTGTGTGTGTGTGTGTGTGTAGGCCTGGAAGACACACCTCATGGGCCGACAGGGCTGTCCACACAACCTCCGCAGAGCCGCACTCTACCAGAAGACTCAGCCTCTACAAGGTACTGCACTCTCTACTGCACTCTCTACTGCACTCTCTACTGCACTCTCTACTGCACTCTCTACTGCACTCTCTACTGCACTCTCTACTGCACTCACTACTGCACTCACTACTGCACTCACTACTGCACTCACTACTGCCTCATTGCA
This sequence comes from Boleophthalmus pectinirostris, assembly GCF_026225935.1. Lineage (NCBI taxonomy): Eukaryota > Metazoa > Chordata > Actinopteri > Gobiiformes > Gobiidae > Boleophthalmus > Boleophthalmus pectinirostris. Next base: position 40,285,047 of record NW_026571515.1, on the reverse strand, counting down.
CTCTCTACTGCAAAAGCCCAAGGTCCAGGCAGACGTGCTGTGGCTGTGCTCACTCTGTGTCCCCAGGTACGAGGTAAACATGTTCAAATATCAAATATATCTCTTCTACTGATATCATCTATAATGCTGATTTATTCTATTTATTCTATTATGTCTATTATTTATTCAAAAATATTTGACATGGTGGACAAGGTAGAACGTAGAATGAGCCTCACATGAGTATCACATTTGGTTTGCCAGTTCCTACAATTAAATTTTAGTTGGAAAACCTGTAGCCAATCATGAATGTGCTAGTGCAGCCTCTGGCTGGAGGTGCTGAGCTTTTAGTGGCCTCCTCGCTCCACAGGACCATGAGCTGCTGTCGTGTGTGTGTGTGTGTGTGCAGGCCGAGCAGTGGACAGCAGCAGGCAGAAGCAGGGCTGGACCACAGGGCCCCTGGGCAGAGACAGCAGGATCCCAGCTCTGGCCCCCACACACAAGAGCAACGCCGGCAAACGCTGACAGGGTCTGACAGGGTCTGACAGGGTCTGACAGTGTCTGACCCACCACCGTCTGCATGTGGGAAGCGCACTGACAATCTGCTCACAAACTGAACTGTTGAATAAAAAATCATTATAATTCCAATTTCCTTTAAGACACTGTACCAGATTTTTACTGAATCTTAAAAACTCTTAAAAGTGGATAAAAACAGAACAAGTTTTAAATGGTTTGCAGTGGTCCAAAGGTATTCCTCACTCTTCTAACATATTCCTAATTAACTCCACTCAGAGGCCATACTAGAGTTTCACAGTCACGGTAATGCACAAACTAGAATGCTAACAGCGCATTCATGCTTCGCAGATGATAATAATACTTTAGAATTAGAGTAGACAGCACACCAGGATCTGTACTGAGGCAAGACAAATGTGACTTTATACATGAAAAAGGTTGAGTATAGCCCCTTTAAAAATGTAGTCTCATCTTCATCAATGTCACTTTAATCCCCTTGTATTATACATTGTTGCTAGCAGAGGGATGAGCACTTGAGGAAAGCTGTTTAAATAAGGCTAAAGACAATAGCTGCTACTTTGACCAAAACAGGGGGAATCAGATTAAGACTCAAGTGCAGAATTACTCAAACATGTGAATGAAACAAGCACAACAGTATGGTCCTTCTGGTTATAACAATATTACAGTTGAAGTTGGGTATGCTATGCCATATTTCATTTTGTTCATATGGAAAAAGAGGCAACTTACACTTCTAAAGAGATAAAGACAGATATTATGTGCAGGTTTTGCCAAAGTTTGAACCACAGAAGTGTAGAGGACAGGTGGAGATCAAATATGCAAGAGATACGTAAGTGGGTTGGACTACATGGCAAAGAGGAATACAATAATACCGTAATAGTTTATTTTTAGATTGTCCTTAGAATGGACAGCTCATGTTGAGAGGACTCTGGCTGCAGACCTCCACCCACAGGACCCAGGTGACTCACCCCCATCCACATGTCCCTAAAATTAAACACACAGCAGCCAAAAAAAGGCCAATGTCTATTGTTTCCTGAAGACACTTTCCTGAATTTTTGGCTAATTATCACCAAACATCTTGATCTTAAAAAATAGGCCTATGCTGATAGTTTAATATCTGTTTTGTTTTTTGTTTTGTTTTTTAACATTTGACTTCCCTGTGCAAGTACTTCAAATTAGAAATGAAATCTATTGGTGTTTAAATGTCTGAAGAGCTTCAAATTGAAACAAACTTTATCACCTTTAACAGACAGTGACCTAAGGCAACATCTGATACAAAGTGTTATAAAGTAAAGTCACGACAGATGCTGAGGGACATGCGGGTGGTGGCGGTGTGTCCTGGTGGAGGTCAGTAGGGTAGGGTCCTCTGGGTGGTTGCTCATGTGGGGAGTAGTGTTTTTATATTATGTTACAGTCACGATAACTGTACCCTGAATGTATGTGACAATATTGATGGTTTTAACCAGTGTTGGGAAGGTGACTTTTAAAATGTATTCCCCTACAGATTACAGATTACATATCCCAAAATGTAGTTTGTAACGTAATCCATTAAATTACTTAAAGTGAGTAACGTAATCTGAATACTTTGGATTACTTGATATTGTCATGCTTTTTAAAACCGCATGAATGAACCGACCACATCCTGAAAAGTCTTGTTTGTTCTCGTCAAATTGGCCCTGGTTTAGACCTGGTTTAGGCCTGGTTTAGACCTGGTTTAGACCTGGTTTAGACCTGGTTTAGACCTGTTTGGACCTGGTTTAGTCCTGGTTTAGACCTGGTTTAGTCCCGGTTTAGTCCTGGTTTAGACCTGGTTTAGACCTGGTTTAGGCCTGTTTAGACCTGGTTTAGACCTGGTTTAGGCCTGGTTTAGACCTGGTTTAGACCTGGTTTAGGACCTGGTTTAGTCCTGGTTTAGACCTGTTTAGACCTGGTTTAGTTTGGTTTAGACCTGGTTTAGACCTGGCCTGGTTTAGACCTGGTTTAGACCTGGTTTAGACCTGGTTTAGACCTGGTTTAGGCCTGGTTTAGACCTGGTTTAGACCTGGTTTGGACCTGGTTTAGACCTGGTTTAGACCTGGTTTAGGCCTGGTTTAGACCTGGTTTAGGCCTGGTTTAGACCTGGTTTAGACCTGGTTTAGACCTGTTTGGACCTGGTTTAGTCCTGGTTTAGACCTGGTTTAGTCCCGGTTTAGTCCTGGTTTAGACCTGGTTTAGACCTGGTTTAGACCTGGTTTAGACCTGGTTTAGACCTGGTTTAGACCTGGACCTGGTTTAGACCCTGGTTTAGACCTGGTTTAGTCCTGGTTTAGTCCTGGTTTAGACCTGGTTTAGACCTGGTTTAGGCCTGGTTTAGACCTGGTTTAGACCTGGTTTAGACCTGGTTTAGACCTGGTTTAGACCTGGTTTAGGACCTGGTTTAGACCTGGTTTAGACCTGGTTTAGACCTGGTTTAGACCTGGTTTAGGCCTGGTTTAGACCTGGTTTAGACCTGTTTGGACCTGGTTTAGTCCTGGTTTAGACCTGGTTTAGTCCCGGTTTAGTCCTGGTTTAGGCCTGGTTTAGACCTGGTTTAGACCTGGTTTAGACCTGGTTTAGACCTGTTTGGACCTGGTTTAGTCCTGGTTTAGTCCTGGTTTAGACCTGGTTTAGACCTGGTTTAGACCTGGTTTAGTCCTGGTTTAGTTTAGACCTGGTTTAGTCCCGGTTTAGTCCTGGTTTTAGTCCTGATTCAGCCCAAAATGTGAAAACAGGAACATACCTCTGTGTAATCCATTTATTTCAACAAAGTAACTGTAATCCAATTACCACTCACTGAAACAGTAACTGTAACTGAATACAGTTACTCATAATTTGTACTCTGATTACGTAACTCCAGTACATGTAATCTGTTACTCCCCAACACTGGTTTATCATACTGATATGCTGCAACACTGTGCTCAGATTGTAAAGATATTCAAAGTTAAGGTTATTATAAATACTGACCAGTGTGGGTTTTGCTTTGGCCGATGCTGAATGTTTAGAAACCAGAGCAGCCGATGTCCTATGCACTCGTTTTGTAACATAATCACAGCCCTGTTTCACTTCAAACCCATAAGATTGTGCTCACATTATGTGCAGTGTGGTGCTCTCCTCGCACAAATGTCCTAATGAAACCAAATGACACCAAATCGACCAGTGGAGAATCAGCCTGCTGGAAATTTAACCCTGATATCCCATATGTGTGGTTGATTTAGCGTGTACCTGCCTCAGAGATCCAACACTGACTGTGGTTACATAGTTAAATCCACCTGTCACACTGGGATAACTCTTTAATTTAGTGTTTTATGGCTCGCTGTTGATTTGTGAAAATGAGTTTGACCAGCACAGCTCCACACATGGACACATATTATTCACTTGTGCATATTGAGCATTAATGTCTCCTTTTATATTTCACGAGGATGGCACTGAATGATCGCTTCTGTGAATGGATCAGTCTAATAAAAAACTACAGAAAAAACAGTTGGGTGTTGTGTGATTTACTCAGAATACAGTCCTTGGAACAAACAGTGTTGGAAGTAACGTGTTATAAAAGTAACAAATTACTGTAATGCGTTGCTTTTTGCTGTAACGCAGTAGTGTAAGGCATTACAGGGAAAAAATAATATTTTACTCAGTACAAATGTCAGTAATGCATTTTTAACCTGGACTGAAGTGGTGGGTTCTTCGTTTTTCTTCATGCAAATTCACTAAAATCGCAGAAAACGCAGGAGATGCGCTCGCAGTCACCCGACGGTCTCCGCAGGCGAAAGGACCGACGCAGAACTCCACGCTCCATGGGACGAACCGCAGCTGATGCCCGACACCTTGTCTGCAAGGCGCTTCCAAGTTCTAGTCCAAGATTAGTCCTGGTTTGGTCCTGGTTTAGACCTTGTTTAGTCCTGGTTCAGTTCTGGTTCAGTTCTGGTTGAGTCCTAGTTCAGTCCTGGTTCAGTTCTGGTTCAGTCCTGGTTTAGTCCTGGTTCAGTCCTGGTTCAGTTCTGGTTCAGTCCTGGTTTAGACCTGGTTCAGTCCTGGTTCAGTCCTGGTTTAGTCCTGGTTCAGCTCTGGTTTAGTCCTGGTTTAGTCCTGGTTCAGTCCTGGTTTAGTCCTGGTTCAGTCCTGGTTTAGTCCTGGTTCAGCTCTGTTTTAGTCTTGGTTTTGTCTTGGTTCAGCTCTGGTTCAGTTTTGGTTTAGTCCTGATTTAGACCTGGTTTAGTCCTGGTTCAGTCCATATATGGCACAAAAGTTATTTGAGAACTTATTTTGGTGAGAGTAACTTAAAAGTGCTGCAATAGTAATGTAATGTCTTACATTTTAAATGTAGTAAGATTGTAATGTAACAAATGACTTTGAAATGACAGTAACAAGTGATAAATAACACATTGCAGTTTTGAAGTAACTTGCCCAACAGTGGTTTTAAATACATTTTATTCAAAGAGGTTGTTGCCACATGTCTCGGGTCATTCTGCACGTGCAAATCCACGTTATGGTTTAATGACATTTTATACCAAAATGGAGTTAATATGATTGACTAAGATTCAGGAGCAGGACCACGCGTCAACCTCCACTCTCTTCGCTCCAACTCAGCTCAACCACATCTTCAATTACCCAGAAGCCCTATTTATACAGGCCTATCCAGACAACACCGTCTGACAGCGCGCTCTCCCTCCTCTCCCTCCAACCCTCGTGTCCCTTATGCGTCATTCAGCCCAAAGACCCCACCGTGTACAGAGGGGGGTCTTCAATCAACAGGGCTGAGCGCCTGAGACAGAGCCCCCATCCTGAATTTCTACCTAGCCACCGCATCTGTCCATATCATTAAGAAATATCTTTGTCGTACCACTGTTTGACTCTCGCAAATAAACTTCTGTCAACAGTCAAAACTTCCTCCAACTCAACTGCAACAAAACTCAAATAATCATCATCGGCCCCATAACACTCACCAAAACCCAAAAATAACCTTACCCTCCTCTCCTCTGACGGCTCCTCAGTCTCCTCCTTCTCCCACCTCCCTAACCTTGGCATCATCTTTGACCAGACCCGTTCCTGTGAACAGCACATCAAACATGTCCCCAACCCCGCCTTTTCCTCATCCATCACTCCCTCCGTCCCTCTCCCCTCAGTCTCCTGAAACCCACCACCCACCATCACCCAGCACCACCGCGCCCTCACCCGCGCCCTCACCCGTGCCCTCGCTCGTGCCCACTTATCAGCTCCCCCCACCGGGACTAAACACGACATCTGGGGGGACGGGGCCTTCTCCGCTGCTGCCCCCACTCTGAAACTCCCTGCTCAACACATCAGAGACTCCTCCACACACTCCATGTAAAAAAAAAAAAAAAAAAACATCTCTTTAAAACCACCTTTCATGAACTATCTTATTTCTTTTGTTTGCTTTCGTTTGTCTGAGGATCTTGAAAAGCGCTATACAAGTGTTTTGTATTATTATAATTATTATGAAATCTCCAAAACGGGTCCAAATAAAACGCATATAGGCACTTCATGATGAATGGCACAGAGTAGGGTCCAGTCCAGTGCGCTGACTCATGTCTGAACTAAAACCGTTCAGGTTAGAGTTAGGATCTAACTCCTCCTGCTGTGAGGAGCACCGTGTGGGCTGGAGTCTTCAGAAAAGGAGCCAAACTTTTTCCACCGCAGCTGCGCGCGTTGGCACAATTACGCACGGTCCATGTCAAGGTGTAGCTCCTCTAAAACGACACCGTGAACGTGGCCGTAGTCCCAGAGCCACTTCAGGGTCCGTGCGTGACGGGCTGACGTTCCGTGCCCGCATCTGTGTTCTCATATGGCGGTGGAGCGCGCGCACACCAGGTTGTCGTCGTGCGTCATGTTCCACATGCGGAGCAGCTCGGGTACGCTCATTTTATGCACCACTATGAGCTGTTTGTATATGCAGGGCTCATGGTTCAAGGGACTGACCTTCCGCCGCGTTACCCCGAATGTTCTAAAGGCCGGATGGGGCTCCGGGGCAGAGCCCAGCTTCTGCAGGCACATGCCCAAAAACACATCGTCTATCGGGTACAACTGCACCGTCTCCGAGGCAAGGAACAGGCTGCGCGCCATAGCCCCGGACATGAGGAAGCCTCCTCCGCCCGCGTACGGTGGGTATATCCCGTCGTACAACTCTTTGGGGATGTAGTACTTGCTTTGCCGGTTCCGAATCGGGCCCGCCTTGTAGATAATGTCTCCCACGAAGAGCTGCTCGTCCCGCCGTTCCTCGGTCTTGAACTTTATGAGTTCCAGTAGATTGTGCGTGTTGACGAATACATCATCGTCCCCCTTGAAGATGAAGCGCGTGCGTGGACAGTAGATGTTGAACCACTTGAGGAAGTTGACCTCTTTGAGGGTCAGGTTGAAGAAGGTGTCCATAAAGTCCCACTGCAGGATGTCTCCGTACAGCCGGTCCTCGTACTCCAGCAGCCGCTGCAGGTTCCGGGAGTCCTTACCCGTGGACGCGGTCCCAAGAAGAAAGACGGTCCGGACACTGCCGTCCTCGGTCTCGTACTCGCGGCCCCAGGTGAGACGCACGGCCTCGCGCCGGTCATGCTGCTCTATCACGGATTTGACCACGATGAGCAGGTGCACGTGTCCGCGCGCACACTTCTCCGGGTGGTTGATGCGCATCGGGAAGTAGCGGCAATGTTTCCGCAGAACAAACTGGTGGAACCTGGAGTCCAGGCGGCGGAACCAGTCCTGAGAGCGCAAGGACGCGTTCTCGGTGCAGTTCAAAACCTGCGAATCCCAAGACGCGGCAGTGGCGTTGGATGAGCGCTGTGCGTCCTGCTCCGTGGGCCCCTCCGTGGTCACACTGTGTTTGAATGAGAAGCAGTCCGAACCGCACCAGGCTCTGGTGCCGCCCGCTTTCAGCCCCAGCGCGTCCTTCTCTGCGAGCCTGTGGAGCATGAGGAAGGATGCGAAGACCAGGGACAAGCTCAGCACTGGCTTCAGCAGACCCAAAACGAGCCGCTTCCTACGGATCCAGTGACTCATGTCTCCGCGCCCCTCGCGCATCCAGCCGGACTCCCGGAGCCGCGCACCACGGCCCCAGGTGTGTCCGGAGCGCACGATGCGGAGCTGTGGAACTGAGTGAGGAGCGGCCGGACGGTCCCTCCTCTAGAGCTGAGATGGGACCAGCCCCCCTCGAGGTGTCACATGACACGAACACCCTCTTTAGGACAGTGCGCGCGCGGAGCACCCAAGTCTCACAACGTCTCAGGCGAACAACCGTGAAAACAGAGGAGGCCGATTACACAGTGCGTGTGCAGACAGTACACTCTCACTCGTCCGCTCCATCAGACTGTTCTTACAGCACATCCCACATAGATACAGGTACAGAGATGTTCTTAACGGTAAGACTACACCAGAACCAGCTGGTAATCGAGTCTCTGGCGACGCCTAGCGGACCATCCAAGTGAACGCAGCTGATCTCTAACTGGCGGATGAGCGTCTTCAGCGGCAGATGGTGCCCCTCTGTTCGGCTGTATGTGTGTTTACACATCAGTAATAGCACGATATACACTACAGGCTGGACTCTGGCACGATTCTGTTATTTGGCACTGTTTTAGTCAGATAGGGCACTTGGGCACAAAAAGAGTAAATGGACATTTCAGCAATACACAAAAATAAAATGAAAATGTTAGAAGCAGCAGTAAGGAAGGCCTACTTTTAGCTAGAGGACAAAACAATAAATAATGCAACAAATCTGGTACTTTCAAAGGGCAAACATCAAAGTGAGTCAAAGTAAATTATATCTGACGGAGCACTGCAAGAAACACACATTTTCAAATCATTTAATAGAAAACAAAATAAAAGTTTCCACCAGTTTTTACCAACTGGAACAAGACTCTAAAAACAAAACCTGTAGCTTACATTATTATGTGTGCCACAAAGGAAATATTTATCATCAGTCCAATCCAAATAAAGAAGAGTGTAGGCCCTGGCCTCTCACTTTCACTGTGTGTCAGGAAGTGTACTGCCATTTACCCTCAGAGACAAAACAAAACAAAACAAAAACGGAATATATTATAGGCCTGCCATTGATTTTTACTCAACAGTTTTCCTTTGTAAAATATTTTACAAAATTATGCTAAATATGTTTGGGCTATATTATTTACACTTTAACACTCCACTGTGAGATGTGTCATATCCATCCCCATCAAATAAATGTAAATTTGTATCTATATGGGATTTTTTTTTAAATGTAAAAATTACCTAGGCCTATGTGATAGGCCTATGTTAACGTCTATGTTAAAACTGACATTATGTAGGCTATGTCAGATAAATAGTATCATTATAAATGGGTGAGGCTCAGTATTGGCATTGGTTACAAAGATAGTTTAGTTCTGTATAAAATATAGACCAATTCTGGGGGAATATTCAGAGACAAAATATCCCTGCATTATATATTATTTTATGTATATTTTAAAATATATATATTAATTTTCTAGCTCTGTTATTTTATTATTTTCTATTAAAATTCTGCTGCTCCTACAGTCCCAAGATGGCCGCCGCTATTTACACTCCAGCAGTCTTCAGAGTCTTTCTTGCTTTTATTAGACACATTTGGGAAGAAACACACCATCCATGGTTCAGTTCAGTCCGGGTCCTGCTAGCTCTGTGTCCAGCCCAGGGTCCAGCAGCCGGAGGCGGGGGATCAGGACAGGAGCTGGCCGCGGGAGAAGAGCTCATCACGGCGGGGCCCTTCTCACGGAGCGCCGAGCATTTTAACCGTGCCCCGGTGCTCTTTACACCGGATCCTGTTTCACGAGGTGAGCTAATTATGCTAACGCGGCTAATCTGCTGCACAAACCGTGTGTTTATCAAAGGTGCTCACTTGTCGTGGCTGTAATGCTGTGTCATATTAACATGAGCTTATAGCTCTGTGAGATTAGCTGCGTGACTTTACACGCGTTCTTGGATCCATTTTGAAGACATTGTTCACATTGTTTACATGAGCAGTAGCAGCTCACAGCTAAATCCAGGACAGAACAGCAGGTGTGCAGCACTGCTCTCTATAATCATCCATGATAAAGTCATACGAAGTTATATAAATATATATTATAACCTTAAGTCTGTAGGTGAGACATTACAGCTGAGTAGCATTGTTTTTAGTTTTACAATGTCAAAAGGTGTACTAGTAGGAAGGTGTGCCACCTGCTTGTCTCTATGGCGATGCTATTGCTTTCTCTGGAAAATTACTTGGTGGCATTAAATGTATCTATCTTGTATTTCTTCAGTGACTTGGCCTGTTGGAATTCATCAAGATGGATCATTTTAGTGCCGCGTTGTGAAACATTCGCATCTCGGTACATCATCTCCATGGAGACAAGCAGGGAGCAGAGCCTTGACCAGAAAAGAGTAATGATTTAACTGTCGTGTTTTAATAACAAAGGTTAATATCTGGTGCCATTATTCTTTGGCTAACTAATAGTCGGGATTAGACACAGGTTGTAAACATGTAAACTGTAATGTAAAGGAGTGCCTTTTTATCTGCCTGTTAATTCCACATTAACTAGATTTGATGGAGCTTCTCACTAGAGAAATGGTGATCTGTTGTGTGGTGTGTGAATGAAAGTGGTTTAAGGATACCATATATTTTATACAGTGACATTACTAATGTTATCATGCGTTTTACAACTTTCAAAATATTAGGTAAACGTTTGTACCAGACTGGTGCCTCCTGTAGGTGCCTTTGAATGTAATCTTTCCAAATGTCCAATAACTATGGAATTTGTAAAAAGCTCATTTTAATTCTGTTTTTACATAATGGTGCACTGGTTTAAGCCTGTTCAGGAGCTGTGAGAACTCATGTAATTGTTAACATAATGCCAGCACACCACTTTAGCTAACACGTTTGTTTAGATTCCCATAAAACTGTGACATAAACATCCTGCTGGAGCGTATCAGACGTTTCAGAGCAGTTTACGCATGTGCTTTGTTAGATTAGTGTAATGATATAAGAGGAGCCAGACTCACTGAGATGGGCCCAGTTCTCTTGGTATGACCACTCAGGGAGCCTTCTGTCATGAGACCTCGTCAGTCATGGGGCTCCAGTGAACACAAACTTCTCTCTTATGTAATGGATTAAAAGGGGTTAGTTCCTTAATGAAGTCTTTTTTTTTTTCTTTTTTTTTTTCCACAAACAGGCTACATGTACCTGTTTCTTGTACACGCACATGTATCATCAGCAAAGTAAGAATCTTTTAGTTGTTTGGTGTCAAGCCTGCGCTATTAATCAGAGATGAAGTTGAATTTGTAATTGTCAGTAAACTCGGGCCTTTTTAAATGGAGAGGTCCACACGCGGCTGACTGTAAAATGCCTCGTGGTTTGGAGCAGACAGAAGACTTTAGAGGCAAACATTTGAGGTAAACATGTGGCTCTGACCCTATGTTCTCCACAGATGCCCGGGCAACTCAGGAGCAGGAAGAGGAAGAGCAGCTCCAAGTCCACAGGCTCCAGGAAGGTCAGTCACTGCACATATACACAAGCACAGACATACACATCCGTACATCTATACACACACACACATTCTACGCTTCATACATGACCAGTCCACACACATGATGGTGACTATGCTGCTCTAAAGACGAATCAGTGGAGCTAATTTCTCCATTGGTGCAGTGGTGAAACACTATCCTAGCACTTTTCAGAGTTTTTAACTGTTATTTTTTTGTTATAATTGTTTCCCCTCACCATATACTCACACAAAATGGCATTCAGAGTGATTCATGCGTGTTTGAGGAATTTTTAATAGCTTATTTTCAAGATGCCATTTTGCCGATGAACTCATTTTCACCGTCGTCAGTACACTGGGTGGTGCGGTGATGACGCTTTGTTGTGATGTTTACAGCTTCCGTAGGGCACTGCATTTTTCTAACGTGGAAATCGGCAAACTTGTTTCTTTTATTTTGTTGTTTTAGATCAATATTTAAATGTCCAAATTATAACAAAAGATCCACAGGTGTCATAGATGGTTTAGAATAAATAAAAACATATATAAAAAGTAAAAACATTAATGAAGTTATTAAATAATTTATATATAACTATTATTTTAGTTCTGAGTTATGAATGTAACTGCAATTCTATGAATCCTCCTGGCAGGCGTGTGCGAGCCAGAAGAGTAAGGTGCATCTGGACAGGTCAGACATCAGCTGTGAGTGTGAGCAGGGGTCAGCCCGCAGGAGGTGCTCGGCCTCCCCTCAGCCTGTGCCCCACCATGACAAGGAGAACCAGCAGGAGGCGCTGTGCTGTGGGGAGAGCATGGACTACCAGGACTACAGCAAGCTCTTCCCCGACGAGGATAGCAACCAGATCCTGCCTGTGGAGCAATTCTTTGGGAACATGGACACTGTTCAGGTCAGTTTGCACAGAATCACAACCCGTCATTTATTTTACAGTTTTTTTAATTAGTGTTACAAAAAAATCCAACAAAAAATTCTAATTCCAGATACTTAGCAATATTCGTCTGACAACAGAATGTGATTGTCAACATTAAATGGTAGTAGTCTTAGAACAGAAAATTACCCTTACAGGAAAATGTAAAACTGTAGTCTTTGCCCTGACGAAGACCATGTCGCTGGTCGAAAGGCGTTGGCGTCCCTTCATGTAATAAAGGACTTTTAATATATTCAGTCAGAGTGCCTCGGGTTTGTACCTTACCCATTTTTACATTTTCCTGTAAGGGTAATTTTCTGTTCTAAGACTGCTGTTTTAACCCTTGTAGAGCACCTGTACTGATATTCTTTACTCTTCTAAGACCCAGTGAAGCGCTCTACCTCCCTTGCTTTATCTATTAAATGGTAGTACTTTCTTTTCTATCCCCATGTGGCATAGTCCCACGTGGCATATTCCCATGTGTTTTATATGTGTGTAATCCCTCAGTGGTCCAGGTAGGTTCCATAATGCTTCATGGGCGTATACTAGTCTATCAGATCAAGATCATTATACAATAGATTGTAGGGGTGGGCGATATCTCGATATTTTTAATATATCGAGATTTTTTAAAAACTCGATGTGAATTCTGACATATCGTATATATCAATATAATGCATATATTCAATTTTGATTTCGCCATTTCGCTTGTTTATCTTCTCTCTCGTCGCCCGCGCTCCTCCGCCTTCCTGATTTTGTTCACTCTGTCTCCTTCACTCGTCACTACCACCGTGAACACCGAAAGTTGGTGCCAGTGAAAAGCTTCAAGCACCACGAACCTTTTCCACCATTTACAGACAAAACCATCAGCAGCACATCCTCATATTCCACCGAGTCATGTTCTTTAGTCCAAAAGAAGTTGAACCGCAAGAACAGCTCTTGGAGTGCGCTGTTTATGCAAATTAGCCATGCGCTTTTTAAGTTTCGTTTCTGTAAAACGTAAACAAGTCTACGCAAAGCTGCAACAAAAAATAAATAAATAAAATAATAATAATAATAATAATTAACACTATAATCTCAAACGGGCTGATGTGGCTCTTGAGTCGTTATGCTATAGGCCTATATCTTGTAAAGTTTAGCAATGTAAAGTTTATTTATGCAGAAGATTTTAATGAATAATCTGTTGCAGTGTCACTTGTACAACAGTGTTTGAATCGTTGGGTTTGATCTGCAGTGGATTGTGGGAAACCTCAGAGCTCCTTACGCTGGTGAGGAACATGTGTCTGTTAAAATAAGGAACATCCAGAGCTTCTTCTACTAAATGAGCTCATGGTTCTGGTTCTGGTTTGGATAACAGAGTTAATGCAAAGATGAGCTTGTCTTGAGTTGTTTAATTTATGAATGAAACAAAGGAAATATGTTTTATTTCTTTTATTTAACAGTTAAATTATTATTTATGTAATTAGGGTTTTTTGTAATCTTAAATGTTCCTGTATGAACTGCCGACCTCTTATACTTTAATAAAAAAAAAAAGACCTTGTGGAATTTGGCAGATTTGTTTTTGCAGTTTTCAGTTTTAGGGGGTTATTTTTTCTTGAACATATATCGAGATATATATCGTATATCGAGATATAGCAAAATATATCAAGATATATTTTTTGATCCATATCGCCCAGCCCTATTAGATTGTATAAAAAAGTGGACTAAGGGAGTGTGACGTCACCCATACCGTACAACACAGGTGTCAAACATAAGGCCTGGGGGCCGGATCCGGCCCTCCAAGACCTTTAATGTGGCCCTCTGCTGATTTTCTACTAAAATATTTTAATTATATTTTCTTTCAAAATACTGTATTTTCTGCGGTGTTTATCATAGCAGCGTGTCCAGCGTCTCTGTGCGTGGCCCCTCCCACCAGAGCAGCACAAATGAAGACTTGTCTCTTTCCAAACGCTCTTAAAGGACGATCGTTTTGACTGTTGACCGTGACACCCTCATCAGAAAAATGTCCAAAATGAGAAAAGTGGAGCTGAGTGCAGGATTTTACAACAAAAAATTGACTTATTCCTATTTACATACAATTTAATGTTAAAACATTGTGTTGAAATTACATTTTTCTTAAAGTTTCAGGTTGTTCATAGTATTATAATATTTTGTAAAAGAAAGAGTTCATTAATTAAAAAAGATTTCTGTAATAGATTTGTGTTTCTCTGCACAAATATTTGAACTTATTGTTATTTTTGGGGTTTATATTTCATGAGTTTTCTGATCCGGCCCCTTGGGGATCAAAGTAGGTTGGATACGACTCCTGGACCAAAATGAGTTTGACACTCCTGCCTTACAAGGTCGGCAGTTATAGGAGTGAATTTGGAGCCAAGTTCCATATTAGGAATAAAAAATTGTTCACCGACAAAATGGCGAAATAAAAACACCCGAGTCATGTAGAGCGGGTTAATATAAACATTTTAAGACCAAAGTGACGAGACTCACTGCAGCAGTTACAGAATGAGGATTGACAATACATGTATCCTAAATTACAGACTTCAGGTCATCACACAATACATACTGGGAAGGATCCTATGAAAAAGTGAACCACCATGTTTGTTTTCCCAGTGGGATGCGTCTATTGTCAAAGCTGATCTTTTCAATTCTTTTGAACCATATTGCTTTTGTTTCTGGTTCTGATATTGTAATATTTTAGTTATGGGATTTGGACATTGTAATTGTGTGGTTGTTGGATGTCCTAACAGCAGAAAATGGCTCAAGAAATGAACTTCGGAAGTTTGCGAACTCCATAACTGCAAAAGAGTCTAAAGAGTCTAACAGCGTTTTCTCACATTGGCCCTTCAGTAGAATGACAGCAGCCAGGACTATAGATATTCTGTCACATTTTCATCAATTCCATAGAAATAATTTGATTTGATGTTGTTGATGCCAAGGCTGTCATCATAAATAATCAAATTAGTTCTTTAGTTTGTAAAATTTTGATAAAGATGCTGATATGGGTTTGGCAACCTACTCCACTATGAGGCATGTCACCCTGTGTTTGAACTCTTAGAACTCTGAGAGATACAAGATACAGTTTTATAAAAGACCAAAGATAGTTAGTCTTTCACAGATTTTCATTTTCTTTTTATTTTTTATTCCAGAAATATTTACACTGTAGATTCTCACTGAAGACATCAAAACTATGGAATGTAGTGTGAAATTAACTTGTTTTATAGATTTCAAATTCTTCAAAATAAGTAAGAAGAAAGTATGACTATATACCCCGCTCTATCAGTCCATTTAGGCATTGTGGCCATGTCTGTTATGTCGACATCCATATGAAAAACAAGTTTTTACAGGCCTCCTGATATATTTAAAAGTTTATTTTACCTTAATTTAAATTGAGTATAATTTTGTTTTAACAGCAAGTAGGGTGGTAGTAGTAGTAGTAGTAGTGGACCCAATTATCAAATCCCTAAGGCTGCAGTTTGTAAAGTAGCATAATTTCCTCCACATGACACACAAAATGTCCTGTCTTATTGTGCATAAAATCTGCTAACCCTGTAGTTTAGATCTGCACAAACCTGTTCTGAAATGTGATTCTTGTATTAGTTTGTCAGTTCAGATTTCAGTCTTTTTTTCTCATTTCTTCTGGATGTATTTCAAATGTTTTGAAATTGAATCCTGTTTTTATTATTATTGTTATTAGATTTGTGCAATCTCAATGCTTTGTTAGAAAAATTACAATTACACATTTTTTACAAATCCATAAATATCAACAGTGTTGTGCAAGTTCACAGTTTTCATGAACTAGTTCAAAGTTCAGTTCACACTTGTTCAAAGTGAATAGTTCACGTTCATAGTTCACAATTTTAATTTTGAACTAGTTCAAAGTTCAGTTCATTTTATATTTAGATGAGATCTGTAAATGAAAGGCTGCATTTATTTTTCAAACTGACTTCTAGTTTACAACAACTTTACAAGATCCACTGTTGGACAAGTGACTTTAAAACTGTAACGTGTTATTTATGACTTGTTACTGTCATTTCAAAGTCATTTGTTACATTACAATATTACTGTATTTAAAATGTAAAACATTACATGACTATTGCAGCACTTTTAATTTACTCTCACCAAAAGAACTGTTAAGATGCTGAACTTTTGCGCTGTATATGGACTGAACCAGGACTAAACCAGGACTAAACCAGGTCTAAACCAGGTCTAAACCAGGTCTAAACCAGGACTGAACCAGAACTGAACCAGGTCTAAACCAGGACTAAACCAGAACTGAACCAGGTGTAAACCAGGACTAAACCAGGTCTATACCAGAACTGAACCAGGACTAAACCAGAACTAAACCAGAACTGAACCAGGTCTAAACCAGGACTAAACCAGGTCTAAATCAAGACTGAACCAGGTCTAAACCAGAACTGAACCAGGACTGAACTAGGTCTAAACCAGGAATAAACCAAGACTAAACCAGGACCGAACCAGAATTGAACCAGGTCTAAACCAGGACTGAACCAGGACTAAACCAGAACTAAACCAGAACTGAACCAGGAATAAACCAGGTCTAAACCAGAACTGAACCAGGACTAAACCAAGACTAAACCAGGACTAATCCTGGACTAGAACTTGGAATCTAGGACCGCCCCTGAGAGAACCCCGAGTGCGATCGGGCGTCAGCTGCGTTTAGTTCGGTGGAGCGCGGACTTCTGCGTCGGTCCTTTCGCTCAGGATCACCTGACGGTCTACGCGGGCGCACCTCCGGCGTTTCACCGCTGCTGATATCGCGGGCGGTGATTTTAGCAAATTTGTATGAAGAAAAACGAAAAACCCACCATTTCAATCCAGGTTAAAAAAGCATTGTGACGCGCGTTACTGACATATGTACCAAGTAAAATAATACGCGCGCGGAGCAGCACGTCCTGTGCGTGTAGATTTCAGAAAATAGGATCCATCCTATTTTTTGACGCTCTACACGAGCGTAGGCGCGTATCCCCGTCAAAATCCACAGAGAGCATGTATCTATTGTTGTATTTGTGCATTTACCATCAGCACATTGTGCTCCCTGGGCAGTTGTGTATCATGTGAAAGAGCCCAGATCCACATACACTGTTAATTAGTGCTTTGAAATTTACTTTTGAAATCCTTGCGTTTGCCGTGGTCAGCCTGTACAGAAGGTAAATACAAGCAGCTAAACGCGCCCAGTCAAGTTTGATTGACTTCCCATTGAGAGACACAAGAGCCCGTACGTTCCGCTAAAGCTGCCGGTGGAGTCGCCTTCACGTTGACACGCGGCTGTGGTTTCGCGAGGTGAAGTGCGAGCAGATCGTCACTCTTCAAATTCCGACGTTTAACTGAACTCCAACAGTGACATACGTCGTTCATCACACATAATTTGAACAAATTCACGTTCAAGTTCTTGATTTACAAAAGTGTTGCGTTCAGTTCAAAGTTCACTGAAAAATGAACGTGTTCAATGAACGCGTTCTTTTGAACTCGTTCATGCACAACACTGAATATCAAACTATAATAATCTATACTTGATACCATGTTTTAGCTCAATTTGGATGTTCCAGCTCCTGGTTTTAACTTAAGCACATACAGATGGTTTGCAGTGATATCACGCTGGGGGTGTACTGCATTGATCTCATGGCTGATACATTTTTACATTGACTGAAGGAACTCATGAAAAAATACAAAATGGATTTAAAGAACACATTTTCAGGAGCCTGTGACCAGTATGAATGTTCATGGTCGCGTTTAGAAGTTTGAGAATTTCTGCTGAGAGTGACTGAACTGAAAAACTTTTGGCTAATGCCGATTTACTATAAAGTATCAATGAGTTTTTGTTGTTTTATTGCACGCAGGACTTTCCGCAGAGACCGTCCGCGCCGTCCACCACCGTGTCCAGAGCTGAGAGGAGGAGACGCTACTTCGCCCAGGAGGACAGTGAGGAGGAGGAGGAGGTCACGAAGACGAGAGCGGAGGGGGAGAGAGAGGAGCCAGATCAGCACCCCGAGGACCCCCGCCCCCCCCTCCTTTGAGAGACACTGACGCTGGGAGCGCAGAGACCCGAGTGCCAAAGTAAGACTGGAGGGTCCACGGAGAAGTGATCGATCCCACTCTGAACCAAACCTGTGGACAGACACCAAACTGAGGGCTGTACACCAGATCATATTTTGTCATATTTATTCTTCAATCTGATGAAAAGCACTTTAAATTCAAATCCTATTAGGGGGCTCAAGGCACATTCTTGAAACAGACAATCCGATCCACAGGAGACACGTGATTTATGATCCGTCTTCCAAAGGGGGATATTGGGTTTTAAAGTGCATATGACAGGTTTTCATGTTTTTTCTAATTCTGATGCGGTTTGGTGGGGTAGTACTTGCGCTGATTTTTAAAGATTCATTTTGCAGCAAGTAAGTAGCAGTTTGTGGGGAAAAGTCCAAAAAATGCAGGAAGTAGAGCTAAGTCGTAAAACAAACTTCTAAAATGCACACACAATTCACGCACATGGAAGGACATTTTCTGACAGTTTAAGCCTTCATTTAATAAATAAAGCAGTTGTTATATATTTTTTAGTCCAATCATATAATAACCATTTTGTATTGGACACGTTTTGACCTGTTTACATTATGGTTGCTAGGTAACAGTTACAGCATTATCCTCAATGTTACCTGTGTCCAATCTGAAAGTAAAATTTAGTTTAAAATAAAAAAAACTAGACAAGATTTGAGTAAATTGTTAAGAATAATAATTTGTTGACTGTGTTTTAGTGAAATTAGTAGTCTAACCTGTCATATGCACTTTCAACAACCTTTTAAACTATCAATACGGCTTTAAAAAGAGTTCCTCCTGGAAATAGATTGAATGTTCAGCAGACACGGCAATTCTGCTGGAACACCGGCAACATAAATCGAGAGAATATGGCCTTTAGCTTAAATATTTTGTACGACGCAATTGCACTATATAATGTACGTGTAAATAAATACGAGCAGAGTGGGTTTTGCGCTGGAAGTCGATGGAGGTCGTCGAAAAATTACAGCTGTGTTTTGTATTGTTCGCGCGACGCCGCATCATCGCAGAGATACTTTGCAATAACGTCACGCCGGGGGTGCTCTATATGTATCTGTATTTGCTTACGTTTTCAGAAGCCTGCGATCAGTGGGCTCTGTTCACATTTACGTCACAAAGTCAGAAGACGTTTGGAAACATGCAGATGATGATTTCCTTTGGGCTCTGTTGGCGAAAGTAGCACTGACAAAATCTGGGAAAACTGAGAAAATGGCATGATTTTCTTCATTTAGACGTTGTAGTTTTCTTTTTTTCCTTTTATAAATTGCCTTTTCATTTGTGTATTATAATTTGTCTAGATTAAAAATGAATTTAAAAATGGTAGCGTTCCGTTCTGTTGGTCAGAGCAGCTGCCTGTAAGTGACACTGAAGATGTGCTGAATCCATGGTTTTATCACGGGCGCACTGTCGGTAACTAAACCCGGAAGTCGTCATCCGCATGTTTCCAAACGTCTTCAGGTAACCGTGAATAGAGCCTATACAAACAATCATGGTTCTGTTTAGGTGTTTGCTTTTCACCAACAAAGGTGAGGGTGATTAACTGAAACGGCTGGATAATGCTAACTATCTTTTGACTGTATTTAGACTGTTGACTGACTTAAATCAGTTATGGACACAGTGTGTTAAAATAAAGATTAAAATCACATTAAATTCTGATATGAGTAATAAAGCCTCAGACATTAGAGCATCCAGTTAGCATCACACCCCCAAGATGTTGACGACATGAGCTGCAAAGTATCAATCATCTGAAATAAAACATCACATTGAATTCTAGAACGTGAACACAGCGGACAGGTCAGCCTCTGTCATACTCTGAGTGAGTGAACATCACAAGCGTGTGATAAGATTTTTGTGGCACATCACCCAACTCTATGTCCATATTTAGCATGAACCAGATGTTTGTTTTTCTTCTTTTTTTTCAGCTTCAAGAAAACAGGACTGTTATTTGCTCATATTGTATACACATCCAGTAGTATCAACATTTGAAAGAAGCACGAAATCTCAGCTGATGAACTAATTGAGTGGGTGTGGTTTACATTACATCAGAAAACTCCTGAAAATGTGTTGTTTAAATCTATTTCATATTTTTTGAGTATTTGAGTTTTCAGACTTTTTTCTGGCAGTGTTTGCTAATGTGTGCATTGTGTCATCAAGATAACTGCTGAACATTCCACCATAGACATACATGAAGAACACCTCGAGCATGCAAAGTATCAATAAAGACGAGCAAATGGCAGACCTTCCACCAGAAAAAGTTGCATAGTGCATCTTTGATGTACACATTGGATTTAATCACAGCTTTGAACAAAGACATTACAAAATAGACAAAAATATTTGTATTGTTGACATGTTTTGTTATTGATTTCAGTGCAACAACTCCTTATGAATGTTCAACAGTGTTTTTATATATGAACACAGTTATTTTGTACTCATTTGTACTAAATCATCATGTACAATTTTCTTGTTTTAAGACTGCCTTTAATCTCATGCCTTATTTACTCATCTCTGCTGTGTTTGTATCTAAGCCGCAAGCTTCAGAAGCTTCAGGCACTATTCCATTTTATGCCATACAAGAACTAATAAATGCCTTTTCATAATCCAGTGTTTTTTTGTTTTTTGTTTTTTTCTGGAAATAATAAAACTAATAAAAAATAAATAAAGTAAACCAAGTTCAACACAGTATATTTCTACAAATCACAAGAGCATTCACCTCATAAAGCTTCACAAAGTTGTTGATTAAAAGTATAAGTAACTTTTGTCACCACAAGCTGTTCTTTGCTTTGAACAGCATTACTATCTTGCATTTATTCAGTTTCAGTTATTTTGTTAATTCCTTAAAAATTACTTGGAAAAACATGTTCCCAGTGTGAGCAGGGTCGACTCTCCACAGACGTGCTCTCAACTGACCTGGTGGTTTCAGCTGCTTGTCTCCATGGAGATATGTTTTATGGCATACTGTCTCTGTGGACTTCCAGGCAACAGCTTCATGAAAAGGCGTCTGACCATGCACCACTTTCTTACCGATACTTCTAAAATAGAAGCATCAAGAATTTCGGACTTCCGGTCATTGCGCAGTGCATACTGGGAAGGATTTTCCGAAAAAAGTGAGCATCAAACCGTCATGTTTGTTTTCCCAGTGGGATGTGTCTATTGACAAAGCCAGTCTTTTCTAGTCTTTTGAACCATATCACTTTTGTTTCTGGTTCTTCTGGTACTTCGACATATCTAAAAGGTAAATTCAGAACTGTTTGACTTGATCATTTCTGTTATTAACTAGAGATGTCCCTATTTTCCCGGACAGTCCCAGTTTTGAGCCCCATGTCCCCTGTCCCAGCAAACTTATGCAAAACCAGTGGTTTGTCCCAGTTTTATACAAGAAATGTCCCAGGTGTCCCTATTTTTGATCAATATGATCCGTGCTAACAGAGTTTATTTGTTTTGGTAAAATACAGAAAAGCTGCTTAAAAACGACCAAAACACAAAGAAAATGTGACTACACTGACTCACAATAGTGCCGAGTACAGAACAGTTTTCCTTAATTGCACACTCGTTTCACGATTTTATTATTACCAACCAACCTAAACCAGGAATGTCACAGTTTTTTATACTGAAAATCTGGTCACCCTAGACTAGACCCAAAAACTCACTGAATTACAATAAAAATCTACATTTTAAAACTATTGATTTTGGCTGCGGCCTATCTCTATTCAATAATACAGGAATGTAGATCTTTGTGATGGCGTGCTTTTATTATGAAAGGGGTTGGGGTCATGCTTTTATTATGAAAAGGTCTGGGTCGTGCTTCTATTGTGAAAGGGTGCGTGTTCGTGCTTTTATCGTGAAAGGGAGCGTGATCGTACTTTTATTGTGAAAGGGGTCGGGTCGTGCTTTTATTATTAATTCGTCGGGGTCGTACTTTTATTATGAAAGGGTTATGAAAGATGTCGGGGTCGTGCTTTTATTATGAATAGGTCGGGGTCGTGCTTTTATTATGAAAAGGGTCGGGTTCGTGCTTTTATTATGAAAGGAGGAGTGGCCGTGCTTTTATTGTGAAAGTGAGCGTGGTCGTGCTTTTATTATGAAAGTTAGCGTCCCGCCCACACACTCGCAGCGGCTCGTACTCGTTCTTCACAAGGCAAGAGTTTCTTTGCACCGCTCCGTCCTGAGGTAAGATTACTGCTGATGTTACGGATGAGTTTATACGTGTAAACTTGAGCTGTGAACTGTGAGCTGTGCTTTACGGCTCCCTATGTCCCTCTGACCATCACTAGACTTGTACTTTCGTTTCTTCGAGCAGACGTGATGATGTAGACACGCGTAAAACTACGTGTCATTTCAAATATACGGCTGCAGTGAAAATACACCGAAATAGTGTCCTATCGTATCGTCAAAAGTTTATCTCGTTGGCTGTTGCAATATATCGAATCACCAGCTCCGTTTCTTACAAGCACTTTTGCAGCAGTAGTTAAAATACTACATAGACCATGATCCTTTGCTCGATGTCAGTAAACAAAATTCACAAACTAGGAGCTCCTGCGATATGGTGCAATAAGAAGCAAGAAATAACAGTAATAAATATAAACTGTGATTAAAAAATATAAGCAAATGCTAATTAGAAAACACTGTCCTAATATCAGTGTCAAGATAAGATAAAATTCAAGAATAAAATGCAAAATGGATTTTCACGAGCTTGTGTGTGATCAATATGAGCGTTCATGGTCCTGTTTAGGAGTTTGATTTGTGAATAACTGAAAAACTGTTCTGTTCTTTTCTGTTTCTGCTACTTTCTTACGCCTCAAACAGAGCAGAGCCTCTATTTAGCATCACAGCCCCAGAGAAATGTAATCACATCAGCTGCAAAGTAACAATACTAACACAAAATATAATGTATAGTTAGTGTTGGGAAGGTTACTTTTAAAATGTATTCCCCTACAGATTACAGATTACATACCCCAAAATGTAGTTTGTAACGTAATCCATTAAATAATTTAAAGTGAGTAACGTAATCTGAATACTTTGGATTACTTGATATTGTCGTGCTTTTTTAAACTAAATGAATGTAACAACCACATTCTGTTTGTTCTCTTCAAATTGTCTATTGAGCTCAAGTCTCCATGAACATGTGTTTGCTGTAGAGAAGCAAAGACAAAGATGTTTTATCTGCTAAAAGACAATAAAAAAACAAGTCTTTCCTTAACCAGATTAAAACTATTATTGATAGAGAAATTATTTCTATATGAGATCACTGCTGCTTATGTCCACCCTACTGTTAGGGACTATTGTTTAGTCCTGGTTTAGTCCTTATTTAGTTCAGGTTTAGACCTGGTTTAGTCCTGGTTTTAGTCTTGGTTTAGTCCTGGTTTTAGACCTGCTATAGTCCTGGTTTAGTCTTGGTTTAGTGCTGGTTTTAGTCGTGGTTTAGTCTTGGTTACCTCCGCCAAGGAGGTTATGTTTTTGCCGGCGTTTGTCTGTTTGTTTGTTTGCTTTTAGCAACATAACTCAAAAAGTTATGGGCCGATTTTGATGAAATTTTCAGGATTTGTTGGAAATGTGAAAAGGAAGAACTGATTTCATTTTGGGGGTGATCCGGAAGAAATCCTGGATTCTGGATCACTTTGAAATTTTAGTTAACATTGTGGTAAATGGGGCCAAAAATTTTGTTTCTCAATATCTCAGTTAATTATTGACCAAACCCCATGAAATTTCACTCAGGGATGGACAATGGGATCCTCTTTCATATTCCAAAGGCTGATCCGGATCTGATCCAGAAGACTGATTTTATCGCAATTTATATAAAAAATGGGGGTAGTCCTTGGTGGAGGTCTGCGCTCTCTGAGTGCTTTTCTAGTTTAGTCCTGGTTTAGTCCTGGTTTAATCCTGGTTTAGTCCTGGTTTTAGTCCTGGTTTTAGTCCTGGTTTTAGTCCTGGTTTTAGTCCTGGTTTTAGTCCTGGTTTTAGTCCTGGTTTAGTCCAAAATGTGAAAACAGGAAAATACCGCCATGTAATCCATTTATTTCAACAAAGTAAATGTAATCCAATTACCACTCATGGAAACAGTAACTGTAACTGAATACAGTTACTCATAATTTGTACTCTGATTACGTAACGCCGATACATTTAATTTGTTTCTCTCCAAAACTGTGTATAATACAGTTACATGAACAACAGTGCAAAAGTATCTGCAATGACATGAAGATGCACCTCTAGGTCAGTTGTATTTAGTTTTGGGAGTAAAAGGCAGAACCACATTTTGAAACAGATCATTTGTCTGTGATTTGGGTTGAATTTGAATTGAGCTGCACATCCACATCCACAGGCTGAGTCCACATTTGAGCAGTATGTGTACACACTGTGGATCAAATCTGTGCATTTTTTCTTTATAGGGAGTCACCATGATGTAAATATGTTATTATTAATGCAACAAGCTGGTCTAAAGCTCAGATATGGGTTCAAGTTTGTGAGTGTGTGTCAGAATATCACATTTGATTGATGAATGCTAATAATGAAACTAATTTATGATACTGGCAGAATAATCCTTAAGTAGAATCATCTCCAAAAGTAGATTCTAAATGTACCACAATGTTAAACACCAACTGCAATAAATAAATGTAGTTAGTTTGTATCTATAATTAATTAGACGGTGTACAGCTCAAAACTCAAATCTTATTGTAGCACGGAAAAATAATAGGAAATTAAATATTAGCATCCAAAAAATAACTGCTCCATCTGTCCTCTACTGAATTATAAGTTTTTCTACACACAAGACCTCTGGGAACAGTGCCTTTTCCGCTGTTGCCTCCACCCTCTGGAATTCCCTCCCCAAACACATCAGTCACAGACACAGATTCCCCCACACTCCATGTTTAAAAAAGCCGTGAAAACCCATCTCTTTCAAACCACTTTTCATTAACCTTTTTGTTTATTTTGTTTGTCTTCGTTTCTTCAAGCGTCTTTGGGTATCTTGAAAAGCGCTAAACAAGAGTTATTTCTTATCATTAAAAAAGTGAAAGTGTGTGCAGGTATGGAGCTGCTGCAGGGTCTAGAGGTCTACATCCCCCCAGAAGCTGAAGTGAAGCGCGTGCCTCTGCTCTCTCTCTCCACTTCTGTGCGTCGTAAGATGGGCCTCTCTGCAGGGCTGGACTCCCTCCCGGATTCCCCTCTCTGTGTGTGGATCAGTCCGGCTCTGTTCCAAAGGAAGGGCCAGAAGGATCTGCCCCAGAGTAGAGGCGCGGTCAGACAGCAGGTGCTCAGTGTGCTAAACAACAGCCAGGCCTGCCCCAGCTTAAGCAAAGGTGGGTCTATAACTATTGCTGGATTCAGATGACATCACAACATTCTATAGACCAATAATATTTAATACAGGTGGGGGTAGCTCAAATTAATATCCTTCAAATGAAGACTTGTGTTGTAATTCAGTGAGTTATAGGGTCCAGTCGCTGGTACAGATCAGGTTCAACATTTGTGAATGTATCGTTTGGAGATTTCAACGAAAAGTACAATGTAATCAATAGGGAAAACTGTGTCTTGTTTGAGAGTATCACATTCTACAATCTGACAACCACCAATTCATTCCATTCTATTACACACTTTTTTTAATATTTCCTATTTCATATTCTGATTCTGCATGTTTCCCCCAGGTTATGGCCAGTGTAAGATGACCTTTGTGACTGCTCACTCTACAGCCTACAAGGTCCTGAAGGAGACCCTCCCTATGGACTCAAACACACAGCTCTGCAGCTCCCCCAGAGTCCCCCAGGGGGTGCTGTCTGAAACTGAGCTGGATGCAGTCATCATTCACCAGGGGCGAGTTTACCTGTCCGTGAAAAAAGCCAAGAAACAAGCAGCCAAGCCCCATAGCATTGCCACGGGCCAGGTGAGTCCCACACACTCACCTGTACACACGCTTGGTTTCCATGGTTGCATGTGCACACTATTAACATGGAAGCGTTCACTGGGAGTCATGAAGTGTGCGTACACTGTTCGGTCATGAGAGGTATACTACGAAGTGAGGTGGGTGTCAGAGCTAAGGATTTCCTGTACCATGAAGGTGCCTCACTTTTCCGTTTGTTTTGATCACTATAATAACAGACCCTGGTTTGGAGAGGTTTAAAGAGGGGATATTATCCTAAATCAATGTCCGAATGTTGTTCCGTTTGTCAAAAATATAATTTATGAAACTTATTAAGTATGTTGTTTTCAGTGCACATAGCATTTTCAAAAGTATAAACTGTAACATAGTGATCTAAATATATGTTACAGCTAATCCCCCATAAAAGTCAAATACCCACTTTAATTCTACCCACCAGAGTTAGGACTTAGATCAGATCTGTCTCTCTTTGAATAAGTCTTTGTGGGTATTGATCAGTTCAGTAATATAAGTGTGTGTGCAGTGATAAACCCTCCGTCACATATGATCACAGACATGATGAGCTCAAACACAAACATGCAGACAGAGTAAACCTCTCAGAGGCTCAAAGTCGTAGGGTTCACCAGAGGGGGGCACACATACACACAGCTTTTCAGTCCTTTACAAGATAGAGATTCAGGCTTTGAGAAGACAGCTCACTGAATTAAAGCCTGGCTATGTCCAACCAGCTTCAGAATATTCATCTTATTCTGGAAGTTGCTGTGGGCGCCACCATCATCTTTTGGGTTGTGTTATTTTGTATCTTTTGGGTTGTGTTATTTTGTATGGGGCTGCTGATCTTGATAGTAAATAAGTAATTCAGTACAGACTATAACACCATTTTAAAGCCCCCCCCCAGAGAATATGTGCAGTGTGACATGCTGGTCACAAGAACATTGAACATTTTACACAAATGAACTGACTTTATGTCAGATTTAAAATGCAAAACGTTTCCCAAATTCTCCATTTACATGAATGGGATTCCCATTTAATTGGAAGTGCCACCACAAAAAAACTTAGTTTAGGAGCATTTAGAGACAAAAGTGGGCGGGGTGGAATAAGGTGAATGCCCCTATGAACATGACCTGGTGTGCTCAGTGTTGTGTGATCTTTGTGTAAGGTGTTTTTGTGTCTCTAGGTGGAGCCAGTCATCCACACTACGCTTAAGAGGAAGCGGAACTCTCCAAGTGAGGGCACAAATAAGTCCCGATCCAATCCCTCAGCAGGGCAGCAAGGCGTCGCTCAGAGTCAAGGGTCCAGTGCAGGGACCAGTCACAGCCTCAGTGCCAGTGTGGGAGCCCCTCAGAGCCACACTGTCAGTGTGGGAGCCCCTCAGAGCCACACTGTCAGTGTGGGAGCCCCTCAGAGCCACACTGTCAGTGTGGGAGCCCCTCAGAGCCACACTGTCAGTGTGGGAGCCCCTCAGAGCCACACTGTCAGTGTGGGAGCCCCTCAGAGCCACACTGTCAGTGTGGGGCCCCTCAGAGCCACAGTGTCAGTGTGGGGGCCCCTCAGAGCCACAGTGTCAGTGTGGGGGCTGGTCATTGCCAGGGGGACACCAGGTACGAGGAGCCACCAGAGGAATCCATTGATGAGGACTCTGGTCTGGCCCTTTACAGTGGCCAGCACGACGACACTGACAGCTATGACCCCTCATTGGCCCATCATCACGTCTTGGACCCCTCTGAGCCGAACATTGACTATGAGGAGCTGGCGTGCAGAGAGAGGATCGCACTGATGAAGGCCAAACTGGAGTAGAGACGCGGCGTGCAGTGACCTCAACGACCACCGGGCACCACCGGGCACCACCGGGCACCACCGGGCACCACCGGGCATCACCGGGCATCACCGGGCATCACCGGGCATCACCGGGCATCACCGGGCATCACCGTTACCAGCCAAGAGCAAGATCTGGATTTGGAGAAGATTTCCCAGTGAACAATCCCAAAGGGCCAGTGCATATGACAGGCTTTCATGATTTTCTAATTTGGTCATAGTACCTGTGCTAAATGATTATTCTAGTTTCATATCAGTCCAGTGGCAGTTTTTGGAAAAAACGTTGAGCAAAAAAATGGAGACGCACAGATGCAGCATATCGATGTTATGCTTAGAGTATCTGTCCATATTAACTGATACCAGTGTAGGGACTAAACATGAATTTTTTTTCTCGCAAGACATAATTTATTACAAAATGTATCCAGTTGTGTTCAATAACTGTTATTTATCCTGCAGGTAAGTACAGAACAGCTTTGTATGGATTAAAGTTCAAACATGAAACTTACAGTCAGTAAATGGCCCCATTACATCAAATTAAAGGCCCAACCAGGATATCGACTGAACTGATACCATGGAACAGAAACCAGACCCAGTAGATTTTCCTGGGTCAGTGCTAATATTCCACACACTATTGGTATCTGTGCTTCTCTACAGAAAAAGTATACAAACACAGGAAGTGGTGAGTTCTAATATATGATGTTGACTATGTTTTAGAGAAATGAGTAGTCTTACCTGTCATATGCACTAGCCCCCCGCAGTGCCCCCTGTGATCATCCGGACGTTTGCCAATGTGTTATTTTGTGTACAGAGGAGAGATTATTATGTTGTATGATATCAAACACAAATATGATCATTTTATGGCTCAATGAAACCAAACACATGCCTTAGTTTGAAAGCACATTTATGATACGACTTTCCTATACTATTTTTTTATTTTTTCCCCACCTCTATATAGCAGTACTTGTTTAGTATTTTTAGAAATATATGTATACATTAGGACAATATTTAATATAAGTAAATTTCCCATTCAATTTCCCTGTAGACATTCCAGAAAAAAGAAAAAAAGTGGGTAGTACTCAGTTATATTTACATTTATATTAACAGACTATATTTAACTCCTACTCCTACATAAGTTATATTTTTAATTGAAATAACTGTTGTGGTTATTCTTCCCACTATGAGTTAGTTGCATATGAGTAACTCTAAAGTGACAAAAGCTTTATTTGACAATATGAAATGATTTGAATGTTTGTGTTTCTTGCAATGCTCCTACAGATATGATTTTGATATGTATTTAAGGTACTCTTACTTGAGTAAGTTCATGGACCACTATGATGTACTTTTATTTAAGGAATATTATCGTAGCCTCTGCAGTGCCTTTGAAGCCTTAATATTTGAGTCTATGGACAAAAATAATGGTAAAAGGACTTAGACTTGGGCAGGACAGTGGAGCCCAGATGATTTTATTTCACTGTACGATGTAAATGAGTTAAAAAAAAAATCTGCCAATTATTTTCCATACATTATTGCTCCTACCTCTGCTCTTTTTCACTTTAGTTTTTGTTTCAAAAGAGAAAAAAAAAGAATTGTTTGTAGTTAATTGTGTGAAAATTCTTGTCACACTTTAAACAATCTATCCTTATATTTTAATACTTGAAAGGTCCTGGGCATGATTTTTTCACATGTATTTTAGTTCACTTTGTCCCGGTACAGATATGTTGAATAAGCAGCTCTTGAGGTCAAAGGAAGTCCGCTGAATGCTGTCTCCATGTCATTCTAAAGCTGTTTATTGTCTGATTATCAGGAAGTGTCCATTAGAATGCTAGCCCGCAAATCATTTAAAATGAACCGGTCCTGTTTTTCAAATTTTTAAGACTTAAAATCTGGTACAGTGCCTTTAATGATAAAATATTGTGGAGAGTGGAGAGCCTGCTGCAGTGTGTTCAGATTGGGTGAGTCAGAGGGATGAGGCTGTTGACTAAACGCTGTGAAACTGTCACGCTGTCCAGACTAAACACACACAGGCTGAACCGGGCTCTCCTTGGACTTCCTGAGCTCCCTCTCAGCTCTGTTATGGACAGTTGACTTTTCTCAATGTATTTGTCTTTGTCTAATTTAACGAACAAATGGATTTATTTCCCCAAAAAAATATCTTTCAAAAAAAGTATTCTTACTGTGACATGGCTTGCCTCACCAGAGACTTGACATGTAACATTTCCTTGGAGAGGGGATCCATAGAGATTTTGTGGAATATTCCAAATATGGCATGAATTCTGTTTTTTGCTGGTCTATTCACTGACGTGAATCTATGTTTGACAAAATGGTTTCATTTATGTGCCTTACAATAATATGTTTTTCTATAAAGTCTGAAATGCACTTGTCTGTCCAGACGGTTACTGGGTCTTTTTTCAAAATAAACCTCTTTATTTTGGATGGTTGTAATACTGTTGTCATGATACGAAAATTTCAAACTTGATTTTGTTGCTTAGGAATAGATTTGATGTTCAATACCGATTTTGATACCACGATGATGATAAAAACTTACAATAGAATGTGATTTTCAACATTAAATCATAGAACTTTCTTTTCTTTTCCCATGTGTCTTATATATGTGTAACCCTCAGTGGTCCAGGTAGGTTCAGAGTGTCCATGTGTGTATACTAGTCTGTGTCTCTTATACTTGTTCTGATACAGCTCAACATCATTCTAAAGTCATTCTGGAAAGGTTTGTTTCTGTCCTATGAATTAGTATCTGTTGAAATGAGTATTTAGTTTTGCCACTAATTTTACTGTTGATCAGTATCAGATTTTCTGTGCTTTTGACAGCCCTAATCTGAACATTGGTCTGTAACAGTGCATTTTGTGTTTGTGCTTTCTCTAACCCTGATGAGAAGTTGTGAGATTATATAAGGTTAATGTGTAGTCTTTATATTTAAGTTGTTATGATGACCACAGGCATTTGCCATCACCACAACTCCAGGGTTAGAAAGAGTCAACTGATGCCAGAGGTGTGCCTCTTGAGGGCGCTGTGCCTGTGCTGGGTGTTTTTCTGTTATCAGTGAGTGCTCTATGTCAAACACAAATCTGAGTGTCTGTGCTTCAGGAGGATAGATGAGATAGATGTGAGATGATAATGGGAGTCCACCCCTCACCCCCACCCTTGGGTGCTGTGAGCCTGTATAAGTGGCACCTCGCTCACAGTCGGGCGCTCGCACAGGATGGTGATGGCACGCCACTCGCTCTCAGCGCACACTCAGGTAAGACCCTGCTCTGATCTGGTCTGGGTTTGGACCTCGTCTGCTCTGGTCTGGGTTTGGACCTTGTCCAGTTCAGGTTGTCCATCCAGAAAACTGTATTTTGTCTTCTTTCTTGTGGCCTGTTGCTGCTCTGTGCTTCTGTGTTAACTTTGCTTAATCAACACTTACATGTCATGTATGCAACAGCTCACACTTCTATAGTTCTGTAATAAAACAATTTATAATCAGGTGGAGTTGCCAAAACTAAAGTAACTGTCAAGACATAAAACCTGATTTATAATTTGAAGTGAATGTAGATAGAAGGACATAACATAAAATAATATACAAAATTTGGTGTTTTCAAAGAATAGACACAAAAATGAGTCAAACTAAGTCAGATGTGCAGGAGAACACAAATGTTGAAATTGTTGACGTGATTATTTTTGCAGTATCAATATCTGCTCAAATGAGTATCCAGTTCCGATACTATACCAAACCTTTTTAATACCAATTAGTATCTGATTTTCGATTCTTTTCATAATTCTACACTGGACTGGGAACAATATTTAGTGTGTGTGTGTTTCTCTAAAAGTGTCCTCTGTCTCAGGAGCTGTGTGTGTGGCTCTGCGTACTGCACTGCTCCTTCAGCCTGGGGCCCCTGTGCGCAGAGGGGGCCCGCCTGCGCTGTGGCTCCGAGCTCCTGGCGGACCTCATCTTCGTCTGTGGGGACCGTGGCATCTACTTAGGCAAGTGTGTGGGCCCCTGAGCGCTTATATAACTGTGGGTTAAGCTCAATGATACTGGCTCTATCAGGTTAGTGTAGCCTGTGTTTTTTGCACTCGGGCTCCTCAGGGCCACAGCCACAGAGACAACAGAAGATATCACACTCTCACAGGGCGCAGCAACCTGTCTCATACTTAAAGGGCCCTTATTACACTATTTTCTGATGGATTTACTTATTTAAAACAAACCAGGACAGTCTACAAAATACATTAAACAAACTATTAGGTCAACTCTAACCACAACATTTCATCATTAACAATGTCTCCTTAACATTTTTATTTATGTATTTATTGTTCATGCTATTATTTTAGAAATACTAGTGCAACTTTTAAAATCACGATTTAACAAGTTCCATATCTTGGCTGGCTCCATACACAGAGATGCACTTCTGTTTTAATGCTGTCCTTGAGAATACAGTTTGGAAAAAAATCTTGTCTTCTATGGTCACAGTCCTCCGAGACAAACAAAAAGATTTTGTGGAGCTTCAGGTAAATGTCTTTGTTTGGCTCTCCACAGAACAAATAAAATCTCAACCAAATCTTTAAACTTTAGTTGATTAGACTTAACAAACAGATGAGCAGTGTGCTCTAAACCCTTTTTGTTGATGATTGCAGCAGGAACAAAGGTTTTATGCTACTTGGATCAACATTGCCTCAAACTTCTGAGCAGCAACTAAAATATGGGAGAATTAATGAGCAATAGAACATGTGAAGTGATTTAAGTCTCACATATCTTTTACTTTATATAATTTACCAATATTTTTACTGTCGTTTCTTTTCATGTAGTCAACATGAGACTTCCACAATCCAATTCATCATTAAATATTTAAAACTATCAAAATTAATGAACTCTAAATTCCATAAATACAAGATTCCAAATTCATCATTATCTTCTAAAAATACAAAAATTCACTGTCATTAATATCCTCTAAAATGTACATTTACCAAA
This sequence comes from Boleophthalmus pectinirostris, assembly GCF_026225935.1. Lineage (NCBI taxonomy): Eukaryota > Metazoa > Chordata > Actinopteri > Gobiiformes > Gobiidae > Boleophthalmus > Boleophthalmus pectinirostris. The sequence goes on along the minus strand of NW_026571515.1, from coordinate 40,252,415 downwards.
TTCATCTGTGCCAGGCTGGAACCACGTAGTGCCTCCGATCAATGTCATTTCTCTCCAGCAACTAGGTCAGGAATCAGAATATATAGACGGTTTGTAAAAACCTCAGAAGTGCAAGTTTGGGCACCAGCCAATCAGTGAAGAGCCTTACATTGAGTGTTGTCAACGATTTCTGAGATCGAGGATTTAAAGCCGGAACAAAGAGAATGTTTGGTGAATTTTATCAAGGGGAAAGACGTTATTGTCCTTCTTCCTATGGGATTTGGGAAAAGCTTAATATACCAGTTAGCCCCGTTAGCAGCGCATTACATAGGTTACTACGACTACTAAATAGCAGCGATTGGTTAAATAAAAAAGTACCCGTCTACCGTCGAGCAAATGAATCCTAATGCTGCAAGGCTGATCAATCAGGCTATCTGCATGAGACTACCACTGTCCAATTCATCATTAAACATTTAAAACTATCAAAATGAATTAACTCTAATTTCCATAAATACAAGGTTTCAAATTCATCATTATCTTCTAAAAATACTCAAATTCACTGTCATCAATATCCTTTAAAATGTACATTTACCAAATTCATCAGTATTATTATCCTCTAAAATACAATTCATCAACAACATGACCATCAAGACAAATGTCACTGGTCAAACATATATATTTAGATTTTTGCTCTTTGTTATTATTTTTATTGTGATTTGTGAGCTACTGTGCTCAAATCATTTCCCTTGTGGATCAGTAAAGTTTGTCTAACACGATACATTTACAACATGATCTGTGTTCTAATGTAGTTTCCTCATCACAAACAGACCTGGAGTTGTGTTTAGTGTCATTCACATGTTTAACACACAAACTCTGCACATTTAGGTATTTTGAGTTCTTCTCAAACTGAAAGCACTCCGTTCCACCTTGTGATGTCACGTGGTTATTGGTGGTTTAATGGTGGAGTCTAGAATGTGCTGATGTCGTACTCCCAGATGGGGGGCAGGGGACAGTTTTTCCAGTGATTACGTTGTACTTTGAAATGTTGGAAAAGTAAATTCCCAAATATGGAACCTGACCATTTCTGTTATTGACTAAATCCAAGACCATCGGCATTTGAACAATATTCATTTTAGCTGCCCTCATCTGTATTAAATAATATTGTCCTATAGCATACTGTGATGTCATCTGAAACCCAGCAATACAGGAAGTGCTCGGCTGTGTTTTTAGAATCATTTGGATCATCTGACATCACAAAGTGGAACAGGCCATTTTGAGTTTTGGAGATTATGAGACAGACTCACAATAAAGAAACAAAACACAACTCAAGTCTGTTTTTGAGGAGGCAACAACATTCTAACATGGATCAAAGCTCACAAGAGTTAATTTCAAGTAATATAGGACCTTTAAATTGTGGTTTACTGCACAAAATGATGACTACCTCTTGAGTCTTGAGTCTTGAGTTAGTTGGTTAAGATTCATGGATTATTTCGGCTAATGACAAAGCAAAATTTTGATATTGTATTTCTTCTCTGCTCCTCTGACCCTCTCCTCGTCTGCTCTTCTCCTCTCCACTACTCTGTCTGATGTTCTCCTCTGACCCTTTGTTCATCTGAGCCTCACCTATGCTCCTCTCCCCCTCTGACCCTCTCCTCCTCTGCCTTTTTGCTCCTCTGACCCTCTGTCCCTCTCCTCCTCTGCCCTTTTGCTCCTCTGAACCTCTCTTCTTCTGCCCTCTCCTTCTCTGCTCTCCTCCTCTCCCCCTCTGCACCTCTCCTCTTCTGACCCTCTCTTCCTCTGCCCTTTTGCTCCTTTGCTCCTCCTCTCCTCCTCTGCCCTTCTGCTCCTCTGACCCTCTGCCCCTCTCCTCCTCTGTCCTTTTGCTTCTCTGCTCCTCTGCCCTTCTGCTCCTCTAACCCACTTCCTCTCTCTTCCTCTCTCCTTCTGCTTCTCTGCCTCTCTCCTCCTCTGCCCCTCTGCCCTTCTGCTCCTTTGACCATTTGCCCCTCTCCTCCTCTCCTTCTCTCTGCTCTCCTTCTCTGCTCTTCTCCTCTCCTCCTCTCCTCCTCTGCGTCGTGGTGTGGTGCAGAGGAGACAGGCCCTTCCCCTGGTTCCGTCCCTGTGACAGGTCCAAGGTCGTGGAGCTGCTATCACAGACTCCAGGGTTGGGGCAGCCTCGCTCAGATCGAGTGAAAACAAGCTTTATCTGCCCACACTGCACGCACAGCAGCAGCCACTATTCACCAGTCCATCTGCACTGGCTCCTTTATGACACAAAATTGAACACTTGTGAGTTTTAAGCCATGTTATAATTCTGTTACCTCCTTAAAAACAGACCTGGAGTTGTGTTTGAGTAACCCTTTATTATTAGTCTGTCTACATCTCCAAAGCTCCAGATTCTCTATTTCACCTTGTGGAAGTGGTAGTTTTCAAGTGAACAGCTCCTTTTACCTTTAGTTCAGTAGAGACTGGAAGTTCCAGTGCTGAATTATCTGAAATGATTCTAATGAAGGTGTATGGAGTTTAAAAACACAGTGGAGCACTTTCTGCATCACCACATGACATCACAAGGTGGAACAGTGTTTTTATTTTGAGAAACTGTAAACTATAAATACTAGATATGCAGGGTTTGTGTCTTAAGATGTTTGAATGAAACAAAGCACAACTGCAGATACATGAAAACATCAGAAAATAGTGTAATATTGGCACTTTAATCAACATTAAACAATGTAAATTTGCTTCAGTGAACTGATTTGAGCTGTAGCCTGACCCTGTGACCCTCTCGTGTGCAGGGAAGCGTGGCTGGTCTGGTTACGGCCCACGGCCCCGGGGCAGAGGCATAGTGGACCAGTGCTGCCTGGGCACCGGCTGTGACCTGCATCACTTAGAGAAGTACTGCGCCAAAGCCATGGACCTCTCCACTACCACCACCACCACTACCACCACCACCACCACCAGCAGCAGCAGCAGCAGCAGCAGCAGCAGCAGCAGTAGTAGCACCAGCAGCTCCCAAGGGCCCACAGTGGTGAGAGTCAGGGGCCATATACGCCTCAGTCATTATGTTCACCAGTCAGCCTTAAATAGTGCCTAATGATGATATAAAACGTGTGTTGGTTTGTTTTGTTTTTTTTACCTTTTCCATGTATGTGTGTACTTTATTTGTGTCTACATTTAGCTTTGCGTAGTCCAGGTTTAGTCCGGGCTTAGTCTGGGTTTAGTCCTGAGTAGTCTGGGTGTAATCCTCAGTACAGTGTGGTACAGACCTGGTCATTGAGCTTGTTTGGGGCAGGTTTGGGGCAGGTTTCCTCTTGCCACACTTGCTGGTATCAGACTGACCTGTGTCTGTGTTTCAGGAGCAGCAGTTCCAGATCCTGTTCCAGAAGAAGCTGGTGGAGAGGCTGGGGGCCCCTGGGAGCTTGCACAGAGACAACTACAGAAAGAGCTTAAAATCCTCAGAGCACAGAGCCCTGTTGGCTTCTCGCAGAAGGACTAGAATGAGAGGCTCTATGGGTCATGGGTCTACGACCCCCAGGAGCCCCCCTGCCTCATGACATCACAGAGGGGCCCACACTGGCCCCAGCACCACAAGGGACTACAGAAGTTTTGTTGCACTGGACGCTGAGAGTGTGTGCTTTGTATAAAGACTAAGGAACCAGGCTTTGGTGGAGCTTCTGTTGAACAGAGACTGGCTTACTCCACTGTCACTCACATGTGGGAGGACTGCACTCCCTCTGCACTGGGCCCTCTGCACTGGGCCCTCTGCACTGGGCTCTCTGCACTGGGCTCTCTGCACTGGGCTCTCTGCACTGGGCTCTCTGCACTCTCTGCACTGGGCCCTCTGCACTGGGCCTCTGCACTGGGCCTCTGCACTGGGCCCTCTGCACTGGGCTCTCTGCACTGGGACACACATGGCCTTAAGGAGTGCATTTGTATTGTGTGTTTTTGACACAGCTGGATCACCTGCTGGACCATGACGCTCACCTGGTCCCAGTGTTAGAGCTCTCTGCTTAGAGCTGCTTGAGACTGGGACTACAGCCGAGCCCCCCCCACTACTTCCTTGCTTACTTACTTGTGTGTGTGTCTGTGTGCGTGCGCATGTGTGTGCTGATGTGTGTGCGCATGTGTGTGTATAACTTGCCAATGTTGTGTTCAGGCCGTACACTTTTGTATGTTTGTTCTAAGTGAAATGTCAATGCAAATTATTTATTATATTAATTCATTTTCAAATATTTCATTTTTCCACGTGTGTGTGTGTGTGTCATCAAATAAAAGTGAGTCAGATGTGAAGGTTGTGTCTCATTGGTCCTTGAACTGTGTCCCAGTGTAGGGTTTGTGGGAAGACACACACTGCACCAACAGAATAGCAGGATCCTCATCCATCTTTTTCTTAAAGCTCCTATGAGTCCATCTTAAAAAATGAGAATATCATTTCAGAAAGTCATATCATCTCATGACACAGAGTGAAACTTTCACGCCTTTATTTATATCCCTTTATTATACTGAAAACCCCAAATTCAGTGTCACAGAAAATGTGAATATTACAGAAGATCAATCAAAATTAAGTCCAAGCAGCATCAAAGGGCCCTCGCTCATACCACACACCACCCACACTGCACCCCGGCCATGTCATGCCCCACAAACGCACTGAACCCCTAGCTCTGACTTCTCAAGTAACACTGACTCACTCGTCATTCACCTTCTACTCGGGGATGTCCATTGACTTCTGTTGATTTCCATTCATTTTAGCAGTTATAAATATGGCCCAGGCATTCAACACGGGGGTTTGGAAACAGTCTGATGTCAGGAGTGTGTCTGAGGGACATGAGCCCGTCACACTACTTTTGTCAACATTGAGTCAGTGGGCACTGGGGGTCACAATAACAGAAAAATAGCAATTAAATCCACAAGTGGCAACGATGGCCCTTGCCACAGTGCGCACATCCCTCCCATGCACCAACCAGGAACTTGCACCTGCCTTTTGAGCAGGTTTCAGATAAACAGGAAATATGGGATTTGACACATTTGAATTTGAGCTCTCTAGGGCACTGACTGTGGCCGTGAGAGGTGTTTTTCGCTGGCGTACTATGGGTGACATGCCCAATCTGAGCTCATATGGACCAAAAAGCAGGGACTAGATCTATATTTCAACCACACAATCAAAACAGAGCTTAATTTTTTTTATCCAATATGGGCAACTCCCTGTTCATCATAGGGCAGAGTCACAAAAACATTTTTGCTTGTCTCCTGGAGCTTTATCACTGGTCTGAATTGACCTACATCAAAATATACTTTTTGGCTGCCCATAGACTTCTAATTTTTGCAAATTCCAGGTGATGCTGTTGAGTCGTGTCAGATGGTCTTGCGATGCCCATTTTATGAAATTTTTCGCCATTTTAACAGTCCAGATCAGAGGTATGCTTTTAACTTTTATTGTATTGTTTAATTTTAATTAATGTATTTTATGAACCGCACTGTGCTCACAGGCTCAGTGCTGGTTGCCGTTTTTGAGTTTTAGTTTTTGATTGTTGATTTGTTCCAGCTCTGCAGTGGGTGTGGGCTGGAGGGAGCTGGGTGTGGAGGGGCTCACTTAGAGGGAGACCTTATTTCTAGTTATTGGTGGTGGTGGCACTTGTAATTGGGTGTTTTCAGTTGTGGTAATGGTTTTCTTTGTATTAATCTTGTTTGTTTTTCACTTTATAGCATGTCTCCTTCACCCCAGCTTTAGGGTGGAGCCTCACCCCTGCAGTAGTATCCTCACCTGTTAAAAGCACCTTTAACATTTTTGTAAATAAAACTCCAAGCTGTGCTTATAAAGTGCTTATAAACTCATCAAGGTGAATAATGAGGATGCTCTGAATGCCTAAGGTAAGTGAGGAAGAACTTTCAACCACTGCAAAGTGTTTCAAATGAACTAGTTCTGTTTTTCACATTTTAAAACAAGAAAAAAGCAGGTCCAGAGATTCTGAAACGCCAGGAGGAAACAGCAGAAGGCCTGGAGCTCACAACAAAGTATCAGGCTCAGGGTAGAGATAAGGTTCATGAGACAGCCTGCGTCACACACCGATAACGCATTCACTCCCTGCTCTTCCCATGCACCCCCTCCCGCCCCCTCCCACACACACACACACACACACACACACACACACACACACACACCCACACCTCTGATGCTCAGGGCCACCGCTGTAGCTCTTGGTAACTGAGGATGATCTTTGCTTATTGTGTACTTTCACTCAAATTTTTTATTTTTATTTTTTGGATCATTTGCGGCAAACAAAATGGGTCATAACAGTAAGAGTCCGAGCTGAAACAAAGGCACCAAATGCATGCACAACAAGTTTGCATTCACAACTCCACTCACTGTACATATAAGAGACAATATATAAATTAAAACAAACAAAACTCAATGCACAATTTATCAACTCCAGAGCTCCGTATTTTCCAAAACACAACAGTCTATACTCTTTTAAAAAAGTTTCTACAGTGTTGGACTGTTTAAAGTCATTGCTCCGATTATTTTACAAACCAAAATCTCAACCTGAAATTTCTTTCTTCCTCGTTCTTATCTTTTTTTTTTTTTTTCCTCTCTCCTATTTATGGTCGTACAAACTAATAATAATGTTAACAAAGGGACAAAAGTTTATTGTTTATGATCGTGCGAAATAAACAACAATGAGAATGCAAGAATGTAAGGATTATTTGTTTTTCATTTATGGTCGTACAAACTAATAATAATGTTAACAATGGCAAAAAATTTTATCGTTTATGATCGTGCGAAATAAACTATAATGAGAATTTTAAAAAAGAATAAAAAATTAAGGAAATTTTGTTTTCATTTATGGTCGTGCAAACTAATACTAACATTAACGAAGGCACAACGTTTTATCGTTTATCGTTTGTACAAAATAAAAGTTAATGTTAAAGAAAATTTTTAAGAAATGCACATGTTTAGTAGTTAATAGTCATGTTTTGTTTTTGTTTTTTTACCCCCATCTCACTGAGCTCACCCTCAACCCCCCACCCCCGGTCCTACATACACAATACACTTTCACTGTAATTCTATTTGGTCATGTTTTTTTGTACAGCTCTTTTCCATCTTCAAGGCACGCAAAACACTTTACATCAACACGTCCTCATGCACCAATGTATACACAGTCAGTGGGGGCAAGGGGGTAAGTGTCTTGCCCAATGACACAACAACAACATTCACCTGGAGCAGAATTTGAACCATCAGCCTTCAGCTTAGTGGAGAAACACTCTTTCCATCTGAGCTACTGTCGCCTTTGAAGCGCTGAAGGTCCAGGCTTGGTCCAGCTCAGACTTTTCTGACTGACATGAAGACCACAAGTGAACTGCAAATATGTCATTGTTTTATTGTTCCATAAGAAAATGAGGAGGCTTTTTGCTTGTCTCCTGGAGCTTTATCACTGGTCTGAATTTCTTTGACCTACACCCAAATATGCTTTTAGGCCGCCCATAGACTTCTAATTTTTGTAAATTCCAGGTGGAACTGTTGAGTCACGTCAGATGGTCTCATGATGCCCATTTTATCCCATTTTTCACCAGATTGGCTAATAACCTGATTCATCAGCCGGTGTCCCTTCGTGGAAACCGTCTGACCTCTCAGCGTTAGGATTTGTTCGCTTGACGGTAAGTAAATTAAACAACGTATGTAATTTGCCGCTAACGGGGCTAACTGGTATATTAAGCTTTTCCCAAGTCCCGCAGTCCCACGTCTTTCCCCTTGATAAAATTCACCAAACATTCTCTTTGTTCCGACTTTAAATCCTTGATCTCGGGAATCCTTTCCAACACAGAATGTCTGTCTTCGTCTACATCCATCACGACCGCTTTGTTTACTGTTGTGCTGTACCACAAAAGGAACACAGTCAGGCGCCACGAGTTTGATGTCATGGCTTCACAGCTCACAGCTGATTGGACGGTGCATGGTTTACATCTTCCAGGGTTCTTGCAAACCGTCTAGACTCTAGACGGTTTGCAAGAACCCTGGAAGACTCTAGACTCTAGAGTATTCTGATTTCTGACCTAGTCGCTGGAGAGAAAAGAAACTGGATCGCACTAGGTAGCACCAGCCTACATTTCTATACCCTGTCTGAAAATATTCTTTGATGTTTAGGGTCTCAAAATTGTTGAAGGAAAAGTCAAAAGAAGTCAAAATTCAAAAGCCCTCACCAATTACTTCATTACTGGTTCAGGGAAATTACAAAAATGAAGTGAAAAACAAAACATGGCAGCGCAGGATGTTTGTATTTGAAAAGCACAGGTCTTACTGAGTTTCTTGTTTAAAGTTTAAATCAGACAGATATTTGAAATCAGGATAAAAGAAAATGAGTAGTTATATTTCTTGTATTTAAAACTTCTAAAAACAGCTGATCCTTGTTAAAGGCATAACCTGCTATTCTCCATGGAAATGTTGTTTGAAAGAAGAACATAAAACTGATCTGTCTCCATTCAGAATGTTACGTATTGACTTTTTGTCTCCATAGAAATGTGTGTGTAGCGTGCCCCCACCAGGAATTTGACTTTAAACTGGGCTCTAATGTGTACTGTGTTGTACTCAAAGCCCTCTTCTGTGTTATTATTCACAGATTTGTTTTTACTTCACGTAGATGCAATGAGGTGAAGGCAGAGGAGAAGAGGGCCCCACCTCATGACATCAGCAGGTGAAACAGAGCTTTGAAACTTTTGAAAACATGTGATCTTCGCCTACTCGTCTGAGTGTAACCCAGCCACACTTTGTATCTTTCTTTTTTTTTTTGGTCCAGCTGGTTAACAGACACAATGTCAAAAAACACTGCTGCAGAGTTACAAGTTCTCCTCTATCTCCACCTGTGTGTATGGGGTTTATATGGGTGTGTGTATGTGTATGTGTATGTGTAGTGTGTGTGTGTGGTGTGTGTAGGCAGCACTCAAGGCCTCTCTGCTCTATCAGTCTCTCTCCACCTGCAGGGCCAGGCTCCGGGCATGCACTCCCCACGTGTACAGGCTGAACGCACAGAGAGCCCAGGACGAGGGGAGAGCAGGGCCGGCCTCCCCCTGTGCACTGGGGTGGGATGAGGAGTTAAGGAATGGTATACTGTACAATACTTCCAAAGTCTAGTGGAAGAGATACGCCATCTCCACATGAGTATGGAGATGTAAGTGCTTTCCCTGAACTGTTCCACTTGTTAAACTATATTCCTTTAAAGGTTTAATGCTGAAAAAGTGCCCTGTAAACATGCATTCTTACTGTGACTGTAACTTCACCTGGTGTCACCTGCTTGTCCATCCATCCATGACAATAGCTTGAAAAACCCTTGTGGAACATGGAAAGTAAAAATCATCTGCATGAAGACAACAGGTGACAGACCTCTTGAGCAGTGAATCATTTGTCTGCTCAGTCACTTCCTGTACATTTCCTGAGAGCAAAGAGTGTGGATGCTACACTACTACATGAACTATGGGGTCTGTATCGGTCTGTATCAGGTCTGAACATGTCCTCCTCACAGCATTGTGATAGAGATAAACAAACATCACATCTCACACATGGATAACTGGGCAAAATGAACTTCACAGTACTGTAGAAAATACATGTGATACTGTCTAATACGTTTTGGCTTGGTTTTGTCGTAGCTCAGAGGACTGGCCTTTTATTAGACCTGCTCTTGTATAGCCCTGTTTATCTCCATGGAGATCTTTGCCACAAATGTTAGACTTGTCTCACTTGCATTACTGGTGTTTTAATAATCAAAACTGTATAGTCCAATGAGATTCATTTGGTCTTCTGATATTTTATGTTATGCAGATGGTGCAGTGTCGTCCTGCTTCCACTGGTAGGACGACAGCGCCAAAACCTGTTTAAATCAGCTGAGCAGACACGTCACAGCAACTTCATGAGACTCTGAGGAAGAGCGCTAGTGAACAGTCCAAACTGTCAGGTATGAAAACAAACTCTCGGTTCTGAAAAAAGAAATTAATAACATAATCAAAACTATACCATACAAGTTAAATGATGGGATACAGAATCATGATTTAAAGCCACAGTATGCAACTTTTCCGGCCAAAAAAAATAGACTCAAATAAAAACATGTTTTTATAGAACTGAAAATCATATAATTCATGCATCCTCACTGAGAGCAGGCTCTTATTTTGCCTGACAGAGGGCCTCCTCCTGCTTGTTTCCCTTTAAATGTTGTTTCTTTGGCCATAATCCTGCACAGAATGGCATAAAATGAAGTGGAGTTAATGTGATTAATTGAGATTCAGGAGCTGGGACACGCCTCAACCTTCTCTCCAGCCAAACACAGTTTATCCTATCCACGCCTTCAATTACCCAGAAGCCCTGTTATACGGCCTATCATGACAAGACTGTGTGTGTCAGCTCTCTCGACCCCCTCTCTTCCACCTCGTGTCTCTCGTCCAGCCTTTAGCCCAAAGACATCATCTTTAAGGAGGTGGGGTTCTGAATCAGCTGGGTGACCATTTTGGATTGGAGATTGTACCCCCACCCAGCGTCTCCCCCCAACATCACATCTATCCACTGTCAATAAACATCTTTATCATATTCCATTGTTGTGGTGTGGTCCTCGCTAGTGAATCTCTCTTCATGGAGACTGTTCTGAAATATGGTTTTAACTTTGTTCCATGGAATGGTGCAGGTGATGTACCACCTCCAGAAAGTTAAGTACCATAACTTTAAGTATATCAGTGGATCAGTGGATGATCTCTCATCTCTAAAGTGATATGGATAAGAACAGATCTGACATCATTCTGTTTCATCTCAGTTTAAGTTTAACATGGCCTTTTTTTTATTATTATTATTATTAAAGGTACACTATGTAGCTTTTACAGTGAATCATTCACCAACTTCCAAGAATGTTCCACAGTATGGCATTAAAATATTTACTCAATATTTACTCATTTACTCAATAAAGGTATATTCATTGCTAAAATTGTCCTTTAAAAAATACGTATATATTAGGGGTGTAACGATATCCAAGTCTCACGATACAATATCGTCATCCATCCATCCATTTTTTTCCGCTTATCCGGGGTCGGGTTGCAGGGGCAGCAGTCTGAGAAGGGCCTCCAGACTTCCCTCTCCACACACACTTCCTCCAGCTCCTCCGGGGGACAATATTGTGATATCATGAGAAAGGTCATGATATTGTGGGGAGGTTCACGATTAGGAATGTAACAATATCCAAATCTCTCGGTACGATATTTTCATGATATACATCTCAAGGTACAATGTTTATTGTGACATTCTGTGGAGGCGAACAAAACTGTTAATATGCTACTTTTTTCTCTTAAAATGCCTACAACTTAAAAGTGCTTTGAACTGTTATTTCTTCTTGTACTACATTGAAATGGAGCAAAGGATCATGGTCTATGTAGTTCTCTCTGTCTTTTTTAGCTACTGCTGCATCATAACTCTTCATTTAAGCAAAGAGTCTTGTAATTTGATATATTGTGATGGTCCACGATATTATTGCGGGAACTTTGACAATACGATATCACAATATTTCGGTTACTGTTACATCCCTAGTATATAAATATGCCATGTGCTCTCTTCATGGAGATATATTTATAATGCCACACCATGGAACATTCCAGGCAGAGCAATCATCATGGAGACAAACAAAATGTACAGAGACACGTACAGAGACTACTTCCCCTTGTATCTGAGTAAAATATACAGCTATAATAGTATAAGCAGCACTTGAGGTTGAATTCGGCGCATGCTGTGGGCTGAATCCTACGTGTAAGAAAATCAAACTGAAGACCGAAGTGCATACGTCACAGTGAGCATGTACTGGTGGTGGAGCAATGACGTCTTCAATACAAGAGAATAAAGCTGACTCAAACACGCATGAATCACTCCAAATACAACTTCACAGGGTCAATGAGAAGAAACTGATAAAACATGGCTTAAGGGTCTGAAAAGTTGAGTCTGCACAATATGTCAGCTTTAAAATGATCCAGTCTGTCAGGTACAAACAGAGCCACATCCTGCGCTTTTCACTGTAATGTTCAGTGTTTATCAGCCTATCACATGTCAGGGGTATGTAGAGCAGAGTGTAACAGAGATGAGCACAAACAGATCCTGAGTCTCTGATCAGGCCTGTGGATCCTGCGCCTGATTGGGCTGATGTGGGACAAGGACTCTCTGATTAGATTTCACACACTTTTCTACAAAATGTGCTCCTATCACATCTACACAACAACTGGAGATAGGAGTGACCCAATGACCCGAGGAGGAGAGAGTAGGGGAGGAGGGGAGGAAGAGATGAGCTTAAAAGAGGAGAGGAGTTGGAAGGAAAGATGATAGAGGAAAAGAGCAGATGAGTGAGAGGAGGCAGTTGTTCTAATATAAAAGGTACATTTATGTTAGACTCAGGTTTACTCAATGTTATAACATTATTGTATATTTATGTACTGTGTCAAGTCACTTATCACAATTACAGTTCAAATGATTCACTTTAATCACAAATGTCTGTATTCCACAACTGAAGTAGAATCACAGAGGTCTTCATATCATACAAATATAGACCAAACATAAACAGTACTGGAGAGTGTCAAGTCCACAATCAGCAAACAATTGTTTATTTTATTTATATGACACTGCAATCATTATGTAATTATATTAAAAAAACATAATTTTATAAAATCACCATTATAAAAAGAAAGAGCAGAGTGTTGATTGACAGCTCCCACCTGGTCTGGTTTTAGTCCCGGTCGTAGGTCTGGTTCTAGTCTGAGGTCTGGCTCTTCATTTGGTCCTGGTCCAGGATCTGGTCCAGCATGTTCTCACACATAAGAAGGCAACGTGGCACATGAAAGAACCCTGCAGCACACAAACACACACACATTTGTGCGGACACACACACAAACACACAGACACACACATTGTGAATAATTGAGATAGAAGACCAGAACAAGATCAGTGAAATGCTTCTTACCTTTGAAGGGTCCTCCTTTAAAGTCCAGAGCCACCTTGCCCTCTTGAGTGAGGTATCCGAACCACTCTCCACTCTGAGTGTCTGGAAACTGCAACACACAAACACACAAAGCACTGTTCACCACGAGTGAGGGAAGAGCTGCCTCTTTATGATGACTACGCTTAGACTTAATAAAGCAGGAATACACACTTCATTCATAATGAACACATGTTTATAAGAAGAATAAAGCCATACACTTGTAGTGTGCTTTAACAGGCCCCTCTGTCCAATCACTCCTGCACACATCGCACTCATATGAGGCAAGTCAAACCTCAGGTTGAGGGGCTACTGCTCTAAACACTGAGCTACCCCTGTGTTAGAATCACTTGGCTGTAATAAGGACAGTCCTGCATGATGCACACACTGAGAAAATTTTGCAAATGTACCTAGTTTGCACCCAAATTGCCAAAAAATACTAGTAACTAATGCTATTAAAACACCATGTACACAGTGTAGCAGTGTAGGACTCGTGTTTAAAGGTGTAGTTATAGTGTAAAAGAGGAGGACTCACGTGTTTAAAGGTGTAGTCATAGATCTGGGTGAAGCGCTCCAGTAGCTCCGGGCGCTGGGTGTGTGTGTACGCCATGAGGAAGGCCACCAGAGCCTCACAGTGCGGCCACCACAACTTCATACTCCACTCCAACTGTATAGAGAGAGGGGTAGAAAGAGAGAGCGCATCACTGGCCAAGATTTTAAAACTTATATTATTCAGTTTATTTTCAGATTTATTATCCACTTACTCGTTCTGAGACTGCTTAATTCTAGAGGTAGTTTATTTTAAGATAACTTGTCAAGTAAAATGATCTTGCTGCATGGACAGTCATTTTCTGATAGATGTAAGTGTTTATATCTTAAATTTTGGCCAAGCTTTTTTGCAGTGTAGTTTCAGTATAAACTATGGGATCTACCTGAATCTACCTGGACCACTGAGGGATTACACACATATAAGACACATGGGAATAGAAAAGAAAGTACTGTTATTTAATATTCAAAATCACATTCTATTGCCTAAAGAAAGAGTGTTTTTTTTATTATTGTCATGGTATCAGAACCAGTATTGAGTATCGAGTCTCTTCCTTAATACTGAAATAGTTTGAAATTTTAGTATCATGACACTACTCTGCACTCATAAGACCACATGCTCTCAGTAATACTGGTAAAGTTGGTGTCTAAAAGTAAAAAGTTAGGTAAAATTCCCAAAAGTCCATCTAACTTACTCCAGGTCTGCTCTTTCCACTGTTTCTGTACAATGTGTTTGTTACAGAGGGTTGTTACACTTCTGTGGAGAACTGATTGTTAACATGAAAAACATTTAGTGAGAACTTCTCTGAAAATGCTGCAAATGAATTGGGCTCAATAAAGTTTCCATAATCTGAAAAGTCCATTTTGCATAATAGCCTGAGCTCGTCCCTCCCCACTCCCTCACCTGTGTGGGGCAGTGACCGTCAACGTCCCTGAAATAGAAGAGGCCCCCATGCTCTGGGTCCCAGCCGCTGTGGAAGGGCCCCTCCATGAAGCTTGTGATGGCTGTGTGCTGCAGGTCCTGGAGCCCCCACTGTGAGGCGTACTGCAGCAGGAACCATCCGGCCTCCAGAGCATGTCCTGACACCAACAGCACACAGGGAGTGTGTCAGCCACAGCCCCAACATCCACACAACACTAATCATGTCCACACAACACTACTCATGTGTACGACTGCAACCAGTAAACAATACATTTTTTATTTGTCGACTAGTCAAATAATTATTTACACTGTACAGACTTTTAAATCACTTAAACAACCAGATAAATGTTGTGTTGTCACATCAGGTTTGTCAAGTTGTAGTGTGTTGTTTTGTATCATGTTTTTGTATAATTATGGAAAATGGCCTTGTGGGAGCATGGGTGACGTAGAATTGTGAGGAGTGTACTGCTGTGAGGAGGGTTTACAGATAAAACATGTTATGACATGGACAGCATATAAAACCTGTTCATGTTTTTGATGAAAGAACAATGTTACAACATGTTAGTCCAAAAAGTCAATTTAGCATAATAATGCTTTCTTCTTGTTAAGAATGCTGCTATGTTCTAATAGGACTTTTCTTATGTGTCTTATGTGTTTTAGAGTCTGTACAGTCCAGGGGACAGTTACCATTATCAAAATATGAAACTAGACTAAACTAGACTAAGCTGGACCAATCAGAGCAGGAGCCCAGGCCACAGAGTCCATAGAAGGACTCATCTCACCCTGGGACCCTGGAGGAAGTGCACTTGCAGTGGGCCCTTTGAGGAAGGGACTAGGGTCCCTGGAGGGAGAGACATGGGTCCCTGGCGGGAGCTCACCTGGGTTCTGTAGTCGGCCCTGACAGCCCTCCAGCTCAGCCCCATCCACAGACACATTCTCGAGCACGGCTGTCCCTCCTCTCTGGAAGAGCAAGGGCCACGGTACAGGAAAAATACATCAATACTAGTTCATTCTATTCATAACCAAAACATCACAGAAACATTTCCAGTGCAGTTTATATCTTACAGAGAATGTGAGAGCCTGTCTAATGCCTTCGGTTCATACTTTGTTTTTTCCTTTAGATGGCATCAGATACTCTTATTATTCTTTGCAAAAGCTTTGAGGTCACTTCGGCCAGCTCTGGTACACCAGCTCTGGTACACCAGCTCTGGTACACAAGCTATGGAGGTGCTGTGCCTGAGCCTGGTGCCTGGGGCAGACTGGCACAATGGTTTCTGTCATTCTGGGCCAACTGTCTCTGTGAACACCTCCACTGACTCAGGATGAATACAAACCAACAAGCTGAAATAACTCAAATGTTTGGACTTGCATATGTGTTGTATGTTGGACCTGTACATATGACCTACCTGCAGATGCATGAGGATCTGCTGCACACACCACTGGCCCACGCTCTGGTACTTGAGGGCTGCCTCGGGGCCACGGTCCTCGCTCAGTTGCTGCACCAGACACAGCAGCATCATGGGGACAGCCATGCTGCTTGAGGGAGGGTCCCCCGGGAGCTGAGGGCGCCCCAGGCCTGAGGGGTCCACCTGCACCCAGTGCACTATCTGTTCCATCATCTGCTCAGCCTCTGCCTGCACAGAGCAATGAGAGGGTGGGGCAAAGGCACTGTACAATACCAAAGCAATATGATTGTGTGCAAAAGTAAAGTTTGTACTTAATCAGGTCATCTGCAACAACAAAACAACTCATGATTTTAAGAAAACCCTGCTCGTCTTCTAGTGTAGGCTTCTAAAAACCTGTATATAAATATATTTCTTTCTCAGATGCTCTTGGTCAGTCCTGAATCATAAATTCCACATCTCCTCTGTCCTTGTCCTTGTCCAACAGTTGTATTGATGGTTTTTGGTAAGTCTGATGTGTAGAGTCTCACTCAGGACACTCCACATCTGTGAGGCCTCTTGTCTTGTCTATAGTTCGTATTGATTGTTGTTATTGTTTGGTGCAGTGTGCAGTGTGCAGTGGTGAGTCCATCTCCTCTCATACCACCCATGTATGTGGCCTGTCTGAAATCTCTTTAGAACAGGAGTCTCCAACCTTTTTCTTCAGATGAGCTTTCTTTACAAAACAAAAATTCCAGAGAGCTGCTAATTTAAGAGGTCATAGGAAATAAAGTATACATAAGAGCCATGGCAAGACTTAGATGGGATACAGTTAAATAAAACATAAACCATTATTAATTTATGAGTGCACAAAATCAGGTATCAAAATGATAGAATGAATTCATCAAATTTGAGTTATTCAGGACAATATATGTAATTCAGAAATCTCCTTGGTGAGCTACTTGAAAGACTTGGAGACCCCTGCTTTAGAATATTGTAACTTTGTACTTCTCATCACCTCCTCTCTCAACTCTATACTATTGTATTAGACACATGTAAATAATAAAAGGATGTGAAAGAGCGCCCTCTACTGTCACACTGTGGACTGGAGGAAAGCAGCTGCTGTAATCTACTAGACTATGAGAGGGTTCTGAGCATGTGAGATGATCAGACTTAGGTGTTCCTCTGAATAATAAGGGGTTAGTGGTTAATAGATTAATTATTAGATTACTGCTGATGTCAGGAGAAACCACTGGGAGGAGGAGGATGTGAACCAATCAGAACACAACAACAGCTATACAAGGATTCCCACACTTCCTGAAAAACCCGGAAATTAATGTGTCTGTTGCCCAGACTCGTAAGTCCCAGTGTGCAATGGCTCTGCTGTATTTGTTTGTTTTTGCCCTGACAGAAGAAGACCAGAGAGCACAGGTGAGCCTAATTTAAAAAACCTCCTTGAAAATCCACCAAAATACAAGAAATTACTACAATGACCAAACCTGAATTAAGAGGCTACAACTAATAAATCTAGCATATCAAAGAGTGATCAATTCACTGCATATTGTTCTAATATATATGAAGCACCTGAATGACCCAGAGCCAGCTCAGAAACTGGCCTCAGGTCAGATCACATGATGAAGTTTAGCTGAGACCCATCGTGACCTATGACCTGATGTGCATATACACACAGTGTGCACTCTAGACTGCACACACCTGTATCAGCCCCACACACCTGCATGTCCCTGTCTCCTGTGACTCTGCTCAGTTCGTCCAGGCCCAGGATATAGAAGCACTCGCTGAAGATGCTCCTCTGGATCTTCACGGCTTTCCCATCTCTGCTCAGACAGAAGGCACACTTCCACGGACCACTGCTGCCCCCCCACACGAGCGTGTTTTCTGAGGAATGCTCCCCCTACCACACAACACAAGTGTAGTATAGATACACACAAATATCAAACTTCATCATTTGTTTGTTGGCATAACTGTCTGTCATGGCTTTCGCTTAAAGGGCCCATATTAAACTATTTTCTGATCTATGTAATTATGTATTTTCCTCATCACAAACAGGTCTTTAGTATCATTCTCACATATTTAACACAGAAACCCTGTTCTTCTCTCAAACAGAAAACACTCACTTTCCACCTTGTGATGTCATGTGGTAATACAGGGAGTGCTCCACTGTGTTTTTAAAACATACACCTTCACTAGAAGGTGTGACATCACAAGGTGGAACAGAGCATTCTGACCTTTGGAGATGTAGACAGACTAATAACAAAGGGTTAATCGAACATGAATGAATAATATACAGTTCAGATATGTTTTTGAGGAGGTAACAAGATTTTAAAGCTCACAAGAGTCCATTTCATATAATGTAGGATCTTTAAAACTTCCACCTGCTGTTTCATGATGTTCAAACCTCCGGAGTACAAAGCTCATCTAAAGTACACTTTGAACACACACATTCTTAAACCAGTATAGAAGCAAGGTGGATAAAGAGCCCTGCTTAAAGACACAACAACAGTATGCACCAGGAGGAGTGAGGATGGAAGTCTCCAGTAAGTGAGCAAATAATTATCTGGGTCATATTCCACCCCTGAGAAGGTGGCATGTTCTGGGTGATATTAACATAAAAAGTAAGTGAGACTGGCCTTCATTAAAATGGACTAAGCCATGGGACTTAAGAGGGGCTGATGTCTCTATACAGCACCCAGTCAGGTCTAGTTTCACTGCTTCATTTTACAAACCAAAGTGGAGCAGGCCCCACCCACTTCTCTATTTGTGACCAGAAGCATCAGCTACACAAAACATGTGAGCTATATTCAGTAATTTGGTATAAACACTTGATAGAACTTGAAACTCACAGCACAGGCCAGGGGACTTACCAAGAACAGAGTAGCCAAAACATTGTACAAGTAAGTAAGAGTAACATTACTTCAAAGTACTACTCAAGTAGAAGTAGAATGTAGTGGTCCAAGAAATGACTCAAATAAGATTAAAAAAAGGACTTGGGAAAACTACTACTCTGACACACTGGTTTGTTAAAGTCTGATCTGGTCAGATCTCAGAAGCAGGAGCAGGACTGGTTAGTACTTGGACAGGAGACCTCTAGGAATTCCAGATGCCACAGTGGGGAGCAAGTTACGAAAAACTACTGCTGGTGTGTCCTTAGGCAAGATACTTCACCCACATTGCCTAGTATGAAAGTGGTGTTAGTGTTGGTGGTGGGAGGTGCCCATGGTGCACATTGACATCCTCACTTCCATCTGTCCCAGGGCAGCTGTGACGACAATAGTATCTTACAACCACAGAGTATGGAGTGAATGAATAGTACACTGTTAAGTACTTTGGGTGTCTTGAAAAGCGCTGTATAAATCCAATGATTAATTCATTAAAGAGGAACTGTCACTTGATACTACTGGTCAAAAGTTTTAGAATATATTTTCCAGGTATTTATTGCAGTTCAAGTCATGCAAGTTCAATGAAGAACTTGAAATGATACAAAGGTAAGAACTGAACAGACAAGGGTTAAAAAAAAGATAAAATATACAAAACACAAGTCCAAGCTCTGCCAAAACTACCTCAGGAAAAAAGAACAAGATGTAAACAGTAAACAGTAAAAAAAATGGAAAAAGTGTGGTGTTCTAAAACTTTTGACCGGTAGCGTAACTGAGTAAATGTAACTACCCACCTCTGGGCTTGAGAACATGAACAAGAACTGGACACTTACTTGAAACAGTGAATTGGTCCCATCTCTGCTATAGTTAATTCTATGCCTGGAATGTTCCAAAGTACAGCATTTAACATACCCTGCATTTATTAAATCACAGCTTTGTTCTGCTCTAAATCTCCTTGAGCACACATTCTTACTGTAAGCAAGGTTGCCTCTCCACAGATCTGACCTGCCTGATGGGACCATGCTATGGACCATTCTGGGTAAAGCAATAACGTGTCAACAGAAAGAAGGGCGTGGTGTTCTCTCCACTGCTCCCTGTGCTAAGTCACTCCCCTTTCAGCTTACATCGCGCTAATGAAACTACTGAACATCGCATCAGGTTTGTGAAGTTGCTATGTACAGTATTGTATCATGTTTTTGTATATTTATGGAGAATTGTCACGTGGGAGCATGGGCAACGTAGGTTTGTGGGCTGAGCTTTGGACCCTTTTGTACTGCAAATTGTAAGGATGGTTCACTCATACCCAGAAAAGATTGTTAGATTACTCAAACATGCACGTATGACACATCTAAACCTCTTCAGGCATGTTTTTGTTGAAAAAACGATGGAATAACATGGCAGAAAGCTCCAAAAAGTTGATTCTGATTTAAGGATGGGCATTCGATGAAATTTTCTTAATCGATCGTCGGAAGAATTAACGATTGATTATCAATTAATCATTAACGTTTTTATATTAAAATGATCATCATTATTATTACTATCTGCACTACTAATCTGCATAAATAAATTCAACTTTACGACATATAAACCGTAACGACTCTAAAGCCACATCAGCCCGTTTGACATTATCATGTGTTTAATTCAGTTTTGCGCAACTCTCACAGAAACAAAACTTAAAACCGCATCACTAATTTGCTTAAACTAAGTGAAGATAAAAAAACAGCTCTTGTGTCGCTGATGCGGTTCAATTTCTGTCGGATTAAAAGACATGATTCAGTGGAATACAGGTTAGTGTGACCAGATTTGCATTTGTCAAAACCAGGACACCGTACAGGGGGAGGGAGGTGGGGACTCGTCATTGACATTGCACGACTCTCACCTGGCAAAACCTTTTCCCACTGGGCACCGAAACATGTGTGCTGCTTTGTACACTGTGCACATGGACCTCACACTTGTCCCGACCAGAACGGAAAGCATGGAATTTGTTGTACAAATCATCGTTAAATATGCATTTGCGATTCGGCACCTTGCAGACTGACCGACTGTTTGTGTCTCGCTCCTTTTGAGTGCAAAGAGACACATGTACAGACCCCTGTTTGGTCACGCTACACACAGCAACCTACATTCGGTTTGTTGATTAAAATGAACATAATCGATGAAATTCTTAATGATGAATTATTGATTAATCGACTAATCATGCCCATCCCTATTCTGAATAATACCTCCTTCTCAAAAAGTTCTGAGATTAGATGAAACACAGCAGGGAATTCCAGATGGAGAGCCTCACCTGCTTTGGCGGCCTGCAGGATCTCGTCTGTGTGAAAGCGCGGCACGGTGCGGTACAGCCGACAGTACATCCACACCTGAGGGGCACAAAGTCAGTCATACAGCCCAGACGCTCGCCTCGAGAGCGGCGCCACCTACCTGCCGACCCTGCAGCCACACGTACTTGAGCTTGTCGTAAACCTGACCATCTCTGCCGAGGCAAGTGAAGAATCCCCTGCAAACATGATTATCAGTGTTAAAAGCGTTTTGCTGATTTTTACAGTCTTAAAAATGTGAAAAACAGAACGAGTGCATTTGAAACAGTTTGCAGTGGTCCAAAGTTATTCCTCACTTCCCTTATGCATTTTGAACATCCTAATTATTCACCGTAATGAGTTTATAAGCACTTTACTCAACTCTCAGAGACCACAGCAGAGATTTGCCCTCACAGTAAAGCTAACAACAACTACGTGCACTTCCTGATTATCAGACATTAAAGGGCCAAGATCATGCCGCTTTCTCATCTGTTATAATGTTTTCTCATCACAAACAGACATGGAGATTTGTTTTGTTTCATTCACATGTTTAACATACAAACTCTGCACATTTACTGTGTTCTTTTCTATTTTTCACTCAAACAGAAAACACTGTTCCACCTTGTGATGTCATGTCGTAGTACCTAAAGTGCTCCACAGTCCATACACCTTCACTTGAATCATTTGGATAATTTCAGCCCTGACATTGCGAGTCTCTACTGTATAAAGAGCAGCTCTGTTATAGCTGTGATAGCTGTTAACTTAAACTACTGCCTCGTGACATCACAAGGTGGAACAAAGCATTTTGAGCTTTGGAGATGTAAATATGTATATAAAGGGAAATAAAACACAACTCCAGATATGTTTCTGAGGAGATAACAACAGTATAACATGGCTTAAAGTGTGTTACCAGCGTCCATTTTGTTTAATATAGCACCTTTAAAACACTTGATGATTAGATGCAGAGAGTACACACCCGTGTTCAGGATCATGGGAGTGCTTGACCCAGAAGTTCACAGTCCGGTCCAGTTCTTGGCGGATACGTTCTCTGAACTCCTCCAGCCTCTGCACAGACATGGCCCCACCTGCTGGACACACGCAGGAACCAGTGAGCTGTAAGAAAACATATCCACTGTGACCTTTAGTAATCAACATACACTTCCAACATTCCTGTTCTGACAAAAAAAAGAGGTTTATTTGGTTTTCCGATAATTTATGTTATTAGTTTTTTTTTCCAGATCAAGAGAATAAATCAGCTGACCAGACATGTCACAGCAACATCACGTGACCACTCTGAGGAAAAGCGCTAGTGAGCAGTCCAAACTGTCAGGTGTGAAAAACAACCTCTTGGCCTGAAAAAGGAACCTAGTAACATATCCTGTAATATTTATTCTATTTCTAGAGAATGACAAAAATGATACTTAGTGATTTTCAATTGATGAAACCCACCCAGTCACAGGAAGAACATGCAAATTCCACACAGACACAGGGAGAGAGTGCAAACTGTACACAGACATATGGAAAACATGCTAAACTCCACACAGACACAGGGAGAACGCGCAAACAGTGCACAGACACATGGAGAACATGCAAACTCCACACAGAAAGGCCCAGGACACCCGGGGATCCTTTAAGTCATATTTAAGATGAAAAATATTTCCCAAATTCTCCATTAACGTGAAAAATCCCCGTTTAACTGGAAGTGGTTTAGGAGCATTTAAAGACTAAAGTGGGAGGGGCAGAATAAGATGGATAGGTCCAGTAATTAACACAGGTGGGCAGACTAGTCCAACATTGTACTCAAATAGGAGCAATGTTACTTCAAAATTATATAACTTAAGTAGAACTGGTGCAAGAAGTTAGTAAACTATTATTTGGGAAAATTATTACTCAAGTAAGAGTAAGTTAAAGAGTAACTGTCAGTATAATTTGAAGTTAATGTAGTATGAAGGACAAAACATGAAACACAAACAGAAAAATGAGACAAACAAAATGATGTCTGAAGGAGTGCTGCGAGATCAAATGCTCAAATCATTTTATATTGTCCACATAAAGTTTTTGAAACTTGTAGAGTGGGAAGAGTAACCTAAAGACAAACCAAACTCAAGTAAGAATAATGTCACTTCACTAAAAATGTACTCAAGTAGGAGTAAAAAGTATGCAGCTAAATGAACACTACTCTAACTTCAGAGATATTAACCATAAGCTATTCATTTCAATCAGCTGTTGATTTCACCACAGGATTCTGCCCTGTCCTCCAGCTCAGTCCTCAGTCCTGTGATGGGGATGAGTTGGCTCTTTAGAACGGTTCTTTAATGTGAACAGTTGAATTGGATCTTACTTTTTAAAAGAACCTAATCTATTACTTTCTAGTTTTTTATGTATTTTTACACTATGCATGATTAATTACACTACACATTAAACACTGAACCAACACATGAGTCAGCACAGATGCAGATCAGGCAACACGAGGGAGACGTTCATGCACAAAAACAGACTGGCATTCAGATTATGCAATATTTCAAACGGTAAAGACTCTCCCAGTCTCAGTTTGAACCATTTCTCTGTGGTGAGTTTGTAGGTTAAATGACTTCTCACACTGGCTTCTGTCATGTCAATACAAGAGCCAGTCTTTTGAATATCTCTTACAAATGATTCGAAAGATTCTGATCCCATAAAAGAGCTGAAGGTCCCGTCATAACTATAGGCAGTTTAGTTTAGTTTCTACCATCTTTTATAAGGATGGAACAAGATCTCAAGAGACAAAATTGCGACAACATTGTGCACACATGAGAAAAATGTGAGATTGTTTCCCCCACATTTACCTTTGACTTGGACAAAAAAAAGAGTTAAGAGCTGGTGAGTTATACAATTTGAGAAGCTGTAGTTCCAAAAAGCGGTACTACATTGATCACTGAAGTATTACATCAAATAAATGAAGCCAACACTGTGAAATAGATTGCACTACTTATTTATTACAAATGACGTCAAAATCTCGTCTTGTCTCATTCTCGTGGTGTGTCTTGTCTCATGAAAATTGTGTCTCGTTCTACCCCTGCTATTAAAGCCTCGTTGGAGACTTTCTGTGGAAAATCTCAACTACACAAAAGGTCAAACAACCAAACAAAAAAAAACAACTAAGCGTAATATAGAGAAAAGCCGTTGATGACATCACAATGTGGAACAGAGCATTTTGAGCTTTGATCCAGCCTAATGATTCAGGATTACTCAAACATGTTGGAATGAAACAAAACACAACTCCAGGTTTTTCAAAGTTGTAATAATAAAATTGTGAAACGAGTGCGTAATTAAGGAGAAGTGACACATTTTCTTTGTGTTTTGGTCATTTTTAAGCAGCTTTTCTGTATTTTAACGAAACAAATGACAGTATATGACTCTCTTTACTGTTGGCAAGTATCAAATTGGTCCAAAAAAGAGACATTTCTTGTATAAAACTGGAACAAATCACTGGTTTTGTATAAATCTGCTGGGACAGGGGACACAGGGCTCAAAACTAGGACTGTCCCGAGTAAACAGGGACGTCTGGTCACCCTATACAATAGGAGCTTAGTTTGTGGCTCTATGATTTAAAAAAAAATATAAAAAATAAAAAGGAGTCTAAAAACTTTTTGAGGTGACTGTATAAGACATTAATCATCAAAAAAGTTGCTTAGGTTGTTGACTTCACATGGATTTAACACCAAAATGTCCCCGGTGTCTATCACAGAGGACATGTTACAAATTATAAATACAAATAAAATTAACAAAATCTAAACGCTAAAGTGATAATTTACTTCCAAATCACAAAAAATACATATATATTGCAATACACTTATTTCTTAGGATATACCAGCTTCGTGTTATCTCTGCAGCCAGATACCTCAAAATCCTGATGACAGTGCATTATTTCACTTGACCATCTGACTTATACCTCTCTGAAACCGCTGACTGAGCACTTTGACATTTTCCTGGATGTCACATGTCCAGATTATTTAAAAAAATGCACCAGAGACAAAAACAATGTAAGTGAAGAATGTAAATCTATACTCACCCCAAACTGGTTTTAAGTCAAATATTTGTGCAGAAGAGTGGCTTGAAAGAGTTTAACGATTCAGTAAAGAGACGTATGTGCTGCTGATGGTCTGATGGTCTGTGCAGGGCGTCCGTAGTCCCGGTGGTCGCGCTGTGTGTCCCCCTAGTTGTGTCCCCTCGGTGTGTCGCTGTGCTTGCTCGGTGTCAGCCCGAAGAGGCGCTCCTGTCTCGGGGTTGGTGCTCCCGTCCTGTCTCAGGGCTGGGGCTGTGTGTTTTAAGGAGCATGCGAAGTGTCGGTCACGTGACAGGGGGTGTGCAGCTGGGGGAGAAACAACAGAGCAGTGTGTGTGCGCGCGTCTGTTAGAGCGCATCCGCATCCCACCGTCAAACGCAAACCTGCTTAAAAACGTTTGTGCTGTTTTGTGCTGCAAGAAGTTTCGTTTGTGCTGTTTTAGTTTTGGAGATATTAACGTTTCTTTTATAGGTCAATTTGGGGTCAGCCAGCCCCCAAGAAACCTTAAAAATGCTCTAAAACGCACAAAATGGTGTCAGTCGTGTCTGCTTCGTTTGTGGTGTTTTGTGCTGCAAGTTTCGTTTGTACGATTATGGTTCTTTTTATTTGTTTATTTATTTTTTTATTACAGAAATACAACAGCATGACAAAACCGCAAAGGTAAATACAGTATAAAGTGCAGATGGGATTGTTGTTGCATGGTTCTTAAAATATTAGCCGTTTTATTTTCGGCCGATGACGTCATCCAGCTCTTCAAAATGTTAAACAGCTTAAAAACAGGCAGAAAATTTTACGAAACGTTTGTACTTCGATGGGGCTGTTTGTGCTGTGACAATTTTCATTTGTGCTAGTATATTTCTTAAATTATTAATTATTATTTTTGCGGAAATTATATGACGTCACTTCCGTTCAGCTGACGGCAGCGGCTTTAGCAAAACTCCGCAAAACTTGTGAAGAGAAACGATTTGAGGCTGTGGAGAAGTCTGTATTATTATATAAAATATGAATCAAAAGCAAGTTACTAAAGACTGATACATACTTTTCCAGAGCGTTTTTTTTTCTTTCCCAGAACGCTATTTTATAACATTTTTATATCATTTTGAGGGGCTGGATGACGTCATCAGCCGAAAAACTGCTAATATTTAAGAACCGTAATCGCATAAACGATTGACTCCATTCTGAGCATTTTAAAGCTTCCTGGGGGCTGGCTGACCCCAGTTTGACCTATAAAAGAATCGTTACTATTTCCAAAACTAAAGCAGCACAAACGAAGCATATTGGCATAGTTTTTGTGTAGGTTTGTGTTTGATGGGGGGTCAACTTCACAGAGATACTCTACCTGCATGTTTGTCTGATTTTCGACAGAAGACGTTACAGTGGAGTGAGTGAACCTTAAATGGAGCTGGAAATGTGGGTGATGTTTTTTTTGCATATGACCGTTTCTCATGTTTATGTTTCGGCAATTAAAGGAATTGCATCCTGCACTCTTACTGTTGTTAAAAAAAAAGGTTAATTACAACTGAACCTGTGTCTCCAGAGCCTTAACCTGCAGGTAGTGGACACATACAAGTTTGTCTCATTCTCAGTTTATGGACAGGCCACATGTGAAAGCTCAGAACCTCCAGAAATCCCTCCCTGAGCTGCAGAGGCTGCAGTAGCACTGATTCATGATTGGCTGCGGATGCTGGGGTTTGGTAGTGACCATTCAGATCAGAGAGAGGCATTTTAAGTTTAAACCAACTGGATTTCTGCATTGAATAATGATTGGATAATTGTCTTGAAAACCATAACACTGACAACATGTCCATTGTGTGTTTTTGAAACTTTATAAAACTGTTTGACTGTTGGAAGAAATTAAGTATCTCTTGATGATAAATATAAGTCCATTTGTGAAGCCTGATGAGTTTATGACAAACAGAAAAAGGTGTATACAGACAGGGTCTAGACATGCCCTGTTCACAGACCACAGCCTCCTGGTCAGTCTCCACAGTCACACCCAGAGTAACCCCTCTAGAGCTTCTGTCCTAGAATGACAAAACTACATACACCACACATATCACAGCAGAGTAACTCTTGTTTCACAGACATGAGTTAAACATCATTCACACTTGAGGACAGGTAGTTTCCTGGAGCTTGGAGACAGTGTGTGTTGAGCCTTTACACATGTTAAAGACCACTCTGTTTCTGACACGGACCAAATGCATTTACACTAAGACATAATAAGAATATTTTCTTAACAGCATAAATAGTGATACATTTCCATCGCACTTAAATAAGAATAAACATCAATGTTTGGTATTCTGGTGTAAAGCAGGGGTCTCAACCATCCCCCCAGAGAGGTACTACTACAAAACAAAAATGTTAGAGAGCTACTCCTGTTGACAGCATGAAGTAAACTCACACATACTGGGGGGAGAGACATGATGATATGAATATATCATAATGCTGTTCAGATGGGCCACTTCTGGAGCATCTGGGCTTGTCCGTGGATGCTCCTGCCCATGCCCTCTCGCACCCGTGCACTCCTTCATCGCTTGCATGATGATGGCTACAATGAGATTGACCAGGACAAACTGCACCACAATCACAATCACAAACTCTGAAGCAGAGCGGAGCCGTTCACATGTAGTAGTCCATACAGTGGGAGTCACTGGGCACTCCCTGTCCTTGAGAATGCTGTTCCAGTTGTCACCTGTGGATATTTTGAAGAGCACGAGGGAAGACCCCACAGAGTTGGTCCGATCATACATGATGCTCACCCAGCCGTCAAACAGGGTCCTCAGCACCTGCAGGATGTTATTAAAGTTGTATGTCCTTTTGGTCCAGCGGTAACTGGCTGACTGGTTGTGAGAAAAGTTTCATTTCCGTCATATGAATGTGACTTTTTAATATGAATACCTCAGATGAGTTCATTCTATGTGAGCGCTGGAGGTCACAGGAAAATACTTGGGCCCAGTAGGGGTACTCCTGCAGCATCTGTTTGAACCTGGTCACACTCAGAGTTTGCAGCTTGCATCTCCCCATGGCCCTCACCGCCACACTGGCCCTGAATGGCTCACTGTCAGAAAGCTTAGTCCCCATCAGGCTGCCTCACTCTGAAACATAAACAGAAACATTACAACATTACAACATGTACTAAAGGCAATAGCAAAAGGCTAAGTGACACTTTACAGTGGCATGTAACATTTCTGATGTGTGTGTTTTTGCATGCATTTTAGCTTAGTAATTCTGTACTGCATTCATAAAAAAGGAAGTCATACATTTCACCATAAAAGTCTGTGAATGTATGTTCAGTAGTTACCATGGTAACACAATGCACACATACGCAATGCATGTTTATTTGTAAAGCACAATTCATACACAAAGTAATTCATAGTGCTTTACAGAAAAAGAAATACATGAAAATCACAATACAAATAAATCAAAATATAAATCATCATCAAAATTAAAGAGAGAGACATTAAATGAGAGAGAAGAGTGAGGAATGAAAAATGTCATGTGCAGCGAAACAGAACTGTTTTGAGGCTAGATTTAAACAGAGTCAGAGCAGAGGTGTGTCTAGCATGTTCAGGAAGACTGTTCCAGGTTTTTTTTTTTCCAGGCTGCATGAATCTGAAACTCTGACTCCCCGTATTTAGTCCTGACTCTGGACACCAGCAGGAGGTCGGTCCGTGAGTTCCTTAGAGTGTGAGATGGTTCATTTGGCATTAACATGTCACAGATTTGAAAGAACTGATTTTAAGATTTAAGTTTTCACTTTTACTGCTCATTTAGGTGGCTTATTTCTGTTTTAAGACCAAGTTCTTACCAAGACCGAGTTTCTTGGAGAGCTAGTGTAGCTCCTGCTCTACAGCCATCTAAATGTGTGAAGATAGATATTACTAAGCTGATGAGACCATGACGCAACCCTGAGTGAGAGTCACTTCTGTCTTCATGTGAGAAAGTACAGCCACACCTTTAAAATGTGTTTGCCAATAGTCTGTTACACTTTATCTGTGGTTTACTACATGTTTGTGTGTGTGTGTGTTTTTCTCCTCACAAGTCTGCACAAGTATGGAAAGTCCTCAGTTACACCACTGCTCTGAGAGACGAGAAAGACACCCGAAAGACAGGATATGTGCTCAGATACAGAGAGGACAGGAGGCACAGAGGAGAGGACAGAGAGAGACAGGAGAGGGGACATGGAGGAGAGGACTGAGAAAAAGAGGAGGTGAGCAGAAAGAGGAGACGGTACACACAGAGGAGAGAGGAGAGGACAGAGAGGACAGAGGAAGGATAGGACAGAGAGACAGTAGGCCGAGGGGACAGTGGACAGGGGACTCCTAAAATGGCTCCCACCGCCCAGGACAACTGCCTGGCCACTCTGCTCAGAGCGGGGCTGTTTGTAACAGGTGAGAGAAAAAAAAAGTCTCTATAATTGCTTGATAATAATAATAATTGTCTGCCATTTGTCAAAGTGTGAGAGATTGTGCTTTTTGTCCCTCAGGTTGCACCATACTCGTGGTTTGTTCTTTCCCCATGGTTCAGATTGTGATGGGTGAGTCAAACCGTTCTTCTGAATGGAATTTGCACAACTGTTATTTCAGCAGATGTGCAGTGTTTCAGTCCTGGTTTAGTCCTGCTCTGGCCTCTTGTGTTCAGGTGCAGTGTTCATGGGCTGGCTCAGTCCTGGTTTAGTCTTGTTTCAGTCCTGGTTTAGTCCCCATTCAGTCCTGGTTCAGTCCTGGATGAGTCTTGTTTCAGTCCTGGTTTAGTCCCAGTTCAGTCCTGGTTCAGTCCTGGATTTAATCTTTTTTCAGTCATGGTTTAGTCCTCATTTAGTCCCAGTTCAGTCCTGGTTCAGTACTTGATTAGTCTTGTTTCAGTCCTGGTTTAGTCCCAGTTCAGTCCCGGTTCAGTCCTAGACTTAGTGTTATGTCAGTCTTGGTTTAGTCCTCATTTAGTCCCGGTTCAGTCCCGGTTCAGTCCTCATTTAGACCCGGTTCAGTCCTGGTTCAGTTGTGGCTTTAGTCTTGTTTCAGTCCTAGTTTAGCCCTCATTTAATCCCCATTCAGTCCTGGTTCAGTTCTGGATTAGTTTTGTTTCAGTCCTGGTTTAGTCCCAGTTCAGTCCTGGTTCAATCCTGGATTGAATCTTGTTTCAGCCCTGGTTTAATCCTCATTTAGTCACGGTTCAGTCCTCATGTTATGTCAGTGCTGGTTTAGTCCTCATTTAGTCCTGGTTCAGTTTTGGTTCAGTCCTGGGTTTAGTGTTACGTCAGTCCTGGTTTAGTCCTTGTTGAGTCCAGTCTCAGCCCTGCTCTGGCCCTTGTGTACAGGTGCGGTGTACGTGAGCTCCTGTCCGGTGGCACCTGCCCTGCCGGTGTACCTGATGGTCAGTGGAGTGGGGACCTTGTTGTTCATCAGTCTTCTGGCCCTCCCTCCTCTGCTGTGTCCAGACCGACACCGCAGCTCCCTGTGGACCCTGTGCATGCTCTGCCTGGGCCTGGTCTTCCTCGCCTGGTTCCTTTATGGTTAGTACATCATCCAGGGGTGGAAAGTCGTACGCGCCTGAAACTAAACAGATTTTTGTGCAAATCTAATAAGTTAACCTTACCTGAAAAAACCTAGGAAACCAATTGCCTTGAAAGTCTTGACTAAAGTGGACTGTAATTCCTCAGTGTAGTGTTCAGTAAATTCCTCTTTCATCTAACTAGGCACAACAAATTAAGTTTACTTTAGTTTTCATTCACAGAAGTCATGTTGTGAAGCTGTGCCAACTAATCAGTCAGTTCCTCAAATCTGAAATATGTAGTAACTTTTACTTTAAGAGGAAGTTAACCTTACTTGGTAAAACCATAGAAACCAATTGCCTTGAACTGAGAAAGTAAATGTTACTTCTATACACAAGTTAGAAGTTAGAGTTAGATGTATTAGTCTTTGAAAAAAACAAACAAAAACTTTTATTCACTTTAAGGTTAAACCACATCATAACATGTGTAACAATAAAATAATAAAGCTCGGTCATTTCATGTTATCTAAACCAAGGCCCCTGCACATAGGTCTCAAAAAATACTGGAAGAAACAAAACAGGTGAACAGGTTTAATCGAGCATAGACTGGATGAGCAGAGGGAGGATATAGAGAGTGAATGAACAGAGGGAGGATATAGAGACTGATGAACAGAGGGAGGATATAGAGACTGAATGAACAGAGGGAGGATATAGAGACTGAATGAACAGAGGGAGGATATAGAGAGTGAATGAACAGAGGGAGGATATAGAGATGAACAGAGAGATGAGACTGAATGAACAGAGGGAGGATATAGAGACTGAATGAACAGAGGGAGGATATAGAGACTGAATGAACAGAGGGAGGATATAGAGACTGAATGAACAGAGGGAGGATATAGAGACTGAATGAACAGAGGGAGGATATAGAGACTGAATGAACAGAGGGAGGATATAGAGACTGAATGAACAGAGGGAGGATATAGAGACTGAATGAACAGAGGGAGGATATAGAGAGTGAATGAACAGAGGGAGGATATAGAGAGTGAATGAACAGAGGGAGGATATAGAGAGTGAATGAACAGAGGGAGGATATAGAGACTGGATGAACAGAGGGAGGATATAGAGATCCGTTCTACATGATCCTGGGTGTTTTATTTCACTATTTTGTCTGTTAATAAATTCCTATTCCTAATATAATATGACACATGTGATGGCACTGCAACACCTGCCCTGACTGGACAGAGCTCAGAGAAAATGCAGATTGTTTATTCAACAAATTTTGTAGAAAACACCACAAAATTCTATTAAAACTATGGTTAAAAAAAAGAGAGAGAGAGATTGACCACTATGGGTTTTTTCATTGAGATGCCAATTATTGAATTATTTTTTAAACTAGTTAATCATTGCATTTATATAGTGCCTTTCAAGACACCCAAAGCTCTTTACAGTTTATTGTTCACTCACTCCACACTGTTGTGGTAAGCTGCTATTGTAGCCACAGCTGCTCTAGGGCAGACTGACAGAAGCAAGGCTGCCAAACTGCGTCATCAGCCCCTCCGACCACCACTATCACTCACACATCACATTCACACTAGGCAATGTGGGTAAAGTGCCTTGCCTAAGGACTAGGGATGTAACAATAACTGAAATATCGTGATATCGTATCGTCAAAGTTAATATCAATAATATCGTGAACCATCACAATATATCGAATTACAAGTCTCTTTGCTTAAATGAAGAGTTATGGTGCAGCAATATCTTAAAAAGACAGAGGGAACTACATAGACCATGATCCTTTGCTCCATTTTAGTGCAGACTACATGAAGAAATAATAGCACTTTTAAGTCTTAGTTCTTTGCATTAAGTCTTGTCAAGGCATTTTAAGAGAAAAAAGTAGCATATTAACAGTTTTTCCACAAAATATCTCAATAAATATTGTACCGTGAGGTTCATACCGTGAACTGTGAGATATATCGTATCGTGAGACTTGGATATCATCACACCCCTACTAAGGACACAACAACAGTTTTTGTGACTGGCGCACCCCTGTGGCACCTGATTTTCCCAGTGTCTCCTGACCAGGTCTGACCCTGCTGAGCTTCTGAGATCTGATGGGATCAGGCTTGGACAAGCTGGTATGGCCACGTTTAGAATCCATAGAAACTGGAAGCTAATAAACCCGATATTTTGGGGCAATATCCAGGGCCAATTTTGATTCTTTGATTGACTCTTTTAAATATACTACAAAGTCACCCACAGCCCTTTTTACCATAAGCCTATAAGAGAGCATGCAGTCACATTTTTTGCAGTTATCTATTTGCACACTGTTGCAGTGTTCTGATAAAGCTTTATGTGGATTTTTTAGGCAGCAGCTTGACTAAAACAAAATATTGGCCTGTGCTGGAGATTTAAAGCCAATAGCAACACGCTAAAAAGGGCAAATATCGGTCAACCAACATATAACTTTTACATTTACATTTAGCAGCTGTACTTGCATTTTCTGCCATGTAATTGTAGAAATATTCAGGACTCTTTCCAGCACTACACAGAAGCTCTTAGAACACTTCTGTCTGTGAAATGTGATATGAAAATGTTTAACTTGTATTTTTCATCCCAGGGAGCTACGTCATCTACTCAGTGTACCCACCGCAGTACACGGACAACTCCACATCCAAAACACTGGTCACTTCTGGTCCAGGGCCCACACACTCATGGACCCCCACACACGCAGGGCCCTCTACAACGGTCACTTCTGGTCCAAGACCCACACACGCAGGGCCCTCTACAGCAGTCACTTCTAGTCTGGGACCCACACACTCGGGGCCCTCTACAGCGGTCAGCTCTGGTCCAGGACTCACACACTCAGGGCCTTCTGCAGCAGTCAGATCTGGTCCGAGGTCCAGACGCTCAGGGCCTTCTGCAGCAGTCAGATCTGGTCCGAGGTCCAGACGCTCAGGGCCTTCTGCAGCGGTCAGATCTGGTCCAGCGCCCACAAACTCATGGACTCCCACACACTCAGGGCTCTCAGCACGGGCCAGTTCGAGTCACACAGGGGCCTCTGGTGGGGGGCGGTCAGCAGAGGTCAGCTCGGGGCTCTACTGTCACCGCTCTCTGTACCTGTTTGCCTTCTGGACCCACACTCTGGTGTATGTGTTTGCGGCGCACACCCTGGTTTTTCTGCTGTGTTTCTGCTGCTTCATGAAGGTCTCTGCCGTGATGGTCTCACATCTGACCACCTGAAGACCACACTGGCATTAAAACTGTACAGGCCACTCTCAGGCTTTGACCCATATATATGACCCACTGTGATGTAATGTTAAATATCCTGCTGTTATTGTGCTCTTTCTTAGCTCAATGCTCATTTGTAAACCTTGTACCATGTCAATAAAAGCCTTTCTGATGATGATGAATGTCTGGAGAGGCTGCTGGTATAGCCGGTGTTAATTGTCTTAAGAGAGCTAATTAAGTATTTACATTATGTTATTAAGTTCTTTTTACGGACCAAGAGTTTGTTTTCATACCTGAAAGTTTGGTCTGCTGACTAGAGGTCTTCCTCAGAGCGGTCACGTGACTTTGTTGTGACTTCATCTTCTTTTTCTTCTTCTTCTTCTGCTTGTAAGGTTTTATTGGTGGTATTGGCAAACAACTACTGGTGCATTACCACCACCAACTGATAAGGAGTGTGAACTGAAATATAAAATAAATGAATAAATACATAAATAAATAGATAATATTATTAATAACAACAATGATCAAATGATAGCTAAAGCAAAATGATAAATCAAACTCTGTTAATCAAATTTATATCCCTGAGAAACTTAAAAAAAACTTTGAAACTATTATTCCCTGGCTGCTGTTGTAATAATTCTACCAAATCAACTTTCATTTTTAGGTCTTCGATCCCTTTCTTCATTTTATTTCTTTCCCTTGTATATTCCCTACATTCCATAAATACATGTTCTATTGTTTCTTCAGTGCCCGTTATTATGTTTTCCTATTTTATGTAGAGAGTTTAGTAGTTTAATCCTGAGTCTGAATCCTAACATTGAAATTAGTATTTACATTTTCCTATTTCCCAGTGAATTGCTCATTGCTTCCACTTTTTTCTGAATTTTTATGGTACCGATGACCTCTCCTCTCCATATTCCATTCTTTTTGCCACTTTTCCTTTATCTTCTGTTTAATTATAGATTTTTACCTCCATTTTACTTCATTTCTCTTCAATGATTTCTAGATTTCTTTGCTTGTTCATCAGTTTCATTTTTTTCCCTTTGATTCCTGTGTGTGCCGGAACCCATAAAAACACCACCACCAATTCTCACCACTCTATACAGTACTTGTTTTAGTTTTATAAGAACATCTGGTCTACTCTCTGAATGTTCACTTCTCAAACTGGCCATGTTTCTGTAAAGTGTCCAGTCAGCTGATTTAAACAGGTTTTGGAGCTGTTCTCACCCAAACCAAAACCAAACACCCGATCGGCCTCCAGGAGAGAGACGTCCTGTTCTATTTCACCAGCCCCTCCATCCCCAAAGACCTTGGATTCCTCATCTAGACTCTCATTATGCTGGCAAAATATCACATACACAAAACCAAATGGGCTCAAAATAAACCAAATATTCATCAATATAATATCGAAATCCAACAATACTTTCAAACGATAAAACAGGTCCAAAAAAAAAAAATCTATAATCTAATAATAAAAAATATAGTATAGCTTTATATAAATTATGACATTATTCAGTTTTGTTTTGTTATTTTGTTGTTTAGTTTTGGTTTCATTCCTTCTGCTCCCCTGTATGTTAATTTGCAAACCACCCCCATATTGCAGTATGTATGTATGTTTATGTATGTTTATGTATGTTTATGTGTATGAATGTATATGTACATTTTCCATACCTCACTCCTGCCATAACTGTGAAGTGGACTTTGCATTGATGCAACAACAATCCAATCTGCACCTTATTCTGTATATACATGTGTTGTTTTGTCTTGTTGTTATGTTTTTGTAATAATAATAATAATTTTTTAAAAAAGGTTTTGGAGCTGCCTTCCTACCGGTGGACACAGGACGACAGCGCCATCTGCAGGTCTGGAAAAAGAAAATAATAACATAAATTATCAGAAGACCAAATGAACCTCATGGGACAAGAATTTACATTGTTTGATCTTAGGGCGTAACTTTTGGAACAAACACTACACTTTTTTTTTTTTTTCAATTATGAGCACGGACAAAATAAAGGTGTGTCTTTACAGGGTCTGTGCAAAAGTGACTCTTGTGAGCTTTAAGTCATGTTAAAATGCTGTTACCGCCTCAAAAACACACCTGGAGTTGAGTTAGTTTCATTCACACATGTGTGAGTAATCCTGCATTATTAGTCTGTCTACATCTTTAAAGCTCAAAATGCTCCGTACCACCTTGTGATGTCACGTAACTGTAGTTTTCAAGTTAACAGCTCCTTTTACCTTTTGTTCAGTAGAGATTGGCAGTTCCAGGGCTGAAATGTACCAAATCATTCTAATAAATAAATCAATACATAAAAAGAAAAATGGAGAACTACCTGTCCTACCAGATGACATCACAAGGTGGAATAGAGTGTTTTTCATTTGAGAGAAGAACTCAGCCTAAATCTGCAGAGTTTGTGCGTTAAACATGTGTGAATGAAACAAAACACAACTCCAGGTCTGTTTGTGATGAAAAAGTTACATTATAACATTGATTGACAGAAAATAACATAAATAACAAGCCCTTTAGGAGCATGAGATTGACAGGCGGATCGGTGCTGCGTCGGCAGTGATGCGGTCACTGTATCGGACCATTATGATGAAGAGGGAGCTGAGCCGAAAGACAAAGCTCTTGATTTACCATAAATCTACGTTTGTCCCCTCACCTATGGTCATGAGCTCTGGGTAATGACCGAAAGAACAAGAGCGCGGATACAAACGATCGAAATTGGTTTCCTCCACAGGGTGTTTGGGAGCTCCCTTAGACATAGGGCGAGGAGCTCAGTCATATGGGAGGAGCCCAGAGTAGAGCCGCTGCTCCTCCACGTCGAGAGGAGCAGCTGAGGTGATTCAGGCAGCTGTTCCGGATGCCTCCTGGACGCTTTCCTCAGGAGGTGTTCAGTAGGAGACCCCGAGGAAGACCGAGGAGACGCTGGAGGGACTATGTCTCTGGGCTGGCCTGGGAACACCCCCTGGAAGAGCTGGAGGAAGTGTCTGGGGTGAAAGAAGTCTGGGCCCCAGATAAGCGGAAGAAAGTGGATGGATGGACAAGCCTTTAAAGCATTAAGTTTGTGTGAACCATAGTAGAAGTACAATTGTAAGCAGAATATAAATATAAGTAAACCACATACATTCTGCAACATAATTACAACATTCCCTGTATTATAGTGTCACCTGGAATGTTTTTAAGTAGGAACATTTTATTCACATTAATAGTCCTGACACAAAGGCCTGAAGACGTTCATTTTTTGGCCACGTTTGTCATGTGTAGCTCAGTCCTGCCCTCTTGTGGTGGCTTCTTGGACACTACACTCAATAGCTCGAATAAAGTAGCCTATCTTGTTTGGCCGAGTTAAAATTTTCTGATATAGGCTAAAGGCTACAGTACCAATCAAAACTTTGGACACACCCACTTATTCAGTGTTTTTTTTTTTTTATTTTATTTATTCATTTATTTATTTATTTATTACAGCATTGTGTAGCAAAGGAAGTGCAATAACTCTAACTATAACTATATACATTTATTTATTATATTCAAATAATCAAAATATCCACCTTTTGCTTTGTCAAAAAATATTTAGTTTAGAAAAATATTCATTTAGTTATGAACTCTCTAGAGAACTTTCTGATTTTAGCTGTGAAAAAAGTGTGTGTATAAATGTGTTTTCCAATCATTTACAAGGCCTAAAACATACTAAAAATAATCTGTAAAGTGCAATAGAATCAATATTGCTTAACCCACTCACTACTTTAGAGCATGTTCCAGCTGCCCAAATCCAGAACTAACAGACTTAGACTTGCACTTACACAAACTTTATTGATCCACAATTATTTGGACGCAGTAGTTCACTCATCACAGTAAAAACAGGTCAAATTCTTTCTAGGAATATGAGTGCTGTTCCATGCATTTTTTCTGATTTACTCAATGAAATAAGGAAATGTCTCATATTAACCTGAACATGAACTCGTAGGCCTCCACTTGAATGAGAGGGCAGTGAGAGGGCTGCACTTGCTCTTTACCTTAGAGGACATATGTTAATGATTGACTCGAGCCAGCGTCCTCATAACCAAGAATTTGCAGCAGCTGATCATTCGGAAAATTACATCAGACCGAGCGAGATTTCACTCATATAAAAATGTTTTCATACGGAAAGAAGAGACATTTTGGGTGCCAGGTAGGAAAAACAGTTTTATCGCCTTTAATCTTTATCTGCAAGGTTTATACAAAATTATTATACAAAATCAGTAATTTGTCCAAGTTTTAAACAAGAAATGTCCCAAGTGTCTCTATTTTGAACAATTTGAT
The DNA here is from genome assembly GCF_026225935.1 of Boleophthalmus pectinirostris. Classification (NCBI taxonomy): domain Eukaryota; kingdom Metazoa; phylum Chordata; class Actinopteri; order Gobiiformes; family Gobiidae; genus Boleophthalmus; species Boleophthalmus pectinirostris. The sequence continues at coordinate 40,214,349 of NW_026571515.1, read as the reverse complement.
CCTTGCCAACAGTAAACAGAGGCATTAATTGTCACTTGCTAAAGTAAAATACAAAATAGTGACTTAAAAATGACCAAAACACAAAGAAAATGTGACTATACTGGCTCATGTTCTGTCATGAATGAGCTGAGTACAGAACAATCTTCTTTAATTATGCACTCGTGTCCCAGTTTTTGATTTTGAATATCTGGTTGCCCTATTTATTTGCAAAAAAGTGAATAAGATCTGAAGACGGAATGACAGTTATGAGTTGAGCATTGTTGACCTACATTCGTTTACCTCTTAGCCTATATTATGTTCAGATGCAATAACATTCTGCTTTACATCAGAGGTGGGGACTTGCAGGTCGTGACATGAACTCAAGTCAGACTCAAGTCACTATTTTAAGGACTTGAGACTTGACTTGATAAAAATGGACAAAGACTTGGGACTTGACTTGGACTTGATGGTCAGTGACTAAGGACTTGACTCAGACTTGAGGCCTGTGACTTGAGAAACACTTTTAAATCTGAGTTCTTTCTATTCTGACCGTAATGATTCACACTAAGATCTTGTCAAAACATTTCAAAAGGAAAAAATAACTAAAATAATTTCTACAACTCTTATATACTGTAAATACTCATATATAAATATACTATGATTTATTTTAAGTGTAATTGAGCTGAAAAGTAGACTGATTCATCAGCCGGTTTCACTTTGTGGAAAATGTCTGACCTTGCAGTGTTAGATTTCGTTCGCTCGACAGTAGGCAGGTACTTTTTATCATTTAAACAATCGCTGCTATTTGGTCGTGACGTATATAATGCGCCGCTAACAGGGTTAACTGGTATATTAAGCTTTTCCCAAAACCCGTGGGAAGAAAGACAATAACGTCTTTCCCCTTGATAAAATTCACCAAACATTCTCTTTGTTCTGGCTTTAAATCCTTGATCTTGGAAATCATTGCCAACACAGAATGTATGTCTCAGGCTAGTGCCTGAACTTGCACTTCTGGGATTTTTTTGCGAACTGTCTAGTTTATTCCGATTTCTGACCTGGTTGCTGGAAAGAAATGAAACTGAGCAGAGGCACTAGGTGGTGCCAGCCTGACTAGCTGAAAAGTCATATAAATTGCAAAAATCTAAGGTATATTTGGTTCTTTGGTTTAAAGACTTGAAATGACTTGAAGCAGACGACTTGGAATTGACTTGGACTTGACTAGGACTTATGGGCCAGTGTCTCGAGACTTGACTTGGACTTGCCTGTATTTGACTTGGGCCTTAACTCGGACTTGAGGTCAAAGACTTGAAACTTACTTGAGAATTGTAAAACAAATACTTGGTCCCACCTCTGCTTTACGCTAATCTCTGCTTTATGTCACAAATAACTGACCATTTTTAGAGCAAATTACTCAGCTAATCAGATATAATAGAAGAAAATAGAAAAACACAAATATTAAGTTGTTATAATAAGAAAATGATTAACGTTCCTGTATTACGTTACCTCCTCAAAACCACATCTGGAGTTTGAGCATCCCTTTATTATTAATCTGTCTAGATCTCCAAAGTTCAAAATGCTCTATTCCACCTTGTGATGTCATGAAGTGGTAGTTTTAGGTTAACAGCAATTTTTTTTACCTTTAGTTGAGGAGAGATAAGGCAGAGGCAATTCTAGGGCTGAAATTATCTAATGAATCTACTGAGGGTGAAAGCATTTCCTGTATTACGACATGACATCACAAAGTGGAAGTGTGTTTTTTGTTTGAGAGAAGAGCTCAGCTTAAATGTGCAGGGTTTGTGTGTTAAAAATGTATGAATGAAACGAAACACAATATATATATATATATAACATAGATTATTATAATTTATCAGAATACTATTTTGAATTTCAGTTATTTTTTTTGCATTTGGACTTTGTTTAACTCTCATGACCTTTTCTTGTTTTTCCATTTGAATTACAAATGATCTACAGACATCACTGTGATTTTGTAATTGTTCTTTTAGCTGCTATGGATGTGAGCTCAGTGTGTAACAACAGCTTCTCTTCTATCTTCTGTCTGACTGGTGCGTTGGGGCCAAAATGTAAATGGTACCATAAGTTGTTTTTTTAAAATTATGTACCTCTTTGTCTCAGATGCCGAGTCGTCTGGTAAATTTGCCGTCATAATTATCCCTTCTCTTCTGGCTTCAAGTACATTTCTAGTGGTGCTGCTCATTTTCTACAGTCTGTATAAGAATAAGAAAAGACAACAAAGGACACTAGGACAATTTACAGGTACATGTATTTACAAGTTCTGCGTTTTAAGAGCGTAAATAAAATGTTTGTGCCTATAAAGTTACAATGTTTGGTGCTAAAACGTATAACTGGAGTAAATTGTCTAAATTGTCTGGAGTAAATGTTTGTTTCTTGGCATTTACGAGTTAAAAATACTTACAAACACATGTATTCTTCTGTGAGTGGGGTCACGTCTTCAGAGGTCTGAACTGCACCCTGTCCTGATGCCATCACCTGCTTGTCTCCACGAAGAAGGACACGTCTTATACCGTATTGTGGAACATTCAAGGCCAAGGGCCATCAAACTTTTTTCATTGGGGGCCACATTATCGCTCCTGACTGTGATGGGCGCTGGGGTCGCATACACTGTATAACAGAATTGTATAACCCAGACCAAAATGACCACCAGCAGGCTTCACTGGCACAGCCATCCACAGTACTCTATCAGCACATTATTCCTGGCACATATTTGTTTATTGTTACTAGTGGTTTGCAAAAGTATTAAGTACTTCACCCTTTATTTTAATTTGAAATATCACAGATATTCCATGTATTTAATTTCTAATAACAATAAGATCAAAGGTAAGAAACTGTTAAGGTAAGAAACATCTGGTGATTGACACTGGCAAAGGAGAGTGAAAAATTACAAATTGTAGGTAGGCTTGTTGATATTAACAATAATAATATTAATAATACATTTTATATATATATATATATATATATATATTATATATATATATATATATATATATATATAATAAGTAAACTTGCCAGCTCTCTGGAAAACTCGGCACTCTCTGTCAACTTTTCGTACTTTAACACAAGCCATTTTACTGTCTTTAACTGTACTACAGTTCTCTGCAGTACAGTATTCTGCAGTACAGTACTCTGCACTACAGTACTCTGCACTACAGTATTCTGCAGTACAGTACTCTGTCCATAACTGCCCTACAGAACTCTGTGCAAGCGTTGACTGTCAATGTTTGATCTTGATCTTGTCAGCAGCAAAAGTAAATACATCATATAATTATTTAAATAGAAATAGAAATACTTCATATGAATATCGTTTTTCATTGAAAACATCAGCAAAATACAAGATGCAGACATGTTATTATTTGCCAAAATGTAATAAAAAAAATAGAGAATGACCATTTTTGAGGATTGCCTCATAAGGCCAGTTTAAGTGGTGGGGGCAGAGGGGCTGGGGGGCCGGTCAAAGGGGCATGACAGCCCAGAGTCGACCCGCAGGCCTTAGTTTGAGGACCCCTGTTCAAGGCAAAGCAATAGAGACAAGCAGATGATGTTCCCTCCACCAGAAAAGATATACAGTGCAGCTTTCAGTCCTTAGATCTTCACCAGACTCATTTTACCCATTCCTGTGATTGCTTGAATGTAAAAAACTAAATTATATAACCTCAAACACCAATGTATCCCTATTCCCTAATTTGACAAGCCACAATGAAGCAACATGTCTCTTTTGAATAGGCCAGATATAAATAGTTGTGTGTGGTTGTCCGTACTGTGTTGTCCTAGGCCAGAGAATGGAGGTACGTGCAGATCTGAGCAGACCTCCCAAAGTGCATGTGGCTCTGGGTCAGTGGGAGATGCCTGCGGACTGCTCACTGGAGGGGGCGGAGTTCTGGGAGGCTGGATACTACGGGCCCATCTGTAAAGGGACACTGAAGAGGAAGGACGGCCGCTCTCAGCCTGTGGTGGTCAAGTCTTATACAGGTGCTGTGAATATAGAATGTAAAACTGACCCTGAGCTTTTAATGTTATAATGGATCTCTCTCATCTTTAGCCTTTTAAAAGTTGTATTTGACATGATTAATGGAGGACATGAATGACTAACCCATGTGAGCCTGGAGTGCTGCAAAATTTCTGTTAGTAAATGCGTTACTGTTACTGCAGCTTATACAAGACAAGGGTATATGACCCATTAGACCTGTATTTTAGAAGTAATCTCCATAAATCTTTTAGTAAATTACTTTTCTTGGATGCTGGTGATGTTACTACGTGTTTGTGTGCAGATGGCCCAGACAAATCTGACTCTGGTGAGTTTGTGGATCTGGTATTGTTCCACTCCCGCGTGTGCAGACATCAGAACGTGGTGCAGATGTTGTTGTGTCAAACGTCTCGTGTGCCCATGTACCTGATCCTGGAGCAGAGCAGTCCTGGTAACCTGCTGCACTTCCTCTGGACGCTCAGAAATGTAAACACACATACAAGTCTGTCACCAGTGTTGAGAAGGTGACTTTTAAAATGTATTCCCCTACAGATTACAGATTACATACACCAAAATGTAGTTTGTAACGGAATCCATTAAATTACTTAAAGTGAGTAACGTAATCTGAATACTTTGGATTACTTGATTTGCTGTAGAGAAACAAAGACGAGGAAATCTTCACATAAGATATTTTGTCTGCTAAAAGAAAATAAAAAAGCTCAGACTTTACTGAACCAAATTAAAAATATTATTGATAGAAGAGGAGGAGACACGGTCCACACAGCATGATTTAGTCCTGTTAAATCCTGTTTTAGTCCTGGTTTAGACCTGGTTTTAGTCCTGGTTTAGACCTGGTTTAGTCCTGGTCTAGACCTGGTTTAGACCTGGTTTTAGACCTGGTTTAGATCTAGTTTAGATCTAGTTTAGTCCTGGTTTAGACCTGGTTTAGTCGTGGTTTAGTCCTGGTCTAGACCTGGTTTAGACCTGGTTTTAGACCTGGTTTAGATCTAGTTTAGACCTGGTTTTAGTCGTGGTTTAGTCATGGTTTAATCCTGGTTTAGTTTCTGCAATGAGTGGAATTACAGGGAAAAAAAAAGAAAGAAAAAAAAGGGGGATATAGCTTAAAATGTGAAAACAGTAAAATACCGCCGTGTAATCCATTTATTTCAACAAAGTAATCTAATTACCACTCACTGAAACAGTAACTGTAACTGAATACAGTTACTCATAATTTGTACTCTGATTACGTAACTCCGGTACATGTAATCTGTTACTCCCCAACACTGTCTGTCACATATAAGTTCTGTTGGGTTGTTAAGTAGAACAGTAGCTCATTCTCTGATGCAGAGTTTAGTGTTCAAATCTCACTCTTGACTTCAGTCCCAGCTCCCACAGATGAATGCTGTTGTTGTGTGCTTGTGCAACATACTTCACCCCCCTTGTCTGCGCGTACACTGGTGTATTATGTGTGTGTGAGTGGGTGAGTGGTTCTGGTTCCTGAGGTAAAGTGCTTTGAGTGTCTTGAAGGTAGAAAAGCGCTGTATAAATGTGATGATTTACGTGAGACATAATAAAAAAAAAAGGTTGCAAAATGCTTTGTATGTTTGCGTGGCTGTTAGAAATACTGAGACTGGCAGCCACAAGTCTGCCCCTGGGCAACTATGGCTGTAAAATAGGTTTGCCCCCACCAAGTGGAGCAAATAAATGGTACATTTTGTTCACAGAACAATGTAACCCTGAGTGACCCATCGCAGGACTTCACAGAGAGGTCTGTGTTTGTGGTGGCGAAGCAGGTGGCAGCTGGTCTGGTGAGTCTGCCAAGCATGGACACATTTTTGTGTTTCTCAAACTTCACTCTAATATGCAGTAGTTAATGATATTTGTTGATGGGAAATACTTAATCCACAGATGTTTTGTGGGGAATAATTATTTATTGTACTTACCTCAGACGTTCCTATGTATAATGCCCTCCCTTTCTGTAGGACTACCTGATGTCTGAGCACAGGCTGGTTCATGGAGATGTGGCAGCCCGGAACATCCTCCTCGGGCCGGGCCTCTCAGCGCGTGTGTCGGGACTGGGTGGGGCCTTCAGGGCGAGGAGGGCGGAGTCAATGAAGAGGGAAGAGTCAGCGATCAGAACAACTCACGTACCACTAAAATGGCAGGCCCCCGAAAGGATCATGATGCAGCTCAGTATCGACCGAAGTGATGTGTAAGAGTGTATTGTGCCTTCTTAGACATAATGATGGAGGATTGGGTGTGTGGCGCACTCTGCTGGTAGCTCTGGGGAGTGAAGCATGCTCAAATGAATGGATAGCAGCATGACTCTTCAACATGATGCTAACTGATACGACAAAGTGAAATCAATTTAAGCACTGAAATGATTCAAACAAATCCAGAAGTGAAGTCCTGATTTGGTGCAGGATTTAAAACCTAGTTTGGTCCTGTCCAGTCCTAGTTGAGCCCAGGGTGAATAGAATTAGTCTCACTTTTGATGTAGCGTGTGTGTGTGTGTGTGTGTGTGTGTGTGTGTACATAAGTGTCAGCGCACCCTGAAATACTAGTATTGATTAACAGATATCTTGTTTACAATTGTTATCAATGTAATATTTTGCTGAGGTAAATAATGAGTAGGGATGTAACAATAACTGACATATCGTGATATCGTATTGTCTAAGTTCTCACAGTAATATTGTGGATCATCACAATATATCAAATTATAAGTCTCTTTGCTTAATTGAAAAGTTATGGTGCAGCCTTAGCTAAAAAAAGACAGAGGAAACTACATAGACCATGATCCTTTGCTTCATTTCAGTGCAGACTACATGAAGAAATAACAGTTCTAACACTTTTAAGTCTTCGTTCCTTAGATTAAATCTTGTCAAGGCATTTTAAGAGAAAAAAGTAGCATATTAATAGTTTTGTCCACAAAATATTGCAATAAATATCGTACAGAGAGATTTGGATATTGTTACATTCCTAATCGTGAGCCTGCGCACCATATCATGAGCTTTCCCACAATATCACAATAAATATTGTACCATGAGGTTCATACCGTGATGATATTGTATCATGAGACTTGGATATAGTTACACTCTTAATAATGAGGTTAAAATTTTCAACAATGCTATTAATTTGAATCTTGTACATACTATATCAGATGCTGATTTCTTGTTTCTCTTCTGGTTTTGCTTGCAGCTGGTCATTTGGAATCTTACTGTATGAAATGGTCACATTAGGTAAGACATAGAACAGTGCAGATGATGTTTATAAGTGTTCATGCCATGTCTATAAAACAATATAGAGTAAATAGTATAAGCTGTACTCGTGTTTACAATGATAATATCCCATCTCTCCCAGGCGCTCCTCCATACCCTGAGCTGGATCCTGTGTCTGTGTTGCCTAAACTGCAGAGGTCATATCGGATGAAGAGGCCCAGCAACTGTGGAGCTTCTCTGTGAGTTCACAAAGACAAAACAAATACCGCAGTTATGACAGTATAGTATACACTGATATTGGCATAGAAAATGTCTCACAAAACACAATAAAACAAGCCACTGTGTGCGTAAAATGAGTTTAAAATGAACTACAGAGACCATGATCCTTTGTGCTGTTTCACTCCAGCTATCATAAAACAAGTCTTCTAATCTTAAAATTTAAGAACGTGACAATAAGTAAAACCTGTTGCAATTTTTTTAATTTCTGATTTAAAGTGATTACAATTGATCTCTGAGCATTTCTTATAAAACTGAGAAATTATTATTTAAACCAAAATATGGTACAGTATGCCGATTTTATCATATCATCTATTTATTTGAATAGTACTAAGTATACTAAGTATAAATATTAACAAATAAACAACAAGTATGGACCTTCTTTCCAATATATAATAATATAATTTTAGTGTAACATTTTTTTGTATTGCTACATCTGTAATTTGTATATTTCACACATTTTCTTCAGTATAACCTACACTACAGGTCAAAAGTTTTAGAACACTACACTTTTTACAGTTTTTTACTGTTTACTGTTGACCAAAATGTATTCTAAACTTTTGATTGATGTGTGTGTCCACCTTTGGCAGATAGAACAGCTGAACACACTCGTGGCTCGTTCTTTTTACAATACAAATCAAATATCGTTCAGAAAGTTCTTCCCAAGTCTGTTGCAGAAGTTTCCATAAATGTGTGGCACTTGTAGGTTGCTTCACTCTTCTGTCCAGTTCATCCCAAACCAGCTCCATGGGCTTTAAGTCTGGACACTGTGCTGCTGGACACTCCAGGTTTTCAAGTTTACCATCCTGTTCTTTTTTCCTGAGGTAGTTTTGGCAGAGCTTGGACTTGTGTTTTGTTATCTCTTATCGTTTTTTTAACCTCTGGCTTTTCAGTTCTTACCTTTGTACCATTTCAAGCTCTTCATTGGACTTGAACTGCAACAAATAACAGAAAAAATGAGGGTGTTCTAAAGCTTTTGACCAGCGTTGTATATTTCTGTGCAGGTATGATTTAATGAAGTACTGCTGGATGTGGAGCTTTAAGGACAGACCTGCCTTCTCTGCTATCATCAAACTTCTGGAATCCTCGCAGTACCTGGCCTCCACACAACCCATCTGTGTCCCCAATACTATAGACAAAATACAATACAGCACCATCGCAGGCTTGAATACTTAGCACTTATTTTAATAGGCCTGTCACTGTTCTAATTACCATATCGACTGATCGTTCAGTACTCAATAGATGGAACAATAGTCAGTTCATATTTATCGTGGGTACTTTTGTTTTGCACTACTGAGAAAATTATGATTATTTTTCTGTACTATGATACATTTTGAGTGGTAGAAGGTTGAATTGTGAACAAACTAATTAAAGGTCCTATATGACACAAAACTGACTATGAACTTTAAGACATGTTTGAACTCCTTTTTGTGTTGTTTGGTTTGTGTTTTGTTTGCTTGTGATGTCACGTAGTCGTAGTGTTGAAGTTAACAGCTACTTTCTACCTTTTATTCAGTATCCATTTATCCACCGATCCATTTTCTTCCACTTATCTGGGGCCAGGTTGTGGGGGCTGCAGTCTAAACAGGGACTCCTGGACTTCATTCACCCCAGACACTTCCTCTAGCTCTTCCAGGGGATCCTGAGGCGTTCCCAGGCCAGCCGAGAGACATAGTCCCCCCAGTGTGTCCCGGGTCTTCCCCGGGGCCTCCTTTCAGTGGGAACTGCCCAGAACACCTACTGAGTGAGGCGTCCAGGAGGCATCTGGAACAGATGCCTGAGCCACTTCAACTGCTCTACTCCAAACTCCTCACCCTATCTCTAAGGGAGCGCCCAGCCACCCTGCGGAGGAAACTAATTTCAGCTGCTTGTATAAGCTATCTTGTCTTTTCGGTCATAGCCAGAGCTCATGAGGGTAGGAATGTAGATTGAGCAGTAAATCATGAGCTTTGCCTTTCGACTTAGCTCCCTCTTCACCACAACGGTCCGAAACAGTGACCACATCTGTCCACCTGTCAATCTCACACTCCATCCTCCCCTCACTCGTGAACAAGACCCCGAGATACTTGAACTCCTCCACTTTGTTCAGTAGAGACTGGAAATTCTAGGACTGAAATGATCAAAAAAAGTGAAGATGTAAAGAGTTTAAAAACACAGTGGAGCACTTCCTGTGTTACCACATGACATCACAAGAGTGTTTTCAGAGAGAGAAGAGAGAAGAACTCTGGCCAAAACCTACAGGGTTTGTGTGTTAAGCAAAACACAGCTCCAGATATGTTTTTGAAGAGGTAACATTATAAATAAAGAAAATAGCATAATATGGGCCCTTGACATGTTGTATTCTGTTGTATATTTATTGCAGCTCATATTTTTTTATTTACAGTACTGTACATTTAGAATATTTGTGCGGATAATTCTGCTCTACACTTTTGTTTAAATATTATTGTTTCTGATCTAGATTTTCTTCAGCAATAAGCCTATATTATATTGCACTCAAAATTGTTATAAACACTATTATACAATTAATGTGTTTATGCTTTTATTGTCAAAATATACAAACTTATATGTACATGATTCCTCCACACATGAATACAGTGTCCAGTGTTGTCCAGTGTAGTAGCTCTGAGCATGCACACAGACCTGCCACTTTACAATAGGAAAATAGAAGATTCACACAGAAAGCTGCTGTAGGTCATACTTAGAATGCGTTTAAAGCTGCACTATGTAACATTTCTGAGGATTTATCTTCTATCCAATGCTAAAAGCACCTTGAAAAACATGCATTCTTATTCTTATTGTGGGGGGCTCGCTTCTCCAAAGATCTGCCTAAAACTTGCCCTGCTTGTTTCCATGGAGAGACAAGTTTAATGCCATATGGTGGAACAATCCAGGCAAAACAGTAACATCTCCAGATGAAGATCCAGCTCAGTATCGACAAAATGACATGTAAGATTGTATTGTGCCTTTTTATATGTCATAATAATGTAGGATTAGGTGTGTGGCATCCTCTACTACTAGACAAGTTTAATGCCATACAGTGGAATATTCTGGACAAAACAATAACATGTCCATGAAAATGATCAGATAGCAGACTATCCATCGGAAACGTTACATGACACAGCTTTAAAACTGATTTATACATTCACTGGCCTCTCACAGTGTTCTGTTTAGATACAAACAGTGACTAAAAAAATGCCTCCAAAAATAGGAATGATCTTATTTTTCAGATGAATGAAGATCTTATGGACCAGACAAGTAGACAGAGGACAACAGACATGTTAAATGACTTCTGGGTCCAACCAGAAAAATTTCCTCTCACGTTAAAAAGAGATTGCAGTAGTTTAAAGATAACAAGTTTATAAGGATCTATGATTACAACTGTGACAGAAAGTGTACGAGGAAGGCTGAGGTTGTGGGGGCTGCAGTCTAAACAGGGATTCCTGGACTTCCTTCACCCCAGACACTTCCTCCAGCTCCTCCGGGGGGACCCCATGGTGCTCCCAGACCAACAAAGAGACATAGTCCCTCCAGCATGTCCAGGGTCTTCCCCGGGGCCTCCTTCCGGTGGGACATGCCTGGAACACCTCCCAAGTGGGGCACCCAAGAGGCATTAGAACAGATGTCTGAACCACCTCAGCTCCTCCTCTCTGGAGAAGCAGCTGAGGTGACTGAGCTCCTCACTCTATCTCTAAGGGAGCGCCCAGCCACCCTATGGGGGAAACTCATTTCATCAGCTTGTATCCATGATCTCGTCCTTTTGGTCATTACCCAGAGCTCATGACCATAGGTGAGGGGAGGAATGCAGATTGACGGTAAATCGAGAGCTTTGCCTTTCGGCTCAGCTCTCTTTTCACCACAACGATCTGATACAGCGACCACATCACTGCAGACGCTGCACTGATCCACCTGTCAATCTCCATCTAGATGTCACTGTATTCTTTCTTTTTCCTTTTATAAATTGCCTATTAATTTGTGTATTATAACTTGTCTAGTTTGTATTGTCATTGTACTGTTGTGCTCTAGTGTCCGTTATGTTCGGCAGATCAACAGTTACAACCAGCTGCATGTGAGTGAATTAGATGTGATTAGAGTCTTGTCCCCCATGGAAAGCTTTGGCAGGTTGTGGCGATGCTGCTGCTGAATCCACGGTTTTATCACATGCCCAGTGCGGAACTACACCGGAAGTCCTCATCCGCATGTTTCCAAATGCCTTCCAGTAAGAGTGAATAGAGCCTATCCAGTTGTGAAGTTTCTGGTTGAACCCGGAAATGACATCACTTTTAACTCACAACTCTGTAGCAAAGTTTACAGATAATATCCTTAGACACATAATCAGCACCTGGCAGCATTCTCACACACCAGAAGAAGCGTATGAAAAAAAAGTTAATGTTACAGAATGTTTGAACTGGAAATGAGGAGATTGTTTTGACGGAGGACATCCCGGCTTTGCTTTAGTGTTTGTTTGTCTAAGGGGATATCCCATAAAGCTTTACGATGTGTCATAATATATTTTTAACTGTGAAAAGCGATGCTGAGAAATTGCAATGAGTATTTACAAAGCCTGCTACATCAAACAAAACCACTAGATGGCAGCCAATTCACTAGTACAGTAAACCTCTATCATATTCCTATGGGTGATCTTAAATGTTGGAAATGCAACGCTTCACCAGTTCTTCCAAGATGGTCGAGTAGTTTTTTTAGTGGACTTAAAATGTAATGCCTCTTAAAACAGAAGCAAACTTAAAAAACGATCTAATATAAACACTTAGAAAATGACAATTCAAACACTGTCTCAAGTTGCAGCTCATTTCTACAAAGTGGTAGAAATCCAAGTTGGAAACATGGTGAAAAGCCCTGTACCTGATTTTTAAAACACTTTTTTTTGCTAAATGCATCTTGTCCGATTATAGATATACTGTATAAGCAGCTCTAGAGGTCAAAGTCTGTCTGCTGTGTGATGTCTGCTGTCTGCATTGCACTCCTGTGGGACCTGACGAAAACAGTGCGGCTTGGGACACATTTTGAAAGCTCATTGCGGGTGCAGGAGGAAGCAGGACTAGGGATGGGCATTTGATGAAATTTTCTTAATCGATCATCAGAAGAATTAACAATTGTTTATCGATTAATCATTAACATTTTTATATTAAAATGATCATCATTATTATTACTATCTGCACTACTAATCTGCATAAAAAAATTAAACTTTACGACATATAAACCGTAAACACTCTAGAGCCACATCAGCCCGTTTGACATTATAATGTGTTTAATTCAGTTTTGTTCAACTCTCACAGAAACAAAAGTTAAAACCGCATCGCTAATTTGCATAAACTAAGCGAAGATAAAACTACAGCTCTTGTGCGCTGATGCGGTCGATTTCTGTCGGACTAATAGACATGACTCAATGGAATACAGGTTAGTGTGACCAGATTTGCGTTTGTTAAAACCAGGACACTGTACAGGGGGAGGGAGGTGGGGACTCGTCATCGACATTGAGCGACTCTCACCTGGCAAAACTTTTTCCCACTGGACACCGAAACATATGTTCCTGCTTCATACACTGTGCACATGGACTCACACTTGTCCCGGACGCAACGGAAAGCGTGGAATTTCTTGTACAAGTCATCGTTAAATACGCATTTGTGCTTCGGTACATTGCAGACTGACCGAATGTTTGTGTTTTCTCGCTCCTTCTGAGTGCAGAGAGCTACATGTACGGACCCCTGTTTGGTCACACTATGCACAGCAACCTACATTCGGTTTGTCGATTAAAATTAACGTTATCGATGAAATTCTTAATGATCAATTATCGATTATTCGACTAATCATGCCCATCCCTAAGTGGGATGACAAAACTGCAGTCCCGCAAACTAAATATGAGTGTAAAATAAAATATACAAATGATACATGTTTGCTTATCATGCATCATTTGTGCTGACATTTGATTTGGCAGTAATCAAAACATTTTAAGCAGCCTAAACTTGCGGATGTGGTCTAATCTCGAGCACATTTTAGACAATTCCTTCTCCGTCTTTGATAGAGCTTAAGAAAGCGAAAAGTCTTGCGGGATTTGCAGGCGGAAGCAGGACAAAATATCGCAGACGCAGGGAGGAGCAGGAATGAAAGTTACAATTGTTTGCAGGTGCGGGCAGGAGAGGGACTGGACAATGCGGGTGCAAGCTGGAGCGGGACAGAAAATTCTGTCCTGACCTCTAATCTGTATTTAATTTCTTGTCCAATTATTATGAAATCAGCCCAAATCTCTGCTCTATCTCCCTCTTTGAATGTTGTGAAAAGCACTTAATTAGGATGCTCTGAATGCATGAGGTAAGTGAGGAAGAACTTTGAACCACTGCAAACTGTTTAAAAGTTCTAGCTGTGTTTTTCACATTTTTAAATAGAGTAAAAATCAGGTACAGCGCCAGTACAGTAATGAAAAGAGCTGGTTTCTTTCATTTAATAAAAAATATTTTTATAATGTGAAGCTGAAGTCTGAAATGGACCTGGACATCCAGAAAGTTATCTTCGAAATACTTGGACTAAAATGTTCCACAAGCTGCTCTGAAACTAAAATAATCCTACATAACAATATTAATGCTCTGTAATAGAATAAATATCTAAACATAAACTCTTTTTGCTTTCATAATACGTGTTATGGCGTCCAGCTGTGGTTACTGTGCCAAAAATCACCTATGGATAAAACCAAGTACATAAGACAAAATCCTTCTTTCACTGACCTCTTTCTAATGAGTGAATGAATCTTAAAGGGAGTGAATGTGTGACAGTAGGGGGCAGCAGAGCATCAGTTCATGAACAGCTCTCTTCAGTAGGAGTGCTCCTCAGAGTAGGTGTGCCTCACAGTTGTTGCTGCTCACACTTTGGAGCTCCAGAGGGAGGTAGGGAACAGGATGTAGGAGATGGACCAGAGGAGGTAGTACACACAGGCCGGAGAGAAAGAAGAACAGAACACCATCACCACTCCTGCAAAACCAAAAGCTTCATTTTAGGTCTGTTGTATGTTTACAGTAGAATCTGAATACACTTTGTGCCACTGTCAGAGAACAACGTTTTTTTAACTAGGCACTTAAAAACCTTTCACTGATATTAAAGGTGCACTGCGCAACTTCTGGAAGAGCGTCTGCTGCCTACTTGTCCCCATTGAGATGTTATTGCTTTGCCTGGAATGTTCCCTGGTTTGACATTAAACATATTTATCTAGCATTTGTTCATTACAGGCATTTCTATTGCTCCTATTGCTCAAAAATACAATACTTCCTTCTGTGAATAGGGGCGACTCTCCACAGATCTGAGCTGTAATGTAGCGTAGTACTTTATCCTGTTTTCTTGTGATAGACTATAACTATGGCACATTCTACACCAGGGGTGTCAAACATATGGCCCGGGGGCAGGATCCGGCCCTCCAAGACCTTTAATCTGGCCACGGGCTGATTTTCTACTAAAATATTTTAATTATATTTTCTTTTAAAATATTGGTAATTTTCTGTGGTGTTTATCATAGCAGCGTCTCCAGCGTCTCTGTACGTGGCCCCTCCCACAAGAGCAGCACAAATGAAGACTTGTCTCTTTCCAAACGCTCTTAAAGGACGATCGTTTTGACTGTTGACCGTGACACCCTCATCAGCAAAATGACAAAAATGTGAAAAGTGGAGCCGAGTGAAGAATTTTCCAAGAAAAATTGACTTATTCCTATTTGCATAAAGTTCATGTTAAAACATTGTTTTGAAATTGCATTTTTCTTAAAGTTTCAGGTTGTTCATAAAATTATAATATTTTGTAAAAGAAAGAGTTCATCAATTCATCAAAAAAAAAGATTTGTGTAATAGATTTGTGTTTCTCTGCACAAATATTTGAACTTATTGTTATTTTTGGGGTTTATATGACATGAGTTTTCTGATCCAGCCCCTTTGGGATCAAAGTAGGTTGGATACGACCCCTGGACCAAAATGAGTTTGTCACCCCTGTTCTAGACAAAACAATAACATTTCAATGGAAACAAGCAGGTGGTGGATCCTCCTCTGAAATACTGTTACTACTAACTAATTACTACTACTACTACTATGTATGTTACATTCAGAATAGTGTATGTGTATACCTCCTGCATAGACGGCCTTCTTCCAGGCCTGAGATTCCAGGACGCGGTCGTGTGGGTAGAAAGTTTGGCTGATCATGAACAGGATCATGGGCACGGCGATTACACGGAGCAGAGCCATGTTTCCTCCAGAGAGCAGAGACGCACTGGCCACAATGGCAGACGAGTAAATACACGGAAGACCCCGGTACATGAATGGGATTCCTAGAAGAAACATATGTAGGTCGCATTTTAGGGCACTGTATTAGGATGGAAATAATATGGAAACGGCATAGTAACTGAGGTAACAAAAAGCAGACTCAAGACTCTATCACTATCTACAGTAGAATTTTATGTAAGTATCAAGTACGTGTCCCTCCTCTGGCGATTACGCCTCACTTAGAACATGCCTGGTTCAGCTGAGACTGCAGTGTGGATGCGGTTCCACTGTGGTGTGACTCTCACAGACAGCGTTGCTCTGCTGTGCTGTTTCAGTCAGTGCTTTTGAAAGCTCTTTGTGCAAGACCACATGTTCACATGATAACTACACATTTATTAAGGGAAAAGGCTGTGGTGGGCTCTGATGTCCCACCATAAAAGACTCAACAGAAAGAATCAGACTGGGGCACACACACCAGCACCTCCAGGCAGCATGTGTGCGCTCTGAGCTCATCTTATTACTGTCAGCTGTATGGAATACTCCCAGCCAACAGACTGGAGCTGCACCATGGGCTGTCTAAACCCAGGGTTAAACTCTCCTCAGATGATTCCAGATGACCCCATTCCGGGTCGGGTTCAAACAGTACATGTGCCTGCCTGGGCCTGATCTAAACTCTAATACCAATGTCATTTTAAAAAAAACACCTGAGAAGAAGCAGTTTTAAACGTACCACTGGAGTAGAAGCAGAGGCGGGCGAACACAGACAGGACGTAGCACATGCACAAGAGGTTGTCCAGGAGCTCGGGGGTTCTGAGGAGCAGAGATGTGGCGATGCCAAAGGTTGTGAAGTCTGCAAAGTCATCCAGCTTTGCTCCTGTCAATAAACAAACAAATGAGACTAATCCTTTTACAAATTAAACATTAGAAGGGCAGATACTACACTAGTCGCCAGACTTTAATGATGTTTTTTTAATGTTTGGCTTGGGGAAAATGTAATGCATGTGAACAGACAAGTAGCTCTCATGGCCTTATATCTGCCTGAAGAGAGGAGCCAACTACACTGAAACATAGTGACAGGTGACAGTTCACACCTTAGGGCAGTAGATGACACTATTAAATTTTCTATTGTGATAAACGTAGCTGGACAACAGAGAGATTACTGAAAGCTTTCATGAACATTATTACAGTTTATTATTTTTGTAGCAACAAAACTCATGAGTAGGGTTCTTGGGCACCCTAGTCTGGTGGTGTGGGTTAATGATGGGACTTTGTGGGATCTAAATCTTTTGGATTCATTCATGCCAAAGACAGGCTCATTTTATATTTATTTATATGACAGAAGCCAATGTGAGAACTCATAAAGCACAAACTAGGGATGTAACAATAACAGAAGTATTGTGATATCGTATCGTCAAAGGTCTCACAATAATATCGTGGACCATCACAATATATTGAATTATTATGTAAATAAATAGTTATGATGCAGCAATAGCTAAAAAAACTGAGGGAACTACATAGACCATGATCCTTTGCTCCTTTTCAGTACAGACTACATGAAGAAATAACTGTGATAAGCACTTTTAAATCTTCACTCTTTGGATTAGGGTTAGTCTTGTCAAGGCATTTTAAGAGGAAAAAGTAGCATGTTCACAGTTTTGTTAGCCTCCACAAAATATCACAATAAGTATCGTGTCGTGAGATGTATATTGTGAAAATATCGTACCGAAAGATTTGGATATTGTTACATCCCTAGTACAAACTAATGACAGAGAGAAAGGTTCTATATTATGCAAAACTGACTCTTGTGAGACATGTTAGAATGTTGTTACCTCCCCAAAACAATTGTAATTTGTTTTATTCACAGATGCTTGAGTAACCCTTTATTATTGTCTACATCTCCAAAGCTCAAAATGCTCTGTTCCAATCTGTGATGTCGTGTTATGGTAGCTTTCAAGTTAACATTTTCTTTTACCATTTGTTCAGCAGAGATTGGAAATGCCAAGGCTGAAATGATCCAAATAATTCTAGTGAAGATGTATGGAGTTTGGAGCACTTCCTGTATTAGCACATGACATCACAAGGTGTAACAGAGTGATTTCACTCTGACAGAAGAACTGTTTGTTCAGGGTTTGTGTGTTAAACAGGGCTGTGCATGAATGAGTTCAAAAGAACGCGTTCATTGAACACGTTCATTTTTCAGTGAACTTTGAACTGAACGCCACACATCTGTAAATCAAGAACTTGAAGGCGAATTTGTTCAAATTATGTGAGATGAACAACGTACATCACTGTGGGGTTCAATTAAACATTGGAATTTGTTTTCACCTGACGAGTGACAAGACCTGCTCACACTTAACCTTGCGAAACTACAGCCGTGCGTCAACACGAAGGTGGCTCCACTGACAGCTCTAGCGGAACGTACTGACTCTTGTGTTTCTCAACGGGAAAGCCGATCAAACTTGACAGGGAGCGTTTAGCCGCTTGTATTTACCTTCTGTACAGGATGACCACGGCAAATGCAAGGATTTCAAAAGTAAATTTCCAAGCACTAATTAACAGTTGTTCGGGACTTGGCTCTTTCACATGACACAGAACTGCCCAGGGAGCATGATGTGCTGATGGTAAATGCACAAATACAACAAAAGATTCATGCTCTCTGTGGATTTTCATGGGGTTATGCGCCTACGCTCATGTCAAAATACAGGATGAATCCTATTTTCTGAAATCTACACGTGCAGGACACACTGCTCCACATGTGCGTCTAGAGCATGCAGTGGAGCTGCCCTCACTCACTTTCAGTGCATTCTACCAATTACATGTCCAGAAGTTACAGTGACATCCCCTGTCACAGAAAGAACACATATAGACGTGTCCTTTAGTCCGACAGAAGCTGATGCATTATGCATTAGGAAAAAGCTGCTTTTTCCCAACGTTTACATTTATGCAAATTAGCCATGCGGTTTTCTTTTCTGTAAGACGTAAACAAATGTGTCAAAGCTGCATTAAACACATTATAATGTCAAAAGGACTGATGTGGCTCTAGAGTGCTTATGGTTCACATCTTGTAAAGTTGTTGTACACTGGAAGTCAAATAAGTTCAGCCTTTCATTTACATATCTCACCTAAAAATAAAATGAACTGAACTTTGAACTAGTTCATGAAAAGTGTGAACTTGCAAAACACTGGTGTAAAACATGTGTCAATGAAACAAAACACAACTCCAGGTCTGTTTGTGATAAGGAAACAACATTAGAGCATAGGACCTTTAAGGAATTGTTCAAAAGAGCCGATTCGGTCACAGACGTCACATCACTAGTGTGGGCTGAGAGCATGTGCATGTGATCTCATGAACACATTCTCTGCTGTGGTGGCTCTATGCCCTCAGCACCGCCTGTTTTCACCGATGAGGATGAGGTGACTCAGGCCAAACGAACCAGGCGAATTCCACCTCTCAGGGTCAACAATTTTAGCAATTTCAGACACGCAGAGGACCAAAGGGCAGGGATCATATGGACAATTGAAGTGTGGTCCTGTGGAATGAGGTGCTTAATCAGAATGGGACTGTTCATGTGACAAAATACATGGGGCACAACAACATTTACCTGCAAAGTCATGCAGAAAAACAAAGCAACTGAAATGTGCAGCCATGAGGGTTTGTCAAGCACCTGGCCACTATTTTAGGCACCAGTGAAAGTGTCAGCTAGCACACATCACCGTTTATTCTCAAAAGGAAAATAAACTATTATATATAATCTAGAAATATAATCAACAAGAAAGTGTAAATTATGGCCCAGGGACCAAAATAGACCATTTTCTGTGACCATCTTACTGATTAAATTGAATAGAAACTGCAAGTTTAACAATCCAGCACCATAACCTCAATATCCAACATTTTAAAGGTATATTATGAAACATTTCTGGTGGAGGGTCTGCCTCATGGAGATGTTACTGCTTTGCCTAGAATGCTCCACAGACATACTGTATATAAAAGGACAGAGCTCCCAGTTCTGTTGCCTCTGGATCCAACTCACTTTTATTTAGATATTTTCTTTGTAACTCAAGATATAGACATTAATAGCAGACAAATCAGGCGCTTTCTTTCCCCAAGGTCGTTCCACTAGTGTTAACAACAGGTATGACTGACAGCATTGCTAAGTGCTCGCACCTCTGGTTTTCAACATAACCTTGTGCAGCAAGATAAATTCTCACAATATATGTGAGGTCACAAACTTACGAGAATTCATCTTGAGATGCTCCCACTGTGCAGTTTAAATTTTAACCTGAGCAGTGGTCCAATCACAGGCTTCTATGAGCTCCAGGCCCACACCATAGACTGTATATTCTATGGCCTACATCAGACCTGGGCGTTGAACAGCTCCTGGGCCACATACGGCCCTTTGGTTCATTCTGACCAGCCTGTTTAAGCTCATTTGGAATTACAATATAAATATATTTTATCATTTTACCTCATGCATGGCTAAAGCTGCATTGCTTTTATTTTAGAGGTGTTTTTTTAAATGACATTTTTTGTAAGGCAACCTCACTTTTTCATCGTTTAGTCATAACATAAACTCTTACCAGTCTGACCAGCTCGTCTATACAATGATATTTACCGCTCTTTATGAAGAAATTCATTTTAATAATTAATAAATTAATACTATGCAGAATTGATTTTGGCCAATATTTTCTGTTTCTCATGAGGCCCCATGGAAAAAATAATTGCCCACCCCTGACCTTCACGAAGCAAAACAAACATGACGGCGTCAGCAGATGGTGATAGTGGCTTATAATGCCCTTAATGCACAAATTTGTATAGCAAAAATGTTTAAATAGATTTATGGACATGTTCCCTCTCCAGCAAGACACTTGTTTTAGTTTTACCTTGTGCAAGTTGGAGACACATTTGATCAGGTTTGGCTAAAAAGTAACTGGTGGGCGGGCACTTTGGGGTGGGTCAGCTCTAAGCATTCTGCTGCAAGTCCCTACCATTTCTAAACGCTCTCAGCAAGAGCCGTTCCAGATGGTGAATGTGTAGAACTCATTTCAGAGTGATAAAAATCAATCTGGCCTGAGCCAGGAAGGTTTAGTAGGGACCGGGCACTGCAATGCTGTGCATCAGGTGTTAACTTTAAAAGCCTCACTCTGGATTTTCTCTTTGGTTGCTATCATACTCGTGATCGGAATTCCAAATATGAACCCTACTTCCATATTCTCCCCATAACTGCAAGCCTTGATGAGCTTCCTTTGACTGGAGTCGAACTCTATGGGTGACATTACACTGACTCTTTATACAGTCTATGGTTGAGATGGATGAAAACCTGGTGATTTGTCAATTTATCTGAAACATTTGAGCTCTTTGACTAAATGTTACTATATTCATGAGCTTTACTGCCAGTTGCCCACATCATAAGAGCAACAGAGCTGTGCAAGAAAGACCCAACACTACTGGTTAAAAAATGACCAGTGTAATATTAACTAGTGTTAGCTAAAGTAAACAAATAACATTAACGTTTCGATTTTGAGAAGGCTAACAATAACATATCTTACTGATTAGCTCGTTTGAACACTGTTAATGAGTGAACACAATGTAAAAATCCTCACTCTGAGTTAAAACACATACAGTAAATGTTGACATCTATAGTTCCTGAGGTCCACGTGAACGTAGTATATGATTATGCCTTATTGAAGAACATTTCCATGGAGATAAGCAGGTGGTGGAGCAGAAAAGTAACCTAGTGCATCTTTAATGTTCCAAAACAGTAGCTGCAGAAAAAGGTTTGGACATGCCTGGCTTTGAATCTTTACTAACCTGACTCAGGATTCAAATAAAATGCTTTTCTTGGTCTGTCAGGCTTTGTTTACAGCTGTGTGGTTAAAACTAAGACAAAGTCAACACAAAAGTCTGCTGTAGTCCTGACCACCACAGAGCACTCACCCAGAGCCGAGCAGGCGTCCAGTTGCCGGGCAACAGCTCCATCAGCCAAATCCAACATGTATCCAATCAGAACGAGCCAACAGGCCGCGTGATGGTGCCTGGGAACAACACAGGAAGGTTTGGCTGTTTGGAGTGAATAGGTTCATTAGGTGTTTTGATGGTTGAAAGGCTCTTCTGGTCAGACCTGTATTGTTCTTTCATACCTCGACATTATGTTTGGCTATTTGAATTACTCGGTGTGATCTTCTAACAAATATAGAAAGTGTGACATTTCATTGCAGGTTACTTTTTAGTTTTTCAGTCATTTTAGCACAGTTTTTGAAACTTGATTTAGTTTAATCATTTGATTCAATCCTGTTTCTGAACAGAGGCACACCTGGTCATTTGGAACATTTCTCATCAGTTCTCACAGTTGTCAGGCTCTTTCTCAGAACACTGGACACAGCTCTCATTCACAAACACACATGATCAGTGAATTCACCTTGTTTGGTCAACACTACAGCTCTGTTCTCACTGGTAAAGGACTTTAGCCCAAACTCCAAAGTGAGTGAGAAAAACTGTAAGATTAAGTTGACAGTGCAGATCTTAAACATGTCAAGGAGCATTACATTTTTTTTCAATCACTTTTCCCTTTTCAGTCACTTTTAGTTTTCCTCAACAAAATTTTATTTCAGCAAAATTTGTTTTCTACTTCAAGATTTGAGCTGCAGACAGTTGAATAAAAAATGTCTATTTGTTTACAGGTTTTTTTAATCACTTTACCACATTTATCACCGGGAAATTTACATCTGCAAAACAACTTACACAAAATCTTAAACAGAATTTAAGTTTTCCCCCAAAAAAATAAAATTTCAGCAAAATGCAATTCTAAATTCAAAACTGATCGATCTTCTCCCAAAATCAAATTTTACCATCAAAATGTACAAACTCTAGTCATGTGTTTTTCTGAGCTCTTTCATTCATTTGAAAAAAAGCTTAGTTTTGGTTCTTGTCTCAGTGATCAAAGAGAATCACTGCTCTCTGTGCTCTCTAATGAGATCAGCAGAGAGCACAGAGAGCAGATTCTCCCTGTTTGACTCATGTATGAAATCCTTTGCTGATAGATATTTGATTTTGAGTTGCCGTTCTGTTTGAGTTTCTATGAATTTGATTTGAATGTGTTGAAAAAAACAGAGTGAATTCACTGATCATGTGTGTTTGTGAATGAGAGCTGTGTCCAGTGTTCTGAGGAAGAGCCTGAAAATGTGAGAACTGATGAGAAATGTTCCAAATAATTTGACCAGGTGTACCTCTGTTCACATACAGGTTTGAATCATATGATCAAACTAAACCAAGTTTCAAAAACTCTGCTAAAATTACTGAAAAAAACTGTAATTCTACTATTGCTACTGCAGTCTGTGTGTCAATATTATCTTTTATCGTTTACTTTTTCTTCAATATATCACACCTGGAAATGTGTTATTGTGACAATCCTAATTAAATGTGGAATTTTAATTGATTTGTGAAAAAGCACCAAAGATTCTTGTTTATATTGTTCCATTCTATTGCCTCTTGAGTGTGTCTGCATTGCTGCACTGACCCGTTGAGGCTGCTGAGGATGGAGGCCAGGCCCATGACCAGGTTGGCCACAGACAGGGCGTTAGCTGCATTCTTCCGGGCAAACTCTTTAAAGTGCAGCCCAGCGCGGTCACTCAGCAGCAGCTTGTTCTTGCACTGAAACACACCTGAGAAGCACACAGGAAGTTAGATTCTGAATGTATAAAAAAATCTATGATATTTTTAGGCTGATATGTAGGGTCAGTCTTGATTATTTAACTAAATTATGTCTTCCAACCTGTAACTTGGCCTGAGTGTGTCACCTGTTTATCACTATGGAGATAGTAGATAAATTTAATGCCAAACTGTGGAACATGTCATGCAAAGCAATAACATCCACAGGGAGACAAGCAGGCGGTGACCCTCCACCCAAAAAGTTACATAGTGCATCTTTTAAGTTGTATGCAGTTGTAGTTGTATTCTTTTCCTAGTTAAAAAAAAAGGTACAACTTACCGCTGATGTTTCTGTTATCAAACTAACATTCACACTATACTGAATACATTTTCAGTTGTCTAAAATGCATCAGAATACATTTGCTGCTTGTGTTCCTGGATCTTCATGCAGAAGAACATTGTACTCATCACTGTTGGGGAGTAACAGATTACATGTACCAGAGTTACGTAATCTGAGTACAAATTATGAGTAACTGTATTCAGTTACAGTTACTGTTTCAATGAGTGGTAATTAGATTACAGTTACTTTGTTGAAATAAATGAATTACACGGCAGTATTTTAAACTGATCTAAACCAGGTCTAAAACAGGTCTAAACGAGGTCTAAAACCAGGACTAAACCAGAACTAAAACCAGGTCTAAACTAGATCTAAACTAGATCTAAACCAGGTCTAGACCAGGACTAAAACAGGACTAAAACAGGATTTAACAGGACTAAACCATGCTGTGTGGACGTGTCTCCTCCTCTTCTATCAATTATACTTTTAATACGGTCAAGTAAATTGTGGGCTTTTTATTTTCTTTTAGCAGACAAAACATCTTATGTGAAGATTTCCTTGTCTTTGCTTCTTAGAAAATCAAGTAATCCAAAGTATTCAGATTACGTTACTCACTTTAAGTAATTTATTGGATTCCGTTACAAACTACATTTTGGAGTATGTAATCTGTAATCTGTAGGGGAATACATTTTAAACACTGGTACTCATTACAAAACCATAACATGCATGGTATAAAATATGAAACATGTAGCCTAAATGAGTAAAGGATCAAACACAAATGAACTGGAATGGGCACTAGCACAGTCACCATTCTCTACAGCAGGGGGCGCTCCAACTGTACAGCACATAATAGATGTGAGATCAATAATTCACTCAGACCTATACACCACTGAGCCAAGCCATTTGACTCTTCAAACAGTTCATAGCTTTTAGTATAATCAAAACAGTTGTCATAAGTAGTAGTAGTAGTAGTAGTAGTATGCATATTAGTTAGCCAGTGATATGCTGTCCTTAATCTTAAAGAGTTACTGTAAATTGTTCTAGTTTGATTCATTTAGGACAGAGTTTTGCATGTACGGTAAAAACAATGTTTAGTTACACAAATCAGCAGTCATAAAGGCCAACTGTCAGATGGTCTGACACAGCCATCAGCCTCTGCTCCAAAGCCAAAGCTAGATTTCAATCAAACCGACAAAGAAATCCTTGTTTTGTGCCTGCTCTATTTGACTGCATTATTGTGTCTCAAGTCATAGCACTGTCCCACAGAGCGCACACAATGACCGGCAATGATGAAATAATACAACATTTGCAATAGAATCCACTCAAATCACTTGTTTAAATACAGATTTGCCTCTGACTCCAAGTGACTCCTCATCTGAAAGAGAGGAGCAGGTGAGCAGAGCAACATCACATCCACAGAACGTATCACTTTTCTGATGTGGGGATCCATCGTCTGTTCGTTTCCATGGTTATGTTACTGCTTTGTCAGGAGTGTTCCACAGCATAGCATTAAACACAAAACACAATCCAATAGCGACACCACCAGGTCAAGTTACAGGTGGGTACTGTGAGGATTTTAAGATAAAATATAATAAATGAAAGAGTGTGTCCAAACTTTCGACTGGTAATGTTAGTGTAATTTCTAAAGAGCTATTGCTGAACTATACAAAGCAACTCTATCATCTCCATGGAGACAGGAGGATGATAACAGGTACAATAGTACAACTGGACTTTTATACAGAGAAATGAAAGGTCACATACAGATACAAGTGAGTGCATCAGCAGTAGGGCTGGATATCTTTAAGAAGTTGCCGATACAATACATATCTTGACATATAAGCCACAATACGATACATATACAATATAGTTCAAATTAACTGGATACAGTTCAATAAAAAATAAGGGATAAATCGTGGCTGTGATACTAAAAGTCTTTGTTAAACCACTTCTTGTGGAAAGTTCATATGAAACACATTAAAAAAAGTAAAAATGTCAAATGTGTTGCATAAACAAGTTTCCTTCCTCATGTCCAAACTATGGCCCGTGGGCCAAATGTGGCCCTCAGACAAATTTTTCTTGGCCCTCAGGCTTCCAGGTGAATTGGCCGAAATTACCTCGCATCAATTAAAAATAAACTTTTTTTTTTAAATCTACCTTGACAAAGTTTATATTTAATATATAAAGTAGTGTGTGGTTTTAAGGCTCTTAGCATGAATAAAGATTGATGGCTCATTCTAATATGTTAAACATGCACATATTTTAATTCTTCACTGCACTGAGCATCAGTCTACGGCCCTCGATCAGCCCTCTGCTTCATCTGTGTTTAGATATGTGGCCCTTGATGAAAAAGTTTGGACACCCCTGCTCTAAATAAACCACAAATCTGTAGCTGTAACTAAAACAATTGAGTAAAATATAATATGAGTAAAATACACCTGGCGATATATTGAAACAGCAGCCCACGATATCGATACTGTATGATCACATTAAATGATACAATATATCAATATTTTTGCACACCCCTAATCAACAGTGACATTTGTAACATAGAACACAGAACAATACAGGATCTGATGTGTCTAATATAGAATGTGGATTCCATTCCAGACCCCCACCAGAAAAGTTCCATAGTACATTTTTAATCTGCACCAGGCTTATCAGAAAATACCCCTCACTAAATAACACAGCAGTGACTTGGTGGAAAACTTTTAGTAGCCACCTCTTATGGTAGAAACAACTTTAGAGTCAGACAATGTGCCAAAAGTAACACGGAACCTGACAGCCGAAGGGTAAAGCCAGATGAGACACAAAAGTCAGTTAAAAGCAGGTCCCTGTTTCTGGACTACTGCCCCATTAGTGCAATGCATGATGGGAAGCAAACCGTTATGTAAGAGCTCTGCTTAGTTACCTGGTAACAATGATAGAGTTAATGACAAACAAAACATGTTTAGACTTAAAGAGCCAAAGTAACCAACGTAAAAGAGTACATCTGTCATTAGTGTAGTACTGCAAACAGAAGTAGGTATGAGCAATAATTACTATGTGTTACTACAAGTTATTTCCTAGGTGCGGTTTCATGTGAGCCTTGATGAACACCACGCTGGCATGTTACTTTCTTAAATAAAAACCTTTTAATTAAGCTCATACTTTGTACTGCCTGAATACTGACCCAGATACTGACTGAAAACAGCATTTATTTCCTTAAAACAAAACAAGACAAAACTGATCCAAATGTGTTCTGCAGCTGTTATTTATCTCTTAAGCAACTACAGAATAACTTCGTATGATTAAAAGTTCAAACATAATGAATACTTTGCCACAACAAGTCCTGTAAATACACCGAAGTATAATGTCCAACCAGGATATCAGCTGAACCGATATTTGGAAGCAAATATCTGATCCAGCAAATTTGTTTCAGTTCAGTATCAGTATGGATGCAGCCTGGAGTATTTACTGATTTTCTAGTTTGGCCTTTGTTTTCCAGCGCACCCTCCTCCCTATGTATCAGTCTCAGTTTTCTGTTTATAGGAGCTGCATGCCACTTTTGATTACCATATGATGATAAATTAGTTATGTTACTTTATAGTCTATTTATTTCAGTATTATTTGACCTGACATCTCTTATAACATGCAATAAACTGTAGAAACAGACCTAAAACTAATCTACAGAAGGAAAGGAGATGACTAAAGACAGGCCTACCAGAGGAGGGAGTCAGCAGGATCATGGTCGTCTCTTGGCAGCAACAGCAAACACCTGCAAGTTAACAAACAATACGGAACATTTTTCATTATAAAGACACCTATGAAACCGTAGCCTTGTCAATGAACAGCTAACAATGTCATTATAAGAGTAGATCAGTTACTCCGCCAACACCCCAGCGTCCATGTTGTTTGTCATTTGAACACTTTTTAAAGATTTAATGTCATTTGAGAGCTCCACCAAAGCAGCTTGCGCACTCTCATCAGAACCGAATTGAACTTATGCGCTTCTCCCGTGCATCTGCGCCATTTCCACCCGCGCAAAATAGCAGCCCAAGAAGTAAAAGCGCGCGTTTTATTTAGAAATGTCTCAAAATACCTATTCTTACCTGTGAAAAGTCCGTGAAAAAACTGTTTATTGCTGTTTAAAGTGATGGAGACGTACAAATCAGCAAGTGTACGCAGGATTTTGTAGTAAGTGACTGGAAAATTTAACAGTTTTTGACGCAAAATTGGCGTAAAATTGCGCAATGGTGACGGTAGAAGCAATAGCTGGCTTTTACCTGTTGATGCTCCGTGCGCGTTCTTATAGGGCGCATGAGGATACAGGCACCAGAATATTCCAGCGGAAGTGACGCCCCCATGTGGTCTTTTTTATTTTTTTTCTCTCCTCGAATGTTCCTGCCTCTCGACCAAAAAAAATAAATAAAATAATAATAAATAAATAAATACTACTACTACTACTACTACTACTACTACTACTACTACTACTACTAATAATAATAATGCATAAAAAATAAATAAAATATATAATATATATATATATATATATATATATATATAATATATATATATATATATATATATATATATATATATATATATTTACATTAAATAAATAAAAAAAATACATGAAATAAAATAAATACAATAAAAATAAATATACTAGTACTACTTCCACTACTTCTACAACTACTACTACTATAATAATAATAATAATCATAATAATCATAAAATAAATAATAACTATTATTATTATTATTATTATTATCATACATTTGGAAAATCCTTTCCAGTATGTATTGTGCATTAACCGGAAGTCCGAAATTCGTGATGCATGTATGGAAATGGGTTATTATGCTTGAGCAGTCCAAATGAATTCTGACGGATGTTTTTTCCAGGATAAGTGTTTCTAGATTTGACTATTTACAATAATAAAAGAGATGGAGGATGGTTTCTTCTTCGTTATGGCAAAAACTGCAATATGTTTCAGTTTCCTTGAATGTGTCTATGAGTAAATCCATCCATCCATCCATTTTCTTCCGCTTATCCGGGGCCGGGTCGCGGGGGCAGCAGTCTAAGCAGGGACTCCCAGACTTCCTTCACCCCAGACACGTCCTCCAGCTCCTCCGGGCGAACCCCGAGGCGTTCCCAGGCCAGCCGAGAGACATAGTCCCTCCAGCGTGTCCTGGGTCTTCCCCGGGGCCTCCTCACCCTATCTCTAAGGGAGCGCCCAGCCACCCTGCAGAGGAAACTCATTTCGACTGCTTGTATCTGCGATCTCGTCCTTTCGGTCATTACCCAGAGTTCATGACCATAGGTGAGGGGAGGAACGAAGACTGACCGGTAAATCGAGAGCTTCGCCTTTCGACTCAGCTCCCTCTTCACCACAACGGTACGATACAGTGACCGCATCACTGCAGACGCTGCACCGATCCGCCTGTCAATCTCACGTTCCGTCCTCCCCTCACTCGTGAACAAGACCCCGAGATACTTGAACTCCTCCACTTGAGGCAAAGACTCCCCACCCACCCAAAGAGGGCAAGCCACCTTTTTCCGGTCGAGAACCATGGCCTCGGACTTGGAAGAGCTGATCTTCATCCCAGCAGCTTCGCACTCGGCTGCAAACCGTCCCAGTGCACATTGTAGGTCCTGGTTCAATGGAGTCAACAAGACAACATCATTTGCAAACTGCAGAGATGATCCTGTGGTCCCCAAACCAGATCCCCTCCGGCCCCTGACTGCGCATGAGTATGAGTAAATTGGTAGGGTAAATTTTGTGAATTATTTTCCATTCTTCTCTCAAACTGAAAGCACTCTGTTCCAGCTTGTGACATCATGTGGTAATACAGGAAGTGCTCCACTGTGTTTTTAAACTCCATATACCTTCACTAGAATCATTTGGATCATTTCAGTTTTGGAATTGCCAATCTAAATAAAAGGTAAAAGGAGCGATTAACTTGAAAACCACCTCCAGATGACATTACAAGGTGGAACAGAGCGTCTGACCTTTGGAGATGTAGACAGACTCATAGTAAAGAATACCTCAAACATGTGTAAATGAAACAAAACACAACTTCAGGTGTGTTTATGGGGAGGTAACAACATTCTTACATGACTTAAAGCTCACAAGAGTCAATTTTGCATAATATAGGAACACGCAGTCTAGAGTCTTTAGGCTACATTTGCGTTTTGGATCAGATTCTATAGCTTTCTGGCTGCTCTCGTCCCTTGTATGACCCTGGTACTTCTCGTCCTGTGTCTCCTCGGTGAAGAACTGTTTGCATAAGCGGTTGTACTGGCAGTCTCTCACACGAACCCTTTAGAAAATAAGCAAAGACTGAAACAACTTAGAAAAACATACATTCTTGTCTATTTTCAGGTGTAAATAGACAACTTTAATGTCATACTGTGGAAAATTTAAGGCTAAGAAATAACATTTAAAGTGATGGCCGTCCACAGAGATATATAGTAGAAAACCAGCTGAGTGACTCTGGTGTTAAAATGTTTCTTTAGTGAATTTGTGGAATATACAGTCATGCAAAACTAAAAGCAACATCGTAAACAGTAAAGTTTATTCATTCAAAAAGACAGGAACAGTGCACAAAAATGATTTTTGTACAAAAATGAATTTTGTTTGTATTTAAGAAATCCTTTATCATGTAAATAAATATTGTGAAAAATATTAAGCTCAAAATTGACCTCTGACCTTTCTTACAAACCGAACACCTGAATGGTTTTTCCCCTGTGTGTGTCCTCATGTCTTTGGAGAGTAATCTTGTAGGCAAATGTTTTCTTACAAACCAAACACCTGAATGGTTTCTCCCCTGTGTGTGTCCTCATATGTGTTTTGAGAATCATCTTTTGGGCAAATGTTTTCTTACAAACCGAACACCTGAATGGTTTCTCGCCTGTGTGTCCTCGTATGTTTTGAGAGTTATCTTTTGCGCAAATGTTTTCTTACAGACCGAATACCTGAATGGTTTCTCCCCTGTGTGAGTCCTCATGTGTTTTGAGACTAGAACTATGAGAAAAAACTCTTACAAACTGAACACCTGAATGGTTCCTCTCCTGTGTGTGTCCTCATATGTGTTTTGAGACTAGAACTATGAGAAAAAACTTTCTTACAAACCGAATACCTGAATGGTTCCTCTCCTGTGTGTGTCCTCATATGTGTTTTAAGATAAGAACTATCTGCAAAGTCTCTTACATACTGGGCAGCTGAATGGTTCCTCTCCTGTGTGAGTCCTCATGTGTTTTGAGACTAGAACTATGAGAAAAAACTTTCTTACAAACTGAACACCTGAATGGTTCCTCTCCTGTGTGTGTCCTCATATGTGTTTTGAGACTAGAACTGTGAGAAAAAACTTTCTTACAAACTGAACACCTGAATGGTTTTTCCCCTGTGTGTGTTCTCATATGTATTTTAAGATAAGAACTATCTGCAAAGTCTTTCTTACAGACTGGGCAGCTGAATGGTTTTTCCCCTGTGTGTGTTCTCATATGTATTTTAAGATAAGAACTATCTGCAAAGTCTTTCTTACAAACCGAACACCTGAATGGTTTTTCCCCTGTGTGAGTCCTCATATGCCTATTGAGAGTAACCTTTTGGGCAAATGTTTTCTTACAAACCGAACACCTGAATGGTTTCTCCCTTGTGTGTGTCCTCATATGTGTTTTGAGATTAGAACTATCTGCAAAGTCTTTCTTACAGACTGGGCAGCTGAATGGTTTTTCCCCTGTGTGAGTCCTCATATGCCTATTGAGAATAACCTTTTGGGCAAATGTTTTCTTACAAACCGAACACCTGAATGGTTTGTCCCCTGTGTGAGTCCTCATGTGTGTTTTGAGACTAGAACTATGAGAAAAAACTTTCTTACAAACTGAACACCTGAATGGTTCCTCTCCTGTGTGAACTCTCCTGTGTCTTTTCAGTTTATATTTAGAGCCAAATCTCTCTTTACAAACAGAGCACTTGTGTTTCCTCCTCTCGGGTCCTTCACCAGTTCCTGACATGTCTGCATTGTTCACAGTGGCTCTGGTCTCTGGTGCACACTTGTATTTGGGGGACAGACGTGGGTTTTGTGCAGTGGTGCTTCTGGCTCTAGTCTCTTGGTTATTGTGGTCTCCATCAGCCCCTGTGTCCATGTGTGCAGGTGAACAGCTGAGTGGAGCTCTCCAGTCTTCATCACTGTCAGTGTCAGAAGAGAGTTCTGTGTCTCCCTCAGTCTCTGAGTGGACGTGTATCTCTGTTCTGATGTCCTCTCCCTGTGTGTCCTCTCTGTGGACGTGTATCTCTGTTTTGATGTCCTCTCCCTGTGTGTCCTCTCTGTGGACGTGTATCTCTGTTTTGATGTCCTCTCCCTGTGTGTCCTCTCTGTGGACGTGTATCTCTGTTCTGATGTCTCCTCCCTGTGTGTCCTCTCTGTGGACGTGTATCTCTGTTCTGATGTCCTCTCCCTGTGTGTCCTCTCTGTGGACATGTATCTCTGTTCTGATGTCCTCTCCCTGTGTGTCTTCTCTCTGCTCAGTTTGTCTTTGTAGAAGCAGTGGGGACTCTTCTGTCTTCACACTCACAGTGCTAAATTCTGGGACAGACCTGAAGAATATAAGATACATTTGTATATTTCAGACCCAATCTGAATATTTGTAATGGAAATGAATAACAATGAATGAATAACAACATAAAGAGTTGCGGTTTTAAAGTGTCTGAGACTCACACTTGCAGCTGTTCTTCCCCCTGTTTGATGTTGGGTTCTTCTTGGTTCTGTGGAGTCAGACCAGGACTCAGAGAGGGGAGCTGGGCAGCTGCAGGAGACAAAAGAATACACACTTGGGTCAGTCTATATGAAATCAGCCGCTCTCCCCTATGAGCCATCTCAGATTCGGCTGAAAAAATTTCTAAAAAATTCTAAAATTACCAAATGAAAGAATCTCAAATTTTAGCTCAACCCCTTCAGTCGTTCCTGAGTTATGGCCCACTGAAATTTTGGGGCCATTCTCACTTTTTCGAAAGCCTTAATTTACAAGCACGTTTGAGAGACCAAAACTTCATAAAAAATACAGCTAGAAAACTGAATTGTTGTAGATTCTTGGTCATAGATTCTGAGTCTGTTGTCAAATATCGTGTATCTTTATTAAGGAGGGCGCTGTGGGCCCCAAAATCTCACATTTGGTTGCCCCTCAATTTATTTATTTTTTTTAATTTTTGAGGTCCAAGGTCTATTTACTCCAAGCAGATATTTACAAACTCAGTCCTAAATATGGTGACAGACCAAATGTGATCTTTTTGGCCCCTTCTTTGGAGCCTCGGTTCCCCATGTGGGCACAGTTAGATGTTGAT
This sequence comes from Boleophthalmus pectinirostris, assembly GCF_026225935.1. Classification (NCBI taxonomy): domain Eukaryota; kingdom Metazoa; phylum Chordata; class Actinopteri; order Gobiiformes; family Gobiidae; genus Boleophthalmus; species Boleophthalmus pectinirostris. The sequence goes on along the minus strand of NW_026571515.1, from coordinate 40,181,323 downwards.
CCGTTTTTTACCAGAGAAACTTTGGGATATTTTGATTAGTTTAAAGTAATAAAAACATCTAACTATTAATTTCATTCATTTCAAACGAAATTTCTGAAAATTAACTCTCACAGGTCATTTTCGGTGGAGCTTAGGTACTTTTCCTCCTGCTAGAAAGGTTCAATTATCTTTAATAGACTTAAAGACTAATGGCTTGTTATAAGGGAAAACAGTTGGAGATTATTCGTGGTACATTGCTTGTGATGGTTTTGGTGGCACAGTAAAAAGCTTGGCTGCAAGGACAAGTCTTCAGACAACTGACACCAATCAAATATTGACCTCACTCCAGATGTTTGAGTGAGCTTCACAAAACATAAAGAATGTAAAGTTTTCCTTTACAAGCTCTAAAGACATTATAAACCATGAACTTACTTTCAAACTAGAAGTGCGCTATAGCAAGACAAAGACTGTGAATGGTTCTAGATCACACCACAGATTCGTTTCGGTGTCAAATGGAAAATTAGAAATGAGGAGAATATCTCAAGATCATTTATGTACTGAAGTGTCAGTTTCTGAAATACAAAATGAGATGTGCAGATATCTCTCTGTACCAGCCATGTCAATACAGTGCATGTATTTATGACATCAGGTGGTTCATTGGGAATATTTCAGAGCGTTCAGATGAACATGGTGATGTCTATGTGAGATTCATGAATGGAGACGACAGAACCCTTATGTGGCCTCCTGAACATCAGTAGAACCATGCTGGGTCCCATTTCAGCACATAATCTGTTGTATTAAGGTTCCAGAAATTCAGGGAAGAAGAGCACGAAATTATCACCTTGACACTGCAGATTATGACAGGATCCAAAAATTACTTCTGAACTTCATTAGTAGTTAGGAACACTTAGTGTGCAAGATACCAATATAGATGATGTGGCATGCAGGTGGCAAAGGTGCCAGAATGAGCACTTTTTTCCAGTATGTTGGTATTTTCTGCTGAGGGTTTTTTCACACTGATTTTTTAAAATGTAATTTCTAGCAGTTGAACAAATAACAGACCAGATTACTGTATTTTGGTCATTTTTGTGTCAATATCAATTTTTTCCTTGTTAATGTTACTGCCTTCTTGTAATTTTTTTGTGCAAATGTATACACTTATAGTGGAACTGAAAGCCACTGGTTATAGAATCAGAGTATTCCAGTTGTAATTTGCCTTTGATCAGTTTTCATGAATATTATCTTAACTTTTGTTGCTTTACTTATACACCATGAAAAGCTGTCTCTTTGTGAGATAATAAATTATTTTCCAATCTTTTCAAATAAAAATAAAATAAATAATGCAAACAAACCTTTTTTCATAATTTTGTACAGAGTTAATAGTTGAATTTTCTCAAAGGATTAATAACACTTTTCCAAGCAATGTACCAGAAATAATCTCCAACTGTTTTCCCTTATAACAAGCAAATAGTCTTTAAGTCTATTAAAGATAATTGAACCTTTCTAGCAGGAGGAAAAGTACCTAAGCTCCAACAAAATGACCTGTGAGAGCTCATTTTCAAAAATTCCATTTGAAATGAAGGAAGTTAATAAAATATGTTTTTTATTACTTTAAACTAATCAGAATATCCCAAAGTTTCTCTGGTAAAAATTTGATCAACATCTAACTGTGCCCACATGGGGAACCGAGGCTCCAAAGAAGGGGCCAAAAAGATCACATTTGGTCTGTGACCATATTTGGCACTCTACACCAACCACATGAAAGCTCAGAAAAGTGTGAGATTGTTGTCAGAAATGGTCATTCTCTCAAATATTCAGGTCCAACAGTTAGTTTGTAAACATCTGCTTGGAGTAAATAGATCTTGGACATCAAAAATTGAAATAAAAAATTGAGGGGCAACCAAATGTGAGATTTTGGGGGCCCACAGCTCCCCTCTTTATAAAGAGACACAATAATATAATAAGATTCAAAATCTATGACCAAGAATCTACAATAATACAAATTTTCTGCTTCCTAGCTCTATTTTTTATGAAGTTATGGTGTTCAAACGTGCTTATAAATTAAGGATTCCGAAAAAGTGAGCATGACTCCAAAATTTCAGTGGGCCATAACTCAGGAACGACTCAAGGGATTGAGCTAAAATTTGAGATTCTTTCATGTGGTAATTTTAGAAATTTTTAGATTTTTTTTTCTGGCAAATCTGAGATGGCTCATAGAGGAGATTCCTTGAAAACGACTGACGCACTTGCACGTGCAGTCTTGTGACATGAACTCTGTGAACTTGTCGGTAGTTTTCTACTTTAAGGCTGATGGGGTGTCTTTTCTGTCCATGAAGTTGTAAATACGTTAGATTCAATATCTGAAGTGATTTGGAGTCATACAGGTTCTTCTGCCGTTAGACTCATGGCGCACGTTTCTCACGAGCTTTTTTCTGCATCATATGCATTTTTCATATCTTTTTTAACACCTATAGGCTAAAAACAGGATTCATACGATCCAGAAGACTTACCGGTTCTGACAAGGACGACTCTCGGGCTTAGGGCCCTCAGAGCCGAGTCCAGGAGCCGCTGGAGCCGCTGGGTCTCTTGTTTGGAGCGGCGTAGCTCCTCTTCCAAGTCCGCTGTGGTGCTCTCTAACGGCGCACATATGTCCTCCGCACCAGCACCCAGCCGCTCCTCCACAAAACCTCTAAATAATCTGGACATAATGAAAAGTGTTGTGAGTGTGCCACGGCTCTGCTCACCGGTGCTGCTTCCGTTAGCGGTTTGTAAAGTTACGGGCTGTGTTTCTGTCCAACGGTCACTTCAAATCTGTGTTGCTAATTTGGTTCAGAACTGCTTTGAACAGAAACAAACTGTTGTTTTGACTGTTGTTTCAGTTCTTGTTTTGTTTGGAGCTTTTAGCCTGACACTAGAGTTTACAGAACGAACTAAATGTTCACATTAGCATAAATAAATCGCAACAGTTGTCGAGTTCGCGCCATGGCTCGCGCTCAAACACTCTAGGAGCACGGGGGCGTGTTGCTGCCACTCACTGGTGGTGCGTGGTACTGCAGTAGAGAGAAGCTCACACTTTGGAATGGAGATGATTGACACATCCAGAGCTCTGGAATGATTTGATGAGAGGTTTGGTCCGTGTTCAGATAGAGGAAGTTTTTGTTTGTAAAGCATCTGAAGACTATATCAAGTAATAACGTATCATGAGTGTATCACATGCATATATTAAATACTGAAATGATATATTTGTTTGACTAATACACCTTGAGTTGCTTAGCCACTGAAATCCTATGTATATTTAAAGGTACCACTATGTGAAACATGTATGCTTTTAAGGTAATCTTTGTGCAGGGATATAGTTTGTGTCCTTTTAAGGAAATCCATTGTAGAGCAGCAGCAGTGGAGATGGTTCGGCCTGGTGCGAATCCAAACAAACTGGCAGTGATTTACATTTGGCTGCTGTCATCCCCCCCGACCCTGAAAGGAATGCAGAGAAACCCCAAGGAAGATTCAAGATGTGCATCGGCTCCACCTATATTTGCATATTCATATGGATGTTTTATATTTCTGGGTTAATGGATGCACAGGCGTTCAGATCGCCTGATGTAAGTCCTGTGTAGCTGTAGGCCATCAGGGGTAGTGATTTGACCCAGAGCTCTGTAATAGAATTGTATTGAATAAGGAATCAATTCTTTTTGCTTTTAATCGATCAATTCCAGTGGTCATTTTTGGGAGAATATGCTTAATGGATTTTTGAACATGCCTAACACATCTCTTAGACTAGAGTGAAGAGGAAAGCAATTTTAGAAGCATTCTCATTTCCAAAGTGTAGTGACTCTTTTTGGTACTTTGAACAAAGCACAGTGTGTCAGTAGTAGTGATGGTAGTAGTATCTAAAATAACTACTAAAGAGAAATCACTTAATATAAAGGAATCCAATGATGCTTTTCATTGCTTTTCACTGCCGAACACTATGACTGACACACACACATCCGTCTGTGACATATGCTACTACTTGTAGGCCTATATTTGACTTGACTTAGACTTGTCCGAGACTTGAGGTCAAAGACTTGAGACTTACTTGACTCACTTCCAAAACAATGACTTGGTCTCACCTCTGGAAACACCAACTGAACTAAATGAGTAGTGAAGACAGGACTAAATGGGCTGTTGGGATAGTAGTGTCATTTCAGCTTCTAACTGCTGATTGCTTATTATCTTCTGTTAAAAACAGAAACGTGCACCATATGTAACGATAATATTCAGGATCTGTCTTCACACACAGCCCTGGACACTGGGAAAGACCTGCAAAATGAATAAAAACTAAATCTAGTATAAAATAAAACAAAACTAACTGTAAAAATTCAAATTCATTTGTGTGGTTTAAACATTGTGGACAGGATGAAAAGGAGTCAAAGAATCATACACTCAGTTAGACCAGTAAGTAAACATATAATTGATTATTTACGAGTAAATTCAAATTGAATATCTTTATTTATCTGTAAAAAAGGCAGACTAAACTCTTGATTCACCAGTTTAATCCGTATTTATACAAACACATTGTTTTCCTACTTTTTTCCATATAAATAGCTGTTTTTGCACTAACTCCTGTGCAGCTGTATCTTGTGAGTGCAGTTTGGGTCGGTCGGAGATACGTAATAGTTTTGAGAGCTTTTTACCAGACAACTTTATAGTCGACGTGGGTTTAGAACAAAAATCATTTCTTTCGTCCACTCCAGCCCTTCAGATTACAATGTCAATTTGACTGTGACATCAGCCCGAGCAGCACATATTGACCTGGCCTATATATTCCAGTAGCATAGAGCAGAGGTGGGACTTGCAGGTCGTGACTTGGACTCTAGTCAGACTTGAGTCACTATTTTTAGGGACTTGAGACTTGACTTGACTTGGACTTGATGGGCCAGTGACTCAAGACTTGAAAGACTTGGACTTGCCTGTCTTTGACTTGGGACTTGACTCGGACTTGAGGTCAAAGACTTGAGACTTACTTGAGACTCGCAAAACAACGACTTGGTCCCACCTCTGGCATAGAGTCCTCTGTGCTTAACCTGTACTCACGCTCTGTACAGCTGCACGTTCTCACATTATGGAGACATGTTTTATTAATGGAACAGCTGAAGGGCTCATGGTAGAGCTGTAGTCCTTTAGTCGTTCACTTTATTAAACTCTTGATGGTGTCGAATAATCATGTTATGTTGATTATAAGGATTAATATGGTACAATAACAGAAAAGGAGAACTTGCTCAAGAAATCTGGCTTTTTTTTCTTTTTTGTATTTAGGCTTATATGTAAAAAGACAGATTGAACTCACAATGCCCAAGTTTGATCTCTTTATTTACTCAGTTACTCTCTTTATTTACTCAGTTTCCCACTACTTTCTGCATAATTTGTTGTTTTTGCATAGACTCCCGTGCCGTTGTAGTCGGTTGTAGTGATGAAAGCAGTTTGCAGGTTTGAGAGCTTTTGCCATAAATGCAAAATCATAATATTTATTTGAACGCAATTGGACCATAAAGAGCGGACTTACCTGGAACTACAACAGGTGAGCTCATTTGTGCTGTTAAAAAACTTCATCTTAAGTAATATTACTGTAGTTCGCATTAGCCAAGCGAAAGTCAAACACCTAAACAGAACCATGAACGCCCGTATTGAACACGGGCTTCGGAAAATATATTGCTTTAATCCATTTTGTATTTTTTCTTGGGTTTTCAGACTTAGAACTGAACTTGCCAATTCCTTGTGTCACCATGGTAACTGCTGAACATTCTGCCATAGATATATATGTAGTACTTGCCCACTGTGATGTCACCACAAAGTATCAATCAAGCACCGATAAGGCCTATGTAGAAAAGTGATTTATCAGCTTTTCGTGTTAAATTTTCAGTCTTTTATTGCTCAGATCTGCTTAAAGGTGCACTGTGTAACTTTTTGGTTGGGGGTCTTTATTGTTTACTTTATTGTTTCTGTGGATATGTCATTGGTCTTCTTTGAATGTTCCTTGCATTTATTCAATTGCAGGTGGTTTTATTGCGCAAAAATATCTAGGAAAAACAAGACTTTCTGACTGTGAGTGGGGTTGCCTCTCCACAGATCCGACCTGTAATTTGGCCTGGTTTGGTCTCCAGGATGACAGAAAGGTTTAATGACACACTGTGAAACACTGAAACATAAAAAAAAAAAAAAAAAGCACCAAAGTGACACAACGCACCTTTAAATCACAAATGCCGTTTTGGTCAATGACAAACCAAGAGTTACAAATAGCACATGAATTTTGATTTTATTTTAAGAAACACCAAAAGCGGGGAAATTTTACAGTCATGTTGTCCTTAAACAATGGATTATGTTACATGTATTTTTCAGAAAGGAAGATTTCAACCATCAGAGCGCCACCTAGAGTCGACAAACAGTAATCAACCTCGTAACAGTGGCAGTTTCCCAAAGAATCCTGGAGCAATTACAGCAAGTATAGAATCAAACATGTTCCACCTTTGCTCTCTTCTTTTTATATTTACAGTTACAGGATGGCCTCCTTCCACATGAAATGTTATTGGAGCTAAGACTTGGTTGAATAAGACCAGTTTCTAAGTAGTACTGATGACCCAGGGTTGAAAAGATCGTATGCAACTCCGACATTTTAAGAAGGGGAAAGGGGAGGTGATACATATGAACCAAAAGCAGGGATTTTTACTCTAAATCAAGCACTAAAACAAAAAGAAAAAAAAAAAACATAAAATAAATAAAAACGCAGCAACTCTAAGTGAAATTTTAGTGCTCAATTTTAAAAACACAAGTTAAGATCTGATACCGAAAACGATGGTAACCGATAGCGATTCTGCCGTTTCAGATTGTTTTGGGCGAGCATGCTTTTATAAGAGGAAGCACCGGTCACAGCGACTTAAAGATGCACTGTGTAACTTTCTAATCCATGGAGATTGATTATAGCTTTACCTGGAATTTCGCATACAACGGCAAATTATCACTAATCGATCTTTACGTTTAGATCTGACCTGTAACTTGGCCTGCTGGCGTAACCTCCATGGAGATAAAGATGTACAGTGGAACATTCCAGGTAAAGCAATACAGTATCCATGGAGACAGGTGGCAAAACCTCCTCCAGGAAAGTTAGACAGCGTACTTTTAACAAAAATGTCAGATAAAGATGAAAGTGATAGCTGTGTATACAAAAAGAAACTTGAAGTACTCAAATTACAAATGTAAAAAGCTGTTTGTAACATAGATAAAAATCAAAACACATTCAGTATCTACCAGTCAATGGAGGTGTCTTCCAAAAGTAACAAGTTTTCAGTAAGTTATAAGCTCAGATATCAAAACCATGGCTAAATTGGGACTTAAACGGGACTAGATCAGGACTAAACCAAGTCTAGATCAGGACTAAACCAGGATCAGAATTTTCTATCTTGCATTTATGTAACAGCAGGGGTTTTCTTGCTAAAAAACACCTTGAAAAACACAGATTCTTACTGTGAGTGGGCTTGCCTTTACACAGATCTGACCTGTAACTCAACCTGGTGGTGTCACTTGCTTGTTTCCATGGAGATTGAAGCGTTTGCGTGTATGCTGTGGAACGCAAATGACGAATTATACAAAGCGCTAACATCAACATCTCATGGAAAGCGGCAGGTGGTGGACCCTCATCGGAAAAGTTACATAATGTGCCTTTAATCTTTGTGCTTGTGTTTAATGTGGATAGGCCCAGTGATTCCTGATGTACCGATCATTGTGCAATGCATACTGGGAAGGATTTTCTGAAAAAGTGAGCATCAACCCGCCATGTTTGTTTTCCCAGTGGGATGCGTCTATTGACAAAGCCAATCTTTTCTAGTCTTTTGAGCCATATCACTTTTGTTTCTTGTTCTGATATCGTCATATTATAGTTATGGGATTAAGACATTGTAATGGAATGACAGAAGTTTTTGAACTCCATAAATGCAAAAGGGAATCATATGTGTGTGACTGCAAACCAAACAGCAACATCACGTCTTGGTCTCTTTGCAGTGGAAGATGTTTCTTGGTGAACAGTTGGTGTCTTTGGCTTTGGCGTTGACTTTTTAAATTCATAACCAAGATGGAGCGAGGAATCGGGATTTTGCTTTGTTGGCGCTCCACATACAAAATGTTAGCTGCAAACTCGGGATGATTAAGGCAGTCAAAGTTTTCCTTTTTCACTTTTCTTGTGGATAAATCCTGCCCATCACCTTTACCTTTCACTATTTTTCAATTCCTTTGGGAAGGGAAACAGTTTGAACAGAGGTTTGCAGTCACACACATCTGATTCCCTTTTGCAGTTATGAAGTTCGCAAACAAATTTCTCAAGCCGTTTTCCAACAACCACACAATTACGATGTCTGAATCCCAAAACTAAAATATGACAATATCAGAACCAGAAACAAAAGTGATATGGTTCAAAAGACTTGAAAAGATCAGCTTTGTCAATAGACACATCCCACTGGGAAATCAAACATGGTGGTTTGATGCTCACTTTTTCGGAAAATCCTTCCCAGTATGAATTGTGCAATGACCGGAAGTCCGAAATTCGTGATGCATCCATTAACCGCAAATGTCCCCTTATGATATCACACAAACCACAATTTCTATGGTATTACTGAACAATTCTCCTTACTTTTAGGACACCATCAAATCCAACTTGAGATCTACTCAATCAATAATCAATAATAAACATGGTATTCCAACATTACTCCACTGATCAGATATCCATCTCTTACGTTAGCACCATAATTGCAAAATAAAGAAAAAAAAAATACACAAGAAAACACAAAATAAAACAAAAATAAATGCGAACTGTGCACTGAAACTGTGACCACTGGTTGTGCTCCTCTCGAAACAGTGACTTTTAAGCATGCTCGCGTCAGAAAGTGAACACAGAAAGGCCTAAAAGTGTAAAATGACAAAATAATAAGGCCATGACTGTGAAAACAAAAGACCTATGAGTTAAAATGACTTGAATTCGCAATAAGTATCTTGATTTGGGTAGCTTTCGTGTTGATTCGCTTACTTTAATCAGTATTTATGACTTATCCAAATGTTTTTTTGTTTTTAATTTAGCAGAGCAAAAAAGTTACAGATCAAAACGCAACTGATTTAGTAGCTAAGAGCAAAATTTCAGACCACAATTTTAACCAGTCGAGCAAAAATTTACTCACTAATTTAAAGTTGAATGTATCTCCACATAATCTCACTACCCAAGGATATTTAATTTGAATTCATGTGATTTTAACTCTTGTAGTCGACAATCATTCTAGTTTGCAGTTTATCAACAAGCCTGAAAACAAAGTACAGTATTACAACCCAGAATCAACTCTATAGGAAAAAGCTGAAGACATTATGGTTAGTTTGCATGTTTTCCCCACAAATATAATATCTATTTATATAATCATATGTATAAATAAAAATTCAGTGCTGTAAAAAACTTGTCTCTCCATAGGATCTGACCCAAATGCAGAAGCCCTATTAGTTTTGACTCTAAAAACTAAAACTGCTGGAAGTATGTAAACTCATCTCCTGTGTTAAATGTCCTTCATTGTGAATACAAGAGTAGTTTAAAATCTCAAAAATCTCTCTTCTCTTTTGGTTTCTCGCTGCACACGGAAAGAAGTATCCTGTTATTTTGATTTTTTGGCAGCAGCAAAGCACCAAGTAGTAGTGTGTTGTAGTAGTAGTAGTAGTAGTAGTAGTACTTCCTCCAGGTCTATGATAAGGAGCAGGGTCGTACGTTGACTCCATGTGCTGCGTGGGTTTGGAGGTCGATGGACTGGGCGGGGTTTTGTCCAGGTTTAGCGTTAAGCATGGAGAGGTTCCTCACGCAGCCGCTGATTCCTGTGGAGAACTTACCGCCGGTGAGTTTGGACATGTCTGGAGCGCCACCTGGTGACAGAAAGCAGAAATGGTGAAATCAAAAAGCAAAACATTTAAAGGTGCATGTACGGTATGTCACTTTTTGGTTGGGGGTCTGTCACTGCTCTGTCTGGAATGTTCCACAGTATGACTTTAAACAAATCTACTTTACAATTATTCAATTACAGATGGTTTTATAGCTCAAAAAGATCTGATCTGACCTGTAATTTGGTCTGATTTGGTCTCCATGGAGATAGAAAGGTTTAGTCTCCACCTACCATCTGGAGATAAGCTCTTTCCTGTCTTTCCTGTCACTTTTCTCTTAATGTGAACAAAACTAAGGAGATAGTGTTTGATCCTCGAGCTCTGCAGACTCATTGCTCCTGTTGTCATTGAGGGTAGACAAATAGAGCAGGTTGCCTATGTGGGTGTGTACATCGACAGTTTGTTTAAATGTTCATGTACATGCTGACCCAGAGTCTGAAGCTGTTTGGTGTGAGCATAGAAATCGCGACTTGTTTTTATAATGCTGTTTTGGAGAGTCTGATATTTTACTGCATGGTTGCCTGGTTTAGCGCTTTAACTGTCCAGTGTAAAACTAAACTTGAAATTCTTCCATCAGGCAGGCAGGGGTGCTATCGAGTAGCCTGATTTGTCAGCCGGTTTCACTTTGTGGAAACCGTCTGATCTCGCAGCATTAGGATTTGTTCACTCGACAGTAGGTGGGTACTTTATTTATTATTTATTAACTAATCGCTGCTATTTGGACGTGGCATATGTAATGCGCCGGAACGCTCAGTGGTGTCCAAGTAATTGCCGGCACAACAGCAAACAAAGTGAGCAGAAAGCAGAAAGTGAAAATCCTCAAGCTCAGGAATGATTCACAACACAGAATATATGTCTTTGTCCACATCCATCTCGACCGCTTTGTTTACTGTTGTGCTGTACCACAAAAGGGACTCAGACAGGCGCTTGAGTTTGACTTTACAGCTCTTCACTGAGTGGTCAGTGCGCAGTCTACAACCTCTGGGATTCTTGCAAACCATCTAGTGTATTCTGATTCCTGACCTAGTCACTGGAGAGAAATGAAATGGAGCGGAGGCACAAGGTGGTGCCAGCCTGGCTAGCTATGGAACACATCACTTTAAGAGTAACAGATATAAACTCTCATTTGTGCCCACTTCTATTGAACAAATCTGCACAAAAAATGTGTACTTAAATCACTTTATACTGAATGATGGTGCAGTAAGTGTTTGTGCAAAAGAGCTGGTGCAATAACAATCACTTAGATCCTTTATCCTTTATGGTTGTGCAGTGCACAAAAGGACAATGGGCATTAATAATGGACACATCATGTATCTTATATGTATCTGATAAACTCTGACTGTTGTCTGACTGTACTGTATGTGTGAGTGTAATTGTGTTTTTAAGCTGCGGGCAATGAGCCCAAGACAGATTTTCCCTTTGGGACCATAAAGTTGATCCTATTTTATCTTATCTTAATACCATACTGTGAAACATTCTGAACAAAGCAATAACATCCCCATGGAAAAAGCATTTGACAGACACAAAAGTTACACAGTGCAACTTGAAAATCTGTTTAAGTCATACATATTGTTACTCTAGAAATTGTATAAAGATCAAAACTGCACATTGTTTTTTATTTTATTTTAATGTTTTACAAACTGGTGCACAAACTCTGCTAGCACTGGAAAAAATACATCACAATTAAACTATTTAGATCAATATTTATGGGTTGAATACTCCAAGTGTGAGTACTTCCTGTATGAGAGGCATTATTAGTTTAAAACCAAACAGAACATATGTCTGTTTCAATCTCCAGGAATCACTGATATTCTTGGTTTAGTCTGTGGAAAACTGAGCAAGTTTGTTTGGGTCTTGGCATCAGAAAGTCACACCGTAATCTGGACCACCATAGATTTCTGTCAGTATTTTCGAGAGCACTCAATTTATTTGAATATTGTTAACGGAACCCACACTGACCTAAGTATATGCTGCCTTTAGTGTTGACCATCAGACTTTTGCCTTTGGACTGTCCATGAAGCCCTGGCTCTCCATCGATCTGGATGTACCCGTCCTTCCCAGTCCTGCAACAACAACAACAACAACATGTAATTCAGACATGTTTCGAAAATATATTCTGCAAAATGTCTGTGTAATCCCTCAGCCCAGTGTTGTGCAAGTTCACAGTTTTCATGAACTAGTTCAAAGTTCAGTTCACACTTGTTCAAAGTGAATAGTTCACGTTCATAGTTCACAATTTTAATTTTGAACTAGTTCAAAGTTCAGTTCATTTTATATTTAGATGAGATCTGTAAATGAAAGGCTGCTTTTATTTTTCAAACTGACTTCTAGTTTACAACAACTTTACAAGATCCACTGTTGGACAAGTGACTTTAAAACTGTAACGTGTTATTTATGACTTGTTACTGTCATTTCAAAGTCATTTGTTACATTACAATATTACTGTATTTAAAATGTAAAACATTACACGACTATTGCAGCACTTTTAATTTACTCTCACCAAAAGAACTGTTAAGATGCTGAACTTTTGCGCCGTATATGGACTGAACCAGGACTAAACCAGGACTAAACCAGGACTAAACCAGAACTGAACCAGGTCCAAAACAGGTCTAAACCAGGACTAAACCAGAACTGAACCAGGTCCAAACCAGGACTAAACCAGGTCTAAACCAGGACTAAACCAGAACTGAACCAGGTCTATACCAGAACAGAACCAGAACTAAACCAGGTCTAAACCAGGTCTAAACCAGGACTAAACCAGAACTGAACCAGGACTGAACCAGGTCTAAACCAGGAATAAACCAAGACTAAACCAGGACTGAACCAGAATTGAACCAGGTCTAAACCAGGACTGAACCAGGTCTAAACCAGGAATAAACCAAGACTAAACCAGGACTAAACCAGAACTGAACCAGGACTAAACCAGGTCTAAACCAGAACTGAATCAGGACTAAACCAGGACTAAACCAAGACTAAACCAGGACCAAACCAGGACTAATCCTGGACTAGAACTTGGAATCTAGGACCGCCCCTGAGAGAACCTCGAGTGCGATCGGGCGTCAGCTGCGTTTAGTTCGGTGGAGCGCGGACTTCTGCGTCGGTCCTTTCGCTCAAGATCACGGTCTACGCGGGCGCACCTCCGGCGTTTCACTGCTGCTGATATCGCGGTGATTTTAGCAAATTTGTATGAAGAAAAACGAAAAACCCACCATTTCAATCCAGGTTAAAAAAGCATTGTGACGCGCGTTACTGACATATGTACCAAGTAAAATAATACGCGCGCGGAGCAGCACGTCCTGTGCGTGTAGATTTCAGAAAATAGGATCCATCCTATTTTTTGACGCTCTACACGAGCGTAGGCGCGTATCCCCGTCAAAATCCACAGAGCATGTATCTATTGTTGTATTTGTGCGTTTACCATCAGCACATTGTGCTCCCTGGGCAGTTGTGTATCATGTGAAAGAGCCCAGATCCACATACACTGTTAATTAGTGCTTTGAAATTTACTTTTGAAATCCTTGCGTTTGCCGTGGTCAGCCTGTACAGAAGGTAAATACAAGCAGCTAAACGCGCCCAGTCAAGTTTGATTGACTTTCCCATTGAGAGACACAAGAGCCCGTACGTTCCGCTAAAGCTGCCGGTGGAGTCGCCTTCGCGTTGACACGCGGCTGTGGTTTCGCGAGGTGAAGTGCGAGCAGATCGTCACTCATCAGGTGAAAACAAATTCCGACGTTTAACTGAACCCCAACAGTGACGTACGTCGTTCATCACACAATTTGAACAAATTCACGTTCAAGTTCTTGATTTACAAAAGTTTTGCGTTCAGTTCAAAGTTCACTGAAAAATGCACAACACTGCCTCAGCCGTCCAGGTAGGATAGTCATTTTATTATGTAAAATGCTGCTTCTTCAGTTCTTGTCAGATTGCTGGTGAACACTGCTTTATATCTGCACCACCAGCAATCTGACTGGAATTTAAGAAGCAGTTAAAACTTTTGCCCACTTGACAGAATTAAATTTTTCTTTCGATATGTTCTGCAGGGCATTTGAACTCGCCCTTTTGTCTCAGTTGGTCCTAATTTCCAACTGTAGCTTATGCAGTTAAAAGCCTGAAATTTCTATGAGATGGAACAAGTCTTCAGGACAATAAAGGACAATAATTTAATCTTTATGTAATGGTTTTGTTTGTAAGTGTCTTATTTGTTGTTGTTCTGTGTTATATGTGGACCCCAGCAAGAGTAGCTGGTGTCGTGTGCATCAGTTAATGGGGATCCAAATAAAATCAAATAAATCAAATAAAAAGGATGCTGTTGGACCCATAAAGTCCAGTTCAATTAAATAACTCACCTCATCTACTTACAAATAGCAGTTTTGCATTGTTATTCTGCATATTTTGTACATTTTTGCATATCCAGTCAAGGTCTATTTTTATTCTAACACCATATTTATTCATGCATTTTATTTTAGCATAGCATATTCATTGGTTTATGTTGCACCATATTACACAGTCTGACATAAATTTGGGTTTTGAAAGTGAATCTAGTGTAGAATATCAAAATACATGTGCATTCATACTGATCACTAACGAGAGAAAGAGAGATACTTTAATTGTTTGTCTTCATTACCTGACTGCTGTGACTTTGTGCCACTGTCCGTCATTGATGGGCCTCCGAGACCTGAGCTGTGCCTCCCCACTGCCCAGCTGGTAGCTACAACAGAGATACATGTGTCAGCAGTAGTAGTGATAGTAGTAGTAGCATTATCACTAGTAGCAGTAATAGTGTCAGTAGTGTATGAGAGATATGTCATTTTACCTGAAGAGAAGGTGTCCGTTGTGTAGTCCCAGGCTGATGTAGTCTTTGCCTTTGCCGTGCTCCCCATGTTCCTGTCAATCACATCAGTCAGTCTCCAGGCAAACAGAGCCACTATCACTAGTTATTTTGTAATACTTGAATTTGTAAGTTCTATTTCATTTGGCAAACAGATTCTTCTAACACCTGCACTTACTCAGTGCTTACTCAGATTCTAATAACACGTGCACTTACAAAGCTCAATACTTCTAACAATTATGCTTTATGCAACTTTATGCTCACTTAAGTCATTAAAATAAAATACTATTAACTGAATTAAACAGTTACATACTATATCTGTTTTGTCCATGATTTACTATTGGACATGATAAGGACATTTGTACTACTATTTTTTATACACTTCAAATGAGTTAAACATCCTTTAATTCTATTTCATTGTATATACTTAACTCTGATAGCTCTGACTGGATAAGTTGTGGTAGTGTAGAGATAAAAAAGTATTTTTTTAAAGTGTATATACATGTGTGTGTGTATATTTGTATTTGTATATGTAAAATGGATATTATTATTATATACAGAATATATATTACTGTGTATATATATATATGTAGATATACAGTAAGTTATGTATATGTGTATGTATATGTGTATGTGTATGAGGGTCTGTTCAAGACATTATTCATTCTGGCCCTCTCGTAGACATATATTCTTACTCTCACATGCATATATTCTCATTCTCACATATAAACATTTTTGCACTCACATCCATATATTCTTACTCTCACATACATGTATTCTCACTCTCACATACATATGTTCTCACTTGAACGGCCCCTCATGTGTATGTGTGTATGTATATGTATGTATTTTGTGTATTTTTTTTCTTTTGTACTCTTGTGTTTTAAAGTTTTGTTTTATTATGTAAAATCTATAAATAAAATGAAAAATAAAAAATCAATCAATCAGTCAATTCACTGGTTTCTCAAGTGAGTGAATAAACATAATGAAAGATAAGACAAGCCTTAATTTGTCAGAGCAATGTTAACATACAAACATGTGAGAATGGATGTGGTTTAAAAACACATGAATGCAGAATTTAAATACACAATAATGTCAGAAAACAATATAGTGAATACCTTTTTATTAGCATGCACTTTCCTCAGGTTGCGAGAGCCTGAGGTCTCCTGAGGACATGGAGGTGGGTTAGAGCAACATGCGTTTCTTTAGTGATGTGATGTAAAAAAAAAAAAAAAAGCAAAACTCAAAGCTCACATGCGTAAAACAGAATTAGTGGATGAACAAAATGCAATAATTAATATATGGACAATAAAGGGCCTTTATTACGCTATTTAGGTCTTTATTAAGATTTCAGATCTGTTATAATGTTTCAAAAATATACCTGGAATTTTGTTTTTACGCATAAACCCTGCATATTTAGGAGTTTTTTTCTATCAAATGGAAAGAATTTTGTTCCACCTTGTGATGTCATGTGGTAATACAGGTAATGCTCCACTGTGTTTTTAAACTCCATACACCTTCAGTAGAATCATTTGGATAATTTCAGTCCCGGAATTGCCTATCTCTACTGAACTAAAGTTAAAAGGAAACTTGAAAAATACCGCTTCATGACATCATAAGGTGGAATGGAGCATTTGGAGCTTTGGAGATATAGACAGAATAAAAGAAAAGAAACATAAAACAAAACACAACTCCAGGTATGTTTTTGATGATGTTTAGAAAATGACTTAACGCTCACAAGAGTCAATGTTGTGTAATATAGGACCTTTAAAGTTTTGGTTACATGGAGTTGATGGATACAGCATATATGAATAAAAAGATCGGATAAGTGGTAAGAAAGTTGAAGATACTCCAAGCAGGGACTTACCACGCCTTGCCAGAGAATTAGACCTTCAGATGAACTGGTGTTGATCTCAAGTTCAATAGTCTCTGGAGAGTCTGGTGCACTGAAATACAAAAAAATATGAAATGATAGGTTCATTATGGAACTTTTCAGCTGGCGGAAGATGTTATTGCTTTGTCTGGTATTTTTCACTGGACTCATCTCTCTCCATGGACACAAACAATGAAACCAGCCCAAATTACAGTACAGATCTATGGAGAGGTGACCCCGACTCACAGTAAGAATGCATGTTATTTTTAAGGTGTTTTGGAGCAATGTAAATAAATACAAAAAGATGAATGATAATCCGTGTAACATTCCAAGCAAAGCAATAACATCTCCATGAAGACAAGCATGTGGCACGAAAAGTTCACCAGGAAAAGTTACGCAGTACACCTTTAAAGAAATTAAAATATGATCAAATGAAAGCTCAAACTTATGTGACAAAGACAAGCTACCTTCTTGGGAAGACTGCTTTTGGAAGAGCGATGTATCCGTTGTTGTCGAAGTGAGCGGCGTACTGATAGGGTGAATCTAGAAAATTACAAATGTCAGAATTAGCTGTCTGTATCATTTTTCATTTTTGTTATATCGCCATCTAGAGGTAGAAGGTGTAGAAGGGATAAGAGTAATCAGATTCAAGAGCAAGGGTTCTCAAACATGTGACTCACTTCTTTCTGCTGTTCGGCCAAAGTTTAATCCAAATTGTACAAATATTAAAATGAAACTGCACTATTTGTTGCTTCCAAAACTGTTTTATTTTGACAACTTTTTTGTGGTACTATTGTTTCATATAAAGAAATCATGTCCTTATGTATTACTTGTTGATGTTGAAGGACTTGAGCTCTCCATGTCAACAATAGATGTGGTGAATTTCAGTTTGAGACCCCTGATCAGAGCAATTTATTGGTAAAACGTAATATAATCATCTGTAACTTTCATAGTCTTATATTTATTCTCTTCACAATGCAGGTTCAAAATGCACCATCCAAACAAATGATCAAAAATATCACATTACAAAATGATTCAAATCAGGCCCCATAATGCACTGCAGCAGGCAAATCTATAAAGACAAATACATTATATTAGCTTACTTTGTTGTAACCACATTCTTAATGATAGGACCCCATCTAGTGGTAAAACTATTTGTGTATAACTCAAAAAAATCACAACTGCATCATCTCACAGTTTCCATAGTATTCTACGGATTTTATCTTTACATCTTTACTGTTCACATAGACACTAAAACCCACAAAATGTCATGAAAAGATCAGGCATCATTTCAGCAATCCTTCTCACAAATTCAACTGAGAAACTTTATAAAGCAACCAGAAAACTCACCAGCTCTGTGCCTCCATGCATACACAATAATAACACATTTTTTCTTCAGACATTTCCCACTTTAAATCTGGGTGTTAGTATCAGCATATTTTTATCAGCATTGGATTATTCTGCCTTTTGACTTTGTTTCACAGGAAAAACAAAGATATGTTTGGAAGAAGTTTGCAGAGCTGCACAAAAGATGCTTAGAAAAGATATTTAGAAGCATCACTTCTGCAAATTTGAAGTATGTCATTTTAACAAAGGTCCAATATATACTTATTGTTTTACTCAATCTAATTTAGCATTATATTTTTAAACTAGTTTTAAATCCTAATGGTTTAATTAGGATTTAAAAACATAAAACAAAGTTAAGTAAAACTACATTCTAATACTTTTTTATTCCAGATTTGGTCAGACATATAATATACAGGCAATATCACAAAAACACTGACTCACTGTAATTAGCTTCTTGGGATAATGATCATTTAATAATATATAATATTGTGCAGCCCTGGCAGTTTGTTTATTTGGAAAAGAAATTGTCAATAAGATTTTATTTCTGTGAGTACAGAAAGTGTCTTAAATAAGCTGTTCTGGGTTTGGAAACAAGAGGAATCCTGCATTTATGGCGCTTGTGTTGTTTACAGGTACAAAGTGGGTCCATATGTCCCATATTGAGTCTGTGTAATGAGCTCTCTGTACATAAACACAGAGTTCCTCTTTCCTCAAACCTCCTCCTCCTCAGTGAAGGATGATTGCTTGTTTGCAGTTTATTTGGAGCTTCAGTGTTAGGCCAAAGACATAAGCCCCTCCCGCTCATGAGGGGGCGCTGTTAGTCACGGTGCAGACTGAGTATACCACTGATACTGTACCATTGGAGCCGCTACCTTCCAAACTCCAGAGGGCCTCGGGGGAGCCTGTGTGCAGTATAGAGCATGAGGGGGGTACACACTTTAATAAGACATACTAATCTTTCCCAGAGTGCACTGCAGCGCTGGGGGTCAGCTGTCTGACAGAGAGGAATGTGAACCATATGGACTCAATTCAGCCTCTGGTCCGACTGCTTTGATAAACCGCTGTGTGTTTGCAGTGGATAAGCAGCTCACAGAATGAAACAGAAAGGTCACTTTGACACAGAGACACTGTATGTGAGATAGTTTCTAGATAAGAAGACATAGATAAAGTAAAGGACTTACTCTGATCACAGGTTGGGCCGGAGTGTCCCGGGGCACACACACACTGCCCCTCCACACAGCTGCCTCCGTTCAGACACTGAGCGTCCCTCTGACACACGTCCTTCACCACCTCACAGCGCTCACCTGACAGGGCAAAGATCACCTTTAAACTTTACATACAGTTCACAACAGTTATAGGCTACTTCAGCAGGTTAGAACCAGGCCTGTTACATTGGCTTAAATAACATGGTCAGCACACTTTTACTCCTTTGTCTTTGTGAAAGGGGAAATCATTTCAACTCCAGGGCCCTGATGAAGACTTGTTTATCAGTCGAAACATGTTGGTTTGCCCTGGGTCTGTCTTTTCTTATGTTTAAATTCTATCTGCCCTGATTTGGATCCTACAAAGAGCACTTGATTTGACCACATGTGTGATCCAGTGACAGCTCAGCAAATATCTTCTAAATCCTTACCAACATGTTTGAAATGTGCACTGAGAATTAATTTGACAACTTATTTTCTCAGTCAATAATACTCAATATAAAGTAATCTTAGTTCATTCCTATAGCACTTACCCTCAAATCCGTCTTTGCAGAGGCACTGGTACTCGTACTCAGCGTTGGACATGCAGTCTCCTCCGTTCAAACATGGCCGCCGGTCACAGGGGCTGTTGTCCACACATTTACTGATGGCATGGCTCTCAGTGAAGCTGTACGACAAGTCTATGGTCTTATTGTTGATAAGCACCTACAAAGCCATTCAGAGCAAAGTTACACACCTGTATGAATGAATATCACACATCTCTAGAAAACAATTAAAATTCAGATCATTTAAACAGTTTGAACCAATTTCAATTTATTTACCAAATCTTTCTCTAAGAAACTGGCCAAAATTCTACAGTTTGTGCAAGATATTTTCTACTTGGTATACTTTGTTGTCCTGAAGATAGGATAGATAGATAAACTTCCTCCAATTCCTTTTGAGTATCATGTACTCCACAGTGTGTTAATTTATCCCACTTTATCTTTTCCCATTAACTGAATCTTTACATTTATGTTTTATCTGATGCTTAAATAAAAACACTTTTAATTGAATATTGCCAAACACCACTCACCTCTCCAATGCAGCCCTCAAACATGTGGCTGATGTTGGCGGGTTTGGGCAGGATCTCTTGGTTGGGGACTCCTCCGAGGAACATGGGAGTGTGGATGTTCAGACCCTGGGCTTTACCCGGAGACGAGAGCCTCTCCACTGGGCCCTGGTCCACCTGGAGGTACCCCGCCTTCCTCACACGCTCCGCCACCACCCTGTGCCACTGACCCAGGGAGACAGGCTCCGAGCTCAGCAGGACCGCCTGACCTGGAGAGGATAAAAACAAAAAGATTAATGAGTGGATATGCAACAAAATATATTTAATTTGTTAAAATCAGACTGAAGCTGTGCTCACACATGCTTACAAAACACATCAAAACTAGGACTAAATGAACATTACACTGGGACTGGTTCAGATCAGCACAGTTTTGTCAGATGTCCAGTAAAGGTATAATAAAGGCCAAATTACACATTTTATACCAATTCAAGAGAGTAGTCAAATTTGCACTGTAGTCAGAGTACTAAACAATTCAAAACATAACAGGACTACCTTTTGAATAGTCAAAAAGTCCTCAGTGTGTCGTCCATAACAGGAAAAAACATGTAACTGAAATTCCTAAAATCTCCCTCACCTGTGCCCAGCTCATATCTGAACTCCACGTGTCCGTTGACCATAGCGATAGAGACAAAGTCCTCCACCTTCATCTTCTTTCCTCCAGAGAAGAACATGAGGCCGTGAGCGCCCTGAGGTTTGAACTCTAGCTCCACCCGCAGGTCGTCATGGATATTTGTGAGAGGAGGATACGAGATGAACGAAGTCTTCCCATCAAACAGAGGAGTGGTCACCAGCTCTCCTGAGAAAGCACAAAGGAAAAGAATGAACGTGGTATAAATTAATGTCCTTGTTAAGAAAATATCTCCCTCTGCATTTGCCCCATGCTTCAATGTCATAGTCTGTCTGTAGGAGCTCAGTCTCTTAAGGTTAGTATCTAAACTCACCGTCCATGCATTTGTCTCCAAACTTGCCCAAATGACAGCGACAGTCATAACCCAGTCCAGTTGGACGGTTGATACAGGTCGCGTCTGGACCACAGGCCTCTGATGATGAAGACAAAACAAATGTAAGTTAGTAGGTTCAACAGTTACGGGCCACTTTAAAGTTAAATGATCACAGTTCTCTTTCTTGTCAAGAGAGCAGTACTGAATGTTCACTGTGAAAGGGGGGCCTACCCTCTGGTAGTCATCTGGGAGTCATAGAACCATAGTTACATCCATAACCTTTGTTCCCCTTGTAATGTACCTGTGTGGCAGTGCAGGGAGGAATGGTGCTGACAGTTGCTGCCGGTGAAGCCTCGGGCACAGCTGCACTTGTAAAGACTGGCCTCTGAGTCCTCACATCTGCCTCCATTCTGTGGATAGAGTTACACTTTAGAGTTGGACAAGAGAAATTTGTCACAGGAGCTCAGTAACACAAGGAAACATCGGTCCTAAAGATTTATCATACTTACATTAGGACATTTAGAGCCATAAATTTAAAGCAATTATAGGGTCATTACTTTAACACAAGCCTATATATACTGTATATTTAGTGTATGTACAACACAGCACAACTGACCTGACATGGGTGATCTTTGCAGGTGGGGCAGTTGGAGACCCCAGTGGAGCTGCGGTCCAAATCTTTAAAGATGACCTCCTCTCCCTGGATGATCAGCTGACGGATACAGCCTGAAAAACATCCACAAAATACAATGGTTATTTGCTTAAATTCTGGACATTATGGTGGTGTAAGAATAGGACACTTACCAACAAAGCCAGTCTTGATACCGGCAGTCTTTGAGAGCAGGGTGTAGTTGGGGTAACCACCCAAATACAGCTCTTCATTCAGATCCAGGCCCTGGAACTTACCCTAAAGAGGAAGGTAACTACACTGTAATTAAACTGGATTAATTACTGTTTTCAGATTGTAGAAAGTGCTTATGTCACTCTCCCAGATGGGGCCCGGTCAGTAGTTTGTATTTTTGTATTAAAGATTTTTACTGCCTTAAAAACACAACTAGTTCATTTTAAACAGTTTGCAGTGGTCCAAAGTTGTTCCTCACTTACCTTAAGCCTGACAGACATTATTTTCTCTATAATATGTAATGACTTAGAGGTGACTGACCTGTGAGGTGCCGTTGATGGGCTCTCCTCCATCCACACTGATGTAGCCTTGAGTCAGGTTACGAGAAAACTCCACTGTGTGAAACTCGCCCAGTTTTATGGGGTTGGGGTCACGGATAGTGGCCATGCCAGAGCCAACATCAAACCTGAGATCACAAAATGCAATATTTAAAGAAGACGTTGTGAGTGTGTATCTTTTGTGTAGTTCTGGAGGCCTTGGTATTTGTGTTTCTCATTTAAAAATAATGTAAAAGTATAGAAAAAGTGACGCAAAATGAATACTTTGAATGAATACTCTGCTGGCAACAATGGGAAACAACTACACAAATAAATAAAAAGAAAGACAAATCTATCCAGAGACAAGCTAATTTACAAGGGCGTAGGTTTGCATTGGGATGGTGGGAACATGTCACAACCAATATTTGGGGAAGACCCTACCAGTATTTTCCATTTTATTTTAATAAACAACAATATACATTTTTTCAGATATTTTTCCGAACTCGATAGTATTCATTTAAGAAGTTTTAGTTCACAATTTGTTTGAGATGTTCTGAGATGTATTCAGTGATATGACAACAGGGTTACTCCTGCCGATGCTTCATTGGCTGTAACAGAGTGATGTCATTAGTGAAGCCAGAAGCCTAAACTGGGGAAACGACAGGACAGGGCCACACCGGAAGATGTCAGCTTGAGCAGGTGTAAGTGAAGACGATGTATCAAACTTTAAAAAAACTAAAAAAACTTAAAAACTTACTGAGACCAAACCTACACCCTTGCTAATTCAGAGACATGCTTGGAAGTGAAAACAGTGAAAAATGATCAGCGGAAGATAATGACAGTTCAGAGTAAACAGCACATGATTTTACTGTACTCTACTGTATTGTTATAGTAGTAAGAAGTAGTAGTAGTAGTAGTAGTAAACTGTGCAAAAAATTGATATGCATTAAGTTTTATTTCTGTCTGCGATCTTAAAAACTGACCTGAATTCCAGTCGACCTCCCACAAGGCCAAGGGAGACAAAGTCTGCTCCGGTGGTCCTCTTCTGTCCATTGTACATAATCATACCTGCACCAAACAAACATGTATTAACACAAATGTAATGTTTTTTAATGTTCTCTCTGTCACTCACTAAACAATGCATTTATTTGGTCTTTACAATGCTCATCAATGAAAAGGACACTAGTTAGGATAGGCTTTTTAATATTTTAACACAAAAAAACTGTTCAAAAGCTTATGGTGAAGCAGCATGCTATGGTGAGGCAGGTTTAAAGCCAACCAAAGCTGAGTTTACAACAGAAACATATGACAGCCTTCTCTATACTTTGTCCACATGCCAGGGACACACAAGTCTAGGCAACATGCATCATTATACTTTCACATTTGAACTGTAAATCAAATAAACAAGCCTGAATAAAGGTGCAAACACAAAGCTGATTTTTTAAAATGTTGTTTATGCCTGATCAGTTACTGCCCGTGTTGTACTGCAAAAATCAGAACGCCTATATTAGTTTAAATGACTTGAATTCGGAGTTTTACCTTGATTTGAGCTGTTTGGATTAAGATTTAATAACTTCTTAAGCCTTTATTATTTTACTTGTTAGAAGATATTTATGACAGACAACATATTAATTTTATTTAAAGCACAATTAACTTCCTGTGTGAGTGTGTTTACTTAAAGGTGTGCTATATAACTTTGCCACCGATTTGTTTCCATGTTTCCATAACAATATTATTACATTGCCTCAGACGTTCCTTAGTATGGCATTAATTGGTCTATTGCCATGGAGACAAGAATGCACATGTGTCAAGGTAAGCACATGTCAACAAATGCTGGTTAGAAATGTTTAAGAGTGTCGTGGAACATCTCCATGGACACGAGCAGGTGGCTGATCTTGAAACTGACCAGAAATACTAAATATACATATTTAATTATTACGTAATTTTACATGATAAATAAACACAACCCAACACAAGATATAACATTTTTGAGTTATTGTTTTAACTTAACCAAATATGATGTTTTCAGGGATTGATTGGCAAAACAAAACAAAACCAGTCAGCACATATTAGCTGTAAATGAACTATTAGAGGGTGACCAGACATCCCTATTTACCCAGGACAGTCCCAGTTTTGAGCCCTGTGTCCCCTGTCCCAATGGATTTATCCAAAACTATTAATTTGTCCAGTTTTATACAAGAAATGACCCAATTTGATCCCTGCCAACAATAAAGAAACGTATAAATTGTCATTTGTTTTGATAAAATACAGAAAAGCTGCTTAAAAATGACCAAAACACAAAGAAAATGTGACTATACTCATTCACTTGTTATGACGGCCGAGTGCAGAACAGTTTTCCTTAAATATGCACTTGTTTCACAATTTTATTATCAACCCAGTGTCCCAGTGTTTTATTTTGAAAATGTGGTCACCCTAAACTATTAAAACCTCAAATCAAAAGTAAAATCTTGAACTCATGTCATTTTAAATGAATACAGATATTCCCAGATATTGGCAGTGTGGATAAACATAAACACAATATTCCTAGAGAATGACTGGGCATTTCTGTTTTCCAATGCCCTAAAATCAGCTGTGTGCCCTCTGCAGGATGGAGGAGTCTGTTGCAGCCAATCAGCACAACTGCACATTTAAACTTTGAGATTTGATTTTCTCAAACCGTCTAAGACTCACCGGCGTAAACTATGAGACCTTCCCACCACATGAGTGAGGAACAGAGGACACGTTTAGACATCAAACATCAACAGAATCAAGCAAAGAATCATATATGAACAGAACTTATGGCACTGAAATTTCATAGAAGCACTTCATTTAACAGTCCAGTGATTTCAGTTGTCAAGGTAGGGTGCCTAACAAAAGTAAATCTAATTCTGTCAAATGTTTTGCCACTTCATTTAAGGCAGTAACTTAATTTAAAGGTTCTATATACCGCAAAAATTGACTCTTTTGAGCTTTAAACCGTGTTATAATGTTATCTCCCAAAAACAGACCTGGAGTTGTGTTTTGTCTCATTTAAACCTGTTCCTAGTTTATTAGTCTGTCTACATCTCAAAGTTCAAAATGTTTTAGTTTAGTCTGTTTTAGTGAAAGCGTATAGAGTTTAAAAACAAAGTGCAGCACTTCATGTATTACCACATGACATCACAAAGTGGAACAGAGAGTTTGAGCTGGAAGAACTCATCATAAATCTGCAGGGTTTGTGTGTTAAACATGTGTGAATGAAACAAAACACAACTCCAGGGTCTGTTTGTGACGACAGAACGTGCTACTTGTAGAAGTGACACATTATGATATGAAGATTTTTTTGTAGGGACCATGTACAGGAGCATTAATCAAACAATCACTGAAGAGATGCTTTGAGCTAATTTCCATCTATAGTCTCTGAGACACACAAAACATAGAATACAAAAACAGCATAAACAAGGCGATCTATAAACAGTTATAAAAAGTACAATGACATTAAATATCTGTATCCCATTCCCACCCTGCTCCCTCTGTGATAGTAAGGCATCATTTAGTTTATGTAGGCACTTCTGCTTTGTTAAATGAGTATCTATTCTAGTTTCAATACTACTTTTAACATAAATTATCATATTGATAATGATTTTTTGACAATCCTACAGTAAAATACTAGGAGACATGGTTGGTATATTTTTGATAGTGTCACAGTTTTGTCCATCGTTTACATGTTATCTCCAGTCCAGCTCCATTTTCCCAGCCTGTTCGGTTCTAGTACTTCTTTTCCTACCTCCCCATTTTTCCTACAACTGCCACTCATTCCCTGTCATCCCAGGAGAGTTTATGGATGTTTCTCAGTTCTCAGGATCCTTCCTCTGAAGACATTCTGTAGCACTCCTCCATAGTCGGCTCCTCTGAAGTAGCGTCCTGCTCACAGCTCCTGGAGTGCACGTGAAATAGGCGCCAGAGGGAATGACTGCGCCGTGTCACGTGACCAGAGCAAACGCAATAAAACTCAGAGTTTTAATAAACATCAATGCTTTTATAAATATAAAGTGTTTTTACATGTCACATGCATTAAAACATGTGAATAATAAAGGCTGAATGAATCATCTCTTATTGAGTTATTTAGGCTGATCATTAGCCTAAAAAAATAAATACACAGGCTGAAACATTTTCAGGTGATAGACTAACTGTATTCCCAATCACCTTCATTAAGAGATGTTGCTGCATTTGTCCTGATTTTAATTAATTAGATCTGATAATAGTGCGATCTGCAGCAATGCGGCTGAAATAGCAAAATATTTACTTCTTTTTTATTGTATAATGAGTTTTATTTGATCCAAGTGCATTTTACTGCTTAAAAAAGTTTGTAAAAAATGAAGTTGCGGTGCATTGTTGGCAATTTGCAGCACTCCGAGGTTGCCAAGGATCCACCCGTGCATCCTTGGTAAAAGAGTCAAGCGGAGGAGTGGAGTGTGGAGGACATGAGGGCTTTGGGGGGATTGGAGGAGCACTTGGCGGAGCTCTGAGGACCTGGATCTGTCCAAAGTGGTTCAGAAGCCGAGGATCCTGGCAATTGGGAAACACCCTGTATATACTCCATCTGTTCATTCAGTCTTTGCTAGATTGTTGACCGGTCAAGAGTGACACTCAAGCTCTGAATCTGTGTGAATCCATTGTTGCCATTGTGCATTCTGGTCCCTGTATTCTGAGCCTGTTCCTGTGTTTCCACTATTCACAGTCTATGACCTTATTAATACGCTGAGGTGTAAAATGAAGTGCTTCCATTAAAACCAAACTTACCATCCACATTGTCGGGTCTGAAGTTGATCTTAATGCTAAAAGACTTATAAGCATTTTTGATGGTCGGCAGCGTGAGGTACGACACAGGCTCCTGGGCAAAGTACGGCATCACTCTCTCTGAAATAAGAACAAGAATCACACATATTAATGCCACATATTAACAATTAGCATATAATTAACAAAGGGGTTATGAATGAATTTTAGATTTTGTCCAAATTTAGTCAAATAATTTGTTTTTGTTTTAGTCAGTGATAATATCATGCTAATTTAGAGGAATAAGTCCATAATAATTTTAGGCAGCCAGAAATATTTTTTTTTACTTATTACTGTTACGGTATTTTCCGGGCTATTAGACGCGCTCTTAAGCCTCTAACCCTATCAAAAAACAACCCCCAACAATTCAGAGAGCCCTATACACGAATCCACTCGGGTGTCCCAGCACGACTTCAGTAAACTACAAAGCCACAACACCTGCAGCGCACGCAAACACATGGAGCAGACAGCGACTGCACAGTGAAAAACACCCATAGCCACACTCATCACTCCACACCGACGAGGAACGGAACGGAGAAACAAACCGAAAAAGCGAGTGCAATGTGTCACTTCTAGACACAACTGAACAACTGAGTCAGTGCGAACACACCGACAATCCGTTGGTCCCAGACAGCACCCTCCCTACACGCCACAACTGAACAAAGCCCAGAGTCACCATCAACGCACCAAACAAACAAAACCACTCACCCATCACACTGTTGTGTTTCATTTAAAGTCCAGTGTGGTTTATTTGTGAAAAAAGTTTGAAAATAGACCATTTAATGACAGTGCACCTTATAATCCAAAAATACGATAAATTGTCTTGTGATGTCACTGCTCTGTCTGGAATATTCCACAGTATGACATTAAACAGCTCTAACTTACATTTATTCGATTACAGGTGGTTTTATAGCTCAAAAATACCTACAAAAACAGGCATTCTGATTGTGAGCGGGATCGCCTCTCCACAGATCTGACCTGTGACTTCATCTGATTTGGTCTTCGTGAAGATAGAAAGGTTTAATGCCACACTGTGAAACATTCCAGACAAATCAATAATATCTCCATGGAGAAAAAAAAGGAGAAAATCAACACAATGCACTAAATATCCATTTAAAATTGTTAAAACCAAAATACTTAAATTTAGATATAATTAAAGTTTCATTGTGTAACTTTTCTGGTGGAGGGTCCGTCAAATGCTTTTCTCCATGGAGATGTTATTGTTTGGTCTGGAATGTTTCACAGTATGGTCACCATGGAGACCAAACCAGACCAAGTTAGAGGTAAGATCTGTGGAAAGGCGACCCCGCTTACAGTCAGGATGCCTGTTTTTCTAGGGATTTCTGAGCTATAAACCCACTTGTATTTGAATAAATGTAAGGTAGAGACGTCTAATATCATACTTTCGAACATAGGGTGATGGACAGAAAAGTTACACAAAGCACCTTTAAACTACTGAATAGACGTACCATGGACTTTGAGTGTGGTGAAGGCCTCCACCTTGCCCTGTTTGTTGGAGGCGGTGCAGACGTAGGTGCCTGAGTCTTCGTGAGAAACTCGAGGAACTGTCAGAACATGGGCCTCCTGGGAACACTTCGGGGCAAGTTCTCCGTCCAGCTAGAAATGAGAAAGTCAAAAAATCAATTAACATTTTATCAGAACTACAGGGAATTATGATGTAAGAAATAACCTTCTCTTAGTTTTTTTTTTTAACATTACCTTGGACCATTTGATCTCAGGCAGTGGATATCCAGAAGCGACGCAGGGTAAAACAGCGTCAGAGCCGACTGTCACCTCTTTGGTTTCAGGGAGAGTTGCGATTTGAGGCAAAGCTGTTCAAACAGAGAATTAGATGAATATCTGACTGAAGTAAAAGGACTTCACAACAGAGATCGACCAATATGGATTTTTTTCATGGCCGATGCTGATACCAGTTGTTTAGAATGCAGAGAAACGATGGTAAATAAACTCTGTCGATATTTTTAGGCTGATATATAGGGCAGATTATTTTCCTCAAATGCAATTTATGCAATTTAAATTTAATACAAACTCACCCACAGCACCATTCAGAAAACCATTATATATTTGTATTAAAATAAAGCTTTGTGTGTAGAGGCCAGTGTGAAAAAAATATCAATGGCCGACACACTAAAAAGTCAAAATATCTGTCTATCTCTACTTCTCTGCTTGTCTCTTGAGTTGTTGAGTAGTTTCATTGTATTACATGTTCTGAGACGTTCCTAATTTGTCAACAAGAATTTGGAAAAAAATATGCTCCATTTGTCAACAATATATTGAAAGATGTCAGAGTTAATGGGGTCAATAAAAGATTATTTATTGATATTTTGAATCTCTTTTATAGGCCTTAAATTAAATTCATCAGTTTAGTCCTAATGTAGACTTGGTAAGGCCCCATTCTAATCTTAGTTTAATCCAGTCTAGGTTTAGATAGGGTTTAATACAAATTTATAATATGTAAATAAACAAGAAAAAAAAAAAAAAAAAAAAAGATAGATACCAACAGGGAGTGGTCAAGAGCCACAGAAGACCCACTGGTTTTGGATTTGGTGGCAAAACAACCCACAAAGACAGTGAGAAACTGTCCAGGAAGATGCAGGAGCTGTCTGCTGAACTCTTCCCATCATGAGAAGTTTCATTGTGAGAGTGAAAGAGCCTCCACCCGCACAAAAGGAGCGGATGCAGTGGAGGAGCGGAGGAGGGCACCCAGGCACTATTCAAAATTTGTCAAAACTTTAATTCACATGCCAGCCACAGAAAGAGTCGCTTGATTTTTAGTAATTGGTAAAGTGGAAATAGAAAAAAATGATAATATATGTACTTTTAATGGTTCATTTGCATTTGTATGATAGGGGGCACTACGGAGTACACTTTCATAATACATTTCACAGAACAAATATTAACCAGTAGGGATGTAATGATATCCAAATCTCACGGTACGATATTATTACGATATTTTGGAGAGGCTGATATAATTGTAGATAGGATGCCTTTTTGCTTTTAAAATACCCTGACAAGATTTTGGTGTGAATTATTTCCATCATAATCTGAAGAATTCAAGTAAAAAACATATTTCTTTGTGTTGTCTACGCCAAAATGAATCATGGGATATGTAGTTCCTGAGGTTTAATAACTATTGCAGCTGTAAAACAATGCATTTAAGCAAAGGAACTTATCGTGATTCAATATACTGTGACTCCTAACGATATTATTGTGAGACTTTTGACGAAATGATATCACATATTTTGGTTCTTGTTACATCCCTAGTAACCAGCAGGTACAGAAGATTCAAAAGTAAGAGTAGCACTTACACTGTACATTGAGGACCACCTGAGACTGCACTGAGCCCACATCATTGGTGGCGGTGCATCTGTACTGTCCGGCGTCTGCCTCGGTCACCTGCTCGATCTTCAGCATGCCCCCCTTTACGACGATGTGGGGGGGCAGGGCTCCTCCCACTTTGCTCCATCTGACGGTGGGCTGGGGGTCTCCTATGGCCTGGCACTCAAACTCCACCGAGTTCCCGATCATCACAGTCTGAACCGAAGTGCGCACGTTTATCATGACTTTGGGAAGGGCTGTAGGAGGAAAAAGAGATGCAAACATTTTATCTGTCCTTATGGAGGCAATTCAAACAGTCAAGTGAGAGTGAGTGTGTGTGTATGGTTGTGTTGATTTTGCTGTTATGTTTTATTTATATGCTTTATTTGAATTTATGTAGCCTACTGTCTGCTCTACTGTATCTGTCTTTTGTTGTTGTGATTTTGAGGACAATCATGGTGAGGCATCTCAAGGGGCTTACCCTCCTAACAAATAAATAAGGAAATTTGAAAAAAAAAATAATAATAAATTAAATAAATAATAATAATAATACAGAGGATTACAAAACGTAGCTAGACTGAGGTAGCGGTATCATAAGAGATCCATCCATCCATTTTCTTTCGCTTATCAGGGGCCAGGCCACGGGGGCAGCAGTCTGAGCAGGGCCTCCCAGACTTCCTGCTCCACACACACTTCCTCCAGCTCTTCCGGAGGGATCCCTAGGAGTTCCCAGGCCAGCTGAGAGACGTCCAGCATCTCCTGGGTTTTTCCTGGGGCCTCCTCCCGATGGGACGTACCCGGAACACCTCTAGAGGGAGGCGTCCAGGAGGCATCCGGAACAGATGCCCGAGCCACCTCAGCTGGCTCGTCTCGACATGGAGGAGCAGCGGCTCTACTCCGAACTCCTCCCGTGTGACTTAACTCCTCACCCTATCTCTAAGGGAGCGCCCAGCCACTCATTTCGACCGCTTGTATCCGCGATAAAAAGATTGATTGATTACAATTACAATTATAACACTGATTAAGACTGATTACAAAATATATCTGTAGTATATCAGAGCCAAACTGACCTCCTTCAACTTACTGGACAGGGCTTATTTGTAAAGCAAGTACTGGAACAAATTGGGAAATGGAGGAATAGGCTTGTACAGTTATGATCAGGTATTTGACAGACCCTACAAATATATTGAAATACTTATTTTTTATGCCATTAACATAGAGAAATGAAAGAGGTTCTGCCTAATGGCTCACTAGTCAAATTCTTATAATTATATTGTGACTCTAGGTGAGATAAATGATTAGTATTTCTATATAGTGTATTTTTTCATACGAATACATTTTGGCAGTACTGTATCAATACCATGTTTCTTTAGTCTGTGTATTATTCCTGCACAGCTAAGACTGCTGGTAAAAGAAGAATTCTAGTTGTGGTTGAATGCTGACTCACCCTGGATGCTCAGTCTGGCGGTGTCCTGGGCCTGACCATAGGCGCTTGTGGCTCTGCAGATGTAAACTCCTTCATTGCTCTGCTCAAGGTTCTCAATTCTGGGGGGAAAAAAGATGCATTACAAGAAATTCTATCTTTTTGTATATAAGTAAAAAAAAATCTGAATCTGTTTTTGACTTGCTCCTTTTACAGAGGACGTAGCATTTGGTCATTTTCATACAGTGACTTTATTAACATGCACACAAATAGACAAAATGTCTTGCCACAATACATTCTTAAATAATTCCTAACAAGTATTTTCGTCCCTTAATTTTTATTGAGCATTTTAAGCTAACAGAAAATAACAAAAGCAGAAGCAAAATTTAACATATATTTACATGAAAAAAAAAAAAAAATAAAAAATAAAAAAAATATATATATATATATATATATATAATATATATAAAACACACGCATGCACGCACGCACACACACACACACACACACATATATATATATTACAATCACTGTGAAATGGTACTCAGTTGTACAGGCACAGAGATAGAGCAGCACTAACCATCAACTAAACTTCATTACAATATTTAGATCATTTAGCCCATCTTGCGTTGTAAACATCAGCTTGAAGCCTGAACATGTTTGTCAAATGTTCCATTTTATGAGTTTCTTCAATTAATTTTAATCAGTTCTCAAGCAAAGATGGTTCTGGTTGAAGCCATTACATGTAATTGCTTTTTTAGCAAAGGTGCAAAGTATTTTGAATAAATATCTGACATTGCTTGGGAAATCAGGTATATCCCCCATGTAAAGTGTCATCACATTTTGAGTAACAGTTAAATCATTTATTTGTCCAACTGTTCATCCAACATGTGTCCAAAATGTATTCAGTTTCACACAGGACCAGAATATGTGGGTATGGTGAGCCTCATTATCTGCCTTCCTCCAACATCAAGAGTTGCTTGGATTCCAATTCATTCGTTGCTTGGGGGTTATGAAAAACTAATTATGATTTTCCAGCTGAATTTTGGCCAATAAAGCAGAACAAGTATCTCAGTGAGCAGTTTGTTTCACATGTTTTCCCACTGTTCGTTTGATATAACTGTTTTAATTTCTTTCTCCCATTGTTTTTTAATATACTCAGTTGAATTTCTTCTCCCAATAAGTATTTATAAAATTTTAGTTGTTAACAAAGTGACCTCTATCATTGGAAATTATAATATTTTTGGGACTAGAGCTTGTTGGCTCCTTAAATAAATAAACTGTAATAACACATTAAATCTTCAGATGTATCCAGTGCATCTGTTACCTGAGCACTCCCTCTTTCACGTGGTGGTTTGGTGGTAGGACTCCTCCCTCCTTCAGCCACTCAATCTGTGTCTCAGTGCCCCCTGCAGCCGAACAAGTGAACTCCACTGCGCTGCCCTGAGCTTTCACCTCCACCTGTGGGTACACCTTCACCGAGAGGGGGGCTGTACACAGGGGAGAAACACAGATATTAACTCCATTTGGATCTTGGATAGAACAGTAAAACTGAACTCAATAAAGACTGTTACTTGAAAATAATATTACCTCCAAGAACAAGTGAATCGTAGTGACAAAACTCAAGTGCTTTATAATTCAACTTTATAATAATCTTGATTTAATAGTAATCTTTATTTATAAAGCACTTTTAAAAGCAAGGTCTACAAAGTGCTCTATAGACAACACAAAAACTGTACAAAAGCAAAAGATAGCACACAGAAAGCATACAAAAGCAGACAAAGAGGCAGATCAGTTAATACAATAATCAAAAATAGGACTAACCAATCCAGTCAAGTATAATAAATTAATACAACTGAATAAAAATAAATAAGTCAAGCTAAAACCAGCTAAAGGAAGGCCAATCGATAAAAAAATTCGTTTGAGGAAGTGATTAAAAAAAATAATACTGATGGTCGAGCTTTATCTCTTCAGGCAGGTCGTTCCAAAGCCGAGGCGCCCGGACTGAAAAGGCTCCATCACCTTCGTCCGGAGCCTGGACTTTGGAACAGACACAGGGACCTGCCTGAGGATCTGCAGATGTGGGGAGGCTCGTACAGAGTTAAAAGTTCTGAAATGTAACTTGGTGCAAGACCTAAGCAAGCTTTAAAATTGATCTGTAAAATTTTAGAATCAAATCGATTCTAAAACACGCAGGAGCCAGTGAAGGGAAGTAAAACAGGGTCATGTATTGATGTCTGTTAAACCCCGTGTGGAGCCGAGCTGCTGTGTTCTGAACCAGTTGGAGGCGGGAGATGGATTTGGAGTCACAAGTTGCAGTAGTTTAGACGGGAGAAGATGAGCACGTGGATGACTTCTTCAAGGATATTTTTGATTTAGCTAATTGTGTGGAGGTGGAGAAAACAGGACTGGGCAACTTTTTTGATGTGCATGTGGAAGTTGAGATATGAGTCAAAATGACGCAGAGGTTTCTGGCAGCAGGGGTGAGGTTGGGAGTGAGAGGGCCGAGACTGTTGCTGATATGGGAGGTGAACCGGGGGGGATTGATTAAAATGATTTTGGATTTAGAGCTGTTGAGTTTTAGGAAGTTCTGTGCCAACTGTTCACGTCATTGAAGCAGTTTAACACAGCAGCCAGGCTCCCGGGGGTGTTTGGTCTCAGCAGGAGGTAGATCTGTGTGTCATCAGCATGGCAGTGGAAGGACACATTATGGCGGGCTGTAACGACTTATAATACTGCGTGTTTCTAAGCGTAGTTTACAGAATTCATACACTACACTTTCTTGAGAAAGATTGTTAATGGTTACTACTTCAGATTTAGTTAGATGATTTAGTTTTTCTAATTTTATCTGTCCTGAAAATACCAGATTTTGAGCATTATTTTATGTTGTGTCCTTCATTTACTTTCACTCCAAATTATGACTCAAATGCGGCAGATGGCATTACAATAGACGCATCAAGAATCTCGGACTTCCGGTCATTGCACAATGCATACTGGGAAGGATTTTCCGAAAAAGTGAGCATCAAACCGCCATGTTTGTTTTCCCAGTGGGATGTGGCAATTGACAAAGTCGATCTTTTCTAATCTTTTGAACCATATCACTTTTGTTTCTGGTTCTGATATTGTCATATTTTAGTTTTGGGATTTGGACATCGTAATTGTGTGGTTGTTGGATGTTCTAACAGCGGAAAACAGAATCCCAGAACTAAAATATGACAATATCAGAACCAGAAACAAAAGTGATATGGTTCAAAAGACTAGAAAAGATCGACTTTGTCAATAGACACATCCCACTGGGAAAACAAACATGGCGGTTTGATGCTCACTTTTTTGGAAAATCCTTCCCCGAAGTCAGAGATTCTTGATGTGTCTATTACTTTTACTTTAGTAATAGTTTTGACAAATACATGTTTGAGTATTTTCTTGGACCACTACTACCACCTACTTTGTACTGCTACTTGAGTAGTATTATTGTTCAGTAACTTCACAAAATGTGGTTCCTCTATCACTTTTGCGGTAAAATCCCCTCGTCTTTATATATCAGTCATAATAATAATAATACTCAGAAGAAAACTTACATCTAACGTTGACGTTGAGCACCACTTCACTGCTGCCCACTCTGTTGCTGACCACACACTTGTAGCTGCCGGCGTCTTCAGTGGTTGCCAGGTTGATTTGCAGATCTCCTCCTTCGCCCTCAGCTCTGGAGGGCAGGTCTCCGCCCACTTTGGTCCAGGTGTAGGAGAGAGGAGGGGTCCCATGAGCCAGACACTGCAGCCGGATCACCTCACCCACACGCACAGCCACGTCGTCCAGGGTGGAGGTGGTGTACGGAGGAGCTGGAGAGGAAAATAGAAATGTGTTTTAATAAGATTTATGCACTTCAAAAATACAGAGGAGCAAAGACAGCAGACAGAGGGTACCACATGAGCAGGTGAAAGAGTTTTTTTGGACTGAATAAGTGGGACTAGTCAAAAAATGCATGAATTAACCAAAAACACTATTCCAGGTACTTAAACTTCTAAAAATCTTGTAGTATAATAAATTGAAGTATTGTCTTATCCAGTCCAGTCTAGCTATGCTTCTGTTGTAGGGAGTATTATACCTCTGATGATGTAGGCCAAGATTACTAGGACAAGGACTGCACTTGCGGAGTGGTAATTTCATTTTTTTTTAAATATATATTTTTTTGTAATTCTGTAACCTCAGTATTTGTTTTTATTTGTGATTTAGATTTTAAAGTCAAGATTAAATTTACAGTGTACATTTTAAAAAGGGAGTACTGAGTTGCTGTTTCTGATTACTATGTTTTTGTTAGTAAAAATCCATGAAAAAAACATTTAAATAAACTGACTCTCCACTTCCAGTGTGATGGTGGCCTCGGAGGTGCCCATGTTGTTGGAGGCAGTGCAGATGTATTCTCCTGAGTCCTGACGTCCCACAGCGGGAAGGATCAGAGCGTTATCTTCGATTTTATGTCTCCATGGCAACGGAGCGCGCAGCTTCGACCACGAGATGGTTGGAGCCGGGAAACCTACAAAAAATACAAAGAGATAAATCATTATTATGATAATGCATCAGTCTTATAAAACATTTTTGCCAGACGCTCCATGTCGCTTTACTATTGCATTGTGCATTAATCATTCACTCTGTACTCAGTGATGGTAAGCTGCTGTTGTCACCACAGCTGCCCTGGGGTAGACTGACAAAAGTGAGGCTTCCTATCTGTGCCACCAGACCCTCTGACCACACAGCACACTCATACAAGATAATGTGGAAGATGTGCCTTGCCCACCAGAGGTTTCCCATTCAAGTACCAGTACTAACCAGGCCCCAGGCCCTAGATCTGATCAGATCAGGCTTTGACAAGGAGCTACCACAAGAAAAGAAGCAAACCATCCCTAGACACTAGAGGGGAGGTAGACTTTGTTTTTTTCAAGATTTCAAGATTATGTTCTCAGACCATTTCAGTCAAGCCACAAGATTCAAATCAAGATTAATATTACTTTGTTACTAACAAAAATCACTAACAAAATATCATATAAAGTAACATAAAGTGACGTAGGCCCAGTTACAAAGGCCCTGGCCCTCCATATGGGATATTTAAATTATATGAAGGCAAATGTGTGTACAGTCATATTCTCCTGTGTAGTGACCTCTTACCGTGAGCGTCACAGCGCAGAATGGCTGTCTGCCCCTCCACCGCAATCAAGAGGGGCTCAGACACAGAGGCGCGAGGGACAGAGGGGAGCTGGGACCCCCCCTCCACAAACACCTCCACTTTAGTCTCTGTAGTGCCTTTACTGTTACGAGCCACACACACATATGTCCCACTGTCTTCAGGACGAGCAAACAGCACCTGGACAAAACAGAAACCAAGACATTTTTAACTAGTTAGACAGTTATACAGATAGTCAGGGGGCAGTCTAAAATAGGCAAACTATTTCAAACTTAATTAAAATGTATTTATAAAGCAACTTTAATACATATTACCAAAACTGCTTTATATAGATTATTAAAACCATTATGAGAAGAGGATAAAACAGAGCACTGATTTTCAGCCAGTGTGCCCAGGAACACTAGTGTGCATTGAGGGGTTGTTAGGTGTGCCCTGGAAAATGTTCCACTTAGAGTTACTTGATTAGCAAAGTTATTCAGAGCAATAATTTGTGTAATTTGTCCTGAGCAAACTATTGCAAAATCCCTCCTGCCAGACACAATTCCATGGATATTATTTAGACCTTTTTTGCTCAGATTGGTGTCATTTGATAATGTTTCCATAAATGTAGCGGAGTCTAAAATGGAGTGTATTCTGACTGTTCCATACCTGCATGACAGCGTTGGAGTCCATGGGGAAGCGGCTAATCATCATGACTTTCCTGTTGTTGTCGAGTCTGTGCCAGGACACAGAGACGGGGGACTCCCCTGAGCCCTGGCACTCCAGGTTTATGGGCTCCCCGGCCTGAACACGCACAGGACTGGCCGGGCTCACCGTGACAACCGGTGAGTCTGTGGCACCTGGAATAATAAAGCAATTAATATTCACTACTCACCACAAGAGGGAGCCATTGTCAAGCACATGGAGAATCTGCCAATATGCAACAAGTGAAAAAGATAGGCACATCTCTGCATAATAAGGAGAGAAAAGATTGTCACACTTATTTACAGCCCGATGTCCACTGTGTGGTGTTCACCAGTGTGGCTTGGGGAGTTCAGTTATTTTATTTATCTGAGTAGCAACAAACAGTACTTCATTTTTTAATATGAAATGTAGTGCCATTTGTGGTTGTGAATGTGTGATCATTTTGTGAAACAAAAAGAAAACTTTGAGTTGATGGAAGAAACGGGAGTGCAAGTGTAAATGTTTTTTATCTGTATGTGTATATAAATTGCCATTCCAGTGTATTGTGCTTATTAAACCTACTTCCTCCTCATACAGTACTGTGTTCTACATGAAGTACTGTGTATTGAAGTACTCATACAGTATTCAAGTGCAGTTACCTCTGACGATCAGAGACACTATGGTTTGGGTGATGCCGAACGGGTTACTGGCCACACAGCGATAGGCTCCATGGTTACTTGGACGAGCGTTCACAATGGTAAGAACTGAACCATCAGGACTCACTTTGATGTTTTCTGTAAAATATGACATTTTAATGAGACTAGACTGGCTTTTAGATTACTGTATTTGTTCATATGGAGTGGACAGTGCACACAAATGAACAGACTGTGTATGTAAGGTGTGAGTGTGATGGATTTAGCTAAATTAGAAATAGTTCTCTGTGGGAGCTAAGAGGTGAGCATCCTCTGCCAACTAAACCAATGGTTCACAAATACTTCCCATCACGACTGTGATTATTTGAGATGGGAGAGTCAAAGAGGCAGCCGACTGCCCCAGGGCAGCTGTTGGTGCAGGAAAAGCTGACCCAGACTGTGACTGAATGATTAAATCATGGACTTTAGACTCTTTGATGTGTTTATAGAGCTTTTCTGTGCAAACCTGTGCTGCCCAGTATAATCATGTCAGAGTAGAGTCTGTACCTGGCAGAGGCTGGTTATTGGAGCCCTTCCACTCCATGCGCACAGGCTCAGCTCCACTGTACACTTTACACCTGAAGCTCACTGTCTCTCCCACGTGCACTGCGGCCGAGTGAGGCTCAGTGCCGATGATTGGGCTCTGCAGACCTGCAAACAAAGAGACGTATAACACAGCTGTCAACATATGGATCTGACAGAGCCCATGGAGAATACACAGCGTAAAAACATCCACATTATAAGAGCAGAGCAGAGAGGAGAGGAGAGGGGGAGATAAAGTGAGATCATGGGACAGTAGCATGGAGAAGCCTTTACTGAGGTTAGCCTGGGCTATGACGGAGGGAGAATGCAGCACAAACTAAATGTGAGAAAAACATCCTCCCTGCAGTACGGGCCCTCCTATGTGGATGACTGAGCCTCTTTCATTTCCTACGCTGCCATATTTAATCACAGAAATAGGCGATGCAACACTGCCCTGGAAAATTTGACAATAAAGCTGCTGTTGTCTCAACTTTACCAACACAACTCAACACTGTGTTCAAAAAAACAGAACACAAGTAAATGTCACAGATGCATATCTCTACTTATTCATGAGTAATGACAACCTCCCTACTCAGTCATCATTTTCCCACCCATAATCAACTTTCTGAAATTTCTTGAAGCTATTTAATTTATTTCTCGACCGGAAAAAGGTGGCTTGCCCTCTCCGGGTGGGTGGATAGTCCCTGCCTCAAGTGGACGAGTTCAAGTATCTCGGGGTCTTGTTCATGAGTGAGGGGAGGACGGAGCGTGAGACTGACAGGCGGATCAGTGCAGTGTCTGCAGTGATGCGGTTGCTGTCTTGGATCGTTGTGGTGAAGAGGGAGCTGAGCTGAAAGGCGAAGCTCTCGATTTACCGGTCAGTCTTCGTTCCTACTCTCACCTATGGTCATGAGCTCTGGGTAATGACCGAAGGACAAGATCGCGGATACAAGCGCTCCAAATGAGTTTCCTCCGCAGGGTGGCTGGGCGCTCCCTTATAGATAGGGTGAGGAGCTCAGTCACACGGGAGGAGCTCGGAGTAGAGCCGCTGCTCCTCCATGTCGAGAGGAGCCAGTTGAGGTGGCTCGGGCATCTGTTCCGGATGCCTCCTGGGCGCCTCCCTCGGGAGGTGTTCCGGGCATGTCCCACTGGGAGGAGGCCCCGGGGAAGGCCCAGGACACGCTGGAGGGACTATGTCTCTCGGCTGGCCTGGGAACGCCTCGGGGTCCCCCCGGAGGAGCTGGAGGACGTGTCTGGGGTGAAGGAAGTCTGGGAGTCCCTGCTTAGACTGCTGCCCCCGCGACCCGGCCCCGGATAAGCAGAAGAAAATGGATGGATGGACTATTTAATTTAATAAGAGTTATGTCCTACTTTATGAAATGTTAAGTAAACAGTAAACAGACAGGTCCTTCTTGGTAAATATGTAAAAAACACACAATGAAACTTTTCTGTTGGAGGGTCCGTCACCTGTTTATCTCATTTGAGTATCAAGTATTGTATGACAGAGATGTTAAGCTTTGTGCCAGTTTTTCTTTCATATTGCTACAAACAAATACCAGGAAAGTAACATTAAACCTGGACATAAGTATTTTCATTTAAATGGCAATAGATGCAATAAATTCTACAATACAATTTCAACTTTAACTGTCGTCTTGTAATTAAATCCATATATCTTTTCAGAATCCATTAACCTAAACCTTGCATTGTGAATAAAAGTCAAGGCTTACGTGAGCTGGATGAAGTCACAGACACAGAGACGGAGGACTGGCGGATTTGACCTCCCGGGCTTCCGTAAGGACCCTGAACTTGACAGATATACTCCCCAGAGTCTTCAGGGGAGGCAGACAGGATACGCAGCTGATTACCTAAAATCTGCACACACAAAACACAAGTCAAAACAGAAATATACACAGAAATGTGAAGTGAAGTTAATTTATTACAACAGACTTTTACTGCATAATTGAATTTACAATTTACAGACATGTATTTAGTTCATCAGAATCAAGTCACAAATGTTTTTATCTCGCTGTTTCTGTCACATTAACTTCAAGAAACTTCATTATTCAGAACATTTGATTCTGTAAAGCTGGTCACAAGCTTGAGGATTGGTAATTAATTAGACAAGAATATTTAGGAGTCACTGTGGTTTGGTTATAGTGTCATTAATTGTGAATAATTGCAAAATCGTGATCACTGTTACATCGTTCTCAAGGCAAGGCAAATTGTACGCAAAGTAATTCAAACTATCATAAAAGCATTAAAATCACAATATAAACAAATCAAAACATAAATGATCATCAATAAATTGTATATTAAAAGCCTGAATTTGAACATTGTCACAGTAGAGGCCTGTCTCACATCTTCAGGAGGACTGCTCCAGGTTTCAGCTTCTTAAAACTAAAATGTTGATTGAAATGACGTTGATATTTATAAGTGGCACTTTTTTTATGGTTTGGGTGTTTCTTGCGACTTATACTCCGGTGTGACTTATATATTAAAATATTCAGACTGAGAGCTGCGAGAGTGCACTCTAGGCTTGTGTATCAGTTTTCTGCGCATGTCTCCTGCAGAAAAAGTCGCTGTCTTGCTACAAGTAGTGAAATATACAGCAGAAAATGGTAACCGAGCCACAGAAAGAAAGTTTGGAGTGAGCGAGAAACTTGTGTGGGACTGTTGGAAAGCGGCAATGGAGAACACAGCTTTACAGCAACCGATCAAGTGCACCATACAACTTTCCTAGAAGTCACTGGATGACAAAGCCTGGACTTCAGTGACAACAGAAGTTGTGCAGAGTTGCTCAGAAGTGACACCGAGGATGAAGAATTCAATGGATTCAATGGATTTAGTAATTTGGAGTGAGAGCGAGAGTTTGGTAAGATTATGTTCTGTTGTTTATGCTATTGTTATTTGAAGAACTGTTCATATGTTGCATTAACATATTAACGCCTATTCAGCCTGTTGTTATTCTGTTGTTCTTACTAGAACTTGCCTTTCAAGATAAAATGTCAGTTCCTGGTCCCAGATTTTATAAAATAAATTTCCTCCAAAAAGTGCAACTTATAGTCTAGTGCGATTTAAATATGTTTGTCAAGTCAAAAAGCCCAGCCCCTGCACCAAATCTTCACCTCCACTCCTGAGCCCTTCTCCTCTCACCTCTGCTCCCTCCTCTTCCTCTTCACCGCTCCTCCCCTCTCCTCCCCTCCCCTTTTTACCTCCACCAAGGAGGTTATGTTTTTGCCGGCGTTTGTCTGTTTGTTTGTTTGTCTGTTAGCAACATAACTCAAAAAGTTATGGACCGATTTTGATGAAATTTTCAGGATTTGTTGGAAATGTGAAAAGGAAGAACTGATTTCATTTTGGGGGTGATCCAGAAGAAATCCTGGATTCTGGATCACTTTGAAATTTTAGTTAACATTAGGGATGGGCATTCGATGAAATTTTCTTAATCGATCGTCGGAAGAATTAACGATCGATTATCAATTAGTCATTAACGATTTTATATTAAAATGATCATCATTATTATTACTATCTGCACTACTAATGTGCATAAATAAATTCAGCTGTGTGCTTAATTCAGTTTTGTGCAACTCACAGAAACAAAACTTAAAACCGCATCGCTAATTTGCATAAACTAAGTGAAGAGAAAAGTACAGCTCTTGTGTCGCTGATGCGGTCAACTTCTGTAGGATTAAAAGACATGACTCAGTGGAATACAGGTTAGTGTGACCAGATTTGCGTTTGTTAAAACCAGGACACCGTACGGGGGGAGGGAGGTGGGGACTCGTCATCGACATTGAGCGACTCTCACCTGACAAAACTTTTTCCCACTGGACACCAAAACATATATTCCTGCTTTGTACACTGTGCACATGGACTCCCACTTGTCCCGAACGCAATGGAAAGCGTGGAATTTCTTGTACAAATCATCGTTAAATACGCATTTGTGCTTCGGTACGTTGCAGACTGACCCACTGTTTGTGTCTCGCTCCTTCTGATGCAGAGACACATGTACAGACCCTTGTTTGGTCACGCTACACACAGCAACCTGCATTCGGTTTGTCGATTAAAATTAACGTAATCGATGAAATTCTTAATGATCAATTATCGATTAATCGATTAATCATGCCCATCCCTAGTTAACATTGTGGTAAATGGGGCCAAAAATTTTGTTTCTCAATATCTCGGTTAATTATTGACCAAACCCCATGAAATTTGACTCAGGGATGGACAATGGGATCCTCTTTCATATTCCAAAGGCTGATCCGGATCTGATCCAGAAGACTGATTTTATGGCAATTTATATAAAAAATGGGGGTAGTCCTTGGCGGAGGTCTGCGCTCTCTGACTGCTTTTCTAGTTATTAGTTGATTAGGTTATTTTTAGTCTGGCCAGTAGATGGCAGCAAGACCAAAAAACCAGGTAACCAGGTGTGTCTCTGTAATCATTTAATTAGGCCCAGGTGTGCGCAAACAAATCAAACCAAACCAAGGAATGTGAGGGGAAACAGTCTCCATAGAGACAAGCATGGGGCGTACCCTCCACCAGAAAAATGTACAGTTATTCTTTAATAAAATATAGGATTCTTTAATATTTTTATATGTAAAAGTAAGTCAAAAACAAGAACGTATTTTTGGCTTGAAAGGTCCAATATTATGCAAAGTTTTAAACCACATTATAATGTTGT
The DNA here is from genome assembly GCF_026225935.1 of Boleophthalmus pectinirostris. Classification (NCBI taxonomy): domain Eukaryota; kingdom Metazoa; phylum Chordata; class Actinopteri; order Gobiiformes; family Gobiidae; genus Boleophthalmus; species Boleophthalmus pectinirostris. The sequence goes on along the minus strand of NW_026571515.1, from coordinate 40,137,634 downwards.
TACCTCATCAAAAACAGACCTGGAGTTGTTTGAGTAATCCTTTATTATTAGTCGGTCGACATCTCCAAAGCTCAAAATGCTCTGTTCCACTTTGTGATGTCATGAAACGTAACTTTTCAAGTTAGAAGCTACGTTTTACATTTGGCTCAGTAAAGGTTGGTGATTCCAGGGCTGAAATGATCCAAATGATTCTAGTGAAAGTGTACGCCGTTTAAAAACACAGTGGAGCACTTCCTGTATCACCACATGACATCACAAGAGTGTTTTCAGCTTGAGAGAAGAACTGAGCCTAGATTAGGGGTGTGCAAAAATATTGAAATATCGATGAATAGTATTGTTTAATGTGATGAGGCAGTATCGATATTCTGGGCTGCTGTATTGATATATTTTATTTATTTATTTATTTTAGACAGGGACAGCGCACAATTTTTACAATAACCTTGACAGGAGAGATGCATTTTACATCAGGTTGTAGCACCAGTGATAATTTCCACTTGTCGTCCCTGGGCAGGTTCAATTACATATCAAATGTTCTTGAACTGTTCTTGGAGACCTATGTAGCATGTTTTGGGTTGGGTTATCACCAAGAGTATTTTTTGTATACCTGTATTTTACAAAATTACAGCACTGCAGTTTTGTTGCTTGTTTAGGAAAAGAAAAGTTTTGACATTTTCACTGTTTTGATGACTAAAATTTTCATTTTTCATATGAACTTTTCACAAGAAGTGGTTTAACAAAGACTTGAATTATCACATCCATGATTTAGCCTTTATTTTTTTTATTGAATCAAATTGATTTTAAATATATCGTATCGAGTTATGTACTGTATTATATCATGGCCTCTGTATTGAAGTATGTATCTTATCTGCAATTTCTTAATGATACCCAGCCCTAGACTTGATATGCAGAGTTTGTGTGTTAAACATGTGAATGAAACAAAACACAACTCCAGGTTTGTTTGTGATGAGGAAACATAACATAGATCAGAAAAACACGTAACATGGAAAGCCTTTTTTAAATACTTACACTCCGGAGCAACTTACAGTCTGAAAAATACAGTAGTCCTGACTTTAGTCTATTGGAGAACTTGAGTGTTACCTGGTGATTGGAAGAGAGGCGACCGCTGGCTCTGGTCCACGTGACCTGAGGAGGAGGGTTTCCAGGAGCAAAACAGTTGAGCTCCAGACTCTGTCCCTCCTGAACATCAGCGATGGAAGGCTGGATCGTGACGCCTGAAGACACATGGTCTGCTGAGGAGTAAAGTAAAGTGAGATGATTAAATAAGATAATTAGAAAGGAGTTAGGTAAACTTGTTCTGTTGTTTAAGCAATAGTTTATCTGAAGAACTGTTCATATGTGACGTTAACAGCCTGTTGTTCTCTGTTCTATCGTTATTACTAGAACTTGCCTTTCAAGATGAAATGTCTGTTCCTGGTCTATGATTTTATCAAATAAATTTCCCCCAAAAAGTGTGACATATATATGTTTTTTCTTCTTCATTACGCATATTTGGGCTGGTGTAACTTATACTCCGGAGAGACTTATAGTCAGAAAAATACGATAGATAAAGTAAAACAAAACAGTAAATTCTTGAGCTCGTCTTCCTTTACACTCCGCCTGTGTTGCGTTACCTCTGAGCACAGTGACTCTGATGGGGGCGCTGTTGGAGCCGACGCTGTTGCTGCCCACACATGTGTAGACCCCCGAGTCAGACAGCCTCATGTTGGGGATGAGCAGAGTCCCTATGTCTGTGCGATCCATACGAGCCTGAGGACACACGCAAACGTATTACAAGTCTGCATTTACGTCATTATTCAAAGACAGTTGATTTTGTGATATTACACTAATCAAACACCACTTACCTGTTTCTTTTAAAGCACAAATCAAGATCTAAGAATCTACAAGGCACATGTGACATTTTAAAAGCTTGGCATTGTTTGAACTGCATTAAAAAAGTTCATGTTTTATGCAATTTGTCCTAAACACTCATCATTTTACATTATTAAACATCGTATTAAGGAACATTTCTGGTGGAGAGTCTGCCTTCTGCTTGTATCCATGTAAATGTTAGTGCTGTATTGTTTCACAGTATGGCATTAAACATATTGATCTCCATGGAGACAAGCAGGTGGCATCGCCAGGAGTTACAGGTCAGATCTGTGGAGAGGAGAATGCACTGTCCTTTTGTTCCCAAGACATTTTTAGCAATTAACTCAACTGATAGACAATACGTTTACTGCTATATTGCGAAACATCCCAAACAATGCGATAATCTCCATAGAGACAAGCATGGGGCGTACCCTCCACCAGAAAAATGTTACAGTTATTCTTTAATAAAATATAGGATTCTTTAATATTTTTATATGTAAAAGTAAGTCAAAAACAAGAACGTATTTTTGGCTTGAAAGGTCCAATATTATGCAAAGTTTTAAACCACATTATAATGTTGTTACCTCATCAAAAACAGACCTGGAGTTGTTTGAGTAATCCTTTATTATTAGTCGGTCTACATCGCCAAAGCTCAAAATGCTCTGTTCCACTTTGTGATGTCATGAAACGTTACTTTTCAAGTTAGAAGCTACGTTTTACATTTGGCTCAGTAAAGGTTGGTGATTCCAGGGCTGAAATGATCCAAATGATTCTAGTGAAAGTGTACGCCGTTTAAAAACACAGTGGAGCACTTCCTGTATCACCACATGACATCACAAGAGTGTTTTCAGCTTGAGAGAAGAACTGAGCCTAGATTAGGGGTGTGCAAAAATATTGAAATATCGATGAATAGTATTGTTTAATGTGATGAGGCAGTATCGATATTCTGGGCTGCTGTATTGATATATTTTATTTATTTATTTATTTTAGACGGGGACAGCGCACAATTTTTACATTAACCTTGACAGGAGAGATGCATTTTACATCAGGTTGTAGCACCAGTGATAATTTCCACTTGTCGTCCCTGGGCAGGTTCATTACATATCAAATGTTCTTGAACTGTTCTTGGAGACCTATGTAGCATGTTTTGGGTTGGGTTATCACCAAGAGTATTTTTTGTATACCTGTATTTTACAAAATTACAGCACTGCAGTTTTGTTGCTTGTTTAGGAAAAGAAAAGTTTTGACATTTTGATGACTAAAATTTTCATTTTTCATATGAACTTTGCACAAGAAGTGGTTTAACAAAGACTTGAATTATCACATCCATGATTTAGCCTTTATTTTTTTTATTGAATCAAATTGATTTTAAATATATCGTACCGAGTTATGTACTGTATTATATCATGGCCTCTGTATTGAAGTATGTATCTTATCTGCAATTTCTTAATGATACCCAGCCCTAGACTTGATATGCAGAGTTTGTGTGTTAAACATGTGCATGAAACAAAACACAACTCCAGGTTTGTTTGTGATGAGGAAACATTATAACATGGGCCCTTTAACTTTGCAAAGCCTTTTTTAAATACTTTGGAGAGATGGGAGTTGTTTCTAAATTAATAACTTTTTAATTACATATTTATTTTTCCATATTTTGAGATCATTATAAACTATGAAGTCATTTTGGCCTAAATTGTCACGGACGCCCTTTAGATTCTCAAAAACACGTCTGTCATTAGGACATAGACTACTCACTAACTCCGAGTAACACAGAAAGCTCTACTACAGCACAGGACTCCAGGACACGACAGGGCTTGTTAAAAACTACTGCTCAGACTTCGAGGATTTTCTGTTTGGGATTAAAAAGCTGTTGCACATTTGTACACAAATGTGTGCCCAAAGCCAGGACCCACTTTCTACAATGACAGGTGTTAATATGCAAGAAGCCATGACTTTGAAGAGCACTCTTTATACCACCTTGAAAAGCAGATTACAATTTCAACTATGACACGGACGTAGCCAATGGGTAAATCACTTGACTATACTGAAATAAGATGGATATCTACTTGAGTTAAAGTACTTAATAAACTCAGTTACAAATCAAGCTGAAAACTATTCAAACATAATATAAACTTGTGTCGGCAACTGAAAATACTCAAAGAGCCATTTGGAGCGTCTCCCACAGAAAAGAAAACACCCGGAGCCACAAAACTCTTTTGACTCTAAAATGAGGAGAACACTGCACATCATTTTTTAACCTGTATGCTAAGTATAAAAGACTATATTGTGTTGCATTTATGAAATTAATAACATGCTACAGAGAATATATCTCCATTCATATATACAGTCTATATTTATGACCTGCCGTGTTCCAAATAGGAAGTCAGCGTGGAGGTGCTCCTGGCTCCATCGACTGCTTCAAATTAAAAAAAAAACAAAAGCAAAAAAACGTCACCACTCCCTGTAACTGTTGCAGTGAGCCTTTTCATTTTGGTCTTAAAATGTTCCTTTGAACCCGCTCTACATGATACTAGTGTTTTTTGGCTTCATCGTATTGATCACCAGAGCCTACAACATGCACTGGGGCGGTTTGCAGCTGAGTGTGAAGAGGCTGGGATGAGGATGAGCTCCTCCAAATCCGAGGCCATGATTTTCCTGACCCAGAAAAAGGTGGCTTGCCCTCTCTGGGTGGGTGGAAAGTCCTTTCCTCAAGAAGAGGAGTTCAAGTATCTCGAGATTGTGTTCACGAGTGAGGGGAGGATGGAGCGTGAGATTGACAGGTAGATTGGTGCAGTGTCGGCAGTGATGCGGTCGGTGTGTCGGTCCGTTGGGGTGGGTCAAGCTACGTTCGTACTCTCACCTATGGTCATGAGCTTTGGGTAATGGCCGAAAGGACAAAATCACAGATACACCTCCCTTAGAGATATGGTGAGGAGCTCAGTCACATGAGAGGACCTTGATGTGGAGGATTAGCGGCTCTACTACGAGAGGAGCCAGCTGAGGCTTCTTTTCTGGATGCCTTCTGGAAAACTGCAGAGGTGTTCCCGGCACATCCCACCAGGAGAAGGCCCCGGGGAAGACCGAGTACGTATATGCTAGAGGGACTATGTCTTTCGGCTGAAGTGTGTGTGGAAAGGGAATCCTGGGCCTCCCTGCTCACACTGCTGCCTCTGTGACCCGGCCCCGGATAAAGTGGAAGGAAATGGATGGATGGATGTGTTGTCCCAAAATCAATTCCAATTCCTAATATGAAACTTGGCTCTAAATTCACCCCTATGACTGCTAGTCTTGTTGAGTGATGCTGTGGGTGACATCATGCTCCCATGCTTAGTCCACTTCTTTATACAATCTATTTTTGTCCCACAGTGATGAAATTACAGTGTTGCAATGCAAAGGTCAGGAAAATGCATAAACCGCATACTCTAATGAAATATTATGATCAAACTTGAACATTTTCAGAAGTAGTATAATCACACAGTAAAATGAAAGAAAAGAATTATTATTCTGTGTTGGAAAATGACATTAATTGTATAAAACTGTGATTACACTGGAGATGGTGAAGAGGCAGCTGTCTGTGGTATAAGACGAGAACATCAGATATATCAGATAGTGTCAAAACTGAATATCAACATTTTACTCTAGCATTAAAATTAAGTTTGAAATGTTTGTATCATGACAACCTTTACTTACTTATTTACTTGTTAGCACAGTTCCATCCAATTAGCATAGTGGTAATAGGACGGAAATAGCAAGTTATTTGCTTCCAGATAATTCACAGGTTTCATATACTGAGTAAGGATTATTAATATTACAGTGAAGTTAAGTAGAAGGACAGATGTATCCATTAACCACAACCATAATTACACTTTTAGTTACCGTGCGATTTCTACCCCACAGTGCTACTGTGAAGGGCAGTGCCACCATTAAAGGATCTGTATTGTGCTATTTTCTGATGTGATGATGTTCTAATGTAGCCTGACTCATCAGCCGGTTTCACTTCATGGAAACCGTCTAACCTTGCAGCATTAGGATTCATTTGCTCAACAGTGGGTGGGTACTTTTTTTATTGAACCAATCGCTGCTATTTGGTCGTGAAGTATGTAATGCGCCAAATCCTGTAGGAAGAAGGACAAAAACGTCTTTCCCCTTGATAAAATTCACCAAACATTCTCTTTGTTCCAGCTTTAAATCCTCGATCTCGGGAATCATTGCCAACACAGAATGTCTGTCTTTGTCTACATCCATCTCGACGCTTTGTTTACTGTTGTGCTGTTCCACAAAAGGGACCCAGACAAGCGCGACGAGTTTGACGTCACAGTTTCACAGATCTTCGCTGATTGGCCGGTGCGCGATCTACAACCTCCGGGGTTCTTGCAAACTGTCTAGTTCTTGCAAACTGTCTATTCCGATTCCTGATCTTGTCACTGGAGAGAAATGAAATTGAGCGGAGGCACTGGCCTGGCTAGTTCTAATGTCGTTTCCTCATCAGAAACAGACCTGGAGTTGTATTTTGTTTCATTCACACATGTTTAACACACACATCCTGCATATTTAGGTTGAGCTCTTCTCTCAAACTGAAAACACTCTCTTCCAACTTGTGATGTCATGCAGTAATACAGGAAGTGCTCCCCTGTGTTTTTAAACGCCGTACACCTTCACTGGAATCATTTGTATGATTTCAGCTCTGGAATTGCAAATGTCTACTGAACTAAAGGTAAAAGCTAATTGTTAACTTGAAAACTACCACTACATGATGTCACAAGGTGGAACAGAGCATTTTGACCTTTGGAGGTGTAGACAGACTAATAATAAAGTGTTACTCAAACACATGTGAATGAAATAAAACACAATTCCATGTCTGTTTTTGATAGCGTAATGTCATCATACCATGAGTTTGACATAATATAGCACCATTAAACTGAGATTGAAGTTTTGATTTCAACTCTTTTCTTTGTGAGATGTTTTTTTTTACATTAGACACGGTACTTAAAGGTGCAGTTGGGCTGAAAATGAGGTTTGATAAATTTGTAAACACCTGACCAGGGGGACAGGGGCAGAAGGGCAGAGCCTGGGGGTGGATTACTGTATCCGGGGGGCATCGGGGGCAAAGCTGTTAGCTCGTACCCATCGAACCGTGAGGAGGAGGGGCTCTGTGCTGGTCTCAATCTAGTCTGAAACCTCTGGTGGGTTTTCAAAGCGGCAGATGACATTCATTTCTGCGTGGTCGCACGTCTGCCTCTGGGAAAGGCTAACTCAACACAGCGGCTCTGTCAGGCAGAACTAACCAGGCGCGAGGAGCAGTGTACACAGAGGAGAGAGCCACAGAGGAGGACCACAAAACATGTCTGTCTATATAATATCTACTGTATACACATACATGTTCTATCTACTGTACAAAGTGAATTCCAAACCATGTCTGCACTACGAGTAATGTTCCGTGTTTGATTAAAAGTGAGGACTAAACCAGGACTATAGCCTCAATCAGGTCTACAGAACTAAACTAGGAACTGGATCTAAAAAATAAAACAAAAAAAAAGAAACATGTCCCATTCAGTTTAACTAAACCATGGTTAGACCAGGACTAAACATCCAGGACTATATTGGGACTAGAATAGGACTTCAACAGGTCTCTCCTAGGACTGAAGTAGAACTAAACCTTAACTAGAACTAAACCACCCTCAGCTCCTTCAGGGTCATGGTAATAGAGGTCATCCTCCAGGATCCCGGAGGAGGAGACTGTTTAAAGGGTCTTTTCCAAAGAGAGAGGGTTTTGGATCCATACTTTGAGGGCTACGGTCCACCCTGGTTTAAACGAAGAGGTGGATTTTTCACCTTTCCTGTAGCTCCCCCTCCGTCCCTATGAACTATATGAACTATATGACCTGTTTGAACTATTTGAACTATTTGAACTATTTGAACTATAAAGCCGCTCGTACAAACTATTTGAACTATAAAGCTGCTTCCATAACTATTGGAACTATTAAGCTTCTAAACATATGCTTTCTTAATTACCACCTCAAGATGTTATGTCTTTATCATATTGTTGCCAACTGTTAAGAGACAAGTTGCCCCCTCTTGACAATTGGCCACCAAATACCTGGGTATTTTTAATAGCCTTTCTTACAAAATTTCTGGTGCTTTCTACTTGTGATAATGTTGATTTTAAACAGTTCTTGAAGTGTGCCATGTAACCTAAGGTAAATATGTATCATTGACTAAACTCCAATACAGAACAGTGTTTTTTATCTGTTGTGTTACGAGTGGTATGTTCTCAATATACTTAGATTCAACATGTATATAGTGTAGAAAAAAAGATGGCAGAGGCACTCTGATTTGAGGTGAATGTATTAATAGTCACGCCAACTCGTTTTGATTACTTAGTCTTCATCAGGGCTGATTGAGTGAGCAGCAGGTGTGACCATTTGTAGGGGTCATGACCCCAAACACGTGATCAAAATCTCCCAAAAGATTTGCATGTTGAATCCAAGTATACTGACAACAAACCATTCATAACAACGGATAAATAACACTGTATAAGTTGGAGTATTGTCAACAATACATACATCCCTTAGATTACTCAGCACACTTTAAAAATTGTTTTCAGTTGATCATCAAGAAGAAGAAAGCACCAGTAATTTGTTATTTTTATGTATATAGTGTTTTTAGATATTTTATTTTTAATTATCACATGTTTGGTCACACCTGCAGCTCACTCCATCAGCACTGATGAAGACTAAGTAGTCGAAAGTAGTCGTTGACGTGACAAGTAATAAATACACCGTAAATCAGAGTGCCTTTGCCATCCTTTATTCTACTCAGCAAGAACTAACCTTGTCTAAATTAGGACCAAACCAGGACCAAAACAGATCTAAATCAGGACTTTACTGAAACTGAACCAGGGCTAAACCAGGTTTAAAGCAATGTCTATAACAGAATTAACTATGTATAACCCCGGTTTTACCAAGAACTAATCCAGATCTGCACCAGGGCTAAGCCAGGACTAAACTCAAACTAACATGGGCCAGATGGGGAGCTTAGCATTTCCAAAATTACATGTACACTTAAAATAAATCTGAGACAGGTCTAAACTAGGCGTACAGGGAGGAAAATATAAGTCAAAACAAGAACTAAGTAGAATAAACCTTGTGTAAACCAGGACCAAACCAGGGATAAACCAGGACTAAACCAAGAGCATGGATAGAACAGACCTCTGTATCTGACTGCTTCAAAGTATGAGAGCCAAAGATCAGCGGTGATGATGATGATGATGATGTGACGAACCAGAACGCAGACGCATGGAACACTAAGATTAATGCGACACGAGACAGGCACAGCAAACGAGATTTTAATGAGTCAATTCAAGCAGGAAGTCTTTTCTACCACTTCTACCGTCACCGTCAACCAATCACCAAGCAAAGCATTCGTATAGGTATTCATAGTCGTCTCTCCCTTTTTAAAATCATTCTGATGGCGGTTACCCTCTTCACCTCCACCGCAGCAGTAGAATTATCAGCCTCCTCAACCTCTCCATCTTTTTATAAGCCAAGAAATCACCTCCTCTAAAGGTCTAAAGTCAATCTTAATACCTTAAATGACTCTTGGGTGAAATGTAAATGATACTAGCACTACAAAGTCTACGGGGTTAGCAGCGAACCGTAAATCATCAGCGGTACACTCAAATAAAGACAATGTTGACTTTAAACAAATATCTTAAGTCATATTTCAGCCTACTGTTGTGTTAATTCAATACAAAAAAAGTTGTTTCATTGTTTTGGGTTGCCAGATCCTACAACTAAAAACCAGCTCTCTCTGTGACATGATGTGTAACCATGGCAGCTAATTGCGTCTCAGGCTTCCGTACTGATTTAATTGCTGTTTTTAAACCAGTATGACATTTGGATTTCCAGTAGAGAAACGATGAATAGATTAGGAATGAATACAAGTAAAGTAGTGATTCTAATACTGACAAATGTGCGCTGCAAACTTGGGACTGTAGCAAGATTTTCATTTCTGGTTCAGGGTTATCAAGTTACACCAAGAACACTGACTTCATTACACTATTTTTTTAATGTATTGATCCAGTGAGCTATTTTAAAGGTCTTGTTCTGAAAGGTCTTACAGAAAAATGAATCTCACCCCAGTACAGCTATAATGTATAAGCCTCTCTTGAAGTCAAAATTTGTCTGCTATGAAGATTATTTGTTCCATCAGATTTTGAATTTTAAATACTGCTGAATTTCTCACTTTGAAAAAAGATTTTTGAATTATTTTTATAAAAATAAAAAAATTATAATAAAAATTCACCTTTAAATATAGAGCACAGATCACCCTCAAATTCAACAGTCAAAATTCAGAGTGTAAAATTTGCAGCAAAGATCCAAGATTCCAAAACAAAAGCAATTGGCTGTTCTCAACTTACACTTAAAAAATAAATGAATAAATACATTTTGATGAGGCTAATTCTGACCAATCAGATCACTTCACTGCACCATTTCCTGCTTGTTACAAAGTGACATTGGATCACTTTGGAATCGATTGCTTCTGCCTTGGCATCTTGGATCTTTCCTGCTAATGTTTTGACTCTGAATTTCACACTCTGAATTTTAACTGCTGAATTTGAGGACTTGAAAATATTTGTGCTGAATATTTAAAATGTGATTTTTTTTTTATATACTGAATTTGGAAATGTACTTAAAGCAACAAAAAATCTGAATAAAAATAATTCAAACATGTTTTTTTAGAGTTAAAAGCAAATAATTCAGTGCTATTTAAAATTCAAAATCAGAAGGAAGAAAATTATCTTCCATACATAGTCCGATAATCAGGAGGTGCAGGTCAGCATGCTAGTTGTTTTTAGCTTTACTGTCAAGTATTGATCCGATGAGCTATTTCAAAGGTTATGTACCAAAAAGGTCTTGTAGCAAAATGAGTCTTGCCCCAGTCTCATCTAGCGTTTTATTGTCCAATAATCAGGAAGTGTGCATAGCATACTAGTTGTTGTTGCAAAACACCGCTCTGGTCTCTGATAGTTGTGAAAATCAATGAATCACTGTGAATAACTAGGATATTTGAAATGCATAAGGTAAGTGAGGAATAACTTTTGGCCACTGCAAACTGTCTAAAACGGACTAGTTCTGTTTTTACAATAAAAGAGTAAAAATCAGGTAAGGCATCTTTAATTGAATCTACTTAAAATATCTGCTTTCAATTACCAGAAAAATAAACAGTAAAATTACACAGTAGATTTATTTAAAGTCAACATGTACTTGTTTTGAGTGAGCATGGTACAGAGTCATGCGTTTAGTGGACACTGGACAGGATGTGTATTAGTGGACTGCTGCACAGACACAGAGACAGACAGTGGACAAATGAACAGACCTGCAGTTCTCCAATACGTCTCTGTAACACATCGAGACTGTTGCTTTTAAACTGGTGAAAACCGTGAGAGGGAATGGCCTGAGCAACGCCAGAGCAGAGAGGACCAGAGGGAAACAGAGAGTCAAATGAAACAGACATCACAATGTATTCAGGTATTGTGAAGTGTTACTGTTACCAGGGGTTTCCTGCAAAGAAGTGCATTCAAAGAGGTTGTGTTCAAGTTGAAGTAATATACATTGGAATTGGAAAATATTTTAGATGGAGGGCAGATCCTTGTTAGTAACCTTTGATTTATATGGAGATTTTCAAGAGACTCAAAGCGCTTTACATTGTATTGTCATTCACACTTGAATTGAAAATGTTCAGTATTGTGGCTTAATACTGTCTGTTCTATAAAAGGACAGCTGTGGGACTGAATGTTGACAGCAGTTATGCTTTTACTCATATATAGATACGGATATGTGATACTACATCGTAATACTTTTAAGCAATGTTAAGTCATTAAAAATTGCAGAGTTATACATGTAACTACCTGCTGATTACTACACTATGACTCAAGCTTGATACCTTTTCCTTCTTTCCACTCTTTTTCAAGCAAAATTTGTCATTGTCATTGTGGTCCCAGCCCCACACAGATGAATGCTGTTGTTGTGTCCTTGGGCAAGACACTTAACCCACCTTGCCCCCAGTGTCTGTGTACACTGGCGTATTGGTTCCATGAGGGTTATTTGGTCTTCCGATAATTTATGTTATTAGGTTCTTTTTTCAGACCAAGAGTTTGTTTTCATACCTGACAGTGTCGGCTGCTCACTAGCGCACTAGAGCTCACTAGAATGGTCATGTGATGTTGCTGTGACGTGTCCGGTCATCTTCCTACCGGTGGAAGCAGGATGACAGCGCCATCTGCAGTCCCACTTCCTCAGGACAGTATCCCAGGTGTGAGAGTAAAAATGCCCCCTTGTCCCGGTTTATCGTCCCATGGGCACGTTTCTGTTTTTCGATTGCCTCTTTAATCCAGCGTCGGTGCTTGTTTTCCTCTGTCCCAATGATGTTTCCTCCGTTCCAGTCCATAATGTGGTTCTTTCTTTTACAGTGGTCAGAACTGGCAAAATACAAAAACATGCCCACAGGACTATAAACTGGGACGAGGGGCTTTTTTACTCACACACACCTGGGATACTGTCCTGAGGAAGTGGGACTGCAGATGGCGCTGTCGTCCTGCCTCCACCAGTAGGAAGACAGCGCCAAGTCCTGTTTAAATCAGATGTCCGGACATGTCACAGCAACATCACGTAACCACTCTGAGGAAGAGCGCTCTTGATCAGTCCAAACTGTCAGGTGTGAAAACAAATTTTTGGTCTGAAAAAAGAACCTAATAACATACACTGGCGTATGAATGTGTATGTGAATGTGTGAGTTCTTTGTTGTAAAGCGCTTGAAGTGCCTTGAAGATGGATATATATAAAAATGTGACCATTTACCATTGTATTGTGAATATGAAGCAAACCTGCTATGAGAGCTTTTCCCATGTAAATGTAAATATTGTATACAGTGTATCTAACTAACTATTGTCATAAGCTCGAAATAAGAGCAATCAAATAATCAATCCAACAAAGAGCTACTGACCTCAAAAAGTTACTTAGTCATAAATCAATTGTGTTGTGTTCTGATGAAGTTGTAGAAAGTAAATTCCAGTACATTTTGTTATTCAGAACAGTAAAAACATACATTTACGTTCAGTTTACCTTCACATCAATGTTCAGTGTCATTGCCCACTGTCTGGATCTGCATGATTCTTATTATCATACATATAGTGTACTGTGAAGGCTGTATCGAGATAAGCACTGGATTACAAGCCACTTGGAATGCTTTAGTGACAAAAACATGTAACCTTCAATAAACTGTGTAGAAGTAAGAGTGTTAAGCTTCTGCGTCACATTTTGTTTCATACTTTTTGAGAGTTATAGATGCATTTTGCACTTTTCTAGTGGAGGGTCAATCATATGCTTTTCTCCATGGAGATGTCATTGTTTTGTCAGGTAATGTTTCACAGCACCTCTTCAAGAACTTCAGTGTGCATTTTCTGTTGCAAACATTTCACAGTATGGCATTAAAACTTTCTGTCATCATGGAGACTAAACTAGAAAAAGTTACAGGTCAGATCTGGGGCGAGGGGACCCCTCTCACAGTCAGAATGCCTGTTTTTCTATGTATTTGAGACACTTGTAACTGAATATATGTGATGTAGATGTGTTTAATGTCATATTGTGGAACATTCAAAGGAGAGTAATAACATCTCCATAGAAACAAGCAGGTGACGGACCCAGAGTTAAAAAGTGACACAGTGCACCTTTAAAATACAGATTGTACTATAGAATTCAAACCTGTCCTCCATCTTTATTTTAGATATACTGTATGAGTTCTTTAGAAAGTTACGCCCTCACGTGAACACAACCTGTTTCATAGTGACCACAGATCAGGCATCAGGAGGGGGAGGGTCTCTCTCACCTGGGGGGGCACTGGTCCTCCGTTCCTCAGCCAGGTGAGTACGGGCGTGGGTGATCCCGTAGCTCTGCAGTACAGCCTCAGAGTGTCTCCTTCGTGGACATCAGCAGACTGCGGACTCACCTGTACCTGAGGCTGGGTCCCCAAACCACTGGGGCTGGACTCTGGTGGGGCAAAAAGTACATACATTAATGTTCATCGATACTTTCAAACTTGAGGTAGAGCTTCAAAACACATTGCAAATTATATTCAACTAAGACATTTCTAGTAAGTATAAATGACAAAAATACTAAAATACTGTATTTATGTTGTTGTTTTTTCTTCCCTATCTTGATTGTAGACTTAAACTTAGACAAACTTTATTGATCCTCAAGGGAAATTACTTGAACACAGCAGCTCACACTTCACAACATATTCAAATAACAAAGAGAAATAAATATAAATGGTAATAATACATTCTAAATAAGTAGCAAAAATAGCAAGGGACTGGTGTCAAATACGGCATAATTATATAAATGTAAATGTGCAAGTTAATAGACAGAGGCGGCGCTACCGTTAGGCAAAAGTTGGCAGCCGCTTAGGGCCCCCGAACCTGGAGGGGCCCCCAACCAACTGCCCTCAGTGCCACTAATGACTGAGGCCTCAGAGCTATTTGATTTTCTCTCAATACGACATTAAATGAGAGTTGTTTTACTTTTAAACAAGAAAATAACATAAAAATAGTATCTGATTGTCAAATCTATTTTAACTGTCAAAGTAATATCATATGTCAAAATAATAATCATAGCACAATCATAATCATATGTAATGGATGTAAACAAAAATGTAATTGTACTAGCAAAAAAATAAAACTACTTTCAGCTCTGGTTATCTAGTAATCTACCTAACTAATAAGACAAGTTTCCAGTTGTTTACGGGCCTCGGCATTTGGTGTTTTATTATTAGTGCTCCCGGTGTCTTTTGTTTCTTTAGTGTGTAAGTGATCAGTCCGCGAGCCCTGAACTCAGATGCGTGGGAGCAGAGACCACCAGATGGAGACTAGGTGTCGGATTGCTCAGAGGACCGGCCAGACACCCTTCCATCCCCACCAATCCGCAGATGCCACCTGTGGGGCGCGGAGTATTGGATCCCTGTGTGCCAGCTCGCCCTTTTTGTTCGGTTGTTTTCTTTTGGGTTGTCTTATTTTTTTGTTAAGATGCCGGCTGTTGACTTTTGTTAGTTGATACAGTATCGTTGAGACACCTTGTTTGCACTACAACTTTGGTTAGGTTTTCTTGTTGTACTTAATTAGGGCTCCTTAGTTTAGTAGTTTATTTTTGTTTAAATTGTTTTATTTTGCTACTACGTTTTTTTTCCTACGCTGTAAAATAATAAATCCACAATTTTTAGTTAAACCATTAAACATCTTTTTTTTTTTTTAAATTATTGTTACTTTCCTTCTCCCCAAGCAAAGGGAGCATAACACCAATCCACCCTAATTCAAATAAAGATGTGCGTGTCTGGTATTGTTTCACTAGCCTGATTCATCAGCCGGTTTCACTTTGTGGAAACCGTCTGACCTTGCAGCATTAGGATTCGTTCACTTGATGGTTGGTGGGTACTAATTGCTGCTATTTGGTTGTGACGTATGTAATGCGATAAATCATGTAGGAAGAAGGACAATAACATCTTTCCCCTTGATAAAACTTTAAATCCTCGATCTTGGGAATCGTTGCCAACACAGAATGTCTGTCTTCGTCTACATCCATCTCTTTGTTTACTGTTGTGCTGTTTCACAAAAGGAACCCAGACAGGCACGACAAGTTTGACGTCATGACTTCACAGCTCACAGCTGATTGGCCAGTGCGTGGTTTACAACTTCTGGGGTTTTTGCGAATTGTCTAGTGCAGGGGTCTCAGACTCGCAGCCCGAGGAGCCAACTGCGGCCCTCGGAAGGATTTTTTGCAGCCCTCCACTTAATTCCAAAGAATAATGTCAGTGCGGCCCGCGGTGGATGTACGCACAATCCCACCCCTCTACCGCGGGTCGCACTGACAGATGAAGCTGCAATCGGTGCCCATGCAGATTCACAACAACAGGATATTAACGCAGCTTACATCCCAAAACTCAACTTACAGCAGCTTGTGAAGCAACGAGTCTAAGTGGATCTGTTAATACAAGTACACGTGTTTTTTTTTCATGCAGCCGCTATTTATCGAATACTCAATGCGGCCCAGCCTCACTCAGACTTTATCTAATGTGGCCCCAGGTAATTTGAGTTTGAGACGCCTGGTCTAGTTTGTTCTGATTCCTGCCCCGCTGGAAAGAAATTAAATTGAGCGGAGGCACTAGGTGGCGCCAGCCTGGGTAATATTTCACAGCACCTCTACAAAATGTCATTGAAACTTTCTATCATCATGGAGACAAGGTTACAGGTTAGATCTGCGGTGAGGCGACTCCTCTCATAGTCAGAATGCTTGTTTTTCTATGTATTTTTGAAACACTTGTAACTGAATACTTGTAACAATGGGAACCCCCCCTTCCCCCAACAAAACAGTGCATTATAGTGAGGGCCCCAACCTCAAGTTCTCCTATGGCCCCCAAAAGGCTACCTCTGCCACCGTCAATAGAAATAAAGTAATACACATATATAGGTTTCAATGTTAAAACAATGTCTATGTACAGCACAAACCTGGAGTTATCAAATTAGAACTATTACCAGTTACATCTCATGTGAGTAATCTGATTCTTTATAATTGTTCTCCCATGCAGGTTTTGGAAAGAAAAAGAAAATTACACAAAAAAGGAAAAACTAACATGGCAAAGGCAAAGATAAAATATAAAAGAGTCTCTTTGCTATTCTTGCTTGCTTTAGTTGCTTCCTTTTTTAATTTGCTTTTTAATCATTCCAATGTGGGAAAATCTGTCTAGTTACAATTTTCTTTTACTTTTAATTAAACCTTTTTGCATTTTAACAACTTATCTGACGAGCCAGCAACATGTCCAGAGGAAGAAACCAAAGGAATTCTTAGTTACTCTTAAAATCCATTGATTAACACATGTTAGAAGCACTATTTGATCATTTTTAATATATTTTTTTAAAGCCATCACCCGTAAATGGTAAAAGGAGGGTACAGAAGAATTAACAACTGGAGGGACATTGTTGGAGAAATTCACATTATGGAGAGATTTCTATTATAAGGTTGCAACAAGCTAAATGTGAGGATTGCTGGGAAAAGTGGACTGTTTATTTGAATGATAACTGACCATTTGTTCTGTATACTTGTTTGTTTGTTTTGTTATATTTTATTATAATATGAAATGATAAAATACAAATAAAAATGTTGGCAAAAGTCTTATCTATTGGGTTATGTGATTTGATTGGCCATATAAATGTACCACTGATATCAACATTTTAACAGTTTTAATTAGAGATGCACTGATCCAGCTTTTTCAGTTCCGATACTGATATCAGTATCCTCGATATTAACCGATACCAGTGTAGGGACTGAAAATGGCACTTATTTCCTTAACGTAACTGTTATTTATCCTTCAAATCATTACTGAACAGCTTCATTTGAATACAAGTTCAAACATTATGGCCTGTTTTAGGTCAAAATCAGCCTGTAGATTGTTTTACTACATACATTTAAACTCTAACTACGAGATATCATGAAACTGATCAGAGGTGGGGACTTGCAAGTTCTGACATGGAGTCAAGTCAGACTTGAGTCACTATTTTTAGGACTTGAGACTTGACTTCATAAAATGGACTAAGACTTGGGACTTGACTTGGACTTGAGGCCCGTGACTTGAGAAGCAGTTTTAATAGGGATGTAACAATAGTCGAAATATCGTAGTATTGTATTGTCAAAAGTCTCACAGTAATATTATGGGTCGTCACAATATATCAAATCTCAAGTGTCTCTGCTTCATTGTTTTGGTACAGTAACAGTTAAAAAACTACATAGACCATGATCCTTTGCTCTGTTTCAGCCCAATCAACATGCAGAAATAACTGTTACAATGCACTTTTAGGGAAAGAGAAAAGTAGCATACTTATTATTTTTTGTTGTTGTTGTTGTTTTTGCCTCCAAATATCGCAATAAATATCATACCATGAGAAGCATATTGTGAGAATATCGTATCGAGAGATTTGGATATCATTACATCCCAAGAATTCTTTCTATTCTGACCATAATGAGTCACTCTAAGGTCTTGTCAAGACATTTAAAAAGGAAAAAAAGCATTTCTACAACTCTTATATACTCTATAGATACTCATATATAAATATAATATGATTCTTTAAGTACAATTTATCTTAAAAGTCATGAAAAAAAAAAAAAATCTAGCTGTATTTGGTATTTTGGTTTAAAGGTTTGAAAAGACTTGAAGCTCAAAGCAGAGGACTTGGACTTGACTTGGACTTATGGGCCAGTGACTCGAGACTCGACTTGGACTTGGCCTGTATTTGACTTCAGACTTGAGGTCAAAGACTTGAAACTTACTTGAGATTTGCAAAACAATGACTTGGTCCCACCTCTGAACCTGATCCAGCTAAATGATCAGTACTGGCGCTAATATTTTATACCAGTATCGGTATCGGTGCATCCCTAATTTGAACATGCATTCAGATCACGGTTACACATACTTTGTACATAGAGGGAGGCTCTGGCGATGTGCTCCCCATGAGTGTTGAGGGCCTTGCAAATGTACTCTCCCTCGTCGGACACGTCCACAGAAGAGAAGGACAGCAGCCCGCCCTGGATCTGCGCCCGGGGACTCATCCTGTGACCCGGGGCAACTGCGGGAATATTATACCTCATTAAAAACAATAACAACACATGAAGTACCTGTCACACATTCACTCAAAAACAGGGATTTCATAAAGCCTACATGGACTAGCAGTGTCACTGAAACATTGAGAAAATATGTCATTATTTTAAAATACAAAGGTTTATTTACTATTTTGGGTAACACTTTTTAATAGCTAATAAATAATAATAATTTAACATGAACAAAAATTGTATTCACTGCTTGGAAGTTGTCGGGCAATTGTGAGATAAATAATATGTCTTGTTTTATTCCCAAATTTCTCCTCTCACAGAAAAAAACAAACAAAATCTAAAAATGTTTCATGACAATTGATTTCTGAAAAATTTCACAAATTGTCATCTAACTGTCAAACCAAAGCATCGTCTTAAAATCTTGGTAATGAATGACTACAACATTGGCCTTTGGATTTTGGCAGAATTTCCCATGGAAGGTAGAGGCTTATAGAACTCTATGGGAGATTTACAGTTTTTGAAATAAATATCCAAAGTTATGATCCACAAATGTTGAAACTTATCAGTATTTGTTAGAGACTGGCTTGATGGTTTAAAGGTCCTATATTACACAAAATGGACTCTTGTGAGCTTTAAGCCATGTTATGTTTTTACCTCCTCAAAAACATACCAGGAGTTGTGTTTTGTTTCATTCACACGTCTGAGTACCATATTTTTTGGACTATAAGTGGCACTTTTTTCATGGTTTGGGTGTTTCCTGCAACTTAAACTCAGGTGTGACTTATATATTAAAATATATAATTTGACATGTTTGTTATTTTTACTCTGACAGAGGCAAGAGGGCGCTCTAGTCTTGTGTGTGAGTATCTGCTGCGCCTGTTACTCCTGTACCACTGTCACTTCACTCTGCTGCACATGTCTCCTACAGAAAGAGCCACTGTCCTGCTGCAAGTCGTGAAATCTGTGGTGGAAAACAGTAATCAAGCAGCAGAAAGAAAGTTTAGAGTGAGCGAGAAACTCAAGATGGACTGGGGAAAAGCAGAGGATACTCGAACTTCAATGAAGAAAACAAAAAAAAAGTTAATCGCAGTCTAAAAGATAGATTCTTCTATCTTGAGGATTCAAGATAGAAGAATTCAATGGATCTAGTGATTTGGAGTGAGATGGAAAGTTACTCACAATGTTTCCTAGAGGTACCATCAGTTTGTCCAGGCTAGTTTCATTAGTTTTTTGTTTTTTTTTATAATTCTATTGAACAGCAATTCAACAGCAGTGTCTGCATTTTCAATGGCTATTTTTCGGGATTTTTTATTTTTATTATTGCTTTTCTTAGTTTCAAGCTATTTCAGTGAAAATTGTTGATTTTTCTTTCCTTACCAGAGGCTTTGCTTTTTAAAAGAAAATGTCTGTTCTTGTTCTCTGATTTTGTAAAATAAATTTCCCCCCAAAAATGCAACTTATATATGCTTTTTTCTCCTTTATTATGCATTACTTTGCTGGTGCGACTTATACTCCGGAGCGATTTATAGTCTAGAAAATACGGTAATCATACTTTATTAGTCTGTCTTCAAAACTCAAAATTCTATGTTTTAGCTTTTGTTCAGTAGAAATTGGCAATTCCGTGGCTGAAATTATCTAAATAATTCTAGTGAAAGTGCATGAAGCACTTCTTGTATTACCACATGACATCACAAGGTGGAACAAGGTGTCTTCTGTTTGAGAAAAGAACACAGCCTAAATCTGCACGGTTTGTGTGTTAAACGTGTGAATGAAACAAAACACAACTGCAGGTCTGTTTGTGATGAGGAAACAACATTATAACATAGATCAGAAAATAGTCTATAAAGAATGATTCAGGCTTAGTAACTACTTAATTAATGTCCCTTTACTTATTGGCTTAATTTATAGAAAATTTCAGCCACTTTTTGGACCACCTTTTTGTGAGAGTTTAGATCTGGTTGTACTCATAAAGTCAGATCTCCTCTTAGACGGTACTTGGTGTGAAATATATGAAAACCACAGCTCTAGATCATGACAAACTTTGCAAATTATCCAATAGTTTTTGTTTAGACTGGAAATTGAATTTGAATCAGATATTGTGACTTTTCACATTTTTACATCTCTTCAACTGTGACATCTACAGAGCTGAATTTTCTGTTTAAACAAATGGACTTGGCGTTGTTTCACATTCGTACTCTGACATTATTGTGATGAATGTATTTACTGGTAATGATCTAACAGCTTATCGAGTTGTTGCATGGCTCTTTTGTTTACTTTTTTTTAACATAACTTTGACTAATGCACCTGTATGGACGTTTTGCGCACTTGCTTCACCAACTGGGGGTGCTCTACGTGTATCTCTATGGAGGAATGTTCATCAGTTTCCATGGTGACAGAAAGTACCAATTACCAAACCCTGTCAAAAAGTTTTTAGATCGTGGAAAACTGAAGAAAAATTATAACATGGGTTTAAACAACACATTTTTAAAAGCCTGCGCGTGTTTCCTTTGTTCTAACAAAAAAAGGTGACATTGACTAACTGAAAAAGTGTTACCTAAGGCTAGTTGGTTTGGGACTGTAATTTTTAGTGTGAAAGACACATTTAAGCACACAAATCACCTTACCTGTTATAGTTCCAGATAAGTCAGTTTTTTATGGTCACATTGTGTAAAAATGAAGCTCAGATTAAAGTCTAACTTGAGTAACGGAACTTCAGATAATGCAGTGTCTCTAGGTAGCACCACACCTCTACGAAGTTTTTTTTTTTTTTTTTTTGGGATTAATTTTTATTTGTAATCGGACAAAATGAAATGACATCTACATTTTTAGCCTGATTCATCAGTCGGTTTCACTTTGTAAAAACCACCTGACCTCACAGTGTTAGAATTTGTTGGCTCAACGTTTTTTTTTTTTATTTAATCAATTGCTGCTATTTGGTGGTGACATATGTAATGTGACGCTACAGGGCTAACTGGTATATTAAGCTTTTCCCAAATCCCGTAGGAAGAAGGACAATAACGTCTTTCCCCTTGATAAAGTTCGCCAAACATTCTCTTTATTCCGGCTTTACATCCTTGATCTCGGGAATTGTTGACAACACTGAATATGGCTCTTCACTGATTGGCTGGTGCCCGAACTTGCAATTACAGGTTTTTGCGAATGGTCTAGTGTATTCTGATTCCTGACGTAATCGCTGGAGAGAAATTAAATTGAGTGGGGGTACTAGGTGGCACCTAACAATCCGAAAAAAATAAATAAATAAAAAATCCCCAATCCTGAGCGCATGGTGATTCCCACACACACATACACACACATACACATGCTTATACACATTCCCTGGGCTGCAAATAAAAAAATAAAAAAAACAAAGGCATGCATGTGTGTGTGCAAGTGTGCAAGTGTCTGTACACCTGCCCACATACACACAGTTACACAAAATAATACACATATGTACGCATATAACCACACTCATACATATATTTACACATATACATACACTACATGCATATAAACACCTACATAATACCATACACACATGGGCCCGGTCAAGCAGAAGTAAACAGCAAGGCCAAATATTCAAGTTAATGCATCTGATATAAAAATGTATTGAACAGATACATATGTACTCTAGTTTATGAAACTGTTGACATTTTTTCTGTACCATTTTTGGTTCTAAAGTTCCATACGATTTTAAACAGACCATGTATGAAACATGGAACAAAAATTATTTCCCAAATTTCAAAGACCTGCAAATCATGTCAATAAATGGATGTATTTCATCATATCTTGTGTTATTCCATCTTTGAACTGTTGATGAAGGTACAGGATTTAAAAAAAAAATAATGTATTTAAAATGATAAAAATTTCTTGGAAGGACTGACATATTTTATAGAAATAGTTTCCTTTCATTTTGAAGTAATATTAAAGTATTCAGAAGAAAAAAGTGACAAATGATGTAAAATCCTGCACCTTCTACTTGTTTGTACAATTTTCCCTCCGTTACTTTTCCCTCTGTGACCTTTCTTAATAAAAAATCTCATGAGTCAAAAAGTAAGAGGTTTTTCAACCTAATCTTGTACCATATGGTAGAAAACTATATGAAGCAAATATTCAAACCAGTTTGTTAAGGATATGGAAGTGAGAACCAAGAGTTATCACTGTTTGGATTTATTGCCCAAAAAGTGCTGCATATTTCATTCCCTCCGTTACCGACATGAGTTTTTTTAAATTTTTTGTCTACAACTTGAAAGAATATCACAGGTTTAACTTGACCCTGTTGGAGTGTAACTCTTTCCTACATTCTGATACTTTACTTATTTCAATAGTCCCTCTAGTTTCTGAATAAGAGACATTTGAATGTCAAAAATCTGCCCGTTTCCCTCCATTACCACTTGACCAGACCCACATATAGCCTACATGTACATACCCATACACATACACATACATACACATACACATACACATACATACTTATAAATACATACAGTATATAAACAGAACTTGAAATTATTATTGTATTTCTTTTCTGTATGACCTCCAGGGAATATCGATGACATCTGCTGCAAAGTATCAATAAGTGACCAAAATAATCAATAACCAACATACCTATCCACTCGATGGCTGGAGTGGGGCTGCCTGTCCCAGTGCAGCGGAACTCAGCTCTGTGTCCCTGCTGCACGTTCAGCACCGACGGGCTGACAGAGGCCACGGGCTGGACCCCTTCTGCTGCTACAGACCAAAACACATGCAAAAGTTAACAGACACTGCAATATATGTGCATCGAAGTGGGTTAAAATGACCTGAATTCAAAATCTGAGGTGAGGAGTTTTGACAAGTTTGTAAAGTAGATTGACTGGTTACAGTATTCGATTTTTTATAGCAAAATTGCGTCCGAAAATTGTGCTTAAAAGTGCATTGTGTAACTTTTCTGGTGAGTCTTTTCTCCATGGACATGTCTAGAATGTTTCACAGTATGGCATTAAAACTTTCTATCATCTTGGACACCAAAGTAACAAAGTCAGATCTGTGGAGAGGTGACCCTTCTCAGTCAGAATAACTATTTTTGAGATATACAGCATTAAAAAAAAGTTTTAAAAAAAGTAAAGTAGAGCTGTTTAATGTCATACTGTGGAGCATTCCAGGCAGATAAATGGCAAGCAGGTGACGTTACCCTGACCAAAAAGTTACATAATGCACATTTAAATTAGATATTAAAGTTTGTAAGTAAAAAATACTGCCAAATCTACAAAAAAAAAAAAAGCTTTTAAATGCATAATGTCTAAGTTGCCACAGTGAATTAGTTGTATTGTAACAACCAATAAATTAACTTGGATAAGGTCTGAGGAAGCTTCTCTCCGGTCACTCCAAATGAAATAATCTGCTTTAATAAACGTCAACTAGTCAAATCTACTCATCTCAGTATTATTATGATGAATTCGAGTCATTTTAAGCATTCATTTTTGCGCCGTAGACCTTCAGAAAACATGAGCATGAGAAGTTCAGGAGCGAGCGGTGTGAAATGCCTTTGATTTGAATGGAGAGAATGTGATGTGATCCTTTTGGCAGAGTCTCGAGCCCGTCCAGTCCAGTCAAAACAAAGTGGACGTGGCACTGGGCCTTGGCACAGCCTGCGGGCACTGGGCGTTTGAGCCAGTGCTGCAGATTCAAACTCAATCCCTTATGATCCCAGGGTGACAGGGCCAAAGACCAGCCCTATTCACAGAGAGGCGTGTGGGGCTGAGGGAGCAGCCGCTAAACCGCAAAAGGGAATGTGCAAATACGGGCCCGGACTAAACTCTGTGAACTTAAAGGTGCACTGTGGAATATTTCTGGGGAAGTTTAGTAGTTAAGTACCTGCTTCTCTCCATGGAGATGTTTCTGTGTGGTCTAGAATGTTCATTTTCTCATCTGGATTTAACTATATTTCAATTTTTTGGCATGTTCCGCTGTTGTGACTCTTTGACCAATTAGCTTGGAGTATTCATTTGAATTTGGGATGCCAATATTGCAAATTTTGGTGGATCAGATATCAGATTTTAAGTTATCAGTTCAGCCGATATCTCACTTTGGTCTATACATTGGTGTAATAAGACAATCTACAGACCAATGTTGATGACTCAATGACTCAAATTAAACTTTATTTTTCTCAAAGCTGTTCTGTAATTACTTTAAATTATAAATAACAGTTACAAAACACATTTGGATTATTTTTGAACTTATACTGTTTGTGTTTATAGCACATATAGGGCCTCATTTCCTAGTGAGCCAGAGTGTTGGAGACGTGTGGAGACACTTTTTGAAATATTCCATCCAGTCCTTGTATTTGCAGAGGTCACTGGTGCTAGGCTAGTGCATGTCAATGGCCATAGTTATCCTGCCACTAAAAACAGTCTTACCCACTCCACAAAACATCCAAAGCAAAACTATTATTACACCAGACTGTCCATGTGAATGTCTGTGTTGATAGAATAATTTTAGAAGTAAAACCAACCTTGCATTTGAAGGATTTCTGTCTGAGCAGCAGCGAGTTGTATTTCCTGATAGAAAGCTCGGCAGCGGTGGACTGATATCGCCTAGCACCGATCTTACCGACAAAGTCAAATACCGCTGCTGCTGAGAAAATAGTCCCTCAACATGTGACGATTCATGCGATGCAAGGTTAGTTTTATTATTCTATCAACACAGACATTTACATGGACAGTCTGGTGTACTACAGTCGTCCCTCACTACATTACGGTTCACCTTTTGCGGCCTCGCTGTTTCACGGATTTTTTTTGTGCAATTTTGCATGCTTTTTTTTTTTTTACATGCATTAACACGCATTGCATTCACTAAGAGACTATAGACCATTGTCAATCAATCTCCTCCGTGCCGTGTCTCCTGTACAGTACAGAATGTGTTCAGCTGCCAAACTGACATAAATGTTGGATCTCCAGCAGTGTGATTCTGAGGTGCTGTATGTTTGCAAGTTTTCTCCTCGACAAAACCCACAATGTCGACAAAATGTTCTGCGCCAACAAAGTCTCCTGCGGTCGCACCCAAAAGGCACAAAAAGATGTAACCACCGCACAAAAAATTGTATTTCTGGACACGCTGAAGAAAGGTAGAAGTTACGCGGCTATAGGTGCCATTACAGAGTACATTAATCTTGGGTTTGTTACATAAAGGAGGAAAATAACATAAGGACGACAGCAGTGATAAGTCCTACGAAGGATGCAAAAACGGTTGCACCTGTCCTGTCTGAAAAAGTGTATAAAGTGTGTGGTGAGGGGTTTTACACACTTAAAACAGATATATAATCATTATTAAAAAATATATATAGCTTGACTACTTCACGGATTTCACTTATTTCAGGTTATTTTTAGAACTTAACCCCACAATAAATGAGGGACTACTGTAATAGATTTGTTTCGGTTGTTTTGTGGAGTGGATAAGACTGTTTTTAGTAGCAGGATAAACTATGGCCATTGACATGCACTAGCCTAGCACCAGCGACCTCTGCAAATACAAGGACTGGATGAAATATTTTAAAAAGTGTCTCCAAACATCTCCAACACTCTGGCTCACTAGGAAATGAAGTCCTATGTCCAAAATTCCAGACTGTCGCTTTAAGTCTCTGTTCTTGTATCAGTTGTTATCTGGTATCAGCAGATACTAAAGTCAAAGTACTGACACTTCCAATTGTTTCAGCAGATTGATGGTGTGTGAATGACCCAGTGAGTGCTACATCAATCTCTCATGAGCCAGGTTAAGAATGTTCCACAGTATGGCATTAACCACTAGCATTTATTTCATCACAAGTCTTCCATTGCTCATAAACACCTTGGAAAATATGTTACGGTTACATTGTGCACTTTTAATGCCAAACTGTGGAACATTCCAGGCATAGTAATAATATCTCCATGGAGACACGCAGGCAGCATATCCTCCACCAGAAAAGGGACATAGTGCACCTTTAACTGTTCAGTTTTGTCATTAATCCTATAGTTGGCAAAGCTGCAGCTCTACTATATGTATGCCAGTCTGACAAGCACATTTAAATACACAGATATATGAGAGTGTTGGATGTATTTAAGCACAGTATGATGTTTGAAGACCAGACGACAGCTACGTTCCAGAAAAGACTGTCTCCTGAAGAAAAGAGTCAAGGACACAGAGAACAGAGTGGTACAGGGTGAAAGAGGGGACATCTCTTTGAATGTGGAGGTACGATTTAAATGGCGCCGTACATTTATAAGTAAATGGGTGACGCTGCAAAAAAAAATGTACACGAGTAAAATGGCTTGAATTCACGTTAATGCAGTTTTAAGAATCGCATTTCTTTTCTCATAGTGATAAATCTAATGTTTTTTTCTATTAAAAAAACATACAAAATGGCATTCATTATTGATTTCATGAAGACATCCTTTAAATAATTAGGGCTTTTCAACACACATTTCTGTCCAATTTCTTCCTCCAAAGTCTGAACTCTGCTCCAAGCCACAAGCTTTTAGTTAAATGAGATCGGCTCTAGACCGCTTGTATCATTAACAATTAAAACATGACAGAATGGAGGTCTTGATTAGAATTTGAGAAAATGCCCAGGATCTAACTTCACTAAAATAAATCCATTTGCTATTGCAATAAAAAACAAAACATTGCATTTTCCTTTATAGTTGAAAACCAATTGAAGTCAGACAAATATATGAAAACAGTCAAATCATCTTGGGCTAAAAATAAATTTTAATTGCTCAAAACATTGAATAAAGATTAACATGATGAATTCAAGCCATTTCACTCACAGATAGTACTTTTTGCAGTGTATAGCTAGAACACTGAAGAATATTGAGTTGGTCCTATATTACGCAACATTGACTCGTGAGAGCTTAAAGCCATGTTGTTACCTTCTCAAAAAACAGACCTGGAGTTGTGTTTTGTTTCATTCTCGCATGTTTGAGGAACCCTGTCTGTCTACATTTCCAAAGCTCAACATGCTCTGTTCCACCTTGTGATGTCATGCATGTCCAAATGATCCTCGTGAAGACGTACAGCAGGGGTCGCAAACTCAAATGACTTGGGGTAGAGTGTGGGTGAGGCTGGGTTTCAAGTATTCAAAAAAAAAAAAAAACTAAACTACACAACTGAGACACAGCATGGTCTTTGCGTTACCAGCCAATTACGCCCAGAGAAGCAGAGAAGGAGCTGCACTGAACAAGTAAACAGGCTGTCAGTGACTTTTTTATTACTTATCATCCCCAAATGTCCCATACTTATGAATGAGGCCTGTAGTAAGTGTGAGTTGTTTTGGTTCTTCAGTGCCGTCTTATGTGCACATATACACGCATAAACAGATCCACCTGGACTCGTAGCTTTACAACTGCTGAAAGTTGAGTTTGGGATGTAAGTCTGTAAAATTCCACAGTCGACCAGGTAAAATCCAAGGCAAAATTAGAAATTCTATATATTTGTCAACTGGACAAACGTTTTTTTGGTTGAATACGTTTCGCAAGTCATCCAAGCTGCTTCTACAGTTCTGGTCCGACGCTGACGGACACTTCCTTATATGTGCCCATAGGGAGGAGCTAACTACACTGAAACTACTCTGAAACTAACACATCTACTTGTTTACAGTTTCTGTTAGTTAGCTAGGCCTATTCATCTTGCACTGAGTGTGGGGTCTGATTAGCAGAATCATTCAGGGCCATAATGGAGCTTTCACACCTCTGGACCTGACCTGGTTAACCCTATCCCTGTTATCTTTGCTTGTTTTGATTTAGGTTTGAGGATGGAATTGTAAATAGGAGATAGATGGTGTCTGAGTCCCCCATTTCTGTTCAAGGACAGAGAGTCTTTCCTAACAAAAACAGCTTCTTTAACTCCCCTCTCAAACCAATTCTTTTCTTTGGCCAAGATCTGTACCTCACTGTCCTCAAATGAGTGGCCTGTGGCTTTTAGGTGGAGATGCACAGCAGACTGAGGTCCACTGTTGCTCTCTCATCTGTGTTGGCACATCCTCTTGTAAAGTGGAATGTAAGCAAATCTGCTGTTGTGAATCTGCAGGGGCGATACTCTGCAGCTTCATCTGTCAGTGCAGCCCCCCTACCGTGGATCCCCTTACCGCAGGCCACACTGACACAAAACTTTGACATCAAGTACGGGGCCACAAAATATCATTCCGTGGGCTGCAGTTGACCCCCGAAGGCCTCAAATTTGAGAACTCTGGTGTACACGGTTTTAAAAAATAATGGGGCACTTCCTGTATTACCATATGACATCACACGGTGGAGCAGAGTTTTTCCTGTTTGAGAGAAGAGCTCAACCTAAATCTTCAGGGTTTGTGTGTTTAACATGAGTGAATGAAACAAAACACAACTTCAGATCTGTTTGTGATGAGGAAACAAGATTATAACACAGATCAGAAAATAGCGTAATATGGGCCCTTTAAAAATATCTATATAGCTCTACATTCACAGGGAGTTGTCCATACTAAGATCATGCACTTTTTCTGCAGTGATGGAGCCCAATAAACCCTCAGAATCTGGTGGAGTCGTACTGCCCATGTACAACCAGCTGGTTACTATGGCAATGCCCACAACGAATAACATTACCACCCATGATTAATATGAGCAAAGAAGGTCAAAATAAATGACTTGTAAGTGTTAAAAAATTATTATTATGGTTCACAAAATTGACAAAAATCTATGATGCCATGGAAAAATAAAACCATAACTGCAGTCACATTACAGTTTTAGAGAAAAAAAAGGAAAAATATATGGGCTAAATGATTCTCCTGTATGAAAATCCAATACAGTTTTCAAGTTATTTCAAGTTTTTCAGTCTTTTTTAGTTGGTTACTATACTTTGGTGTGAAAAAAGATGGTATACTTATTATTTCTGATGTTGAAAAGTATATAAGGTAAGTGTCTACAAAGCACTGTTCCCAAAACTGTTGTTAAATTAAATCAGATATCAAAATGAGACTGTGTACTGTCTGCATCTATTTCTAAAGAGCTTTTATCATCTGTGAACCAGGAAGATAAGATGATGCGCAGTTAGCATGCTAGTTGGCATTGCAAAACTCTGTTGTGGTCTCTGAAAGTTGTGAAACGTGCTTTTAAACTCACTGTGGCAATGCTCAGAATACATAAGGTAAGAGGAATAACTTTAGGCTGTTGCTGCCAACCACTGAATATGAACCAGTTCTGTTTTTCATGTTTATAAAACTATACAAATCTAGTATAGTGCCTTTAATGGATAACTGTTGGAGAACTGTTCAAATTATTCAAAAATGGGGCTCATAAAACTATAAAACTATAACACAAAGTTCCCTACATGCTCTAAAAATGCATTATAAATATAAACGACTGTATTTTAGATCTAACTTGGCTGTTAGAATTGTTCTATTATATATATAGTTATACTTGTTGCTTGGTTGCACATAGGCAGTCTCTCCGTTCATCCATGCTGAAAGATGATCGCATGCATGACGTCATAGAGAGAGGAAGAGGCGGCGCCCTCCAGGGAGCACCCAAGGGAGAAAGAACTGCGCCCATGTGGACTTACGCTTTCTGTGTCCTTCAAACATTTCATAGGCTGTGTAAAACATCTGAGTCTGTGAGGCCTCTGCAGGGGGAGGGGCAGATATAGAGGGAGGGGCACAGGTAAACTGACAGGTGAGTCAACCAATAGGAGCAGTTTACCCTCCACTGGAGCGGACCAAGTGGGATTCTCCATAGAGACCACCAAATATGAGTTCATTACTACTAGTGAATAAGTATGAACAGTTCAGCTGCAGGGGTGTCCAAACTTTTTCCACCGAAACATATTTGAAGCGGAGGGTCACAGTGGTTTATACTGTACAGTCGATCAGATGTGTGCATTTAAAAGAGCTTTGACAGAGCTATTGTACATTTAATAAAGGTTCGAACCACAGACTGTATATATGAGTGGACATAACTAAAGCTCTAGCCGCTGTCAAATAGGAAGTTCGCCAGGAGGCTCTTCCGGCTCCTTCTGACAATTGACTTACATTGGGAACTTGTCGTCCCTCTCTCTGTAACTGCTGTTTTGAGCCTTGTCATTTTGGTCTTAAAATGTTCATATTAACCTGCACTACATGATCCAGATTATTATTTTTATTTTTTTCACTATTTTGTCTGTCAAAAAATCCTATTCATAACGTAGAGCCTCCAGATTTGCTCCTGTAGCTGTGAGCATCACGAGCCTCATTTGAGCGGCGCTGAACGCTATGGGTGATGTCAGACTCACTTAGTCCACTTCTTTTATACAGTTTGTCATTCGAACAGTGATTTTAGGTTTTGTTAATGTGATGCTATAAACATAGTAGTGTTAAAATTACTTAAATTTGTATTAAAAAGTTCTGCCTGGCTCTTATCGGTTGGGCCATTTCAGCCGGAGACCCAAGGGCCAACAAAAACTGGTGTGAGGGCCACATTTGGCCCCCGCACCATAGTTTGGACACCCCCGAGTTAAAATAAGATAGAAGCTAAAATACAATGATACTTGTATGTGTCGGTTAGTATACCTCTATATGTTTTCATTTCATTCAGATTCCAGTGTCATGTGATGGTTTATCTTACCTGCATGTCCTGTCTGGTCCATAACATAATTAGGTTGTGTCTAGACCAACTGAGTCAACTTTGGTCCTGGTTTGATTCCAAGATAATCTTGATTTTGACATCATGTGGTACTGTTCTAGAAATAGTTTAGTCCTGGTCTAGTCCAAGTTTAGTTCCAGCTTTGATGTGGTGTATGTGAAATGTGAAAGTCACTTTCTTCAAAACAATATACAACAATTAAATATTAGGCCAAAAATAAATAAGTTTCTAGTCTGAAAATGCCTCAACACTGAGTAGAAAAAGAAGTTGTTGGCATCTTGCGTCCTACCCACTGATGCACATAATAATGGTAATTAACAAAAACATTGCAGCTGAAGTCAAACATTCCTAAATACATTAGGACTATGAGCCAAGCACATGAAGCAGTGACACACAGGGCATGCAGGTTAGTAGCAAAAAGCTCATTTCAACATTGGGTTTGGTTAGGACAGGTCAAACAGCTGCCATACAGCTTGTGGTTACAAATATGAAAGGTCAAATATTCAAACCAGTGTCATTGTTTTAATCAATCTTTTTTTCACAAAATAGTTCACAGTTAAATACAATACAGAGAAATGTGTACAACTCATTTTTCATTTTGGTTACAAGAAATATTTTTTACAGTGGCACCATCCAATACAAACGAAATAAACGCATAGTAGTCATAGAAATGTGTGTAAAATTGAAATTTGAGGTGAAATTTTGGGTAGTATAAAAATATATACTTTCAAAAATACTTGACTATTCATTGGTATCACAACAGCCTACATGTAAACACACAATACAAAGTCATATTGCTTACAAGTTAATACAAAAATTACTAAAAATAAAAAAAGAATGATACTATTGATTGTTACATTTCGATTTTACAAACATAAAGAGAAATATATTGAACCAAAAATATATCTTTAGCTGATTGACAAACTGGATTTCAAGTCAAAAATTAAAACACATCAATGTAACTTATAATATAAACAGGAATATCGATTGCAATGTTACAAAAACTAAACTATAAGATTGAACAGGGTCAAATAGCACCATAACAGAGTAACTGAATACAACATCTGAATGAAGGTAGCGGCTGGTGGTTGTATCCTCTTGCTGTGAGTTTTAAGCACCTTTAGAAGTCCAGTCTCTCCAAAATACGTGATATATTTGTTTGGTTTTTGCTTTTGTGTCAGCTTGGGCATTGAGGAGTGAAAAAAGAACCCAAGAATCCATCACCTGCTAGTTGCACTCATAGAAAACCTGCAGCGGCGATGGAGCTCAACAGTACTTTCAAATGCATGGTTTAAGAAGTACATTCCCTATTCATTTTTCCCATTGACTTATTTATAAATCGCCAAAGAGTTCAAGCTTAATATTGTAGTTTATGGGGGAGTAAGCTATGAGATAACTTAAATTATGACCAATAAAACCCCAAAACATATAATTTTAATTTGAACTTTTACAATTCTGATCGTAAAAAACAGACCTGATACTTGATATTAATTTCAATATCACTATGGCAATTAAAAACATTCGGAACAGCGGAATTTTCGATACAAAATGAAGGTAGTGTCTTTAATATTATCGTGTGCTCTCATAATAGTTCTGTAGTATAATAGTTTTTAGTTTCTCACAGTTTTTTCTCAGTTTTTGACATCTCTAAAGCAAAGTCAAACATGCATTTTGCTGCATTTTCCATTATAATCTATGGTATGTTTTGATTTGCAATTAACGCAATTGTTATAGTCATTAATAAAATTTATGGGAAATGTAGTTCAAAGTGAAAGGTACTGTTCAGCTCCATTTTGACCAAGAAGCACCAAACCGCCACCACGGCATCAGTCCACAGAGAGAAATGATTTTAATGGAAGACAATTACCCCCCAAATTAGACTGAAGAGCGCTCATCAACCACTAATTACACCTTTTAATTAATTTGCCCAGTATCTGTTATCAATAAGAGAGCTTTCAAAAAAAACCCACAAGCTGTATTCATTTGATTAGAGACATTAGAGCCGAGCGAGCAAAGTACAAAATTAAAATAAAAAAAAGGATTGGCTTAACAAATAAGTGTAGCAAGCAGCAGCCACAAGCATTAGCAGTTAGAATGCAAGCTTATTATGCTGTTAACCAAGGTCAACTTTTACAGTGCGCACAGACTCAGACTCATGCACCAAGCTGGAGAGGGCTTAGAATTGGAGTCAATGGGACTAGACCGTAAAAATGTATCTACATGAGTTACAGGGACTTGAATTCAGCATATTTATTGAGTTGAGATTATGAATAGTTTTTACAAAAAGACGATTTTTACTGCAAGTACTACTAGGGATGTAACAATAATCCAATGGGTCATCACAGTATATCGAATCGCAAGTGTCTCTGCTTAAATTCATTGTTTTGGTGCAGCAATAGCTAAAAAACTACATAGACCATGATCCTTTGCTCTGTTTAAATCCAATGAACACGCTGAAATAACTACTATGATGCACTTTTAAATCTTTTTATCACAATTATTTGGATTGTGATAAGAGAAAAGTAGCATCACTCACAATTTTTTTGTTGTTCTTCCTTTTTTTTTTTTTTTTGCCTCTAGAAAATATCGCAATAAATATCGTACCATGAGAAGATATCGTGTAGATTTGGATATCGTTACATCCCTAAGTACTACCACTATTATAATTTCCAACTACAAAAATATATTCATTTTATTTAACCCATATTTAGGTTAGAAAACTATAGCTACACTTACTTCTACTACTGGTACTGCTACTAGTACTACTACTACTACTGCTACTACGATAACTTGAGTAGTTTGAAATTTAAAAAAAGCTAAAAGCTATACATTAAAACCACAGAGGAATACCTTAAAAAAGTCAAATATCCCCCCAGATTCTTAACTAAAGTCAACTACTCAAATAAACGCAATAAATAATTTGAATTCCAGTCATTTAAACTCATGCAGATCTAATTTTTTACAGTGCAGGAGGAGGGGGAGGAGCTGTGTGAGGCAGGGGGGAGGGGCAGAGGCGAGCGCGGTGCCAGGGATCACGAACCTGGCACGTAGAGGATGGCCCTGCCCTCGTCCATGGCAAACATGTTGGAGCCGGTGCACACGTACACCCCGGCGTCCTCCGGCTGGACGTTGTGGATGGTCAGGATGCCGTTGAAGTCCATGGCGCGGTTCGGGAGTTTGCCGTTGCCTTGGCGAGTCCAGACCAGAGTGTAGGCGGGGGACTGCGGGAGAGGACAGACGGGGTTAGAGGGTGTGAAATAAATGATTAGGGATGTGGCAATGCTGGCAAGGTTGTGTAAAGTTGTAAAAAGCAGGGAACTACATGATCCTTATTTATCAAAAGTGTCGCAACATTATCAGTTCAGCATACTCCAAAGAAAATGTAAAAAAAAGAAAAAGAACTACATGTACTATGAGCCTTTGATTCAGACAATTATGATCACACTAAAAGTTAGTTGGGAAATTCTTTTGAGAGACAAAATTAGGGGTTGCATTACCATAAATCTTATATTGCAATTCTATATATCACGATATATCCCAATAATAAAACAAAGGACGATATATTATCATTTTTCAAGAAAACTGTAGAATATTATGGTTGAATACACTTTCACAAGAACAAAATTGGAAGAAATGCAATTAATTTAGTTTTTAAATCATGAGAACAGTAAACAGAACGTATAATTTTGGAGACATTTTGAACGTTTACCAGAACTGTACCAGAAGAATTGCGATATATCACTGAATCGGTTTTTTTCTTACACCCCTAGATAAAATAACCTCATCTAACACATCTCATTCAATTTCAAGTGTGTTTTTGTAATAGTATCTAAAATGAGATTTGGTCTTAAACTATGGTTATTTGATTTTGCGTCTTCACTTTTTATTCTGCGTTTAGACGAGCGTTTTCGGAAGGAAATCTGCATGCATACGGTGACGCAAAAGTGTGTGGAATTGGATTGGGTATGCTTGCTGTCTGGCTCGCCTGTGACGAACTGGTACATCCACAATTTGACAGAGATGATTGCAGATCCTTCTCTGTTCACTAATAATATCTCTGCAGATTCTGTACATTTGTTGGGAGCCTCCTGTAAGTTTATTAGAGCTGCCAGAGAAGACTGAACAAACGAAAATGATCCGACATGTTTGTTTCTGTGTACTGTATGTATGTGACATAAACACGTACGCGACATGAGCAGATCTGATCAGAGCTTTGCGTCTTGGGCAGTGTAGATGGAAACACTTCACGCGGAGTGTATTCAACTTTTCCACTCTGGAGGGTGCTTTCAGATTTTTGCATTTTTAAGCCTCAAAAATGCTAAACAACCGTCTAAACAAAAGGCACTTGTGATAAAATATTTTGTTGTTTTTACCCACAAGCGTTCTCATGTAAACAGGCCCTTAGTATGAGCAGTGTTACCTCTCCACAGACCTAACTTATAACTATAAATCTGGTGGTGTCACATAATTGTCTTGCCGTGGGGATAGATAAGTTTAATGCCATACTGTAGAACATTCCAGGCAAAGCAATAACATCTCCATGGAGAAGAGCAGGATTCAGAAAATCCACCAGAAAATGTGTACTTTCAAGGCGTTTTTGGTTATAGCTCTCTCAATATAAAAAGCACAAACATTTTGCCAGTCTGGACACTTTTAATTTCTTATGACCTATGATCTTATGTCTGTATTTATTGTACGTATAACTTTAACTACATAATGTCATCTTCAACTACAACTAATTGTACCTTGAGTATAAATACAGAAGAAACCATTTGATCACGTTACCTTGCTCTTTGCGGTACATATGAAGCTGATGGTCACGCCAACCCTCACTGTCTGGGACTTGGGCTCTTCCACTGTCACTTCAATGGGCTTGGATGGAGCGCCTGGAGTCAGAAATGTTCACAAAGTTCACTTTTAGCAGAAGAGCTATCACAACTCAACCCAAGATTGAACTGTAACGTCATAAATTAAACCCCGAACTTTCACCATCTGCTGCGAGTGTGGAAACAGTGTGGAAACAGAGAGAAGAGTGATGTTGTAATGTACAGGAGGATTCGGAGATGTATTTTTCTCACTAGTGACGATGATTTCAGCGTGGCTTCGGTTGGTGCTCCTCTGGTCTCTGCAGGTACAAATGTAAACGCCTGCGTCGCTCGGGCTCACACTGGGGAAGTACAGCTCTGCTCCTGTGAATACGAGAGAATACACAAATAATTAAACCATTTTCATACCTGTGTGAAGTACAAAATTGAGATATATTATGCAAAACAAGCAGAACAATTGTGCTGTACTGGTTTCAGCTAGGGACTGAACATTATTGGGAATACTGTGATTTGGTAAAACAAAAACAAGTTTACTTATATTCCCGTGAACTTTTCCTATACTGAAACTTTGCGGCTGCTGTCATCAACATTTCTTGTGAGGGTGAAGCTAACTAGAGGCAGTGCTCCATCTACACAAACTGACAACTGACTTAAGACCAACGCACAGTGAGAAACGAAATTGCCTCCTCCATTATTTTCTACGAGTGTGCACACACAGGGCACTGGCGGCGCTGGAGCCTGCATACTGACCACAGGCTCCTGAAAATGAGTTTAAATCCTTTTTTTTTTTTTTCTTGACTTTTCAGACAATCTAAAAACGTATCAGGCTTTACATATTGTCTTATAACGATAACTGCTGAACATTCCTCCATAGACATACATGTAGTCCGCCCCAGTGTGATGTCATTGCAAAGTATCAATATGCTGTATATATTGAGGAACTTCAAGGCATTTTACATAAGATTATGTGCAAGGGTGGAAAGTAACAAATTACATTTACTCACATTAGTGTAACTGAGTACTTTTTATGAGTAATTTGTAATTTTTTAGGTAGTTTTTGAAACAGGTAATTTTACTTTTACTCAAGTCCATTTTGACCCAAGTATCTTACTTCATTACGTGGGAACCCACCTTCCTTACTGAGTAAAGTCAGAGTGAAAGGAGAAATAAAGAAATGCGAAAAAAAAAAAAAAATTGCCGGAAATGAAAGGAAACTGTGGGTTTGCACATGCAGCATTTTTACTATAGAATGTAAGAGTCACTGTACAGAAATGTCAGTCTATCTTGGATCGAGTTGGATGACGGCTGGTGCTGAGCCAGAGATCGAGGTCGTCATGGCAATTTTTCATTTCTTATATCAGCAGTCAGTCTGCAACGTTTTCATTTTGCATACTATGTTGCTGTTTAGTTTCTTTTTTATTGTAGTCTAGTGAGGTGGACCATATAATTCAGAATTTGTTAAATATTTTTTTATTTGTTAAATTTGTTATGTAGTTAAAGTTCTAAGTTCTATAACTTTCTATAAAAAGAAGGAAGAGCTCAGTGTTAATGTTAATAAGCTCAGTTGTCTTTAAAATATACAAAGTTTGCACTGAGCAAAGTTTGTCTGTATCACCTAGAAGATGATTAAACTACTTGTGCTGGATTAGATTTATGACTCATCCTTTTTTACATCAAATAATTCAAAGTAACCAAGTCACTTTTACTCAAATTACATTTTAAATGAAGTACATTTTTACTTTTTTACTTTTAGATTTTTAGATGGTTACTTTTACTTTTACTTGAGCAGGAATTAAGCAAAGCAAATTACTTTATTACAATGTTTCAGTACTTTTTCCTCCTCTGATTATGTGCTATGTGGGTCTGGCCAACAGTGATGTGGCAGCTACTCTTCAATAACTAACTCTCCAGCCACTGTCCATCACTCATACAGTACATAAACACTGTGTAGACAAGGAAGGTGAAATGTCTCGCCTAAGGACGTAATGTCAAGCAATGGCTGGAATGGCAAATGAACCATCAACCCTCGAGTACCTTGTCTGCGTCTCTCCGCGGTGTAGGAGATGGGTCGTCCGTCTTCTCTGGACCAGTAGAAGTAGTGCGGGGACGGGCCGGACACCTGACACCTGAGGGTCACAGTGCCCCCTGAAGTCGCCTGCACGCGCTCAGGATACACCTTCACCACCAGAGAGGCAGCAGCTGGAAAAGGAAAAAGTTTAAGTATAATATAAAGTGTGGTTATATCAGGATAAACTACCACGCTAAGTCACTATGCCTTGATTCAGAATATTGGAAATTAATTAATAAATTATATCTTGTGGATGTCTTGATTTTAGAAGTTCAGATTTATAAAGTTTTTCATGACCTACTTTTTTCACTTCTTTGTCAGATTCCAAGCAAGTTGTAATATTTTTTCTGAATTCATAAAATATTTAATGCCCTGCAACCACGTATTTGAGCAAAGTGTGTCTTGCCCCAGTACAGATATAATATGTTGTATAAGCAGCTCTTGAGGTCAAAATATGCCCTCTGCGAGCTCTCTCCATCTAATTATAGACTCAAGCATTTTATTGTTAGATAATTAGGAAGTGCATAGTTAGCATGCAAGTTGTTCTTAGCTTTACCGTGAAGAAAAAGCTTCACTCTGGTGTCTGAGAACTGTGAAAAGTGTTTCTAAACTCATCGTGGTGAATAATGAGGATGCTCAGGGTGCAAAAGGTGAGTGAGGAAGAACTTTGGACTACTGCAAACTGTTTAAAATTCAGTTTTTCACATTTTTAAGTCACTAAAGGTGCAATGTGTAACTTTTCTGGTGGAGAAAACACTCTGTTCCACCTTGTGATGTCATGTGGTAAAACAAAAAATGCTGCTAGACTACAATATTTGGAACAGCTAATCTCTAATGAACAAAAGGTAAAAGGTAGATGTTTATTTTAAAACTACCACAACATGACATCACAAGGTGGAACAGGGCATTTTGCGCTTTGGAGATAAGATGAAATAATCCTTTATTGTCTCCCATGGGAGAAATTTGTCTTGGGACAGGGGGGTAACATGTTTTATCAAAAAACAACACAACACAAAGCACGACACAAACAAACACCATAGAACAAAATAAATACAAGACCAAGTATGACCACGAGTGATGCACCAACGGGACCTTTAAATTATTCTTAACAGGCAAGCCCTTTGCATTCTTGTATTCTATTAATAACTGCACACTCCCTAAACCTATGTGCAGTTTTGATTGCACATTCCCTAAGCCTTTTATAATTATTTTTTAACTGCACTGTCTGAGTTTAGCAGATTAACGGCTAGTGGCACAAAAGAATGTTTGAATCTGTTCAGTTTACAGTTTGGGACCCTGAACCTTCTGCCTGACGACATCAACTCAAACTGACTGTGAAGAACATGGGTTGGGTCACTGACCACCTTCCTACCTACATGCAGACAGACTCATAATAAAGAGTTACTCAAACGTGTGAGTGAATGAAAACAACTCCAGGTGTGTTTTTTGAGGTGGTAACAGAATTATAAAACTGCATAAAGTTCACAAGAATCCATTTTGTGTAATATAAGACCTTTAATCTTATTGCAGCAGTGATAAAATATTAAAACTCCATCTCACCGTCATAGGGTCTGCACTTCTCTCTGGCCTGCGGGTTGCCAACATATCCAGGAGCACAGCTGACAGAAGAAGAAAAAAACATTTGGAAACAAGGTTTTAGCTCTGTTTGAGACATGACTTACGATGTTTGTTGTTCTTTTGACATATTCATTATTTTGGTCAACAACTCACCGCTCGCAGTACTGGCCAGTGTATCCGGGCTGACACGCCGTGCACTGATAGCCTCCATTACCAAGGCTCTCGCAGGTAGGGGAGAATCTAAAAGAGACAGGAATGGAGTTTGATTTTAATCCAGATCTGTTTAAAAGATAAAAATATAATAACTCAAGATTTGCTTGGGGTAATGTTATGAATAGTGTGAAGGCAGTTCTATATCCCCGGGTTTCAGAAGGATAAAAAATTATAACTGCTGCCATTGCAATTAACAATTTAAAACAAATTAATATTAAAAGGAGAACAAGAGCGGCGTTCAAATTTATAGTCAGGTGCTCTTTGGGAGGACTTTTTTAAAAATTTGAAAATATTAAGTAGTTGTCAGAAGCCCTGATGAATACTATGTTGGCCAAAATACATTCATGTGTATGTTTTATATTAAAAACCAAGATGCAATGAAAACTTTCTATGACTTTTATTTTGATTATTTTACTTTTTTTTTTTGTCTACGCATATTTTCAAACTAAATATTATAGTTTTTAAATGCAAGTCCTCAAAATGTTGCAAGTAACAGGAAGTTACAGCTCATGAAAACAATATAAAAACACGAACTATGAACGAACTATGAAAGACAGACTATTGCTCATCCCCCCGCCCGTCCTGAGAAAGCACAGGCTCCGCCCCCCAAACGTGACGTAGGCGACGAGTGAGCCGCCCTTCCTCCGCCCATCTCAGGGAGGGAGGGGGAGACAGGCGTGACCCTGATAGTGGTAGGAATCAACTTTTATTCATCATGGCGATTCAGCGCATTCAGCCGCATGTGTTGGACCTGGAATCGGTGCACGAAGCGCAAGCACTGCGTCAACATCAGCTGAACATTACTGATTGGTAATAAACACTAGTAGACTTATGCTGTCACTTTTGTTTAAGTGTTCATGTGGGAAGTGTCAGCCGATGCGGGGTGGAGGCGGGGCGGAGGCGTTGTCACGTGGGAGGGTGGCAGAAATACGCTGCAATTTGTTAAAAAAACACAGAATCAATCTAAAAAACCACTTCGGCGACATATACAAGGTCCACACATCACTTTTAGAAGGTAGAAAAGTTGATTTTGCATGAGATGGGCCCTTTAATCTTTTTCTAAACTGCATCTACTTGACAAAATGTTTTTAGAATGCCCAATCTCATGTGATCTCACTTGATTAATTAGTCATTTGAATTGTTATTCAAACCATTTAATATTGCATTTCATCATTTCTGATCTTTTAAAAGCCCTCTGAGGGACTGGCATTGTGAATTCACTTTGGCTATTCATTTATTTGTCTTTATTTAACCTGGAGGTCCCATTGACCAACACAAACACTATACACACTGTGACACGAGCATCAGATAACGATGTTCATCTGTAAAACAAATATTGTATCTGTCTGTGTTGGATACCTCTGCCACCACTCCACAGAGTCAGTATTTCATTTACTTTACATTAACTACACCACACAGTTTAATTTAATTCCTTTATTTAGACTTATATTCTAATTTAAGTGCACACAAGTCTGATCTACTTACACTTGTTCTTTTTGCTTTTTTGAGCACTATTTAGTTTGTTTAGTTTGCTTTAAGATCACTTTATCATCACTTATTATTTTCTGTATTATACTTATGTGCCTTTTTGTTACTTTGATTAAGTTTGTACTTTTAGTTAATTATTTTGTGCAATTCCTCCCTCTTGTGTTTAGCTTTAGTTGGTCCTTAGGTATTTAAACACCCCTGTTCTTTGTCTGGTAGGGTTAGTTTTGTTCTGTTCAGTTTGATTTAAGTTACCCCAGTTGGGCCCGGCTTTTTTTGTTAATAATTTGAGCCTTTGTTAAATTATATCTTTTTCTGACTTTACTAAATTTAAACTTATTTGTATACCTTGTCTTTGCCTTTCTGTTTGGTCCACTACACTGTCCCTGTCAAATAAACCATAAATAAATACATCTCAGAAGCTAAGCAGGATTGGGCCTGTTCAGTACTGGGACAGGAGAACAAACACTTCAAATAGAAACTGCCAGAGTGCATACTGTTGATGTGTCTTTTGGCAACACACTTCACCCACCTTGCCTTCAGTGTCCATATATGATTGAGAGTGTGTTGTAAGAGCGAATGCAGGGCAACAGTTGTGTATGTATGTTAATTAAAATGCACAGGCCCTAGGAAATAAACCGATAATAATAAAGTATTTGTTCTGTATGATGTAATGGTTTTGTATGGTTAAGTCAGACCGGCCCATTTAAGATAATCTAGAATTACAAAATATAAAAAACATATTTTAAAATTTGACCTCATGCATGGACTAAAGCTGCATTGCTTTTTACTTTAGAGGTGTTTTTTAAATAACATTTTTCGTAAGACAACCTCACTTTTTCATTGCTTAGTCATAACATAAACTCTTACCAGTCTGACCAATGCCTCAAAACAATGTTATTTACTGCGTTAGATAAAGAAAGAGAGATAGAGCGCTTCTCTGGGTCTTAAAAGAGTAAAGAATATCAGTACAGGTGCTCTACGAGGGTTAAAACAGTGGTCTTAGAACAGAAAATTACCCTTACAGGAAAATGTAAAAATGGGTAAGGTACAAACCCGAGGCACTCTGACTGAATGTATTAAAAGTCCTTTATTACATGAAGGGACGCCACCAGCAAAATGATCGAAGACCATCTTGCTGGTTGACACTGTTTTCCTGTACATTACATTTTCTGTAAGGGTAATTTTCTGTTCTAACACCAATGTTATTTACTGCTTTTGATAAAGAAATCCAGTTAATATTATGCAGAATTGAGTTAAGCATTTTGGCCTGACCTTCCACATTATTTTCTGTTTCTCATGTGGCCCCATGGAAAAGATAATTGCCCACCCCTGCGTGTAGATACATACTAACGTTCCAAGCATTTAAAAATGTAGTGATAAATGAATTAAACTAATAAAAAATATAATATAGTATAACAGTGACAGTACAAACATTATGAATTATTTAACCATTATTTAAGTGAGATGTGGAAAGTCATTGTTAAGGGAGCCTCAGCCCAGAGAGGAAAATATAATAAAAGTTTATAGGTAAGATGTTCATATATACAGTATATTATGAGATTATAGGAGTTGCAAATATTTTTTTCCTCCAACCTGTGCGTCACTATATACTCCAAATAATCTTGTTTATAAGTCCAGTGGCCAAAATGAAAAATGGAGGAGGCAGATTATTATTAAGCCTGGGTTATTAAAGTCACATTTAGTGTAAACAGGAGGCTCTGCTGTTGTAAATACAGCAGGAGGAGGAGGAAGAGGAGGAGGAGGACGAGGGGGATGTGTGGTGGGGTTTGTGTGGCAGACTCACTGGT
Organism: Boleophthalmus pectinirostris; assembly: GCF_026225935.1. Classification (NCBI taxonomy): domain Eukaryota; kingdom Metazoa; phylum Chordata; class Actinopteri; order Gobiiformes; family Gobiidae; genus Boleophthalmus; species Boleophthalmus pectinirostris. Next base: position 40,094,539 of record NW_026571515.1, on the reverse strand, counting down.
TTTCGGGGTCCGTGTGTGGGCAGGCGCAGGGCTGGCAGTCCTCAGGGGTCCCCACTGTGGCGTCCCCAAAGAAGCCGGGGGCACACTGCTCACACAGCTCGCCCTGAGTGTTGTGGAGGCAGCTCTGAAAAGGACAGATAAGGTGAGACAGGCGAATTGTTCGGTCCATACCATATATATTTTGTACGCTTATTTTATTTCTTTATTTTAAGAATGCCTTTTCAGAATACATATGTTTTTCAGATTCTAGTGTGATGCTGATGGGGGGCAAGAGCCAGACTGTACTTTCATAAATAACAGGCAGAGATTTCAAAAGGTGCAAATGCTGATCCTGATCTTTATTTTTTACTGACCCAAGATCTGTCTATATTACAAGTTCTGCATTATATTTTCTATTTAACTGCCCCCATATTAAATATTATTAGCCTATATAATGCGTAACATCATCTGAAACCCAGAAATGATCAACTGTTTATTTGTCTGTTCAAGTGGGAAGCATAGATTGCATAAACAAAATCACTACTACTACTACTACTACTACTACTACTACTACTACTACTAATACTAATACTAATACTGTTTTTATTACTACTGCTACTACTACTGCTCCTTCTGCTACTACAACTACAACTACTACTACTACTACTACTACTACTACTACTACTACTAATACTAATACTAATACTCATACTGTTTTTATTACTACTGCTACTACTACTGCTCCTTCTGCTACTACAACTACAACTACTACTACTACTACTACTACTACTACTACTACTACTAATACTAATACTAATACTAATACTCATACTGTTTTTATTACTACTGCTACTACTACTGCTCCTTCTGCTACTACAACTACAACTACTACTACTACTACTACTACTACTACTACTACTACTACTGGTTTTACTACAACTGCTACTATTACTGCTCCTTCTGCTTCTGCTACTACAACTACAACTACAACAACAACAACAACTATTACTACTACTAACTACTACTCGTACTGTTTTTACTACTACTGCTCCTTCTGCTTCTGCTACTACTACTACTACTACTACTACTGCTACTGCTACTACTCATTCTGTTTTTACTACTACTGCTACTACTACTTCTGCTACAACAACAACAACTACTACTACTACTACTACTGCTACTTGTATTGTTTTTACTACTACTGCTCCTTCTGCTACTACAACTACAACTACAACAACAACAACTACTACTACTACTGCTGCTACTTGTATTGTTTTTACTACTACTGCTACTACTACAGCTCCTTCTGCTTCTACTACTACTACTACTACTACTACTACTACTACTACTACTACTACCAGGTCCGTCGACAGAAATCTGGGTTCCTGGAGCAAAAAGATTCACATCTCATGAGCCCCAGAGTCTAGGGGCCCAAAATTCATCAATATTAGAAGGGGACCGTGGCTGTCTACTCAGACAAAGGGAGGCATATTGGATTCATACCCTCCAGACTTTAGCTCCCAAAGGACTGAATGATGACTTTAATTTAAGCATTTTCTTGTAAGTATCATGTGATTATTATGTTATTCGCCTCTGTTGGGTTATATATGTGCAATGTCAATATGTATTCAGATACTCTTCTCAACTTTTCAACTATTATTACTAGTATTATTATAATGATTTCTATTACACTGTATATGTGTTGATTGCTTTTGTATTTTGGATGATGTTTGTTTGGATACACTGTTCTTTTAACGAGCTGTCATCCCTGCTTGCCACACTGTATTTAAGATGGCCACTTCAGCTCTTTCTCTATTTGTCTGATGAAGGCCAAGTGCTGAAAAGGTGTTTATGTCCTAATAAATTTCACAATTTGCCAGTAAGACAAGTGCAGGATTTTTCTCTATGTTCTTGGGCTGCTTCCTCTCCTCGAACGCACCCTTTTCAAGACTCTGATGTGCAAAGTTCTCATTCATTTTTCCAATACCCATCAAGAACTACCACTATTATATTACTGTAACTATTGAGTACTGCCAAGAATTACTACCAACTATAAATCAAAAAGTATTCCATGAGTTTGGATCCTGGCTCCAGCAGTTAAGGTTGTATGGAGAATTTTTTAATTTATTTTTAATTTATTTTATTTTATTTTTTTTCAGTGAAAGCAGCCTTTTAATCATGATGACCAAAGTAAAAAAAAAAAAAAAATGAAAATCCATCAACTGTGGACATGATGGGGCCAGATAGACATTAGCCAATAGATAATGAGACTGCCTGTCAATCAAACTGCCTATGTTTGTAGTGTAACTGACTTGCCGGCGCTCTGGGATTAAGTGGTTTACGATCACCTCTCACGCCTTCCACATACGCAGTGGCTTTTTCCAAATGTAGCTTCCTTGAAGTTAACACTAAGTTTGTTGCAATGGCCGACAAGAATCCACGACCAGTTAGCCGCAGAAGAAAATCCGTTTTACTTCTGGACAGGTAACTTCAACAGTAATTCAATACGCGATTCCGAACACACACTGGCTGTAAACAAGTATGATTTCTAGCGTAAGGAGTCCCTGTATTTCTAATCCTTTATACAACCTGTAAGATACTTTGTACATCTGTGGTGCAGGGATTTCCCTGCTGTGTACTAATACTGTACATACGGAACAGATGCCGGTCTCGGGGTGGCAGGAGTCCGAGTGTCCGTTGCATTCGCACAGTTCACAGTGTCCCAGGTACAGGCCTCCTCCAGTGCGGGTGTATCCAGGAGCACAGTCCTAAAGCAGGGAACAGTCATTTAGAAAACTACCAATGGCATTTACTTCAAAACATTCAATCTGAGGATGACTGAGACTATAACTACTATACTAAATATCCCAGATAGTGATCGCTGTATCCTGGCAACAATAATACTTGTGCAACCCATCAGAAGTGTGCTAAAACATGTTTTCTCAGAAGAGGTTTAATTATCAGACAAATTTAATGTGAAAGGAGTGTAAAATTACCCACAAGTACATAATTCAATAAGATGCAAAGAATTGAAAACAAACTACTTGAAATTGGTAGAGTAATCTTCTAAACAAGGGTATTATGTCATAGTTTTGCATTTTTGCATTTCATTTTACAGTTTCTTCACTTTTTGAGCCATACCTGAACCTTCAAAATCGTTCCTGATTGAACTATTTGACTGAAAACTTTGAAAAATGATCAACATGCATCACTTAAAACTCCTACTATGTCATTAGAGGTTGGAGATGTATCGAAAAATTTATAATATCGCAATAGCTGTTTTGGAAGATATAGAAGTTGATAAATAGATGAACAATTTTAATAGATAGATGACAATTTAATTTAAAAAAACAAAACAAGAAACTATTACAAATTACCTCAAAAAGAGATGCAGATGTCTCAGGGGGAGGGGAATTTCATGTTCAATTCAATGTCAGCATTATCCAGCGGATGGCACACTCACCTGACAGGACAGGCCCTGGTATCCGGGGGGACAGCGGCACTGCTCCACCTCCAGAGCCTGTGCCAGTCCGCTGTAGTTGGGCACAGCCACCTCCATGCTGACGTCGGAGATACTGGAGGAGCGCATCTCTGTGGAGTATGAGGCGCGGATCAAAACATCGTCCAGATCGGCCAGGACCATCATGAGGTGCTCTCTGGTGGCAGGCATCCCATCAGGACGACTCCAGTTTTCCTAGAGTGGAAAAATTAATTCAATATTATATACTATATATTATATAGAGTATATATAATATACTACTACTATAGATAGATTACTACAAGTGCAATCTATAACAGACCTGGGCATTGTACAGCTCCAGGGTCAGAAATGGCTCTTTGGTTGACTCTGACCGGCCCGGAATTACAAAATAAATGTATTTTATCATTTTACCTCATGCATGGACTAAAGCTGCATTGCTTTTATTTTAGAGGTGTATTTTTTAAATGATATTTTTTTTATTCGGCAACCTCACTTGTTTAATCATAACATAAACTCTTACCAGTCTTATCAGCTTGTCAAAATAATGCTATTCACAGTTTTTTTGTTTGTTTGTTTGTTTGTTTGTTTTTGTTTATTTTGTTTTTTTAAATAAAGAAATACAATTGATTGCACTCTGACGGAGCAGCTCTGAATTTCATTATACTATTGTATAATGACAATAAAGGCTTTCTGTTCTATTTCTAATTAATATTATGCAGAATTCAGTTAAATATTTTGGCTCAGCCCTACACAGTATTTTCTGTTTCTCATGTGGCCCCTTGGAAAAATGAATCGCCCACCCCGATCTATAACTACTACTGTGTATAATAACTTGTACTGCTTCTGCTACTACCAAACCGTCTCTGTCAATGTCTCATCCGATCTTTGAAGCTAAGCCGGGTAATCCACAGGGAATACCAGGTGTCACAGTGGGGTGTTATTGTGTCCTTAGGCAAGACATTTCACTGAAATTGCCTAGAATGAATGTGGTGAGTGAGTGTTGGTGGTGGTTGGAGAGGCTGATGGCACAGACTGACAGCACTGCTTATATCAGTCTACCCCAGGGCAGCTGTGACGACAACAGTGATCATTTGTACAAGCTCTATGTACTACTATCATGGCCCAGATAATTGCTGTTCACACTAATATCCCGATAATTATTCAAATTGTTGACAGTTTATCTATTGTCCCTGCTAATGTACGAGAACTTTCAACACTGGCAGCATTTTCAAATGGTCAAAATATGTCACCATGTTTAAACAAATAACATTTTTTTATATTGAGGGGTTGTTGGTTTAACTCTTAAACTCTTGACTGTTTTCATTTCATTTCATTTGTATGTACAGTGAGTGTGACTGTTGTTGTACTTTTCCTTGTCCTGTAGATGATTTTACATCAGCCTGCCGAGGGACTGAAGATGCAAATTAGCCATGCTGGTTATAATCTTTACATATTTACATTTTTAACGTTCATTAATATGTGCTGTCCCTTTACAAATAAATAAATAAGAATACAAATTGTAGAAAACAACAAGGATCTAGAAGAGAACATTATGTTTAAATCCAGGCTCAAAACGGTTCTGTTTCACTTTGCATATGGCTGAAAGGTTTTCATTCCGCACTCTTCTCTCTAATTTATGTCTCTCTTTTTTAATTTTAATCTTTATGATTATTTATGTTTTGATTTGTTTTTATTGTGATTTTCATGTATTTCTTATTCTGTAAAGCACTTTGAATTACTTCGTGTACGAATTGTGCTGTACAAATAAACTTGCCCTGCCCTGAATAAGTAGCTTTACTCTGAGCAGATAAGTGGTATAATGTGATGATCTTATCACACTTAGTGATGTTTGTGTTTATTGTCCCATCTTACTACTAATTTATACGAATGACTGCATAAAGTAATAGTGCGATTTAGTTTTATGTATTGCTTTTTGTTTTGTTTTTCCTGCTCACTGTTACTTTACAGTTCTATGCATTATTCTCCTAGCCTGATTCATCAAATGGTTTCACTTTGTAGAAACCGTTTGACCTCGCAGCATTAGGATTTGTTCGCTTGACAGTAGGCAGGTACTTTTTTTCATTTAAACAATCACTCCGATTTGGTCAGGATGTATGTAATGCGCTGCTAACGGGGCTAACTGGTATATTCAGGTTTTCCCAAATCCCGTGGGAAGAACAGAGGCTCATCCTGGTTTGAACTGAAACCTTTGTAGACCAGAGAGTACCGAGAGGAAACAAGAAGAGGTAAGAGAGATAACATCCAAGGACAGAGGCAGATATCAAAGAGGCAAAGCAGACATGCAGCCAGAAAAGGGAGCAGGGGGTTAGTGTACAGGTAACATGATGATAACCTAGTACGTGTGGACTTTTAAAATGTGCTGCATGAAATCATGGTAGTTCTGATTCTTGTGGAAATATTTATCATGAACTATTAAGGGTGGGATGAGACAATTTCAACAAGATGAAATGAGACCTGAGATGGTGTTCGACGACAAAGAAACAAGAAAGGATTTTGGCATAATTTGAGACAAATAATAATCATTAGTTTTATTTAATATTTTTGTGGTCATTATACCACTGTGTTTTGGAACTACAGCTTCTCATAATGTGTAAAATCCCTCAGTCGTCCAGGTAGAACCCTAACCTGATTCATCAGCTGGTTTTATTTCGTTTCACTTCGTACAAACGTCTGACGTCGCAGCCGTAGATTTCGTTCGCACGACGGTAGATGGGTACTTTTTTTAATTTAACCAATCGCTGCTATTTGGTCGGGACGTATGTAATGCACCGCTAGCGAGGATAACTGGTATATTAAGCTTATATTAAGGACAATAACCTCTTTCCCCTAGTGGCTGGAAAGCCTAGCTATTACTCTCTCATTCCCTATACTTGGTTATGGTGACCACAGCAGCCTTGGGGCAGACTGAAGGAAAACAGCCCACAACAAATCGATCATTTACACATCCAGTTTATGCAGACAGTGTGGTGAAGTGTCTTGCTCAAGGACATCTGTATTCACTGGTCTAAGCTTGGACTGAAACACTGGCCTTCAGGTTTATGAGCAGCCTGTGTAACCACTGAGCCACTTAACAACAGCTCTTTATCCTCACGCAGTCTTTATAATGAAATAGTTAATATAAAATAGCGTGATATAAAGCAAACATGCAGCTCACATACATCAAATAACAAGGTCACGTTTCTGGACACGGTTGCATGGAGCGAGATTATTGCTCCCAGCAGATATAAAACTGCTTGTGGTCCTGTTATTTCTAGTAAAAAGGCCGAGTTGGGTAATTGTCTATGGCCAGTGCGTTTTAATTATAGTGATACAGATCATTGTGCTTTGTATTGCCTATTAAAAAGTCCACGACCCCCATTTTTAACAAACTCACCCTCCACCCACAACAACGCATTAGCTACACCCTGTTTTTACATTACTATTCACTTACACTCACCCAACGTACTGGCAGTTACGATGCTGCAGTTGAGAACCTTATTGCTATTTGCGACTGGAGAGGGCTATTTGATCCTGTGACTTTGTGGTTAGAGGGCAAATGTTTAACTTTAACACCACATAGATCACTTTTTTTATTTCAATGCAGGATTTGTAGTACTTCCCCTTACATAATTGTGTTTTCTCAGTTTAACTTTTTAGTCATAGCCATTGCATTTCACAACTTTCAGAGACCACGGCGCAGATTCCTTGTCACGGTAATGCTAACAACAACTATCACACTAACAGGCTTACTCTGGGGTTTGCGGATCACAAAATATGTCTAAATGCTGCGTGCTGCCTGTGCCTGCAGACAGCACACAGCGCTCTCGAGAGCTGCTTTTACAATACGTCTGTTCTGGAGCATGACAAAGGTTCCTTTATAACATGAAAATATTCTTTACAGTAGAGTGACCATATTTCCGTTTGTGAAAACCCAGACACCTTACCGGGGAGGGAGGTGGGGCCTAGACATTGAGCTATAGTCGTTCCCCGATATATCGCGGTTCACCTTTCAGGGTTTTGCCATTTTGCTGATTTTTTGCAGTGTATGAACGTGCATTGCATATCACGGATGGATAGTAATTACACACGGGTGAGTCAGGACTAAACCAGGTCTAAACCAGGACTAATCTTGGACTTAAGAGAGAGAACACCGAGCAGTTTGCCCGCAAAGCGCGATCGGGCAATTGCCGCGTTTACCTTCGCAAGGTGCGGATCTCTCCGTCGGTCCTTTATCCTGCGGTCACCTCTGAGCCCGTCCCACCAGTGAGTCCTGTTCAGTTCTGGTTTAGTCCTGGTTTAGTCCTTTTACTCCTGTTTTAGTCCTAGTTCAGTCCTGGTTTAGCCCTCCTTGTTCGGTCCTGAAATCAGTCCTAGGTTAGTCCTGGGTTAGTCCTGGTTTAGTTCAGTCCATGGCGTAGGCAGCGCAAAAGTTTGATATAATCTCGGGTTAACGGGCAGGTGCGGTGCTGTACTGCGAGTCTCCAGAAGTGGACCCGTGCAGGACTCTGAGCTCTAGGACTCTATTACGGAATAAAAAATCTTTAGTTCGTTACATAAAGAAGGAGGAAAATAACAAAAGGACGACAGCAGCAATAAGTTTTAAGAAGGATGCAAAAAGGATTGTAAGTGTCCTGTGTGAGAAAAGTGTATAAAGTGTGTGCTGAGGGGTTAATAGGGGTTATAGGTGATAACTGTAGAACAAAGGAGCTCACTGGTCTCTGATTATACACTGATCTCACCTCACATGAACAGATTTTACACCACAGAATTCCAATGCGTCGTAGTGTCCTAAAACTGCACAATGCCTTGCTGTTTCATGCTTAGATAGTACTTTGCTCATTGATTCAACAGAAAACGGCTGTGTTTTTCAGTCCCCTGTATTTTATTGTTGTTATTATTATGTTTTTACTTTACTTAAATTTTTCCTCATAAGCACCCATATTTGTTATGATTCTGGACTATGTGTTTTCCTAATTGTCTAATCCACCTGTCAATCACAGCTTTCATAACTCTGAGGTGCACTTGTGACTAGACTCACATCTTTGTATAAAGTATTAGAGAAGAGTGTATTCTGGATCCCAGGCAATAAAAAAAGCCTAATATTGTCGATTCCTCTTTGGATGAACACATTTCGTTGTATAAGCGGAGCAGATGCTCAGGTCTGTGCAGTGAGCTCTGCTTGTTTACTCACCTCCCTGAAGACGATCTCGAACTGTTGAGTCTCTCTGCTCCCAGGCTGCCTCCTGTTCCAGGGCCTCCGCGCAACCAACGTGATGTCATTACCCTGAGGGAACAACCAACACCGCTTAAACATGGCTCAAAAACAAATGATTAATAAAAGAGTTAAAAAACTTGAATTTGGAACAGTCATCTGATTTGGGAGTCAAATTTGAGACAAATGTTCAAATTATTTCATATTATCAACATGAAGTTTTTGTCATACACAGTGGGAAGTAGGAGTGCAAAAATATCTAACTCTCAATATATCGTATTGTTTAATGTGGTGATACAGTACTGATATTATGGGCTGCTGTATCAATATATCACCAAGAGTATTGTTTGGTATATTATACGAAATTATTTTTGTTGCTTGCTACAGTTTTGTTGCTTGTTTAAAGAAAGGAAACTTGTTTATGCAACACATTTGACATTTTCACTGTTTTGATGATTAAAATGGGTGTTCCATGTGAACTTTGCGCAAGAAGTGGTTTAACAAAGACTTTTAGTATCACAGCCACAGTTTAGCTGTTAGTTTTTATTGAACTGTGTCAAATTGATTTGAAATATATTGTATTGATTCGAAAGCTCACTGTATCGAGAGATGTATCGTATCAGCAACTTCTTAATGATACCCTGCCCTAGTGGGAAGAGTAGCCAAAACTTTGACTCAAGTAAAAGTATGCTGCTAGAAAAGTACTTTGAGAATTATTCTTTCAAAAGAGAAAATGTAACTGAATACTATCCACAACCGTCTAATTATTTAACTAACTAGTTCAATTTTTATATTACTAGTCTGTTCACATGCACATCAAAATCTGATCATTATCTTGGCCAGGTCGTTATTGCAAATGAGAAGGTGTTTTCAATTGACTTACCTGGTAAAATATTGAATAAATAAAATAAATTTAATCAATCTGATTTCTGGACCTTTAAGTTGGCTTAAACCATTTCTGACTTTCAATTTCAAATCAATTTATTTGTAAATATTGTAGAAGCCTTCACTCACCATATTTCAACCTTTATTTGGTTGATAATGTATTTAATTTAACTCAATCATTAAAATAATTATCAATTTCAGGTCTAGAAATTAAGCAGGTATGACTTCTGGCAAAGATCTCGCTTTAAAACATAACAAATAGTGTCTGTAATTCTATAATGTTTTTAAAGAACCTATATTATACTATTTTCTGATTTATACTGTAATGTTGTTTTCTCATCACAAACAGACCTGGAGCTGTGTTTAATTTTATTCACACATGTTTAGGCTGAGCTCTACTCTCAAACTGAAACACCCTTTTCTACCTTGTGATGTCAGGGTAACACAGGATGTGCTCCACTGTATTTTTAAAATCCATACACCTTTAACAGAATCATTTGGCTCATTTGACTTCTGCAAATCTCTCCTGAACTAAAGGTAAAAGATCGCTGATTTTGAGCTTTGGAGATGTAGAGAAACTAAAGATTTACTCAAATATATGTGAATGAAACAAAACACAACTGCAGGTATGTTTTTGAGGAGGTAACAACATTTAATATGGCTTAAAAATCACCAGAGTCAATGTTTGGATTATATAGGACCTTTAAAATTCAATAACCCTGACGTTATGAACCTCTCTTGACTCCTCTCTCTCTCTCTCTCTCTCGAGTACAAGTAAAGTGAAGGTAAGCAGGTGCACATATGGATACTTACAATGATCTGCACGTCGGCGTCGTCCAATAGCGTTCCTCTGGGCCCGGCCACGTAGGAGATGGTGTATTTGAGTTTACCGCCGTATGAACCCACCTGTAACAGAGGCACAGACAGGCTCAGATCTGCTGCCAAATACATGAAAACACAGCTATTCCCTCAAGAGGCAAACGCATCAGATGGAGAGGGGAAAAAATCAATGCCATATGTCGACATGAAGCAAGTGTGTGTAGTTACAGAAGCTCTTAGACTGCAACTGAAACGACTACAGACTAATGCCATTTGACAGGTAGAACAGATGGGAGTTCTAATAAATGAAAATATATTTGAATCGGATAAAGGATATCAAAGTAGAGCCATAGAAAATCCTCTTTCAGGAACTTCAATCACTGAATAATCACTGAATCTCTTCATTATTAATCCAAAACGACATTACTTTTATGGAAAACATCACATTTAAATAGCTGTTTCATACTATTATTCAAATAAACCTGAACAAAAGCTTCTACTGCCACTACTACTACGAATATCACTTACAACTGCATACTATGACTGCTGCTAATACTACAAGTAGTACTAATACTTACACAGCTGTCACAGAAGGGACCTGAATGAAATTGGGATCATCTAACTATGATCAAAACAGTGGAATTTGCCTGTCTACAAATTTAAGAATACCACTACTACTACTATACAACTATTACTGCTATTACTACTACTATCTTATTATTTGCTTATTGTTAAAGGTGCACTGTGTAACTTTTCTGCTGGAGAATCTACCACCTGTTTATCTTTGTGCAAATGATATTGCTTTGTCAGGAATGTACCGCAGTATGGCATTAAACTAGCTCCAGGGACACAGGCAAGCAGACAATTTACTGGTCAGATCTGTAGACAGGCGCCCCCGCTAAAAGTAAGAATGCATGTTTTTCTAGAAATATTTCAATAAATCCTATATGGGGGGACTGGGTGAGGAGCTCAGTCACATGGGAGGGGCTCGGGGTAGAGTCGCTGCTCCTCCACATCGAGAGGAGCTAGTTGAGATGACCTTCCCTCGGGAGGTGTTCCGGGCATATGCCACCGGAATGTGGCCCCAGGGAAGACCCATGTCTCTCGGTTGGCCTGGGAGCGCCTTGGTGTCCCGCCGCCGCCTTGGAGGAGCTGGAGGAAGTGTCTGCGGTGAAGGAAGTCTAGGAGTCCCTGCTTAGACTATTGCCCCCGTGACCCGGTCCCGAATAAGAGGAAGAAAATGGACGGATGAAATAAATCTTATATAGACACCTTAAATGCCATACTGTGGAACATTTCAGGAATATTATTACCAACAGAAAAGTTATATAGCTATTAATCTAAAGGTGCAAGAACTATTTATTGACTATGAAAATATTTCACTCCAAAAAAGTACTTTCATGGAGTTACCTTGTGCCCTGGGTACAACCTTAAGCGACTTTGACACTTTGAATGTTCTGAACTGAAATAGAAGCTCCTGAGGGAACGCCAACCACAAACAAAAGTACACAAGTATTTTCTGCTCTTTCAGAATGAATGCTTTAGGTCACAGGAATCATGTACACAGGGTTTGTATACAGAGTGGAGCGCGAACAAAAGCTGTGTGAGGATGCATATTTTGGTACGCTTTTGCCCGTGTGACAGACCTAGCCAGTCACAATACTACAGATATTCAGACTGTTTATCTAACCACTGTTGTTCTGTTCATGTGTGTTTATATTCAGTCAAAGTTTATTTTTAGACTACGTTACATAACCTGTTATAATTTCTACCAACTTTAAGTACTTCTTCAAACTGATCTACAGCCTTATTCTAAAGATGTAACTGTTTTCTGATTATAAAAAATATATACAACCAATTATTATCACTGAAACAGACCCAGAAAGGTGGATGGATGATTTGACAATGTTTACTTCATTAACAAACAAACTAAACTTGCATTTAGTATCATTTAAAGAAGCGCATTGAGTAACTTTTTTGGCGATGGGTCAGTCAAATGGAGAAAAACATTTGACTGACTCCATAGAGATGTTATTGCTCCATCTGCAAATGTTTCACAATTTGACATTAAACTTTTCTATCTTCATGGAGACCAAACCAGGTCAAGTTACAGGTCAGATCTGTGGAGAGGCAGCCCCACTCACAGTCAGAATGCCTGTTTTCTAGGTATTTTTGAGCTATAAAATCACCTGAAATCGAATAAATGTAAGGCAAAGCTGTTTAATGTCATACTGCGGAACATTTCAGGCAGAGCAGCAGCGACATATCCATAGAAAAAAGTTACATAGGCTACGTTCAGACTGCAGGGCTTTAATGCTCAATCTGGATTTTTTTGTGGAAATCTGATGTTTTTGCGAGGTCGTTCACATTTCCAATTAAATGTTACTTGTATGTGACTCCAGTGTGAACGTTAAACGGCCCAAAGTGTCCCTCGTGTGCACTGGAGACACGACGAAGTCAACCGCAGCGAGTGTGCTCTGTGTTTACAAAAGATGTCCAAACATGGATGCGAGCACTGAGCACCTGACGATTACATTTGTGAGCAACTACTTGTGCCACTCTCGCGGGAGGAAACACATCTTCGGCGGCTTATTTCCGTGAGCAGCGCATGAGCATTGGGCCGTATTGGCTTGCAACAGGTGCTTGTTACCACACAATAGCCAACCTTTGATGAAAACCATATGATAAGTGTATCGATTCAGACTAAAGTCGCTTTTGAAAAAATTGGATCTGTGTCATTCAGACTGATCAGATACAGGTCACATAGGGGCCAAAAAATCAGATTTGGGTCACTTCAGGCTGCAGTCTGAATGTAGTCATAGTTGTACCTTTGGATATAGATTTATTGCCTTGAAAAAACATAAAAACATGCATCCTTATTGGCTTGCATCTCCACAACCCTGACTCTTATCTGGCAGGGAAACTATAATAGGCTATAATATTCCACAGTATTGCTTAAAACTTATCTAACTCCATGTAGATTGTTCCAGTGTTTGGTTTTAACTTTCTGTTTCCATAGAATCATGCAGATGACTTTCCACTCCCAAAAACTTACACACTATCACTTTAAAGTACAAAGTAAACTCCCATAATTGCTGTTTCAAGTCAAAATGAATCATGTACACAGGGCACACATTGAAGCAGATGAGGCAGGGAAAAGGGCTGTCGGGTATAATAAAGTTTGCATATTTGAGTTGCCCTCTTCAGGTCAGCCAAAGGTCGCCATGGAGACCAGCCAAGTGTTTTGAGTTACCTTGTCCCCAGTGAACTGCGCTGGGAGCTGCCAGAACAGAGGCTCATCCTGGTTTGAACTGAAACCTTTGTAGACCAGAGAGTACTGAGAGGAAACAAGAAGAGGTAAGAGAGATAACATCCAAGGACAGAGGCAGATATCAAAGAGGCAAAGCAGACATGCAGCCAGAAAAAGGGAGCAGGGGGTAAGTGTACAGGTAACACGATGATAACCTAGTACATGTGGACTTTTAAAGTGTGTGGAGTGAAATGCGGTGTATGAAATCATGGTAGTTCTGATTTTTATGGGAAAATTTATCATGAACTATTAAAGGGCCCATCTCACGCAAAATAACTCTTTTCACATTGTATCTTCTGCACATATACAAGCACTATTTGGGCTATGACTTTTATTTTCTATGACTTTTATTTTGATTATTTGACTTTTTTTTTTTTTTTTGTCTATGCATATTTTCAAACGAAATATTATAGTTTTTAAATGCAAGTCCTCAAAATGTTGCAAGTAACAGGAAGCTACAGCTCATGAAAACAATATAAAAACACTAAAATATATTGTACCAACTATTCCAGGTTCTGCACAAATAATTAACAAGGCAAACCAATAGTAAATAGTTAATTAAAGGGCTCATCTCATGCAAAATAACTCTTTTCACATTGTATCTTCTGCACATAAACAAGCACAATTTGGGTTTTAGAACATCCATTACACAATAGTTACGAAATCTTTCTGATTTCTTGGAGACAGTCACAGACCAGGGACTATGAAAGGCCGACTATTGCTCATCGCCCCGCCCGTCCTGAGAAAGCACAGGCTCCGCCCTCCAAACGTGACGTAGACTCTGAGTGAGCCGCCCTTCCTCCGCCCATCTCAGGGAGGGAGGGTCAGACAGACGTGCACCCTGATAGTGGTAGGAATAAACTTTTATTCATCATGGTGATACAGCGCGTTCAGCCGCATGTGTTGGACCTGGAATCGGACGAGGACTTTGAGGTGCACGAAGCTCAAGCACCGCGTCCACATCAGCTGAACATTACTGATTGGTAAAGTATTCATAAACGCTGTAGTGTACAACAATGAGTTTATGCTGTCGCTTTTGTTTAGGTGTTCATGTGGGAATTGTCAACCGATGCGGGGTGGAGGCGGGGCGGAGGCAGTGGAGCGGGGGAGGGAGGCAGGTGCAAAGCGCTGTCTGCTACGCATCATAGGTGTAGCTGCCGCGTCATCGTTGTTGCAGATTTAGTTCGTTGTCACGTGGGAGGGTGGCAGAAATACGCTGCAATTTGTAAAAAAAAAAAACCTGAATCAATCTAAAAAACCACTTGGGCGACATATACAAGGCCCACACATCACTCTTAGAAGGTAGAAAGCTCTGAAAAGTTGATTTTGCAAGAGATGGGCCCCTTAATGTGTTTGTAGGTTTGAAATAGACTGGATTTAATATTGTCTGAAAATCCTCTGTAGTATTGAATTTCTCCTTTGCTGCAGCTTCTCATAACCGTGTCACTCACTAGTGCTTCAACCTTTTTGTCCAATCCAAAGGTAAACAGATAGAAAAGAAGAATCTTGTGGCAATTTCGTCTAGCGAGATGTTGTCCCATCCGTATATATACACTACACTAAGTTATTTGCAATTGAAAGGTGCATTGTGGAAGTGTTCTGGTGGAGGGGATTTAAACATTTGAGCAATAAAAAAACGACATATAAGTAAGTATAATGCTAGACTGAGGAACATTCCAGCTGGACACCTCCAAAGAAACTATCAGCTATACCATAAACCTTGGATTATGTTCGCTTAATGGTGAGGTAGAGGAACTTACAGATGACAATGGAACAGCATTACGTTTTGTATTCTGCTCCTGAAAATTTGATAACAGTGTTTTGGGCTTTGTCTGACAAGCACAACAACTGCTCCCACTCCCAGTAATTGGAAAATGACAGTTTAAGATGAGGCTGAACTAAAGCGAACTACAGCATAATGATAGGCCATTGTAAAAGCCTGCTACACTCAGTTACAGGGGACAATTATCGTGCTCTATCTGACAGAGCTAAGTAGGTGGTATACGCTAAACAAAGGACAAATCCCGCCCAGGACATTTTGAGTAATGGAAATGTAAGATTGTCATGTTTTAAAGCTGCATTAGTTCATTATTTTTTGAACCACACTGTTAGTACTTGAGTCAAAACACATCGGCTGCGTCTGAACATCCGCCCTATAGCCCCTGACATGCACCTCATTACTCTGGGGTCATGTGACTGTGGCGTCCAGGTAAAAAAAGTGAGTTAAAGTCTGATTTTGTGCATTTTTCAGGGGAAGTTCACATATTTTCTGAATACAATTATTTTTTTGGGAAAGATTTTTATTTTTAAGGCTTCAACAATATCACATTTATGTTTGGAATACAGTCGTCCCTCATTATAACACACCTTCACCTTTCGCGGCCTCGCTGTTTTGCAAATTTTTTTTTTTTTAACACTCTGTTTATTGTGTTTTTGACATCCAACACACAGTGCCAGTCCACAAAACAAGACATCAGACATGTCAAAAAAGATCAATCAGCCGCCAAAGCACGGCATACAGAGATATACATGTCATTATATTCGTCATTATAATAGCTTAGGACCCCTTTAGATAATTATGTTGGATGATATGTTTTGCAATTTTTGGTGCAATTTTGCATGTTTTTTTTTTTCTTCAATGAGTTCCTCTCTCTGCGTCCTGATTGGCTAAGGGACTGTAGACCTTTGTCAATCAATCTCCCCCATGCCGTGTCTCCTGTACAGTATATAATGTGTTCAACTTGCCAGATTTACATAAATGTTGGATCTCTAGCAGTGTGATTCTGAAGTGCTGTATGTTTGCAAGTTTTCTCCCCGACAAAACCCACAATGTTGATGAAACGTTCTGCACCGACAAAGGCTCTTGCGATCGCACCCAAAAGGTAGAAGAAGATGTAACCATCGCACAAAAAGTTGGACTTCTGGACATGTGTGGGTAACGGGTGGAATGTTAACGGGTCTGGGCGGGTGCAGGTTTAACTTTGATATAATCGCGGGTTCACGGGCGGGTGCGGTGCTGTACTGTGCGAATGTGGGCCAGTGCGGGTCTCCAAAAGTGGACCCGTGCAGGACTCTGCGCTGTAGGCTCCATTAACGAATAAATTAGTCTTCGGTTCGTTACATAAAGAAGGAGGAAAATAACATAAGGATGACAGCAGCAATAAGTTTTAAGAAGGATGTAAAAGTGTTGTAACTGTCCTGTGTGAGAAAAGTGTATAAAGTGTGTGCTGAGGGGTTTTACATCCTTAAAACAGATATAATAATTGTAAAAAAATAAAGTTAACTACTTCGCGGATTTCACCTATCGCGGATTATTTTTAGAACATAATCCCCACGATAAACGAGTCACCATAGTACTTTAAAACATAATTCACAATCAGTACAAGAAAAAATAATTGCCATGGAGATGAACAAATTACTGGAGCGTAATAGGAAATGGAATATTTTCTCACTGGTAATAGAGATATAGTCATAATAATCATCATTATTGTTATCGTTTATTTCTTGTGTTCTTTATTTTAATATGGTTTGAGCACTTTATTTGAGTTGCTTATACCTTTTTAGTTTTTAATTTGTGTTTTTTATTATTATTACTATTATTGGTTGAGTGTGAAGCCTCAGTAATAAATAAATACAAATAAATAAATACAAAATAAAAAGTGAAACTCTGATTTACTTGATTTCTTGAATAAATAATGATCAAATCCAAGTGGCACTCAAATATTTATGGACTAATAATATGTTTTTGTCACGATCTCACAATAACAGACTGGATTATTTGGATTTTGTCTTGAGATGTGGAAATGATCAATCTTTTAACACCATAACTCATCATTTATTCATAATCAGGGATCTTCTGTTTTCATTATCTCGTGTCCTGTTGTTTTTCCAATTTTTGCAACACATTTTGGTCGACATTGCCCAGTTTAGTGACCAGCGCTGGACGCAACTTTTCAAGGTGCACTGTGAAAAAGTAGTGGAAATAGTGAGTGCATTATTTTTTCATCAAATGGACATTTGAATACCGCTAAAAACAGCGTGACCTAAGTAAGGAATAGTGCGGACATTCAGACACAGACATTCATTTTGCAATACGTCAGTTCAACACTGATTTTCTAATACAAATTCGTAGTTGGGGACATTGTGTAAAATGTAAATTAAATACAGCAAATTGTAATCTCATAAATCCCAAGTGTATTTAAAACAGAACTAACTAAAACATTTTACCTGATGACCCAAGGGGGAGCATATCATTTTAATAAATCTCAATAAATAACTGGAAAAGAAGAATTTTGGAATGAAGTTATCTTAAGAGCGGTGCACAGCTGGAATACGATTTCGACTTTAAACTTAACTTCAATTTAAAGAGCCTATATTACGCTATTTTCTTCTCAACGTTGTAATGTTGTTTTCTCATCACAAATAGAGCTGGAGCTTGGCTTCTCTCAAACAGAAAACACTGTTCCACCTTGTGATGTCATGTGGTAATACAGAAAGTGCTCCAGAAAGTGTGTTTTTAAACTTCACATACAGAATCATTTGGATAAGTCCAGTCCTAGAATTGGGAATCTGTACTGAACAAAACCTAAAAGGAGCTGTTAACATGAAAACTACTACCATATTTTTTGGACTATTAGGGGCACATTTTTCATGGTTTGGGTGGTCTGGCGACTTTTATATTATCATTTTCCGACTTACAGCCGCAAGAGGCTCTAGTCTTGTGTATCAGTTTTCTGCGCAAATCTCCTGCAGAAAAAAACACTGTCCTGTTACATATGCAGCAGAAAACGGTAATCGAGCAGCAGAAATAAAGTTTGGTGAGAGCAAGAAACTTGTGAGGGACTGACGGAAAGCGGGGATGAAGAACACAGCTTCACGATAATCGGGCGGGTGCATCATGCAACTTTCCTGGAAGTCATTGGATGGATCAACAAAGCCTGGACTCCAGTGACAACCAAAGTTGTGCAGAGTTGCTCAGAAGTGACACCGGAGGATGAAGAATTCAATAGATTCAATGGATTTAGTGATTTGGAGTGAGAGCGAGAGTTTGGTAAACTTGAGTTCTGTTGTTTATGCTCTAGTTATCTGAATATTTGTTAATATGTGACGTTCATGCCTTTTCAGTCTGTTGTTCTCTGATCTATTGTTATTACTAGAACTTCCCTTTCAAGATAAAATGTTGGTTCCTGGTTCCCTGATTTTATAAAATAAATTTCCCCCAAATGTGTGTCTTATATATGTTTTTCTCTTCTTCATTACACATTTTTTGGCTGGTGCAACTTATATTCTGGAGCAACTTATAGTCTGAAAAATACAGTACTTCATGGCATCACAAGTTGGAACAGAGGATTTTGAACTTTTGAACTTTGAAAAGGAAAACAGGGTAGCAAACCAGACAACAACTCCAGGTCCGTTTTTGATGAGGTAACGTTATATCACGACTTAAAGCTCCAAAGAGTCACCTTTGCATAATATAGGACCTTTCAAACTTTCCACTTTGAAATCACCTCTATGTGCATAATGACTTACCCGAGAGTTTACCAAGGGACTACTTCATAATGACTACTAAAATGAATCTCTTAATTGAAGTTTTTGCACATTAATGTTATATGGTTCAACATTTTACACAATGTCCACACTGTTTCAAAATCAGGCAGATGGATGAATCACTCGACATGCCGAAACTCTACCTTTCGTCCAGACGAACTAACCACCGTCTTGCTCACCGTGTTCTTACTCTGATCAACACAGGAGAGAAATATTCAACTCTCAAATATAAAAAAAATATGACGACTGACAATAAAAATGGAAATAAAAAGTGAATTCATCCCTTTGTTTGTTAAAAAAATACTAAATAAAATAAAACAACTACTGTGTATACCCATTATGTTTGGGTGTTTGAGCTTTATTAAATCAAACATTCTACACTGCAACTGTTTTGTGATCTAAAAAAATAAATATTAATCCTTTGCAGTTGGGGACGTGAAGCTAACTGAAAGCACTACTCTGTCTGAAGCTCTTTTATTCAAATTAGACTTTAGTTTGAGCTTTATTTTAACACAATCTGACCAGAAACATTAGTGAGCCAACAGTTTTCATGCATCTTACATTTTTTTGTGTGTGTTTGCTTTGTGTCACCATGGTAACTGCTGAACATTCTGCCAATAGACATGCATATAGAACACCCCTGCAAAGTATCTTCAGTTCTTGAGACTCGTGAAATTGTTGGGCTGAAATTACCACCCTTTATGTCTAAAATAGGTTAATTATACTTAATTGACAAAAAATACAGTAATTAATCAGTTTCAGTGTTTTCTTTTGTCAATTTAAACATAATTATTTGTAGTTGTGAATGTTGTATGAAGCAAATTAAGGATACTGAGCGATCCAAGTGACAATAAAATCAATTCTATTTATTGGCCGTAATGTGGTTTTGCATAGTAATTAGTTCAAAATAATTTTTACTTGAAGATATGGAGAAACAAACGTAAAATAAAGAATATAACATTTTAAACCTGACAGCGAGGTGAGTAAAATGTGTTATTATTTAACTGTTAAAATGTGAAGTGAAGTTAAACAGGTCGACTGGTTTGGTCCTTTTTTGATCCTGGTTTAGTCCTGGTTTGGTTCTAGTTCAGTTTAAGTTATAGTCTGAGTCTAGTTCTAGTCTAGTATTAGCCTAGTGCTAGTCTAGTCCTAGTCCAGTCCTTGTCCAGTCTTGATCCAGTCCTGGTCTAGTCCTAGTCCAGTTTTAGTTCAGTCCTAGTCCAGGTGTGGTCCTGGTTTCATCCAGGTCTAGTCCTTGGCTAATCCAGGCCTAGTCCAGGTCTAATAAAGGTCTAATACTGGTCCAATTTTAGCTGAGTTTTGCTGAGTCTTAGCCCAGTCCTAGTCCAGTTCTAACCCAGTCCAAGCCCAGTCCTAGTTCAGTTTTATCTCAGTCCTAGTCCAGGTGTATTCCAGGTATAATCCAGTTTTAGTCCAGGTGTAATCCAGGTTTGGTCCTGGTTTCATCCTGGTCTATTCCAGATCTAATCCAGGTCTAATTCAGATCTAATCCAGGTCTAATACTGGTCCAGTCCTGGTCCACTCATGGCCCAGTCCTAGCCCAGTCTTAGCCGAGTTTTAGCTGAGTCTTAGCCCAGTCCTACCAGTCCTAGTCCAGTTCTAACTCAGTCCAAACCCAGTCCTAGCTCAGATTTAGCTCACCCTAGTCCAGGTGTAGTCTCGTCCTAGTCCAGGTGTAATCCAGGTGTGGTCCTGGTTTCTGGTCCATCCAGCATCTCAGCCAAATCCAGATCTAATTCAGTTCTAATCCAGACCTAATACTCCAATCCCGGTCCAGTCGTAGTCCAGTCCCAGCCCAGTTTTAGCTGAGTTTTAGCCCAGTCCTAATGTAGTCCTAACTCAGTTCAAGATCAGTCCAAGACCACTTTTAGCTCAGTCCTGGTCTAAGTGTAGTCCAATCCTAGCCCAAGTGAAGTCCAGGTGGGGTCCTGGTTTCATCCAAATCTAGTGTTTATCTAATCCAAGACTAATCCAGGCCTAGTCCAGGTGTAGTTCAGGTGTAGTTCTGGTTTCATCCCAGCCTAGTCCAGATCTAATTCAGGTCTAATCCAGGTCTAATACTAGTCCAGTTCTGGTCCAGTCGCAGCCCAGTCCTAGCAGTCCTAGTCCAGTCCTAACCCAGACCAAGCCCACTCCTAACACAATTATAGCCCAGTCCTAGTCCAGGTGTAGTCTAGGTGTAATCCTGGTTACATTCAGGTCTAGTCCGTCTAATCCAGGCCTAGTCCAGGTCTAATCCAGGTCTAATACTGGTCCAGTCCAAACCCAGTCCTTGCACAGTCCTAGTCCAGGTTTAGTCTAGTACCAGTCCAGGTGTAGTCCAGGTGTGGTCCTGGTTTCATCCAATTCTAGTCCTTGTCTAATCCAGGCCTAGTCCAAGGGTAGTCCAAACCTAATCCAGATCTAATCCGGGTTTAGTCCCACTTTTGTTGTGTGGAGTTTGTGCAAGTGTGAATGTTATGTTCTACTAGTGTTTGCACTGAATCAAAATGTTCTATAACATTAGTGGAAAAAGACAAACAAACTTCAATCTAACTTAAAACTCCACACTCTTGTACCTGATCGCGATGGCCAGGGGAGTAGGACTGGGGTCTGGTGGGTCTGACGGCAGAGAGAGTGCCAGACGGAGAGGAGGGAGGATATAAACTCTGTAAAGACCACCGACCAGAAGAGGAGGAGGCGGTCGGGGCTCGAGGTGAAGAGGAGGAGGAAGAAGATGAGGAAGAGGAGGAGGAGAAATAGGATGTTTTAGAGGCAGAGGAGGGGAAGAGGACAGCAGAGCGCCCTCTAGCGGTGGAGAAGTTGTTCATGAGGGCCCACACTTCGTCATCCAGGTCCCAGTTCTGAGGCAGGGAGCAGAACACGACCCAAAATGCTGGTTTAGATACGTGCACTTTTATAGTCAAGACAAGGATTTTTGTTTGGTTAGTTTAGCTTTGTTTTATAAAGTGTAATTTCAAACAGAAGCAAGCATTTCTACAGCTTTTGTTTAAAACGTTTTCATGCTTTTGTCTGTTTAAATTCTTCCTGTTTGAAAAAAAAGTATTGAAGAAGTGCATTTCCAAAAAAGCAACAAATAATCATTTTGTTTGGCAATATTAAAACACTGTTCATTATTATTCATCAATGACAGACCAAATTAAAAACTGCTGATGAACCTGGCACAAACATAAATTAAAGCTCGTTCTATTTGCATACATAATAAAATGTTGACAGTGCTGGGAAGTAACTGAATACATGTACTGAGAATACATATTCAGATTGACATTTTGAGCAGTTTGGGTAGTATTCTGGTACATTTTATGCTTTCATTTGCTGGTTTTCAGAGTACAGTAACTTTCCTAAAATCAAAGGAGTAGATTGCGCAAATTTGACTTTGAACTGCACATGATCAGTGACAAAAATAGTGACAGGAAATGCATCGCATAAAGTGAAACAAACATAAAGCAGTTTTAAGTCGTTGTGTCTTTACATTATAATTTATGTGCAAAGTATTGTAAGTATTCAAAATGCAGTACTCTGATTAAGCCATGTATCAGGATATGTTACAAAAGATATTTATTTTAGGTACAATTATTAACATCAGACTAATTAACTGCTAATTAACACAGTTGTACATGGTTAATTTGTCATGAATCAGTATTTATTTAACTTAGGGTGACCATATTTCCATTTGTGAAAACCTGGACACCTTACCGGGGGTGGGAGTTGGGGCCTCGGCTAGGGATGGGCATGATTAGTCGATTAATCGAATTTCATTGATTACATACATTTTAATCGACAAACCGAATGTAGGTTGCTGTGAGTAGCGTGACCAAACATGGGTCCGGACATGTGTCTCTCTGCACTCAGAAGGAGCGAGACACAAACAGTCGGTCAGTCTGCAACGTACCGAAGCACAAATGCGTATTTAACGATGACTTGTACAAGAAATTCCACACGATCCGTTCCGTTCAAGTGGGAGTCCATGTGAACAGTGTACAAAGCAGGTACACATGTTTCAGTGAGAAAAAGCTTTGCCAGGTGAGAGGCGCTCAGTGTCGATGATGAGGCTCCACCTCCCTCCCCCCATACGGTGTCCTGGTTTTGACAAACGCAAATATGGTCACACTAACCTGTATTCTACTGAGTCGTGTTCTTTAGTCCAACAGAAGTTGACCGCATCAGCGACACAAGAGCTGTTTTTTTTCTTCGCTTAGTTTATGCAAGTGAGCCATGCGGTTTTAAGTTTTGTTTCTGTGAGAGTTGCACAAAGCTGCATTAAACACATTATAATCTCAAACAGGCTGATGTGGCTCTAGAGTGGTTACGGTTTATATGTCGTAAAGGTGAATCTATTTATGCAGATTAGTAGTGCAGATAGTAATAATAATGATGATCATTTTAATATAAAAACGTTAATGATTAATCGATAATCGATCGTTAATTCTTCCAACGATCGATTAAGAAAATGTCATCGAATGCCCATCCCTAGCCTCGACATTGAGCTACTCTCACCTCGCAACCTGTGCACATGGCCTCCCACTTGTCCCGACCAGGACGGAAAACGGAGAATTTCTTGTACAAGTCATTGTTAAATACGCTTTTGCGCTTCGGCATGATGCAGACTGACCGACTGTTTGTGTCTGCTCAATTTAATGGCCCCAGTGAAAGGTAATGAAAACCCAGCCATTTCCATCACTTAAAAAAAAAAAAAAAAAAAAAAACCCAGACGCCCAGGACAAGACACAAAAAACTGACGTTTGTGGAAAAATTGACTTTTGGTCACCCTACTTTAACACTTATTAATATCTAACTCCCCAAAAGCTTATTCTGCTATTAGTGCTATTAGTTAGACATTTACACTTTCCTATTAATACACTCCTTATTACTGCTTATTATACTAGACCATTTTTTATATATCAGTTATGATTCTAATAAGCTGGTGTTGACTAGTATCAGAACAAATGTAGTTTTTAGTTATTTGCTCTAAAACTTGTTAGAATCATAATTTGTGAACAAAAATGGCCTACTATCATAATAATAAGCAGTAATAAGGAGTGTATTAATAGGAAAGTGTTTGTAAATATCTAGAACAAGCTTATGGGGAATTAGACATTAATAAGGGCTGAATAAATATAAAATAAATCATTAGACAAATTAACTATTTACAACTATGCTAATTAGTGGATAGTGTTACCATATATGTACATATTCTGTAACTAAATAGATTTTCAAAGTATTCTTCCCATCACTGAAAGTTGAACATGAACTGAAAAGCGTATATAAACATACTGTGAGGTTTCACGTAGAATAAAGTATGCAAGTAATGATCTGATCTGTGTATTTGTGTTGCTTTGGCAGAGGTCGGGGCTCGTCTGTATGTTCCGGTGAACCGTGCTCGTCTGTCTAATGCTCAAATGCATCGTGAGTAACTCCTATGGACAGATGAGTAATTTCTCCACTCAAGGACGTTTACTTAAATCCATGACCTTTTGTACCAAGACAATTCCATATTACACACTCATGCGTCATCATCAAGCACCGATTCATGGTCTGCTAATGCACATCTACTGTACAGGCTCAAACATCTCCCTTGGATGCGGTTTTAGTGTTCCAGTACTTATCTGCGTGAGTTAAGCGCGTTAAATTCAGAATATTCATCTCAATTGAGGAAGTTTTGACATTTGTGCCTTTATTTATTCACTTTCTAACTCATTTCAAGGGCCGGGCTTTCGAAGACTCACAATTTCACAACTATTTGCTTTCTAGGCATGAGGGAGAACTTGGCAGCATTTTGGTTCAAATAAAGGAAACAAAAAAACAAAAAAAACATCTGAAATAAGTTACACAATGGACTTGTTTTACTAGTGATTTTCAGAAGATAGTTTAAGATTTCAGGGTTCCAGATGACTTTAAAAAATCTATAGGCCAATAATATTTAAAGATGCAATGTGTAACTTTTCTGGTTTTCTCCTGCTTGTTTCTATAGATACGTCATTGCTGTGCCTGGAATGTTCCGCAGTATGACATTAAACAGATCTACTTTACGTTTATTCAATTACAGGTGGTCTTATAGCTCAAACATACCTTAAAAAACAGGTATTCTGACTTTGAGCAGGGTCGCCTCTCCACAGATCTGACCTGTAACTTGGTCTGGTTTGGTATCCATGAAGATAGAAAGATTTAATGCCATATTATGACACATTCCAGACAAAGCATGCTTTTTTCTCCAGCTAAAATGGATATAGTTGTTACACAGTTAAACATTTGTGAATCAACCTTTTAGTTTTACTTATGAATTTCTTGAAATCTTGTGCCTGGAAAGACAATCATTGACCTGTCACTATTTCTAACTCTTTATTTTATCTGTTTTAAATGAAATGCTTTATCTGTGGGTCGTGTTGTTGCTTGCTTTTGGCCAGGGCTCCCTCGAAAAAGATGTCAAAACACAAAGGCATGTTATCACATTTCAGAATCTAAAAGCAACTAATACCAAAGTGGATTTGCATTTAAGAGCCATATTAAAGAGAAAGTCTGGAATTTTGGACATAGGACGTCATTTCCTAGTGAGCCAGAGTGTTGGAGACGTGTGGAGACACTTTTTAAAAATATTAACTCCAGTCCTTGTATTTGCAGAGTTCGCTGGTGCTAGGCTAGTGCATGTCAATGGCCATAGTTAGCCTGTCACTAAAAACAGTCTTACCCACTCCACAAAATACCTGAAACAAATCTATTATTATGCCAGACTGTCAATGTAAATGTCTGTGTTGATAGAATAATGTTTAAAATAAAACTAACCTTGTATCACATGAATTGTCACATATTGAGGGACTATTTTCTCATATATCAATCTACCGCTGCCAAGCTTTCTGTCAGGAAATATAACTCACTGCTGCTCAGACAGAAATCCTTCAAATGCATGGTTGTTTTTACCTCTAAAATGATTCTATCGACACAGACATCCACATGGACAGTCTGGTGTAATAATAGATTTTCTTCGGGTGTTTTGTGGAGTGGGTAAGACTGTTTTTAGTAGCAGGATAAACTATGGCCATTGACATGCACTAGCCTAGCACCAGCGACCTCTGCAAATACAAGGACTGGAGTTAATATTTTTAAAAAGTGTCTCCACACGTCTCCAACACTCTGGCTCACTAGGAAATGAGGTCCTATGTCCAAAATTCTGGACTGTCCCTTTAAGATATTTTCTGAACTCTGTTATAATGTTTCCTCATCACAAACAGACCTGTAGTTGTGTTTTGTTTCATTCACAAATGTTTAACACACAAACCCTGCAGATTTAGGCTGAGTTCTTCTCTCAAACAGCTTTGTGATGTCATGTGGTAATACAGGACGTGCTCCACTGTGTTTTTTAAGCTCCATACATCTTCACTAGAATCATTTAGTTAACTATAAGTAAAAAGGTAAGTAGCTGCAGGGGTGTAGGGGGCGTGGTACACGGGGGTACGCTGTCCACCCACTTCTCCCAATGTGAGATATAAAAAAATAACAAATATAAAATATAAAATAGCTACAACTTAAATGTCAAACTGGAGCTACTGGCAATGATGAAAACAACCTCCACATTCTCATGATATTTGCAGGACTGTCCTATAGTGACCTGAGACATGAGGGACCAGGACTGCGCCAGGACTAAATCAGGACTGAACCAGGACTAAACCAGGACTAAATCAGGTCTAAACCAGGACAAAACCAGAACTGAGTCAGGACTGAGTGTCAGGACAGACCCGGAGGCGTGCCTGCTTACACTGTCGGGCGGCCGCAGGCAAAAGGATGGGCTCAGAGCTCCACACCTCACGGGGCTCAGCGCAGCAGTTGTGCAATTGCGCTTTGCAGACACCCTACTCCGCAGGCTCTCTCGCTCTCAAGTCCTGGTTTAGTCCTGGTTTAGTCCTGGTTTGGTCCTGGTTTAGTTCTGGTTCAGTCCTGGTTTAGATCTGGTTCAGTCCTGGTTTAGTCCTGGTTTAGACCTGGTTTAGTCCTAGTTCAGTCCTGATTTAGTCCTGGTTTAGTCCTGATTTAGTCCTGGTTTAGTCCTGCTTTAGTCCTGGTTTAGTCCTGGTTTAGTCCTGGTTTAGTCCTGGTTTAGTCCTGGTTTAGTCCTGGTTCAGTCCTGTTTTAAACCTGGTTTAGTCCTGGTTTAGTCCTGGTTTAGTCCTGCTTTAGTCCTGCTTTAGTCCTGGTTTAGTCCTGGTTCATATGTTGTAGCCTGTGCTTTATGTTCTGTCGGTGATTCTGAACGACGTTAATGTGAATAACATGATTCTGCATCATTTTGAGTAGAAAAAACATCAAATATTATTGATTACTGTCTTTTACTGGACTGGCACCTTTATGTTTGTGCTGAAAGTGAGTTTTTTTTTTTTTTTTAATAATCAATCTCTATGACACCTGTGGATATTTCGGCATGTCAGGTTGAGTGTATGTCTTTTGGGGTGGAGGTGAATTGGGGTGGGGGGTATTCACCACATCAATGACATCACAAATTGCGTACCCCGACATAAAAATATCCCCATTACACTGCTGGGTAACTGTCAACTATCGCTGAACTTCAGAGATGTACACAAACTAAAAAAGCACTTAAATTAGTGTGAATGAAACAAAACACAACTCCAGGTCTGTTTTTGATGAGGTCACAAGCGTCTATTTTATCTAATATATGCTCTTTAAATATCTAAGTTACTCAATCAAGCTTCATATTCTGAATTCATGTCATACTACCATACGATTCATGTATTTAAGCAGTGTAAGATAAGCTTCTAGTTTGACTAAATGCGTTAAACCAATGTTAAACCACTGCATTTCCTTATTAGCGATGGAGAGCAGTTTTCAACAGTACATTTGTCAAATACCTGCGCGCGTCTCTTGGATTTCTTTCGGGCTTTGCGCTCAGAATCCATTAGGTCCCAGACAGACGCGTCCTTCTTTAACTGCTCATGGGGCAGGTTGGGATCACTCTGGCGGTGTGGATAAAGCATACTTTGATCACTCTGCTTCGCACTCATCCGCCGGCGTTTAAGGGACAATTTTAACGTAGGTGCGTGGTTCGGTAATGGGCTATTAATGATCCGAATGTTTACACTTCCATGCCCAGGGAAGTGAAGCAAAGAATGAAATAGCTTTGCATTTAAGTTTAGACATGACTGATGAGATCGGGAAGAGGTTTAATGACCACTCCAGGACAAAATGGGCATGCTTTAAAAGTTGGAAATGAAATAATGCAATAAACTCCGGGAGACGTCAAGCACAATATGCACGCGAATGGAATAAATATGATGTTATAAACGTGAGGTATGGGGTTATAGACCAGTGAGCGTGACCGATGTGAGGTTTGAATCATCACAACAACATGACATCCAATGATACAGCGGCTGGCTTTACTGTACCTGCTCTGCACGCTTCGCACGCGCACGAGAAGTGATAGATCGTTTCTGAAGGAGGTGGAAATGTGGAAGGGAGAATAGCATTTCAGATAGCGTTTTAAAGGCGCACCGTGGAACTTTTCTGGGGGAGGTTCTGCCACCAGCTGCTGCTGTTGTTCCACACTGTATGGCAATAAATTTAGCTATCTCCATGGAGACAAGGGCGAGTTACATGTCAGATTTATAGAAAGTTCGACTTGTTTTCAGTGTATTTTTGAGTAGTAAAAAGAAACACAATGAAATAAATGTGATAGAATATGTGGAATTTAATACTGTGGAACATTTTAGTCAATGCAATAAAATCGCCGTGGAGACGTGCAGGTGGTGGACCCCTTTCCAGAAAAGTTACATAGTGCTACTTTAGGTACATGGAGGAAATTATAAGAAAGAGTAGAGAGAGGTGATATGGCAAGACAAAAAAGGGTAAGAAGATTTAAAGATATAAATACAAATATACAGGGTTCCCACTCTTTTTCACTCACAACATATCAAAACTTTTCCATAACTTTTTCTAGCCTGATTCAACAGCCGGTTTCACTTCACTGCTATTTGGTCGTGATGTTTGTAATGTGCCAAATCCCGTAGGAAGAAGGGCAATGACGTCTTTTCTCTTGATAAAATTCACTAAACATTGTCTTTGTTCCGGCTTTAAATCCTCGATCTTGGGAATAGTATGGCTTCGTCTACATCCATCTTGACCTCCTTGTTTACTGTTGTGCTGTACCACAAAAAGGGCCCCAGTCATGACTTCACAGCTCTTTGTTGATTAGCCAGTGCGTGGTCTACAACTTCCACGAATATTGCAAACTGTCTAGTGTATTCTGATTCCTGACCTAGTTGCTGGAGAAAAATGAAATTGAGCAGAGGCACTAGGTGACTTTTTCATGACCTAAAGTGACTTTTCCATGACTTTACGGCACCTACATGTGTAGAACTGATCAGAGTTTTAGGGCTACATATGAAATATTAACCCTTTCCACTCATCTTATGGTTTGGTATTATAGTTTTTTTGACATTCAACATCCTGTCAGTGCATTTATTGTTGTCTCTTTTAAACAAAAGGCACAGACATTTGGAAATAATCATAATAGCCTCATGATAATTTGCCTAATGATAACACTGTAGTTGCGTGAAAGAGATACTAAAATTACAAGACTTTTCCAAAACATTCATTGAATACTAACATTCC
Source organism: Boleophthalmus pectinirostris (assembly GCF_026225935.1). Lineage (NCBI taxonomy): Eukaryota > Metazoa > Chordata > Actinopteri > Gobiiformes > Gobiidae > Boleophthalmus > Boleophthalmus pectinirostris. The sequence continues at coordinate 40,064,671 of NW_026571515.1, read as the reverse complement.
ATGACTTTTCAGGCCTGGAAAATGACATTTTCAATTTCCACGACTGTGGGAACCCTGAATATAAAGAAAAAAAAAAACCTGCTGAAATGAAAACATTACAGCAAATGCTTTTAAACAAGATGCCCTCCCAGATGCATCCCTTTACATTTCCTGGTGTATAAGAGTTGGTTCCCATACCGCTAATGATCAAATCTATTTATTCATTTTCATGGCTTTCCCATTGTTTACAGTTACCATTTTGAAGACTTTTGACAACTCAAAAGAACTTTACTTGCCCCAGGATTCACATTACCTTGTCTCCTTGGAAGGCTCCAGGCAGCTGCCAGTAGTGAGGCTCCTGTCCCACATAGTCGAAGTTACTGTATGAGAGCTGAGTCCCGGCTGTGGAGATCTCCACAGTGAAGCCGGTGGAGATACGAGTGGTGCGCTGACGATTCACCAGAGCGTAATCCTGGAAGTTTCCTTGAGTGAAACGTGAGGTGACCTGTAGGACAAAGAAAGATATAATGTAGGCATACAGTATTACAATTTGTTTTTCAACCCTTTCAAACACTAATTGATGTTACCAGACACGCAACACTGTAATGTTACAATATCAAAATTTTACTACCATGTACAACAAAACTGAACTGTAATGGGTCTGTCATGGGTCTAAATTCCATTGTTTTGCGGCAGTGGCCTGGTAAAATGCTGTAGGAACTTGGCCTGGTTTGTTCCCGGGTAGGCAGGTACTAAAAAGGGCCAGTAAAATGTCCGTGTGACTTACCACATCCCTGTAGTAGGTGGAGCTGTAGCACTGCTGAGTGATGCCCATGCAGAAACAGGACAGGCAGCCGTCTTTGTTCTGGGGGCTGAGGTGGAAGGTTCCCTGTTTACAGCTGGAGCAGGATGGGCCTTCAACGTTCATCTGCAACACAAAATACAGCAATATATCAACAAGATTATTTACTATACAGCTCGTGGTGGTTTCATACAGTATGGAGCTGGGTTTTTGGATTGATGTATGTACTGATATAACAGAAACTGTTTAAATTAGTGTTTCTCAAACTGTGGTGTGTATCCCACTGATGATACACAGGACTCTTTGCTGTTTGAATATTTGTTTTATTTAGAGACTTAGAGGTTAACCATTACCGTATTTTTTGGACTATAAGTCACACTTTTTTCATGGTTTGGATGTTTCTTCCGACTTATACTCCATTGCGACTTATATATTAAAATTTTCAGACTGAGCAGTGAGAGGGCACTTTAGTCTTGTGTATCGGTTTTCTGCGCATGTCTCCTGCAGAAAAAGCCACTGTCCTGCTGCACATAGTGAAATATGCAGCAGAAAATGGTAATCGAGCAGTAGAAAGAAAATTTGGCGTAAGCGAGAAACTTGTGAGGGACTGGCAGAAAACGGGAATGGAGAACACAGCTTCACAGTAACCAGAAGGGTGTGCTGTGCAACTTTCCTGGAAGTCACTGGATGACAAAGCCTGGACTTCAGTGACAACCGAAGTTGCGTGGAGTTGCTCAGAAGTGACACCGAGGATGAAGAATTCAATTGGATTCACTGGATTAAGTGGATTTAGTGATTGGAAGTGAGATCAAGAGTTTGGTAAACTTATGTTCTGTTGTTTATGCTATAGTTATCTGAAGGATTGTTAATATGTTATTTTAACATATTAACACCTATTCAGCCTATAACTTGCCTTTCCGTTGCGGCTTTATTATGTTTTTTTTTTCTTCATTACGCATTTTTTGGCTGGTGCGACTTATACTCCGGAGCGACTTATAGTCTGAAAAATACAGCATTTAGTATGTACGGTATTTATTATTTAGTCACAGTTTAGGACCTGTTTTAGTGTCATTTGAAAGCATATTTAGTAAGGGTGTAACAATATCGTCACGGTATGAATCTCACGGTACGATATTTATTGTGATATCGTGGGAAAGCTCATGAATTGGTTGGGAGGCTCACGATTAGGGATGTAACAATATCCTAATCTCTCTGTACGATATTTTCACGATATACATCTCATGGTACGATATTTAATGCGATATTTTGTGGAGGCTAAACAGCTAAAACTGTTAATATGTGACTTTTTCCTCTTAAAATGCCTTGACACGACTTAATCCAAAGAACTTTAGAACAAACATTATGAAATTGTGTATATCTGTTAAAGGGCTGGAGCTCTGGAACAACTGTACAGAAAACCTCAAATTGTGCACCAGTCTCTTTCACTTTACAAAGGAGTTTAAATGTTTAACTCTGGACAGATACATGAATTATGATATTTCGTTTGTGCTGTAGTACTTTGTTATACTGTTTCTGATTTGTTTGTTTCCTCTTGCTGTATTTATGAAGATGAACTGGTGTCAAGATGACGCTGTGATAAAGGAATAAAGGGTAAATGCATAATAAGCTTAAGCTTCAGCCTACACCTTTTCAGTCTGTGTATGTTAAATATGACTGTGAATATGTCTGTGAATTAATGTCAAAATATACCTGTGATCGAAATAAATAATCAATCAAAACTAAGACTTAAAAGTGTTAGAACTGTTATTTCTTCTTGTAGTCTGCACTGAAATGGAGCAAAGGATCATGGTCTCTGTAGTTCCCTCTGTCTTTTTTTTTTAGCTATTGCTGCACCATAACTCTTCATTTAAGCAAAGAGATTTGTGATTCGATATATCGTGATGGTCCACGATATTATTATGAGAACTTTGACAATACGATATCACGATATTTCTGTTATTGTTACATCCTTAATATTTAGTCCAGGTTTAGATCTGGTGGTACGCAGAAGGCAAAATATTATCTAAGGTGGTGTTTGATGTGAAAAGAGTTGTGTAAATTTAAGAATGAATTTGTGTACATTTTTGATTTATTGAGTATGTTTGTGTAAATACCCTACTTTCAGTTATTTAAATTCAAAAATAGAACTTGTGTTCACCTTGCAGCGGCACACATTACCAACGCAGCCGTCACTTCCACCTTGGTCACAGTTGTAGCAGTTACCTGGAAATAAAAAAAAAGTAAAATGAAAATAACATAATTTATACAATATTATAAAGTGTATCGTAAAGAAGTAGAGTCACGTTTGTACCATTGAGCGTATTGTCCCGAGTGCACCTCTGTCCTAGCTGTGGGTTTCCATAGTATCCTGGGGCACATCTGAAAAGAACAGATAGCCATTCATGAGTAAATATTTCCAACATGGTGGATACAGGATTCAGCACACAAAACAATGAAACAGGAAGTCTGCTCCAGGTGATGTGTCGGATTTTTCTCTTCGTTGTAGTGCCATTTTGACCCACGGTTTCCTTCCAAGAACTTAGTCATTCAAACAAGAGACATCCAGCTCGGCGAAAGCACTGATATGCAAATGACTCATATGACCCAAAGACCCGTGATGGAGAAGCCCACAGGAAGAAAGATGGAAGGAGACCAAACCATCGCCATGTTTTTCTATTGATTCATACACTGCAAAAAATGAAAGATTAGAAGAGCTGAAAGATCTTGAAGTAAGGATATTAATGTTAGTATCAGTAGGTTTTACTTGGTGGTATTATTTACTTGATAAACCTGTTTTTACCTAAGCTTTTCAAGATGTTTTTGGCTTGTTTTGGTTCATTAAAGGTGCATTGTGTAACTTTTTTTGGTGGAGGGCCCGTCAAATGCTTTTCTCTGTGGAGATGTTCTTACTTTATCTGTAATGTTTCACAGTATGGCATTAAAAGTTTCTACCCCCGCTTCTCCTCTTTCTCTTCCTCTCTCTCTTTACCTTTCTGATTTTATTATTTAATTAGTATTGGCGTCTAGTTATTTTTTTTTGCCTTTATTTAATTTTTGATAATATCTGGATTTGAAAAATAAAAATGGGAAAAAATGTGATTTGAGTATACTGTGATTCCTTGATTAAAAAAATAAATAAAATAAAATAAAAAGTTTCTATCATCATGAAGACCAAACCTGACAAAGTTACAGGTCAGATCTGTGGAGAGGCAACCCTGCTCACAGTCAGAATCTTTGCTTTTCTAGGTATTTTTGAGCCATGAAACCACCTGTAATTGAATAAATTTAAGGTAGAACTGATTAATGTCATACTGTGGAACATTCCAGGCAGAGCAGTGACACCCCCAACCAAAAAGTTACTTAGTGCACTTTTAAGGGGCTCATTTACACTTTCACATGCATTACATCGAAACTACGACTAGACCAGGACCAAATCTAGTCTACACCAGAACCAAACCAAATATAGACATCAGGACTAAACTGGACATAAACCAAATGTTATCAGAACTTAAAGCTACCATCTGTACCGTATTTTTCGGACTATAAGGCGCACTTAAAATTCTTTAATTTTCTCAAAAATCAACAATGCGCCTTATAATCTGGTGTGTCCTTATGTATGTATGTATGTCTGGTTGTGCTTACTGATCTTGAACGGATTTTATGTGGTACACGGCGCTCAAAAATCTGTCAGAGTGGTTTAGTATAACTTTGGTAAACTTAAAGCCACACCGCTTGATGGATTGTTGGAGCATTATGGCTCCTAGAGTCAGGAGCCTCGGGGAGTAAAGGTTGAAGTATAGTTTTGTGTCAACTCAACGCACACTGCCGTTGTCGCCTTGTCGCAAAAAGAACACTCATATTTTACTGAGTCGCGTCCTTTAGTCTGACAGAAGCTGAACGCATCAGGGCACAAGGAGCGAACTGTTTTTTCAGCGCTTGTAGTTTATGCAAATTAGTCACGTGGTTTTAAGTTTTGTTTCTGTAAAAAGTAAACAAATGTGCGCAAAACTGCATTAAAAACATTATTACTCAGTGTATATTTGAGTCGTCCTTGTAGGAAATAAAAAAACAAACTTAAATGATCCACCCACGTTCACATTCATAATCCACATTCACCAAGACAAGGAGGCAACGCCGAGCGAATTACATCACGATCTGTCGATGGATCGTGGACGCCTGGACTAAGGATCAGTCTCAAGTGTCATCCGTTTGTTTTCTAGTGCACCTTACGTATGAAAATAGACGAGAGAATTCAACATTACTGATATTGCGCCTTATAATCCAGTGCTCATTATAGTCCGGAAAATACAGTAATTTGTCTCTCCAACCTGCTTCGCATGCTATCTGTATTACTCCTTTCTGATAATGCGTCCAATTTGGCCATCTACTGGTGAAAACAAACCAAAAAATCCAACAAACTTACAAATGGTAGCTTTAAAGTCATTTGCCATTGCCATAAGTAAACTGCACTTACCCTATATATATGTATTTAATAATTTCAGGCTAAAATTTCTTCAAAACAGGAAATATCATGGAACAAGTTGATGAAGAATAACATTTTTGGCAGTGTATGGGATGGTTCTAAGACGCGAAAACAAAATAAACTACACAAAAAGTCAGAAACACATTGAACGCCTTTAAACCCAAGCAAGCACAGGAGCTGCCACCGAAGCACAGGCAGACCATAAAACCAACCTCCGAGGGTCTTACCTCACCTGTTACGGGGTCCTGGAGGTCTGAGAGGGCTTGTTGCTATGACAACGCTAATTCTAAACGCTAAATTCCAAACGCTAAATACATACATACACACATACTATACAAAAACGAGCAGATATTGTAGCATAGAAATAACTTCATACATCACAAACAATAAAAATACATAAATTAAAATATGTAGTGGGAAAAGCAAGTTCAAATACAGAAAAAAAATCTGAGAAAGCGAGAACATTGGGATCTGAGAATGTATATTATGAATCATCTTTCAGCTATCTTATCTTAATCTTAATACCAGAGGATATATACACAGTTACATAACAACATGGTGATCATTTATCTAACTAAAGCGTATGGGGCAATATACAGATATAAAAATTATTAAAAACAAACATTAATGCCCACAGATATATTTTATAGAAAAAGGTTAATACTTGCAACACTTGAGGTAGTTGTAAAAAACAGAAAAGCCCTACGTACAAATAGGTCACAAATGAGAGAAATGTTGTAGAGAAATTATTGCAATGTAGTGCCCAAAGTTATTCTGCATTATTAAAGCTATTTTTTATTTTTAAACTCACTGTATTTTAACTTTTGTGTGTATTAATATGTAAAACAAGAACGTATTTGCTTGTGCACTGTGGAGCTGATGACCTGTGCAGTGACTTTGGACTTTAAATCACCATGTTACTTTTTATTGTTTTGAAAATGTTATATTCTCCAAAATCGCCAAAATTGCTGAAAATGTACATGTTTTATATTTTGACAGATGATTTTGATGCCTTTCCATTCTCGCTGCTCTCCACACTAAGTCACTCCCCCTTCAGAGCGCTATCACAACACAATCAGCGTGCATCTCGCTAAAGAAACTACCGCACATCGTATCAGGTTTGTCGGGTTGTTGTGTACGGTTTTGTGTCACACTTTTGTATATTTATGGAGAATTGTCGAATGGCAGCATGGGTGACATAAGGAGAGTTTGAATAGGGCCTGGGAGAGATCACTAAATTACTGAAACAAGGTCTGGGTATTATTAAGAAGTTGCTGATAAGATACATACCTCGATACAGTGCACTTTGGATTCGATACAATATATTTAAAATTGGTTCGACAGTGGTGGAGTTAAAAATTTGGGGGCCCTAGGTGAACTTGACTTTGGGGCCATCACTATAATGCAGTTTTGTTGAGGTTTTTAATATGTATTTTTTAAATATTTACTGTCTATTTTTCTCCATTGTTCTTGAGACAATGGACAAAGTGAAGAATCCCTCAGTTGTCCAGGTAGAATCCATGTCGAGGAGAAAATTCAGTTTGTTGACTAGACAAAAGTTAGTTTGGTTGAAGACGTTTCGCAGCTCATCCAAGCTGCTTCTTTAGTTCTGACAATCACATATTATTTTGATGGTGTTTGTTTGTTTGTTTGTTTAAAAGTAAACTACTGTCATATTGAGAGAAAATCACATTGCTCTGAGGCCTCGGCCATTAGTGGCACTGAGGGAAATTGTTTGGGGGCCCCTCCAGGGTCCCAGGCCCTATGCAGCTGCCTACTTTTACCTAAAGGTAGTGCCACCTCTGTGATTCGATATGGTTCAACAAAAAATAAAGGCTAAATCATGACTATGATACTAAAGTTTTTGTTAAACCACTTCTTGTGCAAAGTTCATCTGAAACACAAACATTTTAATCAACAAAACAGTGAAAATGTCAAATGTGTCGCATAAACAAATTTCTTTCTTTCCAAAACTGTAGCGCTGTAACAAAATAATTTCGTAAAATATACCAAAAAATACTCTTGGCGATATATCGATACAGCATCCCATGATATCAATACTGTATCATTACATTAAACAATATAATATATTGATATTTTGACATTTTTGCGACATCTAAAACCTTTTCAGACAGATTTTTTGATGAAGGAACAACGTTATAACATGGTTGAAAGCTTTTTAAATCTATTTTAATAACCCTTCTTTAATTAAAGTGTAAATATGTGTAAATAGAATCAAAAATATAAACCTTTTGTATGACATCATTCCTCTGACAATGGCATTCTTTCATTGGTGACCTATTTAAACAAACAATGTACTACTGCTATCATTTCTCTTCATGGTTCTGTGCAATAAGAATAACTGACATAATTTATGCGTTTTAAAAGTCATTAATGTCACAACAAATAACACAACAGCAGAGTAAACTGTTTTAAATTCAGAACCTTCATAAAACAAATGTGTTAGCAGTGGGTGGTATAAATAATAGACTACATCGCAAAACAAGGAACAGCAGCATTAGTTAAAATGATTAGATTTTCCGAACTAACTAATTTAGACTTGTTCCATTTGTGGATATAGATTTGATTTCTTTTTAATGCAGTGTGGTTTCAATAAACTTTTTAAAATTCCATCTCCAATTTATTTATCTCCATGGACAATGTTCCTAAGTATGCTTTTAACTTTCTTTTGCATGCAGGTGACGTGCCAGCTCCAGAATGTTACACAGTGTTGCTTTAGTAAGATTATTATTATTACTAAGTTTCTTACTGTGCCATCTGATAATTTAGGTCAATAATTTGAAAATGATCTGAAGCTACAAGTTAAATAAATATAAAACATTCCAAACATTTCTTCTAATTTTAGCTAATGTTGATACTCCCTTTTTGCAGTGAACAAATACTACAAAAATATGTTTATACTATTGCTAGTCGTCCGGGATGATTTTTATCGGAATGGCCAGTCTTCCCAAAACTACATGCAGAGAAGCATCCTGGCTTGTTTTCTGTTTTGAACTCCTCTGATCTCCATTGAGCAGTCGCAGCAGATCAAAAACTCCAGGGTTTGGACTTTCTTTGCGCGGAGACATCGGAGGTTTGGGAGCCGGGTTCGATTTTCTCTTCACCACCCCGCTTTGCCTCTTTTTTACCGTGGTAGTTTTCATTTTCGGGGGAGGAGTGGTCCTTTTCGGCCTACTCGCGCTCGACCTTTTCTTTGAAGCTGTTGATTTTGAGGTTGAATCTACATCGGTCTCTTCTGACACCAGCTTACGTGCCACTTTTGCGTTTTGCGGATTAACCTTTTTGTTTTGCTTCGAGTTGTTCTGTAAAGTCCGCTGTTGCTTACTCTGCTTTGCATCAGGCGCATCTGATCTAACAGCCTTTTTACTATCCCCATTGTCTTTTACAAGGAGCCTGGAATCTTTTTTATTGTCCATTTTATTGGGCTGTTTACGTGGTCTTGAAGAGTGAGAGGGTGGGTCAAGCTGAAATTTTGTAACTTCTTTCTTCTCTTGCCTCTGGTTTGAACGCACAGGTTTAGCAACTTTAGCTGGCAATGCAGGTTTTTGGACATTTACTTTCTTTGATACGGGCTTAATTTTCGTTCTAGCTGTCACAGTAGTAGTTTTAGTAGTTGTCGCAGCAGTCGTAGTAGTAGTAACTGAAGTAGTCTTTACTTTTGACTTGGTCGGAACAGTACTTTTTGGTTGCTTCATAGATTTAGGCTTAGAAGTTGTTGATTTTCCTTTCTTTAACTTATCACTATTTGAATTGCTTTTATTTTTAGCAGTATTGACACTAGGAGTTTGAGAAGTTACTAACAGATCGGTTTTTGGTGCTTGCGTTGTTACGTAAAAAGGCAACGCGACCGTCGTAGTTGCGAGCGCGGGTATCTTTTTCTCAGTGGCCGATCTCGAAATATGTCTACGCTTCATCCTGTTCATTTCTTGCGCCAAAGCCGTGAATCCGTCAATCAAAATTTCCAGTCTCCCTTCCAGTTTTCCCAAGCGGTCCTCCATGTTGGTGTAACTTTGCTCCAACTCCGCGACCTTCTTAGACTTTTCGCCAGTCGAATGCAGGGAGATCAGCTGCTTCATTTGCGCGTTGAGGTAACTTTGCTGTTTTTGTAGCGTCCGGATACCTTCTTTCATGTCGAGTGTGTTGCTTTCTAACATGCTGAGACGCTGGTTGAAGGTGCTGAGGTGAAGCCGGAGTAAATGTTGGAAGCTGGAGTGTCTGATTTCGGGACTCGGGGTGAAACGTGGAGGTAGCCTGGGAGCGTTTTTGCTGGGGACGATCGCCGTAGTTTTGATCGAAGGTTGAGTAGTCCGACGCGACGTGGTGACCCTTTTCGGAGACCGCGTCGTTCTAATGTACGTGACGAAATCCTCATCTTCGTCGTCGTCCTCGTCCCCGCTGCCGTAGAGGAGTATTTCTTTCTCCAAGCTAAAATTGAACACCGCTTCGGCTCCGCAGGCAAAAGGTAAGAAATCCTCCGTCCTAACTGGATCTCCACACTCGTCTGCAGCTCTCTCTTCTCTTCAAGTCAAAATCAAAGCAAAATCAGGCAAGTTTTAGCCAGAATATGACCAGTTATATTAATTGTATTGTACCCAAGTCACCACATCATCTTTGCCCGACGAGTAGCAAAGATTGGCTGAACCTGATGCCTCATAAATGTCTACATTTATGTCAGAGATCGGGAAGAAGTCTCATATGGTCTGTGCAAAGTTTTGGCTGCCAACAAGACGCAAAGCTGAAGCAAAAAGCAAAGCAGCAAAGAAAAAAACAGCAAGAAAAGAGGAGAAAAGTACAGAACAAAGAACAAAGAACCACTCACAACATATACTTAATACGTGACCCATTTCTTTCAGTTCAGACAACATACAATACCACTTCTGGTTGCACATTACTTTACAGTTCACTAATAGCAATGGTAATTGGTATGGAATTGTATGGTAATTAAAAATGTAAGTATGGTCATTATATTGAATCATAGAAAGTGGACACTGGACCTGGATCTGTCATTCTACTTCATATTAAAGATGCACTATCTAATGTTTCTGGTGGAGGGTTTGTCATTTCCTTCACTCCATGGAGATGCTATTGCTTTGTCTGGAATGTTCCACTGTATTGCATTAAACCTAGCTATCTCCCTTAAAACAAGCATTTTGCGCAAACTACAGTTAAGTTCTTTGGAGAACCTGGCCTGCTCAATGAGAATTAATGTTCAAAGATTTTTCACAATTAAGACATCTGTAACTGAATAAATGGAACATAAATAAACTGAACTTAAACTTATTAAACTCCAATAACATCCCCATGACAAGACCAGAACACCAGAAAAAATACATAGTGCACAAGGTCAGAGTCCTGCTCCGGGTCGGGTATCTGGCGGGTACCCACAAACAGTTGCTGAAACAGGCAGGTTTTAATGTTCTGGAATTTTATGCAGGCGCGTAGTGATTACACACGGGCGGGTCAGGTGAATTAAATGAACGACGAACGGGAGAAAAATACATGACTTGCATCCAGGACATTTATTGCCCTGGAAACAAGTGACATTTCCTGTCTTTTCCTGGAACGATGGACCAGGCTGAGAGAGACTTCAGTGTATTTATTACATAAAACAAATCAGTGGAGACTTGCCGGCTGCGCTCCTGATTTAGTCCTGGTTTAGTCCTGGTTTAGACCTGGTTTAGTCCTGGTTTAGACCTGGTTTAGTCCTGGTTTAGACCTGGTTTAGTCCTGTTCAGTCCTGGTTCAGTCCTGGTTTAGACCTGTTTCAGTCCTGGTTTAGTCCTAGTTTAGACCTGGTTTAGATCTGGTTAAGTCCGGGTTAAATCCTTATTTAGTCCTGGTTCTGTCCTGATGTAGTCCTGCTGTAGTCCTCGTGTAGTCCTGGCGGTCGAGTCTGTGGTTTTGGCGTGTATATATTTACAATCCGCTAATGACACGATGTAGGTTCAGTCCTGTTTCAGTCCTGGTTTAGTCCTGGTTTAGTCTTGGCCTATTGGGCTGTCATACTAATGGGCTGACCCTGATTTATCACAGGCACGGGCGGGTAACGGGTGCAGACTTAACTTTGATATAATCATGGATTAACGGGCGGGTGTGGTGCTGTACTGCACGTGCACGGGCAGGTGTGGACGGGTGTGGGCGGGTGCGGGTCTCCAAAAATGGACCCGTGCAGGACTCTGATTCAGGTTTAAAGTGATTTAATTCTAGTCTATTCCTAAAAATTATCAGAAAACATTTGTATTTCCATGGAAACACGATTGCATATTATCCCAGGAATGATGCAATTTCTGTCTTTTACCATGCTATTACTGTTCTATAAAGTCAAGTGTTGTATAGAAGAACCTTTAAGGCACTTATCTACAATAGAAACATCCATGAGTGAACATACCAGTGCAATTTCTACCAAACTTCAGTTCTAAACAATGCCCCCATTTGATTGAATGACACCATAAAATCTCGTTTGGAAATCCAGAAAAAAACGACATGCTTGCATCCCTCTCCTCTGAACAGTCGATGCTATAATGCTAAAATGCCAGCCACAGCTCTCTTCAGCTCCCGGCCGGGCAACCAAATACCCCCAAACACGGTCCAAAACATCCCGCGCCCGGATAAGAGACGGAGTAAAAATAAAACACGAGGGGATGGGCCTACCTCTCGCAGCGGCGCCCAGAGTAACCAGGAGGACAGCTGTCACAGGTGGGCTGGCCATCTGAGTCCAAGTAGCAGGTGGACGAGAATCTGTGAATACAATTTGATTAGAAAAACGACTGGAGTGTACAATTATCAGCAGCAAACACTTTTGGATGCATTATTTATTATATTGTCAACAGTGTGATTGTCGTTTTGAAGTTATGCAAAATCTGGATATCTGTGTGAATACAAATTTATTATTATAAGAACTACGGGTGAGTAACATAATCTGGAAACACCACTGAATGTATTCTTTTGTATTATTTATTACTTTTTTATTGGAGATAGGTGGATCATCAAAATATTGTTAACATAGTTGTTGTTTTTTTGAAGTTATGCAAACTTTGGGTATCTCTGTGAATACAATTTTATTATTATAAGTTCTACTGGTGTGTAAAATGATCAACAAACAGTACTGAATTTATTATTTATTATTAGAGATGGGCAGATTATCAAAATATTGTCAACATTGTGATTGTTTTGAAGTTATCCAAAATGTTGATATCTCTGTGAATACTATTTTATAGTAGTAGTAGTAGTACTAGTAGTAGTAGTAGTAGTAGTATAATTAAAAACTGTAAATAAAACAAAATCTAAACCCATTACACTGAATCTTCTGAATTCAAGCCACATGTTTTATTGACAAAGTTATTTCTGTGTTAAAAAGTCTGGTTCATGTTCAAAAAATCAGTAATGAAAAACATTTTATTTGTTTTTGAAAGAAAAAAATATGGAGAGAAAAAAGAGAGAGATCAATATGAGGAAAATAATCGTGGTTAATGAATTGGCAGTAGAAAATAATCTTTGTTATGAACTTCCAGATAGTATTTTCAATAGTTCTGAGACTTTTATGATATTTTACAGCGCTTTTATATTTTTTGATGCTTAAATTTCAACTTAAACATTTAAAGACATGTTTTAACACATTTCTATTGGAGGGTCCTATCTTTTAGCCAGGCTGACACCACCTAGTGCCTCCGATCAATTTCATTTCTGCACTAGACAGTTCGCAAAAAACCCAGAAGTGCAAGTTTGGGCACCAGTCAATCAGCGAAGAGCCATATATTCTGTGTTGTCAATGATTCTCGAGATCGAGGATTTAAAGGCGGAACAATGAGAATGTTTGGTGAATTTTATCAAGGGGAAAGACGTTACTGTCCTTCTTCCTACAGGATTTGGGAAAAGCTTAATATACCAGTTAGTCCTGTTAGTGGTGCATTACATACGTGATGACCAAATAGCAGCGATTGGTTAAATGATAAAAAATACCCGCCTACTGAATGAATTAATAGTGAATGAATTCTAACACTGTGAGGTCAGACGGTTTTTATGAAGTGAAACCAGTGAATCAGTCTACCTATCATTATCCATATACTCTAAAACTGTAAGGAAAATGACTTCACAAACTGTTGAATTATGTTTCATGTTCAAACTCTGCTTATCTAAAAAGAAAATGTGGCAGTTGTTGTGTGTTGTTGTGTGAGACCGACACCTTATTTGTGGAAGACAAAGTATTCAGACAGAGCTGTATTTAATAAAATATTATGCAAGTAGTGTTTTTTCAAAGTGATACTGACTAAAAATGATGAAGTTTGACAATCCTTCATCGACGTTATTAAAACTAAGCAGAGAAAAAGAACAAAATAAATACATAAATTTGACTAACATTAAAACAAAATTCACAAATTTAAAAGAATATGTGCAAACTCACTGATTGCTGGATGCAGTTCCTGGACAGGGGCAGGGTTGGCAGGCCTGGGCTCCGCCTCTCGCCGGGTTGCCATAGTAACCGGCTTGACAGCGGTCGCACCTTGGTCCCTCGGTGTTATGAAGACATTGCTTTTGGGCAGAACACAGACAACATGAAATGTGAGCCAAAAACAAGAGTGAAATGAATATAACATCCCAAATGACAGTGTGTTTTTGCACAAGTCCAGATTCGCTCCCAGTCCTCACACACACATCTGCCATCCAGGGACTGCAGATGGAACGAGGTACGAGCTTAATCTGGTGCAGATCCGCTTTTTAATGAATTTGTACATTTGTTCCAGACAAATAAAGATTAAACTGAACACCTTCAACTCATAAAATGAAAATTACAATTTCATGGTCACATTTGGCTAGACTGGAATTAAAGGTGTGATTGATTTAGACTTAGACTTAGACAAACTTTATTGATCCACAAGGGAAATGATTTGGACACAGTAGCTCACACATCACAATATGTTATAATAAAGAGTAAAAATTATGAATAATAATAATAATACATTCTAAATAAGTAGCAAAAAAGAGCAAGAGACAGTTGTCGAATGAGGCTTAACAATATAAATGTATATGTACAAGTCAAAATAAAATAGAAAAATAGGTCATAAAAAATCTTTCATGGATACTTTGGAGTTTTATGCCAACATTTCCATGGAAACAAAGCAGACAGTGACGAAACTTATACTATTGCTACTTTTTGATACCTCGGGATACCGTAATACCATATTACCGCCCAACCCTACTCACATTGAGTGTGTTTACATGCACATGAGTATCCTGGTTATGATCAGGTTTTTTGAGTATCCCGGTTTCTTCATGGTGCATGTATACGCAGTATCCCGGTTATGGCAGTATCCCTATAGCTGGTATTTTCTGATAGTAACCAGGATACTGCGGCATGTATACGCAGTATCCCGGTTACTGCAACATAAATTTGGGTGCGAGTGCATCCAAAAGACAAATACGTTTCAGTCTTTTCACCACTACAACAGCGACATAAATAAAGTGACCATACATGAGTGAAATGACTGCACTAAACCTGCACACGAATCTGCACTTGTACGACCTGCACACGTATGATCGCTGAAAAGTTAAACATGAAACATCTCCTAAAAAATGTTTCAGAAGAAGCGCTTCCTGGACCTCCCTATGATGTCCACCTGTTTTTAACACTGCCATCTTGTGGCGTTATTAGGTGGTGTCCACAGGTGAGTCTCCACTCCTCTTCCAGGTGGAGCAGTCCTATTGGTGTTTTTTTTTTATTTAATTCACATGATTTGCTCTCAATTCTGTTTGTCCCCTGAGGAAAGCCATAGGCTGAACCGCATCAGGACTTTGTAAGTTGTCCATTAAGACATGCTGTAAACTAATAAAGGCATTTTATTTTAACCAGTGAGTGCCTTGGGTTTTTTGCATCTATGAAACATCTCCTATATGATATACACACAGAACAGACTCACCATCATCAGCCCCTCCTCTGTCACAAAAAGAACACACATAATCCACTGAGTCGTGTCCTTTAGTCCGACAGAAGCTGAACTGCATCAGCGGCACAAGGAGCAGCTGTTTTTATCGGCGCTGACAGTTTATGCTAATTAGCCATGTGGTTTTAAGTTTCGTTTCAGTAAAACGTAAACAAATGTGGCAAAGCTGAATTATATGATCAAACGGGCTGATGTGGTTATGGTTCATATGTTATAAAGTTGAGTTTATTTATGCAGAATATTTTAATAAAAAATCTACACGTTGGGTTTGATCTTTGCAGTGGATTGTTACCACTGGTTAAAACCTCCCGAGCTTCCTGTTTGTATTTTTCCTTGTTTATTAACTTAAATTAGGTTAATTTTGCACGTCACTAACACTAAAGTCTAAACTTTGAATGAGATATTTTTCTTTACAAATGCACCATTTTTGCTGTAAGTGATGATCGCTCTACCTCACAGTGTCTAAGTAACAATGTTTTTTTATATGCTAAAACTTTTATAAATAAATAAATTAAAATAACTACACTTTAATTTGCCGTAAAGGGACTAAATTACTCTATTTTCTGATCGATGTTAGTTAATTTTTGCGCTTGTGCATTTGTCAGATTATGTCAAGAAAATGGGAAACTACATTTGATCATGTATACGGGGATATGAGTATTCTGGTTTCTCAGCGTGCATGTAAACGCAGTAT
The DNA here is from genome assembly GCF_026225935.1 of Boleophthalmus pectinirostris. Taxonomy (NCBI): domain Eukaryota; kingdom Metazoa; phylum Chordata; class Actinopteri; order Gobiiformes; family Gobiidae; genus Boleophthalmus; species Boleophthalmus pectinirostris. The sequence continues at coordinate 40,048,754 of NW_026571515.1, read as the reverse complement.
CCCAAATACTACCATAACCGGGATGTGACTAATAACCGGGATACTGATGTGCATGTATACACACTCAATTAGATATTTTCCAAAAAGTTCCAAGAGCCAGAAAAATAAAACCAAACTTACCAAACATGCCCCGGTCTCTGGATCGCAGCCGCTCGCGTGTCCGTGGCAGTCACACCTCTCGCATGTGCCCAGGTAGAGTCCCGAGCTGGTCCGGGTGTAGCCCTCAGCGCAGTCCTGCAAATCAATGCAACAAAACACCAAGCGAGGGAGAATAAGACCGATTATACCGTTTCCCCAAAGCATTAAACTGCAATTATCATTATAGGGTGTAATGAAAAGGGTAGTGAGCCACAAGCCTAATCGGTTTCAGAGCGTAATGATGATCGTGCGTAGTTTACAAGCTCCACAAGCCCTGAAAACTCACCTGTGCAAAACTGCCTTCAAAGAACTGCATCTTTTTCACCTACTACCTACTACTACTTTTTAATTTGTCTGTGAATGTTATGAATGCTATACAAGTGTGTTTTTATGATTATATTACTTTACAAACTAATTCAGCTGGGTAAAAGTTCGGCTGCGTTCCATTTCTCTTCACTTGTCTCCTTGATTCTTCAGTTTTCCCATCGAGCCAATTGAAAATAACCCTTATTTAACACCAGTCTTTTCATATTTTTGCTACTCATTTACAATGTTGGGGATTAACGGATTACATGTACCAGAGTTACATAATCAGAGTACAAATTATGAGTAACTGTATTCAATTACAGTTACTGTTTCCATGAGTGGTAATTGGATTACAGTTACTTTGTTGAAATAAATGGATTACATGGCGGTATTTTCCTATTTTCACATTTTGGGCTAAACCAGGACTAAACTAGAACTAAAAGCAGGACTAAACCAGGACTAAAACCAGGACTAAACTAGGACTAAACCAGGACTGAACCAGGACTAAACTAGGACTAAAAGGACTAAAGGACTAAACTAGGGACTAAAAGGACTAAAAGGACTAAACTAAACTAACTAAAACTAAACTAAACTAAAACAGGACTAAACTAAACTAAACTTTTTAATAAAACTGTTAAATTTAAGGAAAGACTGGACTTTTTATTTTCTTTTAGCACATAAAACGTCTCATGTTAAGATTTCCTCGTCTTTGCTTCTCTACAGTAAACAAAAGCCTCTTCATGGAGACTTGGGCTCAACAGACAATTTGAAGAAAACAAACATGAATTTTCAGGATGTGGTTGTTAAATTCATGTCGTTTTAAAAAGCACGACAATATCAAGTAATCCAAAGTATTCAGATTACATTACTCACTTTAAGTAATTTAATGGATTACGTTACAAACTACATTTTGGGGTATGTAATCTGTAATCTGTAGGGGAACACATTTTAAAAGTAACCTTCCCAACACTGACTATTTACAATGTATTATTACCATTTATATTTTTTATATTATACTGTGATGTGTGAGATCCTGTGTCCAAATCATTTCCCTTGTGGATCAATAAAGTTTGTCTGAGTCTAAGTCTCTAACCTCCATGTGTCACCTCTGTGGTCCTCTCTCTTCAGTGGGCGGTTTATATAATTTTTGAGTTTCAATTTTCTCTTTGTAATCAAGAAATATTTTTAAATTGTAATTTGTTTGCTACTCAGTCGATCGATAGAGTTTGTAGATGAACTATTACCTTCCTCCGCCTCTTCACTACATCCTCTTCACTACCACGAACGTCTAAACTTTGAATGAGATATTTTTCTTTACAAATGCACCGTTTTTGCTGTAAGTGATGATCGCTCCACCTGACAGTGTCTAAGTAACAGTGATTTTTTATACACAAAAACTTTTATAAATGCTTTGGTAACATATTATAATAAATACACTTTAATTCGCTGTAAAGTGCCTGAATTATGCTATTTTCTGATCGATGTTATAATGTTGTTTCCTTATCAAAAACAGACGTGGAGTTGTGTTTTGTTTCCAGTGTTGGGAAGTAATGGATTACATGTCCCGGAGTTACGTAATCAGAGTACAAATTATGAGTAACTGTATTCAGTTACAGTTACTGTTTCTGTGAGTGGTAATTGGATTACAGTTACTTTGTTGAAATAAATGGATTACATGGCCGTATATTCCTGAGGAAACCACCAATTAAATCTAAACCCTGGCCCCATTTAAACCACAATGTTAAACTAAAATTTCAAAGTGATCCAGAATCCAGGATTTCTTCCGGATCACCCCCAAAATGAAATCAGTTCTTCCTTTTCACATTTCCAACAAATCCTGAAAATATCATCAAAATCGGTCCATAACTTTTTGAGTTATGTTGCTAACAGACAAACAAACAAACAAACAAACAGACAAACGCCGGCAAAAACATAACCTCCTTGGCGGAGGTAACCAGGTCTAAATCAGGTCTAAACCAGAACTAAAACAAGACTAAACCAGGATTTAACAGGACTAAATCATGCTGCATGGACGTGTCTCCTCTTCTTCTATCAATAATATTTTTAATTTAGTTAAGTAAAGTCTGGACTTTTTATTTTCTTTTATCAAACAAAACATCTTATGTGAAGATTTCCTCGTCTTTGCTTCTCTACAGCAAATCAAGTAATCCAAAGTATTCAGATTACATTACTCACCTTAAGAAACTTCATGGATTCCGTTACAAACTACATTTTGGGGTATGTAATCTGTAATCTGTAAAGGAATACATTTTAAAAGTAACCTCCCCAACACTGTTTGTTTCAATGTGGCAATACAGGAAGTGCTTCACTGTATTTTTTCACTACATACTAGAACCATGCACACCCACGGGTGCAAAACAGTGGGACGCGGGACACATTTTGAAAGCTCATTGTGGGTGCGGGCGGGAGCAGGACTGCACAATGTGGGAGCGGGCAGATATGATGATAAACTGCAGTTCCACAAACTAAATATGAGTGTAAAGTAAAATCTACAAATGATTCATGTTTGTCTATCACGCATCATTTGTGCTGGATATTTTATTTAGCCATAATCAAAACATTTTCAGCAGCCTAATTTTGCGGATGTGATCTAATCTTGCACACATTTTAGATAATTCCTTTCCGCTACTCCGTGTTTGATAGATCTTAAGAAAGGGAATGTCCCCATCTTGTGAAATTTGGGACAAAATATCGCAGATGCAGGTGGGAGCGGGAATGAAAATTACAATTCTTTGCGGACGAGGACGGGAGCGGGACTGCACAGTGCTGGTGCGGGTGGGAGCGGGGACTGAAAATTCTGTCCTGCGCAGACCTCTACTTCAGGAGTCTCCAACCAGCAGCTTGGGACCTACCAGTAGCTCTCCACCTCCTTCCAAGTAACTCGTCAAGGGATTTCTGAATTACACACGCACATACACATTGTGCTCAATAAGTAAAATTTCATGAATTACCGTATTTTCCAGGCTATTAGGCGCTCTGGACTATAAGGCACACTGTCATTAAATGGTCTATTTTTGAACTTTTTTCACAAATAAACCGCACTGGACTTTAAAGGAAACACAACAGTTGGATGGGTGAGTGGTTTTGTTTGTTTGTTCGTTCACGGTGACTCTGGGCTTTGTTCAGTTGTGGCGTGTAGGGAGGGTGCTGTCTGGGACCAACGGATTGTCGGCGTGTTCACAGTGACTCAGTTGTTCAGTTGTGTCTAGAAGTGGCACATTGCACTCGATTTTTCGGTTCGTTCCTCCTTTCAGTTCCTTGTCGGCGTGTGGAGTGATGAGTGTGTCTGTGGGTGTGTTTCTCTGTGCGGTCGCTGTCTGCTCCGTGTGTGTTTGCGTGTTCTGGGGGTGGTGCGGCTTTGTAGTTTACTGAAGTCGTGCTGGGACACCCGACTGGATTCATGTATAGGGCGCTCTGGCTTATGGGGCATGTGGCCGTTTCTTGATAGGGTTAGAGGCTTGAGAGCGCGTCTAATAGCCCGGAAAATACGGTAATTGCCTTTATCATTGTACACGTATCAATTTGATGCATAACTTTGCACACTAATAAATGGATAATGGTTTATGTTTTACAGGGATCTCACTGTACCTCATCTAAAGCTCGCCATGGCTCTTGTATATGCTCAATTTCTTGTAACCGCTAAAACCACTAGCTCTCTGCAATTTTTGTTTTGTAAAAGTAGCTCACTGGAAAAAAAAGTCTGGAGACCCCTGCTCTACTTCATAAACCTCCACTGGAATAATCTGGATAATTTCAGCCCTGGATTTGCCAATCTCTATTCAACAAAAGGTAAAAGGATAACTTGGAAACTACCACTACAATGACATCACAAGGTGGAACAGAGGATTTTGAGCAGAATAATAATAAAGGAAACATGTGAATGAAACAAAACACAACTCCAGGTATAATTTGATGAGTTAACAACATTTCTACACAAGAATCCATTTTGCGTAATAGAGGACCTTTACTAAACCATTTGCTCATTATGAATGAAGTCTTTGTTCATGTTTTATTAAAGACTAAGGTGTAGTCATTATAAAGTGGTAATGTCTCTTCTATTTAACAGAACCAGTGTTGGGGAGTAACAGATTACAAGTAACTGTTTATGAGTAGACTATGATTATGAGTAAGTGTTTTCAGTTACAGTTACTGTTTCAGTGAGTGGTAATTGGATTACAGTTACTTTGTTGAAGTAAAGGGATTACATGGCGGTATGTTCCTGTTTTCACATTTTGGGCTATATCCCTTTTTTTTTTTTTCTTTTCCCGTAATTCCACTCATTGATAGACACTAAACCAGGTCCAAACCAGGTCTAAACCAGGTCCAAACCAGGTCTAAACCAGGTCTAAACCAGGTCTAAACCAGGTCTAAAAAGACTAAACCAGGTCTAAACCAGGACTAAACCAGGTCCAAACCAGGACAAAACCAGGACTAAACCAGGACTAAACCAGGTCTAAACCAGGTCCAAACCAGGTCTAAACCAGGACTAAACCAGGACTAAACCAGGTCCAAACCAGGACTAAACCAGGACTAAACCAGGACTAAACCAGGACTAAAACCAGGTCTAAACCAGGTCTCAAACCAGGTCTAAACCAAGACTAAAACCAGGTCTAAACCAGGACTAAACCAGGTCCAAACCAGGACTAAACCAGGACTAAACCAGGACTAAAACCAGGTCTCAAACCAGGTCTAAACCAAGAGTTAAAACCAGGTCCAAACCAGGTCTAAACCAGCAATAAAACCAGGTCTAAAACAGGATTTAACAGGACTAAACCATGTCCGCGGATCGTGTCTCCTCCTCTTCTATCAATAATATTTTTAATACGGTTAAGTAAAGTCTGGGCTTTTTTATTTTCTTTTATCAGACAAAATATCTTATGTCAAGATTTCCTCGTCTTTGCTTCTCTACAGCAAATAGTAATCCAAAGTATTCAGATTACATTACTCACTTTAAGTAATTTAAGAGATTTTGTTACAAACTACATTTTGGGGTATGTAATCTGTAATCTGTAGGGGAATACATTTTAAAAGTAACCTTCCCAACACTGAACATAACGTAATTTGTTCCCACCTGACAGGACGGTCCTCTGTATCCCTGCGGACAAGCACACTCCTCCACCTCCAGCGCTCGCTCATTACCGGTGGAGTGTGGGACCGCAATATCCATCTTGATATCAGAAATACTGGAAGGCAAAACACATATTGAATCAAGAATATCAAATTGAGCCCTATTTCATTTTTAAGGATACAATAGTTTCCATGCTTGCCTGCTCTCGGCCATGTTGTCGACGTAAGTGGCTCGGATCATGAAGACGGTGATGTCAGCGAGAGCCATCAGAAGGTGCTCGCGGGTGCAGGGCTGTCCGTCCGCTCTTCTCCACACAGACTTTTAAAACAATTCAGAAAAAAAGGTTAGACGATTGCGCAGAGATTAAAGCTTCATTATGTAACTTTTCTGATGAAGGGAGTTCCATCTGGAAACACTTGTTCCACAGTAGAGCATTTGGTTTGAAAATATCTTCTCTGTCTGTCTTGTCTAATAACTGATACCAATTTCAGTACCACAGTTGTACTACAGTATAATCCGTGTGTCAGTCATTCATTAGTTTTTCAAAATAAAACCAAAAAAAGAAAATGAAAAAAATACTATTTTCTTCATTATTTGTCTCTAAAACCAAAATGAAAAAACAGATAACGATTTGTTTTTTCAGTTTTCGATTTTGTGTTTAAATGAAGAATGGAAAAAACGGATAATAGATGTTTCCCGTTTACGTGACTCCCGTGACTGCGATGCCGGACGTCTGCGCCACATACTGACTGAACCAGGACTGATCCAGGTCTCGGTAAATCATTTTTCCAAAGTAGTAATAAACATTTCTTTGCAAAAGATGTTATAGTAATCAGTATTCTACATTTCTTTTTCTCTAAATGAAGTTGTGTGTCATTTAACAAATATATATTTGAATGAATATCAAAAGCTTTTTCCAAAGCAGTTTGTGTAAAGGAATGAATTGAGTTCCTTAAGTTTTTTAAAAGTTCACAATCCCAAAACATGTGTATATATGTTCCATCCTTTAATTTGCAACGAGGGCATTGTGCAGAGATATCTTTTGATGTTTTATTCATTCTTACAAGTGTAAGATAATATTTATGTAGAAATTTAAAATTTGCTTCTTTAATTTTATTACTGGTGAATGGAAAATTGTTTTGGCCAAGTATTACTGACCAAATATTATCTTTTAAAGTTAATTTCAGACCCTTCTCCCACATCTTCTTTAATCTCTGGAATGATGACTGACCTTCATTTGAAATAATGTTGTGTAACATTTATTTATATTCCCCTTGATTGTTTCTTCTGTTAGCAACTGATCTTCAATTTCTTTTAATTCAGTGCAAATCTTTATTAGATATGCCATATTCTGTCCTTAAACTGTTGAATGATTTAATTTCCATATCTTCATTGAACAGATCCTTAAATTGTTTTATACCATAGTTTGTCCATTCACTTATGTTAGTCGTGATGGTTATTGTTGTTGCAATGCAAGTTTTTAAAAAGATTTCTAAGCGATAAAAACACCTGTAATATAATAAATGCAAAACGAAGAAGTTTAATGTCATACTGTTTAGCATTCCAAGCAAAGTTATAAAATCTCCATGGAGACAAGCCCATGGCAGACTCCCCAACAGAAAGGTTACATAGTGCACCTTTAAATTCGTGCACCCACCTCTCTGAAGGTCACAGTCATGGTTTGTGGAACACGTGCGGTTGGTTTGGTTTTAGAGAAATGCTCCAAAAAGATGCCATTTCCCTGGAGAACCACGTCTGGCTGACCGTCGATGGTCAGGGAGCGCAGCCTGGGCTCAAACCGAACCGTGTAACGCAACTCTCCTCCGTACGCCGTCACCTGAAAGAGGCACAGAGCAGAGGAGGAGGTCGGGAGGAGAGCAGCTCAGAGGAGAGGAGCAGCTCAGAGGAGAAGAGGTCATGTAGAGCTCAGAGCAGAGTGGTGGAAAGGTATGTGCATGTGTATGTGTCTGTTAGAGTCACGAGACAGAGGTGTGGGGCTGAGAGGGTTCAAAGCGGATCCTGTCTGGATGTGTTTGGACTCAGAGACAAGCCCAGACACAGCACATATACACACAGGCATACATACACACGCATACATAGACACGCATACATACACACGCATACATAGACACGCATACATAGACACGCCTGCATACACATGCATGCACACATGCATACACACACGCACACATACAGCAAAGGGATGAGATTAGCTAACACCAGCCTGCTTCCTCTTCACCTCCACAGCCTCATTTTGTTGGATATCTCACCTTATCTCCCCTGAAGCTCTGCGGCAGCACCCAGAAGTAAACATCACTGTCCACAAAGGAGCGGTAGACGATTTCTGAGGCGCCTCTTTGACTGATGCCTTGAGAAATAGTTTTAGTGTTGGCACTATTGGCTAAAGTGAAGAGTTGCCCATTTACTCCTCCACGCACCTGTGGACATAAACATATGTTACTGAGATGTGAATGTGATGTGTCTGCATCAGCAGAATCCCTTTTGCTCACTGCTCCACACTTTTAGCATCTCAACAGTAAATGCTGATACAGCGGAGCTGCACAAATATTGAGACAAACGTTGATACCAAAAATATGCCCTGCCTTCAAGAGCTGGCAACCTACTTGATCTCTGTTCCAAGTGGAGCTGGCGCACTGCTTGGTGACACCCATACAGAAACACTGCAGACAGCCCTCAGGATTGGCCTCGGAGAGGTGGAAGAAGCCAGGCTTACATTCATCGCACTGAGCCCCTGCCACGTTGTTCTGTAACATTCACAGCAATGCAAAACATGTGTTATGCATCAGCAGATGACAGCAGTAAATACAAATAAAGCGCTTTGAAGGCCTCAGTATAACTGACCTTGCAGTTACAGGGCCAACTGCTGGAGCTGATGGATCCACTGTTATCACATTTGGTGGAGCCTAAAGAGGAGCAGAGGATGAGACACCTGGAAGCAGTGTACCCAGTGCATACCTGAGCCATGAGCACACTATACAATCACTGTATGGGAACTATTACATGAGGCCAGGACCACATATGTCTTTACAGACAGACAGAGGGGCCAACAGGTGCAAGTGCTCTGCTCAAGGACGCTGAGGCTTTCAGACAGACAACAGTTACAGACAGTTAATGAACACTCACTGGCGACAGCAACACATTTTCCATTGGGTTGTAGGGGGTTACCCTGGTAACCAGGTGCACACCTAAACAAAAATGTTTTTTGGTTAGGAGTATTTTAGAAGTATTTTATTATAGTACTAAAATAACACATGCATCTCACTTTTCACAGCGTCTTCCAGTGTACCCAGGCCTACAGGCGTCACATGTTGCTTGTTGGTCAACATCCAAAAAGCATGTGTCCGAAAACCTAGTAAAAGTAATAAATAAGAATAATGAGGAATGCACAGATAGTTCAGAGAGTGTGTGTGGCCTATGGCCTCACCGTCTGGAGGTCTCGTAGTACGGGCAGGGGCAAGGCTTGCAGTCGTCAGGGCGACCGCGGGTGGGGTCACCGAAGTAACCCGGGCGACACTTATCGCACTGAGGGCCCTCTGTGTTGTGCTGGCAGCTCTGTGAAATGGAACACATCAGTCACTCCACAGGACAGCACCCAGAATAGATCCAAAGGTTTGCCATTTGTAAAGTGGTTTTATGTGACTCAGGCTGAGAGTGACACAGGGAAGTGGATATGGGAAAGATGTATGTACGAAAAATATAAGTCAGCTCAAGCGTGTCAAATAAAAGTCTATTATTTCATTTTATTTATGGAAAACACTGAATGAGTACAGTATAAAACACATATGTGATTCCTGATCATTACCAGACAGTGGCCGTTGATGGGGTCGCAGGCGCTGGCGTGTCCGTTGCAGTTGCAGCCTGCACATGTGCCCAGGTACAGCCCTCCAGGAACACGTTCAAAACCAGCAGAGCACATCTCACAGGACAGACCGGTGTATCCGGGAGGGCATCTGGACATAAAGGAATCAAAAAACTGTATGAGCAAATCACAATACAGACTATTATTACAGCAAAATCACTCATGAAATATCCATAGCAAATTAAGATTTACATAGAGAGATCAAAATAAAACTGAAGCAGGACAATCTTTGTAATTTGGTTTTAATACAGCCTTCCTTCGTCCAGGTTTATCCTTTTTTTTTGTTTTAACACATTTTGACCGGCATTTTGACTCACCATTAATAAGTTGACATTTTCCAACACTGCATTATTTCTCATACCTTGTGCTCTTAGGAAAAAACCTGCCTCATTTTCAGTTTTCCCACCTGCATTCCTCCACCTCTTTGGCGTGGCCTGAAGTCCTGAACTCTACGTTGGTGGTGTCCATGAGGATGTCGCTAAGGGCAACGCTGACCATGTGGTTGTCGTAGATGGTCCGGATGTTGATGCTTTCCAGACTGACCAGAGTCATCATCAGCTCCTCTCGAGTCACGGGGCGACCATTCGAGTGCTGCCAGTTTTGCTAAAATAAAAAAATAAAATAAATAAAAGTAAATGCAGTGTTATTTGTAGTTAGAAGGGTATTAAGCACATGGTCCCACAAAAAAAAACAACAAAATTATGAAGCTACCGTCTGCCATCTTCCCTCACCAAGCAATTCACTTAAAGATGCATTGTGTAACTTTTCTAGAAGCTGGAGCGTGTTTCCCAGGCTTTTTTTCTGGGGACCCATATTTTAAAAGTCACAATTTTTCGCGTCCCAAGTCAATAGACATTATTCGTAAATCACAAAATAAAATTGTGACCATTATTGAACATTAATGAGGATATTTTATTGTTGACTGAGTGATCGTGTCTCTCTGAACAATTAGTATTACCGTATTTTTGGGACTATAAGGTGCACCAGATTATAAGGCGACGTCAGCTTCACTGGTTATTATTTATGTTTAAATGAATTCATCTCAGTTATCCTGAATATCTCAAAAAGTATTTAATTCCGTTCAGATCCTCTTACAGTTTACGTCCCACAGATCAGATATTTTTTATTGCCCCAGAGTCAAAAAACAAATAGGAAAACGCTAATTTAAATATAAAGCTCCTTCTGATTGGAACAATCTTCCCTCATCGATTTGTGCATTAACTTCTTTCCTTTCATTTAAAAATGCTCTGGTTCAATATTTACAGAAGCCATGTCATTGTTTTTGATCATGTTGTTGTATTTAGTTGTTCATCTTGTTGTATTTTGTGATTATCTTTAAACTCTCTCTTAGTTTTTTGCTCAAATTAGTTTTATTATGTGTCTAACAGTCAAGTGTGAGTGACTGTGTGTTTGTGTGTGTGTGCGCGTGTGTGTGTTTGTGTTGATTTTGTTGCTTTAATGTTTATTTGAATGTATGTATTCTACTGTCTGTCCTACTGTATCTGTCTTTTGTTGTTGTAACTATGAGGACCCCCTCAAAAACAAGATGGCGAGACGTCTCAAGGGGCTTATCCTCAAAACAAATAAATTCAAATAAATTCAAATAAGGTGCACTATCAATAATGTTGAATTCTCTTGTCTATTTTCATACATAAGGAGCACCCGATTATAAGACGCATTAAGTGAAACTAATGGATGACCTTGAGACTTGAAACTTTTTTATTTCCTACGAGGAGGACTCAAATAGAGATTGAGTAATAATGTGTTTAATGCAGCTTTGCACATTTGTTTACGTTTTTCAGAGACAAAATGTAAAACCATATGGATCATTTGCATAAACTATAAGACGGGAATGTCCAAAAATTTTTCATCAAGGGCCACATACCTAAACACAGAAGAAGTAGAGGGCCGATCGAGGGCCGTAGACTGATGCTCAATACAGTGAATAACTGAAATGTGTGCATGTTTAAACACGTTAGAATGAGCCATCAGTCTTTATTCATGTTAAGATCCTCAAAACCACACACTAAATATTAAATATTGGCTTTATCAAGGTAGATTTTCAAAAAACTTGCAGTAAAAAGTTCATTTTTAATTGATGCAAGGTCATTTGGGCCAATTCACCTGGAAGCCTGAGGGCCAAAAAAAATTTGTCGGAGGGCCTCATTTGGCCCACGGGCCATAGTTTGGACCTGCCTGTTATAAGAGATATAGCTCGCTCCTTGTGCGCTGAGTGGAATATTTGTGAAAACAGGTTTGAGGTCAGTAGCACAACCAGAAATAATACATAAGGCACTGGATTATAAGGTGCACTGTCGATTTTTGAGAAAATTAAGGGATTTTAAGTGCGATTTATAGTCTGAAAGATACGGCACTCAAGTTTTAAACAAGGAAAAACTGTAATCAGTGTTTCCCACAGTGCTGCGGAGATTCTGTGCATGAAGAAGAAGTGTGGAGCGAGGGTGCGTGGAGAAGTAGTGTGGAACGAGGGGGTGTGAGGACATGTATGTACCATATATGTATATTGCAGACCGACATGCAGATCGTGACAAGGCGACCAAAAAGTTCTACAGTATGGAGTAGGAAAGCATATTTTTCAAGCTGTTTTTGAACTATAGAAACAGCTAAAATGAAATACAAAAAAACAGATTGTTATGTTTAATTCATTACAGCTAAATATTCTAAGCAAATAAATTTCCATGGCCAAGCGGCCGACATATCCTCCATCTGAAAAGTTACGTATTGCACTTTTAAGCACAGAGATAATGCCTGCTAAGGTGTATGGACTTAACAGAGAAGAACTTCATGAATTATAATGTAGAGCCTTGAGGAGTGATTGCTTTGAGAAATGGAGAGGGAGACGCACTAAATTATGTTAATTACTGAGACATACAAAACAGCTCTGGGTATGGTTGTAGAACATAACAAGATTCTTAAAAAAAAAAAAAAGCTTAGGACATTTGGTTTAACATAATATAGCAATTTATGTGCAACTATAAATCTCAAGGACCCTCCAAGCTTTACTTCTGGAATTGCCCCCCTTAAATCTCGAAACAACCTTTATTACATTAATATAATTTGATTTTGAGCCGAAATAATGGCCTGATACCTCGGTGAACTTGATGTCTTTGGAGTTGGGGACTCTGGCGGGAGTGGGGCTGCCTCTGCGGTACACGAGCCTGCGTCCGTTTCCCACTATTATCACATCGGGCTTCTCCACAGGCTCCGACAGACCGCGGGCCAGAGTGTAACGCACTTTGTACTTCAGCGAGCCTCCGTATGAGTCGATCTGAAAAAGAAAAAATATGTTTAAATGGATACAATTTGCTTGCATGTCATAGTGTGAAGAATCCCTCCGTTGTCCAGGTAGAATCCATGTGAAGGAGAAAATTCAATTTGTCGACTGGACAAAAGTTAATTTGGTTGAAGACGTTTCGCAGCTCATCCAAGCTGCTTCTTCAGTTCTGGTCAGACGCTGGTGGACACTTCCTTATATCTGTCTGCAGGGAGGAGCTAACTAACTGAAACTAACACACACTTGTTTACAGTTTCTGTTAGTTAGTTGGGCCTATTGACCTGTACAGGGTGTGGGGTCTAATTAGCAGCAACAATTCATGGCCATAATGGAGCTTCCACACCTCTGGACCTGACCTGGCTACACCTGTTGTTCTCTTGTTTGTTTTGAATTAAGTTTGAGGATGGAGTTGTAAATAGGAGTTAGATGGTGTCTGAGTCCTCCATTTCTGTTTAGAGAAGGATTCTCTTTCTTAACAAAAATGGCTTCTTTCACTCCCCTCTCAAACCAATTTTTCTCTCTGGCTAAAATTTGTACCTCGCTGTCCTCTAACGAGTGGCCTGTGGCTTTTAAGTGGAGATGTACAGCAGACTGAGGTCCACTGCTGCTCTCTCATTTTAGCCAGAGAAAATAATTGGTTTGAGAGGGCAGTGAAAGAAGCCATTTTTGTTAAGAAAGAGAATCCTTCTCTAAACAGAAATGGATTCAAACACCATCTAACTCCTATTTACAACTCCATCCTCAAACCTAAATCAAAACAAACAAGAGAACAACAGGTGTAGTCAGGTCAGGTCCAGAGGTGTGGAAGCTCCATTATGGCCATGAATTGTTCTGCTAATTAGACCCCACACCCTGTACAGGTCAATAGGCCGAACTAACTAACAGAAACTGTAAACAAGTGTGTGTTAGTTTCAGTGTAGTTAGCTCCTCCCTGCAGATATAAGGAAGTGTCCACCAGCGTCTGATCATAACTGAAGAAGCAGCTTGTATGAGCCGCGAAACGTCTTCAGGCAAATTAACTTTTGTCCAGTCGACAAACTGAATCGCATGTCTTGTGTTATGTATGTAATTATTTTAGTTTAATTTTATTTATTGTTTTAGGACTTTAATATTATTTTATGAGCACTGGTAGAGCATTTTTTTAATTTGTTTGTTTTAATTGTTCCATGCAGGACTTGGAAATGTTACAGTTTATAAAGTGTGCTATAAAAATAAAGTGGATTGGATATTTGAAGAACGAGTTTAATGAGTTCACTACAATACATCTGCATTTGACCCGTCGTTGTTGACCCACCAGCCGCCCAGCTACAGCAGTACAATGATTTACCTTGTTGCCAAGAAACTGTCGAGGTAGAGTCCAAAAAGAGTCCAAATTGAGGAAGCGTCTTGAGAGATCGACCAGCTGAAACTCTCTCTCCTCTGGGTTTATCATGAGCTGAGTGGAGGACAGAGGAGGGGTCCCGGGTCGAGACGGGAAAGAAACATTCACACCTACACCAAAATAAATTCAGATGTTAAATGTTTTGAGCTACAGACTTCGGGCAAAAGTCATTTTCTTTATGTTTACTACTTTCTAAAGTGTAGATACAATATTGAAAACATCAAATTTATGAAGCAACAACTCAACAACTCACTTGGATAACTCATTTCACTGTTGCACTCGCTTCATATGACCTCTTGTATATAGCTGAGATTTTATATTTTACTACTTATCTATTTTATTTTGACTTGCACATTTACATTTATATAATTATATCTTATTTCACATGTCTCTTGCTCTTTTTTTGCGAGTTATTAAGAATTTGTTATTACCATTTCCCTTGTGGATCAGTAAAGTTTGTCTAAGTCTAAGGTTAAGACTGCAGGACTTAATGCTCAGTTCAGATTTTTTTGCGTCGTTGTTCACATTTCCATTTACCGTATTTTCCGGGCTATTAGGTGCTCTGGATTATAAGGCGCACTGTCATTGAACGGTCTATTTTCAAACTTTCTTCACAAATAAACGGCACTGGACTTTAAAGGAAACACAACAGTTGGACGGGTCAGTCGGACTTTGTTTGTGGCGTTCACGGTGACTCTGGGCTTTGTTCAGTTGTGGCGTGTAGGTGCTGTCTGGGACCACTGGATTGTCGGCGTGTTCGCAGTGACTCAGTTCAGTTGTGTCTAGAAGCAGCACATCGCGCTCGCTTTTTTGGTTCGTTCCTCCGTTCCGTTCCTCATCTGCGTGGAGTGATGAGTGTGTCTGTGGGTGTGTTTCGCTGTGCGGTCACTGTCTTCTCCGTGTGTGTTTGCGTGTGCTGTGGGTGGTGTGGCTTTGTAGTTTACTGAAGTCGTGCTGGGACACCCGAGTGGATTCGTGTATAGGGGGCTCTGGATTGCGGGGCGCGCAGTCATTTTTTGATGGGGTTGGAGGCTTAAGAGCGCGTCTAATAGTCCCGAAAACACGGTAAATGCAAGTTATGTGTGATCTCCAGTGTGAACTTTAAACGCCCCAAAAGTGTCCCGCATGCGCACTGGAGGACACGACAACGTCACACACAGCGAGCGTGCTTAGTGTTTACAGAAGTCGCCTAAACATGGAAGCAGCATTGAGCACCTGGAGATTTTAAAATTGGTGCTGTCGGACCACAGCCAGAACATGTACAGCTTATTTGTTTTAAGGAGAAGATAGAGAAGGAGAAGGACGAGGTTTTTGTCCATGATGTTTTTTTGTGGTGCAGTGGCAGCAACGTCCGTAGAAAGAAACGTGTGGATGCAAAGTCGCGGCCAAGAGTGGTGGGATTGTGATGTGCTTTGCTGCTTCACTGATACGAAGTTCAAGCACAATTTTTGTCTGACGAGAAGAACGTTTGTGTACATTTGTGACATTTAGGATGGATGAATTTGACTGTCGCATGACAAAAGATCAGATATGTATCAGTTTTAGGAGCACATATCCAAGTGGGCTGGATCTCATTTGAAAAAATCAGATCTGTGTGGTTCAGACTGTCATTAAAAGATCAGATACAGGAGCATATCGGATTTGAGTCACTTCAGGCAGCAGTCTGAACGTAGCCTAAGATGTCTCAGATTATGTAGCTAAGAAAAAAGGTAATATAAAGCAAAATATCTTTTATATTTAAGATTCAGATTCCTCAGTAGTCCAGTAACCACCCTTTGCTTTGTGCTGCAAACCCTTGACCTTCTGTAAGTGAGCTTCATAAATCTTCTGAAATGGTTTCTGCTTCATTAGTGGAATACCAAGAGTGTGCAAAGCAGTGATTAAAGCAAAGAGTAGCAATTTTTAAGAATCTATAATTTACAACATGTTTTGAGCTATTTAATACTGTTTTGTTTACTACCTTCCTTAAGCATTCATTCGTAGTTTTGATTAGTGAGAATTTACATTTGTCGTGAAATAAATGAAAAAACACTGAATGAAAAAGTGCATCCAAACTTGACGGGTAGAGCATATATTATTTGTTGCTTAGTAAAAGTATGAGTACCTTTGTAGTCTTCCTCCTCGGTGAAGCGTAGGCTGATTTGGTCTCTGTAGCGTCCGGTGGCTTTGCAGTTCTTTGTAACTCCGGCACAGAAGCAGGGTACGCAGCGACCATCCATGCTGAACTGACCATCGGGGCAATTTCCTGAGAGTAAAAATGTGGTTTATTTGAGATTTTGAAAAAGAAACTGGCTCTGGAAGTTGTAACCTGTAAGTAGACTTGCACAATTTATTACAAAACTAGTAGTACTTTTAAATATTTTTTCTTGTAAATACCAATTACACGATTCATATACATATTGTAATCACTATAATCAGTCTTTTATTCACCTCAAATTTTCAGTTCATTACAAACTAACCTAAAATTGAAATGTTTTGGGACTTAAATTTTCCAAAAGTCAAGTTTTAGTCCAGATTATTGATAGTTTGATTGCAACTAAAACCTAAACAAGTGCAATCAGAGATATCAACCTGGTCCCCATGAGGCGTCGGTGGGTCAGTTCATCAGCACAGAAGCAGTTTATGAAGAGCCCAGCCCATATTACATGATCATTATATCCACAATACAATGTGTGTATGTGTACAGGCCCATGAACATTTGTGTGATATTGGTCACACATGAGAATGTCTGTGTTTACAAGTGTGTGATGAAAATGTCATTTTTCATGAGTTGTGTGTGTGTTAGTTGTGTGACTGTAGATCAGTGTGTTGTGCATCAACCAGAAAAACAAGAAATGGAAATTATTTTCTTTCTAATTAGAATTTTAATGGCTACACTGAAAGAGAAAGGAACTGTTAAAATTTGTGATTATCTCGAAAACTATTAATATTTTACTATACAAATGCATAGAATTATAAATAGATAATAATTTTTCTGAGATCCTGTTGCTCGAGCTCAGTCCTTCGGGGAGTTATGACCAAAAACACATATTTGACCTTGGTTACCTTGACCTTCAAGTGACTTTGACCAGTTTCAACCTGTAACATCCAGTGTACCCCCGTTATGTGTGTGCCAACTTGTGTGATGATTGGGTGAATATTTTAGCCCACAGATGGTTCAGAAATTGCCGAAATTGCTGATCCTTTATAATGTCGTGACTTTTCAATTGACCCGTGTGACCTCAAATGACCTGAGATCGTCACCAAACTTTTTTTGTGGCGTCGGGTACGTGGGTTTGACCAACAGACCAAATTTGGTGAAAGTTGATCCATAAATGGTGGAATTATTGCTGGTAGACAGACACACACACACACAGACACAGGCACAGGGTGAATGCAAAACCTGGTCAGCCCTTCGGAGACCAGGTAATTATCCAGGTTTGCCTCCACAGGGATGTTTTTGCCTTAAAATGTTGCACAGTGTGGCATTAAACTTGTAGATCTGTACAGAGGTGACTTAATTCACAGTAAGAATGTGTGCTGTTAAAGTTTTATCCCTTAATTTGACACAGTTAGAGTCAGTGATATTAAAGGTTCTTAAATTGTTGCATTTGTTTTCAGCTAAACTGACTCAAAATTGCATACAAAATATCATAACATTTTTATAATATTCAAATGGAATATTTGACAAAACTATATAATGTCCCTTGGTGTTCATTGCTTTTTGGATTGTATATCAGTAGTATTCATACCTGGGTTTGTAGAAGTGGTCAGAGTGAGTACTCCATCGGGGATACCAAACACCAGTCCTTTAGCGTTGATGGCCTCGCAGGTGTACGCTCCCTGATCCGTCTCTTTCACATCTCGAATGATCAAAGTGCCACGCCCATCTTCACTCGTCATGGTGATCCTAGAAATAAACAAGGAGATAAATAAGACTGAGGCAGACGATCAGACTCACAAACCAGGAACGTAAGATTTCAGCGCTGAAAATCTGATATAAACAAATAAAATGAATACATGCTGCTAATGTCCAAAAGCAGTGTTTATTTTATGGTATGTTACCAGACCACCAAAGGAGTCCCGACTGACTGAAAGTAGGAGTTTGCAAAAATATCAGAAATGCACACGGTGATACTAAATTTGCTGATCTGGTAATTGTATAGCTGGATTATTTGTATATCAACAAATGCGTAAATGATGAGAAGAAATGGCTCAAACTTCAGTAACTGGACATCCAATTTTTAATTTTTTAATTTAATTTAATTTATTTAAAAGCAGGACACACAGAAAACATTCATCTCAGACAGAAAAGATTCTCTGTACCAGATTGAGATATAAGCTGCTTTCCATCTGCAGTTCTTGGGCAGGTACAAAATACATTAAAGAGACTATTTACATTAGACCAACTCTAACAACATTTCTGCAGTATCGGTGTCTCCTTAAAATAACCATGATCCAATTCATTACTAAACATTTAAAACAATCAAAATTCATTCACTCTAATTTCCTTAAATAGAAGATTTCAAATTCACCATTATCTTAAAAAAAATACTTAAATTCACTGTCATCAATATCCTCTAAAATGTACATTTACCAAATTCATCGGTATTTTTATCCTCTAAAATACAATTCAACATGACCATCAAGACAAATGTCATTAGCACACACATTAACATAACACATTTACTGTACATCTACACAATACATCTGTAGTACATAAGTATCAGTCAGAATGTTTAAATGTTTGAAGAAGCCTGATGTTGTTTAAGCCCATGAGAGAAAGTGCAGTAGTTGCTGCATTCATACCTGACCGACACAACTAGTCTAGCCTCCCAGGAGAGCCTGAAATCTCCTGAAATCCTAAGAGACACTGACATGATACAGACAGGACAGAGGCTCTTTCTGCAGGAGACATGCGCAGTAGAGCACGAAGTAACATAGTCTGATAATCCCTCTATACCAGGGGTGTCAAAGTCATTTTGGTCTGGGGGCTGTATTCAACCTACTTTGATCCCAAAGGGGCCAGAAAAAAATAAATAAAATAATGGCATATATAACCCCAAAATAGCAATAAGTTTAAATATTTGTGCAGAGAAATGCAAATCTATTATAGAAATCTTTTTAAACTGATGAACTCTTTCTTTTACAAAATATTATAATATTATGAAAAACCTGAAACTTTAAGAAAAATGCAATTTCAATACAGTGTTTTAATATTAACTTGTATGCAAATAGGAATAAGTCAATTTTTCTTGGAAAATTCTTCACTCGGCTCCACTTTTCTCATGTTGGACATTTTTCTGATGAGGGTGTCACGGTCAACAGTCAAAACGATCGTCCTTTAAGAGCGTTTGGAAAGAGACAAGTCTTCATTTGTGCTGCTCTGGTGGGAGGGGCCACGTACAGAGACGCTGGAGACACTGCTATACTAAGCACCGCAGAAAATTACCAATATTTTAATAGAAAATATAATTCAAATAGTTTAGTAGAAAATCAGCCAAAGTCCAGATTAAAGGTCTTGAAGGGCCAGATCCAGCCCCCGGGCCGTATGTTTGACACCCCTGCACTATACTGTGCTGCTAATATATCATCGTTTGTTTTTGTTTGGTTTTTTTTTACATTATTTTGTGACACTATCATTGCATTGCTTGTTTAGAGGAAGGATATTTATGCAGTACATTTGACATATTCACTATTTTGATGATTAAAAACAGGTTTATATTAAGTTTCTGCAGGTAGTGGATTAATGAACAAATAAATCCCTAGAAGTGTAAAATGTTCAACTCAAAAACCCCTATGGCGGTGTGGTGCTTTTTTCCATACCCTAAGCTTTCAATGATTTACTGTCATTGCTAAAGATATCTAATTCACTGTAACTGTTTAACCACACACACGGGCTACACCCTGCTCTGAAAATGCAAATTCATGAAGATTATTTTCAGCCAAGGAATTTGTGTTTGCTGTAACCACAGAGAATTTCACATGTTTAAAAGTGAGCACAAGTCAGTTTAAAAGGTACAGTGTGCCGCTTTCTGGAGGGGGCATGTCTCCTGTTTGATTGCAGATACAGTAGATATGTTTTTGGCATACTGTGGAGGATTATAGGGAAAATAAAGAAAGAGCTCTCCTCCAGGAAAATACGAGTCAGGTTTGCGGAGATGCAAACCCAGTCACATTAATGAAGCATGATTTTCAGTGCAATAAAAACAACTAAAATGAAGAAAGGTACCGTATTTTTTGGACAATAAATCACACTTTTTTCATGGTTTGGGTGTTTCCAATGACTTATACTCAAGTGTGACTTATACATTAAAATTTTCACACTGAAGCATCAAGAGGGTGCTCTAGTCTTGTATGCCAGTATCTGCTGCTCCTGTTCCTCCTGTACCACTGTCATTTGGCTCTACTGCGCATGTCTCCTGCAGAAAGAGCCTCTGTCCTGTCTGCATCATGTCAGTCGATCGCACCATTGCTTCTGCACCACTGAACAATTTAACATTTAAACACTTCAAACTTATAGAGACTGAGAAGACTGAACACAAATGATCCCCAAAAAAATCAATCAAAATCGTATTTTGCAGATTACAAGCTGCAAGTCGTGAAATCTGCAGCTGAAAACTCTAATCGAGCAGCAGAAAGAAAGTTTGGAGTGAGTGGGAAATTTGTGACACCGGGAGGATGCACCATGCAACTTTCCCTTCAATGACACCGAAACCATCCTGTTGGGATTCAGAAAAGCTGAAATAAATTTAACTGGAACTGATGCTGAGTCTGACGACAGCTACACAGAAGAGGAAGCGGCGCTATGTTTACCTCCAGAGGTCGAGGCCGAGTTGTTCAGAAGTGACACCGAGGATGAAGAATTGAATGGATTTAGTGATTTGGAGTGAGATGGAGAGTTTGGTAAACTTGTTCTGTTCTGTTTATGCTATAATTATCTGAAGAACTGTTCATATGTGACGTTAACAGTCTGTTGTTCTCTGTCCTACTTTTATTACTAGAACTTCTCTTCATGATGAAATGTCAGGTCCTGATTTCTGATTTTATAAAACAAATTCCCCCCCAAAAGTGCGACTTATTATGTTTTTTTCTTCTTCATTACACATTTTTTGGCTGGTGTGACTTATACTCCAGAGCCACTAATAGTCAGAAAAATCTGGCACTTTATTTTAGTATTTTCTGGCTCATAAGTTACATACTGTAGATTTAAGATAAGGTTAAAGGATCCACCTTACACTATTTTCAGTAACTGTTAACTTGAAGACTACTGCTTCATGACATCACAATGTGGAAGAGAGCATTGTGAGCTTTGGAGATAAAGTATAAACTTTCTGATAATAAAAGGTTACTCAAACATGTGAACGAAACAAAACCCAACCCCGGGTATGTTTCTGACGAGGAAACAACATTTTAACATTGCTTAAAGCTCACAAGAGTCCTTTTTGCGTAATAAACTTTAAGCCACTCTTGAATTGTCCTCTGCATTTGACCCGTTGTAGAAACAAACTGACAGATCACACACATGCACAACTATCGAGTGGAGTGTGTATGGTGCTTCAGAGTAATTAGAGTCTTATCAGAAGCATATGTGTTTGTGCAACATATGGTTCTGCGCGGCTTCAACGTCAACAGGCATGCTCTCAATCTGGAACTTTCCACGAACATGTACCATCACAATTCTCACAACTCTCCCGCTAAGATATTTTCTTTCAATTCAAGCAAAATTTCTCTGTGAATTTGTTGTTTTGGAAAAGCCCTTCTAGGTACAGACTATGCAAATGAGCCTTTGTTATAAATGCTGCAGCGGTAAGTTTCTTGGTAACATTTTATAACTTTTAATAGCCCCAATAAAGCACGAACAAAGACTTGACTCATAATGCTCTATAATTTATTAAGAATTACTCAGTCTTGGTAACTACTTAATTACTATCCCAGCCCCATCTCTTAAGCCCAACCCTTGATTTAAGTTGCAATGTGTAACTTTTCTGGGAAAGGTCCATCAAATCCTTTTCTCCATGGAGGTGTTATTACTTTGCCAGGAATGTTTCAGTGTGGATTAAACCTTTCTACTGTCTTCATGGAGACCAAACCAGACCAGATCTGTGGAGAGGCAACCCCACCCCTGTTTTTCTAGGGATATTGAGCTATAAAACCATCTGTATAAATGTAAAGTAGTTTAATGTCATACTGTGGAACATTCCAGGCACAGCAACATATCCGGAGAAAAAAGCAGGTGATGGACGGCAAACCAAAAAGTTACATAGTGTTTACCTGGAGCTGGCCGGGATGTGTCCCCAGTTGAGTCTCCAGGTGATGATGGGGGTGGGGACTCCAGTGGCCTGACAGGTGAAGGTGACCGTGGAGCCTCGCGCCGCCTGCACTGACTCCTCCGGGGGGCTGATCACCGAGGGAGCGGCTGTGAACAAGAGGAGGGGCACATGGACAAATGATTATGTAAATATAATGTAGGTGTTTATTAGTCTGATTAGGGCGATATGGAGCAAAAACTATATCTCGATATATTTTGCTATATTTATATATATGATATATATCTCGATATCTGTACAGAAAAAATAACCCCAGAAAAACTACTGCAAAAACAAACATGCCAAATTCCACAAGGTCTTTTTTTTTTTTTTTATCAAAGTGCAAAGAGGTAGGTTTTTCATGTAGGAACAAAGTGCTTCTACGACATAAAAAAAAAAAAAAAAAAAAAAAAGAATCCCTAATAGACAAAGTAATAATTTAACTGTAAAATAAAGGAAGAAATAACACATATGGCTTTCTTTTCATTACCTCCGCCAAGGAGGTTATGTTTTGCCGGCGTTTGTCTGTTTGTTTGTTTGTTTGTTTGTCTTTTAGCAACATAACTCAAAACGTTATGGACCGATTTTGATGAAATTTTCAGGATTTGTTGGAAATGTGAAAAGGAAGAACTGATTTCATTTTGGGGGTGATCCAGAAGAAATCCTGGATTCTGGATCACTTTGAAATTTTAGTTAACATTGTGGTAAATGGGGCCAAAAATTTTGTTTCTCAATATCTGGGTTAATTATTGACCAAACCCCATGAAATTTGACTCAGGGATGGACAATGGGATCCTCTTTCATATTCCAAAGGCTGATCCGGATCTGATCCAGAAGACTGATTTTATCGCAATCTATATAAAAAATGGGGGTAGTCCTTGGCAGAGGTCTGCGCTCTCTGAGTGCTTTTCTAGTTCAAAAATAAAACAACTCAACTCGGCTCAAGCTCATCTTTGCATTAGCTCTGTTAACCGTACGATAACTAGAACCATGAGCTCCTTTAGTAGGGAGGTTCCTTATTTTATTAGATCCATGTTCCTCACCAGTAGTAAGGAGCTCTGAGGTATCTCATAATCCACTGCAGATTAAACCCAACATTTCCAAACACTAGTGTACAAGTTCTACACAGCATCAGATTATTCATTTAAATCTTTTGCATAAATAAACTTTACATGACTAAATTTCACAGCATATAAACCATAACGACTCTAGAGCCACATCAGCCTGTTTGAGATAATAAAATGTGTTTAATGTAGCTTTGTGCACATTTGTTTATGTTTTACTTTAACGAAACTTAAAACCCCATGGCTCATTTGCATAAACTATAAGCACTGAAAAAAACAGCTTGCTCCTTGTGCCGGGCGAGCACAGAGAAGACAAACAAGCGAATAAGTAATAAGTAAATAAATAAATGTATGTCAAAAGTGCAGAAATATCACTTTGTACTATGCAGTAATAATAGAAAACACACATACACAAACTGTACACACAACTGTATGTAATTATCAACATAAAATCTAATCTTTTGTATGTGGTCTTTTACTAGTTCTGATTTGAATCCAGAAACTTCCAAATCAGTTTTTTTCTTTAAGACTTCAAGCTCAAAGGAGTTTCTAGTTTTAGTATCAATTAGTATCTTGAGGTCAAAATATGTCTGCTGTGGACAGTTGCATCTAATTATCCAACTAAAACCATTTTATTGTCCAATAATGCAAGTGCTCATCAGCATGCTAGTTGTTAGTTTTACAGTAAGGTCTGTGAAAGTTGTGAAAAGTGCTTATAAACTCATTGCAGTGAATAATTAGGATGCTGGGAATGTATGAGGTATAACTTGGGACCACTGCAAACCATTTAAAATGAACTAGTTTTGCTTTCACTTTTGTAAAACAGTAAAAATCAGGTACAGTGCCTTTAATTATTATTATTACAGACAGTATACTCAACATTCAACTTGAAACAGCGTCATTTTCGATAATATGCCTTTTCCATATGTGTGGCACCTCCGCAGTGAAGTGTGATAAACATTACAAAGTGCTGAGGCTCTCGTTAAAAGCGCATTAGGCGGAGCTGGCACGGGTCAGGATTAGCTCATTCAGTGGAGCAGATAAATGGCTAAAAGTCAAAGGGACAAATAATTCACTCAAATGGACGGACAATTCTCCTTCAGTTCTCTGGAATGGATTCCCCCGAACACAAAAAGCCCAGTGTGTCACGTGTGAGAAAAGAACTGCTAAATTAGTCACAGCGACAAAGAAGTGAGAAAGGGTGATTACTGAGGTTAAAGGATACATGTTATTAATGGTGGGTACTGGTCCAAAATACATACTCAAGTAAACTGTTACTTCAAAATAAAATTACTCAAGCAGTAGTATTATATTAAAGTTAAAAAAAGTATTTTTGGAGACTACCACAAGAGTAAGAGTAATGATGATTTGAAGTAAATGTAATTAGAAGGACAAAATATTCAGTTACACACAAAATCTTGGCAATTTCAAATGACAGACCGCAAAAATGAGTCATGTCTGAAAAATATAAGAAATATTAAAATACTGACACTTGAGTGTTTTGTAGAGCTATTCACAGAGGGATGAGCAAAAAAACACTGAAGTAAGAGTACTGTTACACTTAAATATAAATGACTCATGTAGGATTACATGGTTAAAAAAGTTACTCAAGTGAATGTACTTGAGTAAATGTAACCAGTATTGAGCACTACCAACTGCATGACAACCCTGACACAAACATGAACAAAACTTTGGGCATGTTTTGATGAAAATACATTTCAAACTAGGCCTGTCACGATAACACATTTTGAGACATGATACGTGGCTACAGAGAAATAAACAATAATAATGAATCTACTTTAAAGGGCCCATCTCATGCAAAATCTACTTTTCAAAGCTGTCTACCTTCTAAGAGTGATGTGTGGGCCTTGTAGTAGTATATGTGTTGTATACATTTTTTTTAACAAATTGCAGCATATTTCTGTCACCCTCTCTCCTGACAACAAACTAAAGCTGCTACAACGATGACGCGGCAGCTACACTTATGATACGTTTGACGTAGCACAAAGCGCTTCCCTTTCTGTGACTGCCTTCAAGAAATCAGTAAGATTTCATAACTATTGTGTAATGGATGTTCCAAAACCCAAATTGTGCTTGTATATGTGCAGAAGATACAATGTGAAAATTATTTTATTTTGCATGAGATGGGACCTTTAAGCCACTGACAACAGAATGAACCAATAATTAGCCACTGAAGTTACTTTTTCAACCCTCCACAACTCAAATCTGACTTTATTCCAACTAAAATACCCCAAATCAATAAATACTGAGCCCCAGAATGTACTGTTCCAGCATTCATATGTTGAACTATAAGTGGATATAATTATCGTGACAGACCTATCAAAAATGAATGAAGTCAGTTTTTCATAACAAGTTTCATTGCAACACAGCAGGATAAAAAGATAAACGCCGGGGTGACTTACTGCAGCCGTACTCGTCAGATCGGTCGGGGCAGTCGGGCTCCTCGTCGCACTGGTAACTGGCAGGGATACAGGTGCGGTCACTCAGGCATTCAAACTGCTCCGGAGCGCACCTGTCACCGGGACCCTTCGTGGCTACAGAACAGAATATGTAAAGGAGTTTATTTTTTATTAGGGGTGTGACGAGACATACTTTTCACCAGACGAGTTTATACAAGATTAGGTCCAAAATGAGATTTTCACATAATCTATCATTTTAAATGTGTCAACCTGTTGACTAACATTTTTGTATTTAATATTTTTGTTGTAATTGCAGACCTACTAAGGCTGTGCAATTAATCAAATTTTAATTTGTGTGTCAAACGATCTTCAAACTCATATAATTGAGTTGAAATGATTTAAAGCTTAAAAAAAATTTTTGGGGATATTTTTTATAATAATAAGTATATATATACATATATTTATTATAGAGATTGTCGAACAGTTGGATATATAATTCATTTTGGAGACATTTATGTTTTTCTGTCTTATTTCATGTTCAAAGTCTGTCTTATTCATTTTATGTTTTATACATCGCAAAACTGCTCTAAGGTTCATATTTGTAGCCTATATTTATTTTAAATTCGAAAGTTTTGCGTAAATTATCAATAACAAAATGTTGTGAATAAATGCATCCTGTAACAAAAAAATAATCGCTCGAATAATCGTGATATTGCAATATTGACCAAAAATAATCGTGGTAATGATTTTTTTTGATAATCTAGCAACACTAAGACCCACTTTTTGAAACCACAACTTCGTAAAAGATGTAACTTACCAATCCTTTAATCTTTTGTTGTCAATCTAAATGTAAAGTAAATAGAAAAAAATCTCACAAGATAATTTTTCTCATGTCTTGTAGCAAGTTTATCTCACGAGATCTTGCACCATCCCTATCTTTTATCATCTTAAAAATAAAGTAACAAGAACATAACGTGTACTTACGACAGTCGAGTTCATCAGAGTTGTCCTCACAGTCGTTGTCTCCATCACAACGCCACAGTTTGAGAGCACAGCGGCCATTTTTACATTTGAACTCATTGGGCTCACACGGAGAGGGAGTCCCTGCAACATCACACACACACATTTTAACCATTTCTAATCATTTGTGTTTATGACTTCCAGTAATTTGCTATTACTTAGGAGCATTTGTGAAACAGCAGAAGCCAGAGGAAACATACGCAGACACGGTGAAACCTTTTTAGAATGCATTTGTGCGATTTTGTAAAGGAAATGGTCATGTTGGGTCCATTAATGCTTTCTCATAATACAATAATATCAAGTTTTATATTACATTTTCAGTTGTCATTAGAAAATACTAGCTCATAACAGCAATACTGGAGGTTAAAGTTAAGGCACATTTTATTGTCTCTCCAGGGAAATTTGTCCCTCTGTTTCCTCTGCATTTGACCCATCATTTCCCTGCTGGGGCAACCAGTCAGGAGCAGTGGGTGCCGCATTGCCGTGCCCGGGGACCCATCTCCAAATCTTGATCTACCATATTTTTCGGACTCTCGGGCACAATTTTTTTCATGGTTTGGGTGTTTTCTGCGACTTATGTATTAAAATTTTCCCACTAACAGTCGCGAGAGGCTCTAGTCTTGTGTGTCAGTATCTGCTGCTCCTGTTCCTCCTGTACCACTGTCACTTCACTCTACTGCTCATGTCTCCTGCAGAAAGAGCCACTGTCCTGCTGCAAGTAATGAAATCTGCAGCTGAAAATGCTAATCAAACAGCAGAAAGAAAGTTTGGAGTGAGCGAGAAACTTGTGAGGGACTGGCGGAAAGCGGGGATGGAGAACACAGCTTCATGATAACCGGGAGGATGCACCATGCAACTTTCCTGGAAGTCACTGGATGGATGGACAAAGCCTGAACTTCAGTGACACCGAAACCATCCTGTCGAGATTCAGAAAGGCCGGAATAATTCTAACTGGAACTGATGCTGAGTCTGACGACAGCTACGCAGGAGATGAAATGTCGGTTCCTGGTCTCTGATTTAAAAATACATTTCCCCCAAAAAGTGCGATTTATAGTCCAGGTGCAACGTATATATGTTTTTTTTTTTTTTCATTACACATTTTTTGGCTGGTGCGACTCATACTTAGGAACAACTTATAGTCTGAAAAATATGGTATAATGATAAAAATATATATTGCACTTCAACTTTTTTTGTTTCGCTACTTAGCCATGTCGTCATTTTGTATTCGAAATAAACATACTCTGAACTACTACATAACTACTACTCTTAGCTACACGGAAGAGGAAGCGACGTCCTGTTTAGCTCCGGAGGTCGTGCAGTTGTTCAGAAGTGACACTGAGGATGAAGAATTGAATGGATTTATTGATTTGGAGTGAGATGGAGAGTTTAGTAAACTTGTTCTGTTCTGTTTATGCTATAATTATCTGAAGAACTGTTCATATGTGACGTTAACAGTCTGTTGTTCTCTGTTCTATTGTTATTACTAGAACTTGACTTTCAAGATGAAATGTCGGTTCCTGGTCTCTCATTTTATAAAATAAATTTCCCCCAAAAAGTGTGACTTATATATGTTTTTTTTTTCTTCATTATGCATTTTGTGGCTGGTGCGACTCCAGAGCAAATTATAGTCCAAAAAATACGGTAGTCTTTGTCAGGACTACCTTCGCTGGAGGATTTTACTTTTGATTGTTTCTTTTTTTTTTTTTGTCTAAATTATTGTCTGAAATTGTTTTTGGGTTTAATCCCAACCCAGAATGCCCAAAAGTAACATTCATGTATACCTATCACAGAGATCACTGTCTTCAAGGACAAACAACTGAATACATACGGGAAAAATACTCCCTTAAACTTACTTATTATTTCACAGAGTAGAAGAAAGTACAGGGCAAACAAAACTGGTCCTAGCACTGACCCTTGGGGAACTTCACAGGACCCAATTATGACACACAATGACCTGACAAAACAGAAGAGGATCTCCCTGACAAATATAAAGAGAACCAATCCAGCCCACCCAGACACCGGAGTCAAACCCAGAACCTTCTTGCTGTGAGGTGAAAGTCTTAGCCACTCAGCCACCATACTAGACCTCCTCACTTCTTTGGTTTCCTTTTACAGTGTGACTCACCGCATCTGAACTCGTCGGAGCCGTCGGAGCAGTCCCTCTGGCCGTCGCAGATGTAGTCCCGGGGGATGCACTCTCCGCTCTGGCACGTGGCCTGGTCCGCTCTGCACGGCCGTGGGTACGTGGTCTTGCGGGCGGGGGTGGTCGTCGTGATAGGACCAGGAGTCACGGGGATCACGGGAGGCTCGGTTTCTACAGAAATAAGCATATGTTTAATTTAGTTCAACTTTTTTTATCTGAGCATCTGCAAAACATAGCTCAAGAGGACAAGTAGAAACAAAGCTGTGCATCTACTCCCGTCCTAATTAACATTTATATTGAAAACTGTAAAACATTCCACACATGCATTATAGAAAACATAAAAAATGTATTTCATAATGCACAATTTCTGTATTATTGTTAACTTTTAAGCCTATACATTTTTAATAATCTGTGTGATTTGACCTCTTTAAATCAACTAAAATAACTACAAATGGACAGTGTTGGGATAACGTGTTATAAAAGTAACAAATTGCAGTAATGCGTTGCTTTTTGCTGTAATGCTGTAATGTACGACATTACAGGGAAAAAAAAAATATATATTTTACTCAGTACAAATGTGAGTAACACACGTCACAATGCTAAGTGAAGTGGTTGGTTTTTCGTTTTTCTTCATACTAATTCGCTAAAATCACCGCAATATCAGCAGTGGTGAAACGCCGGAGGTGCACCCGGGTAGATTGTCGGGTGACCGTGGGCGAAAGGACCGACGCTGAACTCCACGCTCCAGGGGGCTAAATGCAACTGACACCCGATCACACTTTGAGGACACCCTGCTCCACTGGAAGTTGAAGATTAGTCCTGGTTTGTTCCTGGTTAGTCCTGGTTTAGACCTGGTTTAGACCTGGTTTAGACCTGGTTTAGTCCTGGTTTAGACCTGGTGTAATTCTAGTTTAGTAATAGTTTAGAGCTGGTTTAGACCTGGTTCAGTTCTGGTTTAGACCTGGTTCAGTCCTGGTTCAGATCTGGTTTAGTCCTCGTTTAATTCTGGTTTAGACCTGGTTTAGACCTCATTTAGTCCTGATTTAGTCCTGGTTCAATCCTCCTGGTTCAGTCCTCCTGGTTCAGTCCTGGTTTAGACATGGTTTAGTCCTGGTTCAGCTCTGGTTTAGACCTAGTTTAGTCCTAGTTTAATCCTGGTTTAGACCTGGTTTAGACCTCATTTAGTCCTGGTTCAATCCTCCTGGTTCAGTCCTGGTTTAGACATGGTTTAGTCCTGGTTCAGCTCTGGTTTAGACCTAGTTTAGTCCTAGTTTAATCCTGGTTTAGACCTGGTTTAGTCCTAGTTTAATCCTGGTTTAGACCTGGTTTGGACCTGGTTTAGACCTGGTTTAGTCCTGATTTAGTCCTGGTTCAGTCCTCGGTTCAGTCCTGGTTCAGTCCATATACGGCGCAAAAGTTCGGCATCGTTCACACAGTTATTTTGGTGAGAGTAACTTAAAAGTAATGTAATAGTCGTGTATTGTCTTACATTTTAAAAGCAGTAATGTAACGAAATTACTTTGAAACGACAGTAACAAGTCACAAATAACACGTTACAGTTTTACAGCCCAACAGCGCAAATGGAGCGGGACAACATGGCTTAAGTGTCTAGCCCATAAATACAATGACAATATATTATTAACCAACTGCACCACTATGGCCTCAGTTTACTCCTGTTTTATGATTAACTAGTGTAAAATCAGCGTAAAGGCATTGAACATATGCTTTGGTTCAGACTTTGTAAGAATTTGTGTTAAACAGCAGTGATTAGAAGTCCGCCTTGTTTATGTTCATGAATAAAAGATCGAAAGTCATATAGATTTGATTTAAATGAACGCGACCACGGCAGCTGCCCTCACCGCAGTTGAGCTCGTCACTCATGTCTCTGCAGTCTGGTCTGTTGTCGCACAGATATTCCATGAGGATGCAGGTTCCATCACTACACCGGTGCTCGTCTGGCATGCACGGTCTGATACTGGGGATCACTGTAAGAAAAGGGGGAAAAAAAGAGTCAAAAGACGAGACAATACTGCAGATAAGATAGGAGCATTACCGCACGGCAAGCTACCAATCACAGCAAACTAGAATGATACAGTAAGATGGAAAAATTTTCAACGTTATGCAGTTTTTCATAGGAATTGAAAAGGAGGAGGAACTGGGGGTTTAGTGTGGGGTTTCTTTTCAGCATATGTGATTTTCTGTTCAGAGTTTATTTATAAATGTTGGTCAACTCATCAAATTCCTAAACCTTTTTTCTTTGAAATGGATTGAAATACCTCCCTTTTGAATCCTATGGTTAAAAATGAGGATCGGGGTAATTTTGCAATGGTTATTAGCGCGGACTTGCTTTAAAGGCGAACTACAGAACTTTTCTAAAGGAGGGTGATCACCTGCGTGTCTCCATGGAGATGCTACTGCTTTGTCTGGAATGTTCCACAGTATGGCATTAAGCATATTCATCTAGCATTTATTCAACATACATTCTTACTGTGAGTGGACAAACCTTTCCACAGATATGACTTGTAACTTGGCCTGGTGGTAGGGCTGAATGATTTAAGAAAAAAAATTAATTGAGATTTTTCTGGCAGATATTGCAATTTTGATTTCATCCACAATTTTTTTTCAAATCAAGTTTCAGTGCACAGGAACATTTGCAAACATCACAGAAACTGACATCACACTAGAGTCCTGCAACAATTTGACGCTGGACCATAAAGCCCAATTTAAGCAGGTTATAAGGGCTGTGATTGGTCCTCTCTACCACCGTTCTACAGACATTTCCTGTACTCCACTTTCCTTTCTTTCAGTATACATTGAGTAATAATGTGTTTAATGCAGCTTTGCGCATTTGTTTACATTTTACTGAAACTAAACTTAAAATCACATGGCTCATTTGCATAAACTATAGGCACTGAAAAAATAGCTCGCTCCGTGTGCCCTGATGTGGTTCAGCTTCTGTCAGACTAAAGGACACGACTCAGTGGAATATGAGTGTTCTCTCTGTGACAGAGGATGTGCTGCTGATGGTGAGTCTGTTCTGTGCTTCTACTGTGTTTATGGTTTATGTTAATAACTTTACACTAACAGCAGGTTTAAATCTTTGCCTCCTAGTGTTGTGGTGGTGAATTACTTTGCAGCACATAGACCTCGACGCAGTTCCATAAATCAAAAATGACAGCAACAAGGAGAGGGCATCAATGTGCGTTAAGTCGACGCAGAACTAAACTTCACCCTTTAATTGGGCTTTAGGAGCACTGCAAAAAAACGTGACTTTGACGCTCCCAAAATCGGGTTGTCTGAGGTTGCAATTTTTGGTCCAAAACAATAGATAGTTCAGCCCTTCCTGTGTCACTGGCTTGTTTACATGGAGATAGAGGTTTTAATGCCATACTGTGGAACATTCTACGCAAACTACTAACATCGCCAAGGAGACATGCAGGTGATGGACCCTGTATCAAAAAAGTTCCATAAAAAAACAAACAATATCTCTAAATGACAAGTAGAATATAGTCAAATAAAAATTACTTCTACTGATCACCATATTGCTCAGGTTATCATTATGCTCAACACTCCAACAACAAATCATGCGTTACATCAAAACATCAATCATCAATGAAATCAACAACAAACATACAACAATTTAAAAAAATCATATTTAAAATCAATTTTATTCTCTCTAATGCTACAGCACAGTCACCGCCATGCAGCAGACCTGGTCCAGCACAGACCTGGGATAGGGATAGGCTCCACTGCAGGACAGTACAGGACAAAGACACAAAGGACAAAGACACATTAAGACACTTCCTAAACCTCAAGAGAAGAATGTGTTAACAGACCTGTCACTCTAATCACTCAGTCAACTTATATCCTAGTCACTCAGTTAAAATAATAGTTTTTCATCCAACTGAGATTATATTTTATCTTGTACATTTTTATTACGCTGCACTATTTAATATCTAATTTTATTCCAAGTATAGTGATTCTTTACTGTATATTTAAATGTCTAGTTTTATTAACAATTTATCGTTTTTTATCAACTAGAACTGCTAACATGGCAGCCCTAGAAGCAGTGTTGGGAAGGTGACTTTTAAAATGTATTCCCCTACAGATTACAGATTACATACTCCAAAATGTAGTTTGTAACGGAATCCATTAAATTACTTAAAGTGAGTAATGTAATCTGAATACTTTGGATTACTTGATTTGCTGTAGAGAAGCAAAGACGAGGAAATCTTCACATAGGATGTTTTGTCTGATAAAAGAAAATAAAAAGCACAGACTTTACTTAAACAAATTAAAACTATTATTGATAGAAGAAGAGGAGACACGGTCCACACAGTGTGGTTTAGTCCTGTTAAATCCTGTTTAAATCCTGTTTTAGTCCTGTTTTAGACCTGGTTGTAGTCCTGGTTTAGTCCTAGTTTAGTCCTGGTCTGGACCTGCTTTTAGACCTGTTTTAGACCTGGTTTAGATCTAGTTTAGACCTGGTTTTAGTCCTGGTTTAGTCCTGGTTTTAGACCTGGTTTTAGTCCTGGTTTAGTCCTGGTTTTAGACCTCGTTTAGACCTGTTTTAGACCTGGATTAGATCTAGTTTAGACCTTGTTTTAGTCCTGGTTTAGTCCTAGTTTAGACTTGGTTTTAGACCTGTTTTAGACCTGGTTTAGATCTAGATTAGATCTAGTTTAGACCTGGTTTTAGTCCTGGTTTAGTTGTGGTTAGACCTGGTTTAGTTTCGGCAATGAGTGGAATTACAGGAAAAAAAAGAAAGAAAAAAAAAGGGGGATATAGCTCAAAATGTGAAAACAGGAAAACAGGAAAATACCGCCATGTAATCGATTTATTTCAACAAAGTAACTGTAATCTAATTACCACTCACTGAAACAGTAACTGTAACTGAATACAGTTACTCATAATTTGTACTCTGATTACGTAACTCCAGTACATGTAATCTGTTCCTCCCCAACACTGCCTAGAAGGTGGTTGAGATCTTGTGGCACGAGATCTTGTACCATCCCTACTAATTATAGGCTCTGATATGCTATTTTTTATTGTGGAAAAAAGGTATAGCCTTCACGATATGGATACATGCTACGTTTTTAGAAGAGATTATTGTATCAGTTAAACAAAACGGCCAACGAAATCATAATTTATTGTAATAATTTCTATAGCAGCAATATAAATATACATCTTGATTGGCCTATCTGTTAATAATATGATGTTTATATAAAATCTAGCTATGGAGAGAAAACTGTAAAATGTTTAATACATAATAATAATGTAAGTAACAAGAGGCTCAAATAAAGAAAAAGCAAAAATGGTCGTCTTGTTACCTTCCCCGAGGCGTCTGAACTGAAAGCCCTGTACGGAGGTGACGTAGGACGCGATGGCGCCCTCTTTCACCACGTTGTACAGAACGCTGCGGATCTGCTCATCGTTATTATTGTAGTCGGATCCTACGTCCAGCTCCACAAATATGTCCACGCCGTTGTCTCGGACCATTTTCCTGTAAGTAAACAAAATACAGTGAGAATGGAGGTCAAACAAGCAGGTTAGAGGTACAAAGAAATATTTCAATTAAACGGATGGATAGGCTTAATGACACGGGGAGATGCAAGAAATATTATGAATTTACTGGTAATAAAATAATCAGAATCCTTTTGACTTTTCATAACACATAGATCTTGACCTTGCGTTCCCAGAAAAAAATATCTACTCAGTAAAATGTATTTCTGTAAATTTCTATTCTCACGTTTAACTAATTTAACCCATTTACAGTACAGTATTTTCTGAATTTGGCTCATTATCTGCATGACTGATTCCATGGAAATTGAAAGTTAAAACCATTACTTTGTGTTGTATTAGAGCCAAAGTAACATCATTTCCAGAGAAGCAAGAAGGGAGAGGCCAAATAAGATTTATGCTTTTATTTTAGTCAACTTTTTTTGGTTCAAAAAGTCACCAACTGTGGGTTTAGAAAATTCATTTTAGCATATATTTATATTTTTTTTTCTTTTTTTTTAATTTAGTTTTTATTTCACAAATTGAAAAATACAATCTTACAGGATTTTTGTTCGGTAATAATATCCTCGTACCCGTACCATAAGTATATGCATATTCTCACATATAAATAGATACATATACATACACACACATATATTCATACATATATACATACATATATCTATATACCTACATACCCACATTTACAGACATACACTCGGGTACATTCAACTACATTTGACATTTACCTACATTTTTTTTTTTTATATATATAATTAAATAAACCAGAAATAACATTGTAGCATGGAACCAGGGTGTGCTTTAAGACGTTATTTTATACATTACTCTACATCGCACCAAAGACATATTTCAAAACAGACTGCTAATTTTCAGACTCTATACAAAGTCAGACCATGTTTGTCTAATATAATTTAACCATCCCCTCCATAAATTTTCAAATTTGTCTTTCTCCAACCTAACTGATGCCGTCACTTTCTCCATATTGTATATATTGAGCATTACATCCACCCACTCTTCTACCTTAGGTATTTGATCCGTCCGCCATTTTTTGGTGATTGCCTTTTTGCTAGCCAACAGCATAATTTTCAGTATATTATAATCAGTCCTTCTAGTTAAGTTCAGTATATAAATTTTACCCAGATAAAAAACTTCAAAATTTAGGGGAACACTACAATTCACTACTTTATCAATAATAATTTTAACTCCTGTCCAATATGACTTCAATAGTGGGCATCCCCAAAAAATGTGAAAGTGATCTGCCTTGGAAGTACCACAAGATCTCCAACATATTTTTTTTTTTTTCTTAAAGGTGCATTGTGTAAATTTTCTGGTATCCCGGTTATTAGTCATATCCCGGTTATGTCAGTATTGAGGATACTGCGTCGACATGTGCGCTGAGAAACCGGGACACTCATATCCCAGTGTCATGATTAAATGGCGTATCCCGCTTTCTTGACATAATCTTACAAATGCATAAGCACCAAATTTAACTTTATTTAATTTAATAAACCAGGTTTATTCTAATCAGCGCTAAGGAGCTATGAGATATCCCACAATCCACTGAGCAGATCAAACCGAACAGCAGCAGATTTTTTATTAAAATCTTCTGCATAAATAAACTCAACTTTACAACATATAAAGCATAACTGTATCAGCCCGTTTGATAATATAATTCATCTTAGCGCACATTTGTTTATGTTTTACAGAAACCAAACTTAAAACCGCATGGCTCATTTGCATAAACTGTCAGCGCTGATAAATACAGCTCGCTCCTTGTGCGCTGATGTGGTTCAGCTTCTGTCGGACTAAAGGACATGACTCAGTGGAATATATGTGTTTTTCCTGTGACAGAGGAGGTGCTGATGATGGTGAGTCTGTTCTGTGTGTATATCATATAGGAGATATTTCATGTTTAACTTTTCAGCGATCAAATGTGTGCAGGTCAGACGAGTGCAGTACAGTCTGCATGTTTAACACAGTCATTTCACTCATGTACGGTCACTTTATTTATGTTGGTCACTTTATTCATGTTGGTCACTTTATTCATGTTGGTCACTTTATTTATGTTGGTCACTTTATTTATGCTGGTCACTTTATTCATGTTGGTCACTTTATTCATGTTGGTCACTTTATTTATGTTGGTCACTTTATTTATGTTGGTCACTTTATTTATGCTTGGTCACTTTATTTATGCTGGTCACTTTATTTATGTTGGTCACTTTATTTATGTTGGTCACTTTATTTATGCTGGTCACTTTATTTATGTTGGTCACTTTATTTATGTTGGTCACTTTATTTATGTTGGCTCCTGTGATGAAAAGACTGGAAAGTGTTTGTCTTTTGGACGCATGTGCACTCAACTTTATGTTGCGGTATACTGCGTATACATGCCACAGGATCCCGGTTACTATCGGAATATACCAGCTACAGTATCCCAGTTTCTAATAACCGGGATACTGCTTTATTTGGGATACTGAAACCGGGATACTGCGTATACATGCACCATGAAGAAACCAGGATACTCAACCCGATCATAACCGGGACACTGATGTGCACGTATACACACTCAATGACATATCCAGAGAAACGAGCAGGTGAGGGACCCCCAGCCAAGAAGTTACATAGTGCACCAAAGTTAATGTCTATTCAATACCTGGGCTTCAGTCATGGCCTTTAGAACGTGCAGCGGTTTGAACGTGGTTGGATCTAGTTTGGTCCTGATTTGATCTTGGTTTGGTTCTAGTCCTGGAGTCATCGTGGTCGAGTCCAGGTTTAGTTCTGGGTTTAGTTCTAGTTTTGAGACATCCCACTTACTTGATGAGGACCACGCTGACCGTCTGGATACCTGGGATCCTGTTGTAGTCCGACTCGAGCTGAAGAAGAGAGCCAGATTTGGTTAAAATGAGCCTCAGCAAATCCAGGTTTTATTTTAAGAACTTGAGGTCACACCGACTTAAATATAGCCAGACACAAATCAAAAGCCCAAACCTTATAAGGCAGCTTAATCTCCCTGTACTTTACTTGACCACAATTCTGGAGCTGTTTCTCTTCACAGTAGGGAAAAAAAATACAAGTGTGACATTTTTCTGATAAATGTTGTGAATTTGATCAGATTTAAATTTATTAAAGTGTAGTTAAAGCACCCTGGAATAAAAACACCTGGATTTCAGACAGGATTGGTAAATCAGTACACAAGACTGCAAGAAAAAAAAAGATCAAATTGTGTTTTTTCTGACAAGCATTGTGAGATTTCTGATATATGTTTTAATAATAGGATTCTTCAAAGTCATAACACGCCCAGAAGAATTGACAAAAAGACTGAAATGAACTGACGCACTAATATCAGAATCACATTTCAGAACAGGTTTCTACAGATCTTAACTACAGGGTGAGCATTTTAATACAGAACAAGACCAGATATTTTGTCGTGGAAGAAAATTATGGTTCCTCAAAAAATTGCAGCCTGTGGGATTTGCTGGTACAGTTACTCTTTCATTTCATGTTCTTAAAATCAGAGGGTATATCACAGTACTTTGATTGGACCATGGACCTTACAAAATACCTTCTACGGCTGGTATTCGGAATTCTTCAAAACACCGCTGAATTTCTCACTTTTTTGAACTATGTTTCAAATTCAAAATAAATTCACCTTTTAAATATTCAGTACAGATATTTTCAAGCCGTCAAATTCAACAGTCAAAATCCAGAGTGTAAAATTTGCAGAGAAAAATTTTACGACAAAGATCCAAGATGCCAAGACAGAAGCAATCGAGGACAGAGGCTGTTTCCTATTGGTCGTTCTCATCTGTGGGCAGGGCTTATGCTTAACAAATCAAAGAGATGAGGTTTTGATGAGGTTAATTCTGATGAGATTAGATCGCTTCACTGCACCATTTCCTGTTTGTTACTAAATTATATCAGATAACTTTATATCGATTGCTTTTGTCTTGGCAACTTGGATCTTTGCTGTGAGTTTTTTTCACTGCGATTTGACCCTGTGTTCGATTATCCTTCCGAGTCATTTTTCCGAGGAAGTTGCCTAGCGATACGCAAGACACGCCCCTTTTCCTGGGATGGCGTCACTCGGAACTCGGTGGCAGAAAAAGTAAACTGACCACTGTGACGTGTATATATGTTTTGTGTTTTCATTGTGTGTGGACACTTTGATGGTTTAAATGACAATTTCATTCATTTTCAGTCACTCGTATTACTGTAGTACTTTACTGCGTCCGTATCACTGTCTGTGGGTAGTCAGTGTTGTGGTGAAGCTACATGCTCCTCTCCAAATCCGACACGCAAAACATAATAATCGCGCTTCAAGTTTGGACATGACGTCAAATCCGAGGTCCAAGTGGGAGTCGGAAGATAATCGAACACAGAGTTACACTCTGAATTTTGACTGTTGAATTTGAGGGCTTGAAAATGTTTGTGCTGCATATTTAAAAGGTGTTTTTTTATTGAATTTTCAACACTTTGAATTATATTTATTCTGAAAGGCAGTTGATGAAATTTTAAACATATATTTTCAAACATGTTTATTCAGAGTTAAAAAGTTCAAACTGACAAATTCAGTTGCATTTAAAATTCAAAATCTGGTGAATCAAATTATCTCCCATAAGTTTCCAGTTTGTTACTAAATTAGATTGGATCACTCTTGATCGATTGCTTAGGCCTTGGCATATTGGATATTTCCTGAATTTTTCCCCCCACTTTTATACAATTTTACACTCTGCTGAATTTGAGGTCTTGAAAATATTTGTGCTGATTTTTTTATTTTATTTTTCATATAACATTTTAAACACTTTGAAAATGTACACATATAATTTTATTAATTGAAATTCAGAATAAAAATAATTGTTAAATTAAAAGCTAAAAAATTCAAAGTGAGAAATTCTGTGACATTTAAAATTCAAAATGACTAAACTAATTATCTTCCATAGAATTCTATTACTAAATACACAAAATACAAGCATTTCACGAATACACAGAGAGGATAATTTGTTCTTTTGTTGTTGTATTACCTAATTACAGTGGTTGTTTATACTAATTGCTGTTATTTGCTGTGCATTGATTGGACGACTACCAAGTTACGAGTTGGATTGTAAAGTCTTCTATTAGGTGACAATTACAAATGGTACTGGGTATACAAATCTAATTAAAATTGAATTAAAGGTGCAGTGAGAAACTTTTCTGATGACAAGTACATATCCAAGGAGAGGTTACACTGAATGGCAGTAATTGCATTTAGCATTTATTTCAAATGTATTTATGACCCAAAAATACCTTGAAAAAACATGTATTCTTACAAGGACGGGTCACCTCTCCACAGATCTGACCTGTGACTTAGCTCTACACAGTCTTTACCTTTTCACCTTTAAATGCCGGCTCACTGCATAAACATACCGTATCGACCACTGCCTCAGAAACCTCCTTGAAGGCGTCAGAGAAGATGTCTTCAAAGTCTGGGGTCCACACCAGAGAGTCCGTGAAGTTAACGAGAGCCCGGTAATAAACTGTAAACAAGAGAGAGAACGATTATGTTAACACGACCACACAATAAAACCTCAGCCGCAAAACGACGCTGCTATGTCCATTACACCGTTCCTACTTCATTGGATTACGCAGAATGTATTAAAACAATATACCATATGGTCGGGGAATATTTAATGTTGTATGAAAAGGAAAAGTTAAACAGTGTGGATTTGTGGTTGTAACAGATGCCAACTTCTGCTAAAGTTACCACACATTGAACTTTAAGGAAAGAAGTGGTGAAAACAGTGTGTGCATAAGCTTAGAATATTTTATATACTGACACCCACGACAATAATTCTGGTGAAAAGCAATATTATTGGTGTGTATTTAGGTATTTCTGGATAAAAAATGTATATTGCAATTATATTTGCAATATGATTCTGTTCAGACAATGCAAACAACTCCAGGAGCATTGATATTTAACAGAAGACTATGACCTGATAAACTTACACAAGAATCCCAGACATTTCAGAACATGTGGAGGTTTGAACTGAAGGTACAAGATTTTTCTATTGACACTTTGAGGTGGGGGTGTTCTACATGTATTTGTATGGTGGAATGCTCAGCTGTTATCACGGAGACGTAATTCACACTTTAGTAAACACTGTCAAAAAAGGAGCCTGTCAAAATGAGTATTTATAGTCCTGTTAAGGTGTTCGACTGTGACTAATGTGACAAATGAAAATGACTAATTGAAAAACTGTTGGCTGATGTTATCTTGTGACTGTAATTTTATGTGTAAGTGAATTGTTAAACAGCACAAAACACCTCCCCTGTTGTAGTCCCAACTACTCTATTTTTCCAACTATAACATAAAATCCTTTAATTTTCTCAAAAATCGACATGTATCGTTATGTATTAATTGTGGTTGTTCTTACTGACCTTGAACCAATTTTATGTGGTACACGGCACTCAAAAATCTGTCAAAATGTTTTAGTATGATTTTGGTAAACTACGAAGCTGCACTGCATGATGGATTGTCAAAGCATTACAGCTACTGTAGTCAGGAGCCTCACGGAGTAAAGGGCGAAATATAGTTCTGTGTTGACTCAACACACACTGCCGCTGTTGCCTTGTTGCAAAAAGAACACACATATTTCACTGAGTCTGTCTTTTAGTCTGACAGAAGCTGAACTGCATCAGCGCACAAGGAGCGAGCAGTTTTTTTCAGTGCTTACAGTTTATGCAAATGAGCCATGTGGTTTTAAGTTTTGTTTCTGTACAACGTAAACAAATGTGCACAAAGCTGCATTAAACACATTATTACTCATTGTATTTTTGAGTCCTAATCGTAGGAAATAAAAAAACAAACTTAAATGATCCACTCACATTCACATTCATAATAAACATTCACCAAGACAGGGAGGCAACGCCGGACGAATTATGACACGATCTGCCGATGGATAGTGGACGCCTGGGCTAAAGATCAGTCTCAAGTGTCGTCCGTTTGTTTCGCTTAATGTGCCTTATAATCTGGTGTGCCTTATGTATGAAAATAGACGAGGGAATTCAACATTACTAATATTGTGCCTTATAATCCGGTGCACCTTATACTCCAAAAAATATGGTAAATCAGCTCTTCGTGGTCATGTTACAATGAAGCTCAGATTAAAGTCGAATATAAGTAACAGAGCTTCAGACAAAGAAATGCCTACAGTTAGCATCACACCCCAGTATATGTTGATGATGTCAGCTGCAAAGTATCATATAATTGTGTCAACTCAAATTGCGATTTTAATTGGATATTATGCACTATGTTTTGAAGAAATCACAAGTTTGATCAAAATCTGGTCATGGATTTTTGAATAATCTTCAAATCCGAGTCAAGAAACATCCAAGAAATCGTGTAAAGGTGACTGTGGAAGGGGCCCCCAGACTTCCCTTAGGTTTACCCGGACAAACGCTCTGAGCTCTGGGCAGGAGGAACACAGGAGGAGCAGGAGGATTATATCAATGGTGTTATGTTCTCGAGCGTGGCAGTTCATCTCACATGTAGGTCAGACTGGCTCAACACAAGACGTTTCCTTGTACAACATCAGGCAAATAGAGCGGACGAGAGGGGGAACAGGGAAGCACTGATGTCATGGGAAATGTGTAGAGGAAAGGCTGAATGACGAGGATTCAAGCATAACATATAGCACTGTGTTCTCAGTTTAATCTGCCTTTTTACGTATAAACAGAGAAAATGCCAAATTCTTCAGCTAACTCACTCACTCACTAAGGCCCCGTCCACACGAGTATGTATTCGAGTCATTTTCATTGCGTTCACATGTGTTCGTCCACACTAATCCGATTGAAAACAGCTTCAGAGACGGAACGATCTGGTGCCGCCAGCTCCCACAAATTAGTCTACGTTCAGACAG
The DNA here is from genome assembly GCF_026225935.1 of Boleophthalmus pectinirostris. Classification (NCBI taxonomy): domain Eukaryota; kingdom Metazoa; phylum Chordata; class Actinopteri; order Gobiiformes; family Gobiidae; genus Boleophthalmus; species Boleophthalmus pectinirostris. Next base: position 40,006,315 of record NW_026571515.1, on the reverse strand, counting down.
CAGGGCTTAATGCTCAATTCCGTTTTTTTTTTTTGGTGAAATCCGATGTTTTTGCGAGGTCGCTCACATTTCCAATTAAATGCGACTTGTATGTGATCTCCATTGTGAACGGTACACGGCCCGAAAGTGTCCCGCATGCACACTGGAGGACACTATGATGTCAACCACAGCGAGCGTGCTCTGTGTTTTTCGGAAGTTGTCCAAACATGGATGCGAGCATTGAGCACCTGGAGATTTTAAAGTTCCTCTCGTACCAGAGCCAGAACATGAACAACTTATTTGTTTTAAAGAGGAGAAGGAGAAGGACAAGGTTTTTGGCCGTGGCGTTTTGTGGCTGCAACGTCCATTGAAAGGAACATGTGGATGTGGAGACGTAGCCAAGAGTGGTGAGTGCTGATGTGCTTCGCTTCAGTGACATGGAGTTCATTAACATTTTCACCTACTTCAGTGCAGAATAGTGACATTTGTGGCTTGTTGATAAAGTGTAGGTCGGATTCATGTGCTTTGACCGTTCAGACTGAAGTCGCATGTCAAAAGATCAGATATGTATCGGTTTCAGGACCACATACCCAAGTGTCCTGGGTCGCATTTGAAAAAATCAGATCTGTGTCGTTCAGACTGTCATTAAAAGATCAGATACAGGTCACATAGGGGTCAAAAAATAAGATTTGGGTCACTTCAGGCTGCAGTCTGAACGCAGCCTTAGTCTGAGTACAGATCTGATCCGGCACTGTTATGCTGATGTAGTTCCATGCGCCGCAAAGTAATTCATCGCCAAAACACTAAGAAGCTAGAATCTATGTCCATTCAAATAAACAGTCTGTGTGTATGACCTGCAGACGTATAATCTCTGAAAAGTTTAACATGAACCATCTCCAACGCGATAGAAGCACAGAACAGACTCACCATCAGCAGAACACCCCTCTGTCACAGAAAGAACACTCAAATTCCACTGAGTCGTGTCCTTTAGTCTGACAGAAGCTGAACCGCATCAGTAGCACAATAGCGAGCTGTTTTTTGAGCGCTCAGTTTATGCAAATGAGCCATGTGGTTTTTAAGTTTTGTTTCTGTAAAACGTAAACAAATATGCTTAAAGCTGTGTGGATAGGGAAAGACTGCGGACACAGAAACGACGTGTCTGGATGCAGATCATTTCCAAAATGGTGATACAGTGATTAATTTCAGTGTAAACGTAGTGTAACTTTTCCTTTGTGATGTTGTCCCATAGAAATCCTTATGATCTAAATAAAAGTGACTAAAACTGATTAACGGACTAAATGACTACAGCTCTACTAATAGTGAAATTATTCAAATTTTTTATGTAAGAATAAAACAAAACAATCACGAATTTACCATATTTTCCGCACTATAGGGCGCACTTGGATTATAAGGCACACTGTCTGTGAATGGTCTATTTTCAAACTTTTATCACAAATAAACCACATCGGACTTTAAAGGAAACACAACAGTTGGATGGGTCTATGGGACTTTGTTTGTGGCGTTCACGGTGACTCTGGGCTTTGTTCAGTTGTGGCGTGTAGGGAGGGTGCTGTCTGGGACCAACGGATTGTCGGCGTGTTCGCAGTGACTCAGTTGTTCAGTTACGTCTAGAGGTGGCACATTGCACTCGCTTTTTCGGTTCGTTCCTCCGTTGCGTTCCTCGTCGGTGTGGAATGATGAGTGTGGCTGCGGGTGTGTTTCACTGTGCGGTCGCTGTCTTCTCCGTGTGTGTTTGCGTGCGCTGTGGGTGGTGTGGCTTTGTAGTTTACTGAAGTTGTGCCGGGACACCTGAGTGGATTCGTGTATAGAGCGCTCTGGATTGTGGGGCGCGCAGTCATTTTTTGATGGGGTTGGAGGCTTAAGAGTGCATCTAATAGCCCGGAAACTACGGTACATGAAAACTCACACATTCATAAACCAGTTCATGCAAAGTTTGTGAAGTGTCATGCAAAATGAAACAACAGCAGTAGTATTACCCTCTGAAGGGACTGAACCACCAACCTCAGCTGTTTTGACATAAACCGCTGCCTTTCTGAAACCAAGTTATGAAATCATGATCACACTAAAATATATGAAAAAAACACGAAAATATTGTGTAGATAGAGAATTTCTAACCATGTTAAAGGTGCATAGCGCAACTTTTTTGGTGGAGGGTCCATCACCTGTTTGTCTCCACGGAGATGTTATTACTTTGTCCAGAATATTCCATGGTATGACATTAAACACATCTATCTAAAATTTGTTCATTATGGCTGTTTCTATTGCTCATAAACACAGTGATTCTCTCTGTCAGTGTAGGTGCCTCTCCACAGAACTGACCTGTAATGTAGCCTATAGTTGTTTGCCTTAAGACAAAAAGGTTTAATCTCTGTGGAAAATTCTAGACACAGCAATATCATCTCCATGGAGACCAGCAGATAGAGTTACATTTTGCACTTTTAATGATTTCATAGTCTATAAAAAATGTAACATTTTAATGTCCAAGTTCACATTTTCAAAATCAGTTATTTACAAAATTCTAACTGAACCGCAGAGATATTGCAGCTGGACACAAAACAACATTTTTTCAAGTTCAATCCATTGGTAAAATAAATATCAAAATATAAACTGTATTTTTGTGTCAAATTTTTAAGAAAATCTGAACCAAAAACTGACTCCATGATGAGAGAAACATCTATAAAACATCGTAATATTTCCACTTTTTCAATATTTAGTGAGAACTTGTCAAGGCCACAGCGATCAAATTTCATTTAAAAAACTAAAAAGCCTAATATGCATAAAACAGCTTTAATATTCACAAAGTGTCATCTGAATGATTGTAATTCTTCTGGTCTAAGCTTCGCCAACAGGATTTGAAATAGCCAAGGGCCGCGGGGGGCCCCATCCTCTCCCTCCCGCCAGCGCTTTGTGCTCCTCTGATTTCAGACAGCCACAGCAGCGAAGGAGGAAGTCAATATTTGCACTGAAGCTTTGAGTCAGAGGCAACTGGCCATGTCTTTAGAAGAGAGTAGGGCTGTTATTGACTAAAGAAATTCTTGGTCAACTAAAGACACGTCCTGCCCACCAATTAGTGGATTAAAAAGGGGGCGTGGCAAAAGATCTTCAAATATTAAAGGGCCCATCTCATGCAAAATAACTCTTTTCACATTGTATCTTCTGCACATAAACAAGCACTATTTGGGTTTTGGAACATCCATTACACAATAGTTCTGAAATCTTACTGATTTCTTGGAGACAGTCAAAGACCAGGAACTATGAAAGACCGACTATTGCTCATCCTCATCTATCCTGAGAAAGCACAGGCTCCGCCCTCCAAACGTGACGTAGGCGACGAGTGAGTCGCTCTTCCTCCACCCACCTCAGGGAGGGAGGGGGAGACAGACGTGCACCCTGATAGTGGTAGGAATAAACTTTTATTCATCATGGAGATACAGCGCGTTCAGCCACATGTGTTGGACCTGGAATCGGACGAGGACTTTGAGGTGCACGAAGCTCAAGCACCGCGTCCACATCAGCTGAACATTACTGATTGGTAAAGTATTAATAAACACTAGTAGATGAACTTATTATATCATGTACACTGCAGTGTAGAACGATGAGTTTATGCTGTCGGTTTTGTTTAGATGTTCATGTAGGAATTGTCAGATGATGCGGGGTGGAGGCGGTGGAGCGGGGGAGGGGGACGTGTGCGAAGCACCTTCTGCTACGTCAAACATGTCATAGGTGTATCTGCCGTGTCATCGTTGTAGCAGCTTTAGTTTGTTGTCACGTGGGAGGGTGGCAGAAAATTTGTTTTAAAAAAAACTCAATCAATCTAAAAGCCACTTCGGCGACATATACAAGGCCCACACATCACTCTTAGATACTTAAAGGGCCCATCTCATGCAAAATCAACTTTTCAGAGCGTTCTACCTTCTATCTGATCCAAACTGTACTCAGAAAATTAAAACTGCATGGGAGTTCTTGCAAAGAGAAGTACTAACAAAGTAAGTAAAGTAATGCAAAAAGTTTCCTGACAAATCCAGAAAGATATCTCTCTGTAGTTTTATACAAACATCGTGACTGTGCACCTCAGATGTGCTTTTTTTTTCTCAGTGACGCATGTGAAATGAAGGAGCTTATTGGTCATCTGTCATTTACAAACCAAATGACATTTCTCTCACCTCAGACTGACAGAGTTTAGTGCGTCACTCTGATTCTGCAGAAATCCACAGTGTTTTTCAGTCCTCTGTAATATTTTTTCCTTTATTTTTTCTGATACGAGCAGACTACATGTCCTTGATTGGCTAATCCAACTGTCAGTCATGTCACGGTCAGATTCACCGGTGAGACTCACATCTTTGTAAAGTACTGAAGAAGTGTGGAGTCTGTATCTCAGACAAGTAAAAAGGCAGATTAAACTCACTCTTAAATGTTGAGCTACACGTATAAGTCCATATCTTGTCGTTGTTGGTTCTTGTCAGGTTTCAGATGATCACAATACGCTTTAAGACTTACAAGGTTTAATTAAGATGAGGGCAGGTCAAATGTCTACTGTTCATATGTAGATTTTGTGCCATAGCTAAGAGATGTTCTAAAACATTTCTATCTGAAAGGCATTTATAAGTCTCTGAACTCATTAAGATAATAACAAATTGTGTGATACCTACAAAAAAAACATCATAATAAGCATCACTTTCTATTAGACAGTTCAGCTCTGTTTCAGGCACTCATGCAGGTAGGCTGACATGTCTTGTCTGAGAACACAACACAAGAACCGTATTTTTTGGACTATATGTAGCACGTTTTTCATGGTTTGGGTGGTCCTGCGATTTATACTCTGGTGCAACTTAGATTAGATAGATTTAAAATTTTCACACTGACAGCCATGACAGGGTGCTCTAGTCTTATTTAATGAAACAGGGACAGTGCACAATATACATGAACCTTAATAGAAGAAATGCATTGTACCAGGTTATAGCGCCAGTGCTAATTTCCACCTTTTGTCTCTGGGCAGGTTGATGTTATAGTTCATAAAATCAAACATACAAAAAGAATGTCTTTATAATGTCCAGAGCATCGTAACAATTCTATAACATCATTCACTCCCAGTTCTCTCAGCATCTTAAAAATATCATCCTTATCAAAAGCATCATTCATTTCATTCACTCCAGAACATCACTCATCAGACACTCATCTACTGGAACTTTAACTGGAACTGATGCTGAGTCTGACGACAGCTACACAGAAGAGGAAGTGGTGCTCCGTTTACATCATGGATCTATGGTTTACCTCTGGAGATTGTGCAGAAGTGACACCGAGGATGAAGAATTTAATGGATTTAGTGATTTGGAGTGAGACTGTGAGTTTGGTAAACTTATGGGCCTGGTCAAGCAGACGTAAACAGCAAGGCCAAATATCCAAGCTAATGCATCTGATATAAAAATGTATTGAACAGATACATATGTACTCTAGTTTATGAAACTGTTTACCTTTTTTCTGTACCATTTTTGGTGCTAAAGTTCCATACGTTTTAAACAGACCATGTATGAAACATGGAACAAAAATTATTTCCCAAATTTCAAAGACCTGAAAATCATGTAAATAAATGGATGTATTCCATCATATCTTGTGTTATTCCATCTGTGAACTGTTGATGAAAGTACATGAGTTTAAAAAAAAAAAGTATTTAAAATGATAAAAATTAGCTTGGAAGGACTGACATATTTTATAGAAATAGTTTCCTTTCATTTTGAAGTAATATTAAAGTATTCGGAAGAAAAAAGCTGATAAATGATGCAAAATCATGCACCTTCTACTTGTTTGCACAATTTTCCCTCTGTTACTTTTCCCTCCGTTACCACTTGACCGGACCCATATGTTCTGTTGTTTATGTTATAGTTATCTGAAGAACTGTTCATATGTGACGTTAACATATTACCGCCTATTCAGTCTGTTGTTCTCTGCTCTATTGTTATGACAAGAACTTGCCTTTCAAGATAAAATGTTGATTCCTGGTCTCTGATTTTATAAAATGCATTTCCCTAAAAAGTGTGACTTGTATATGTTTTTTCTTCTTCATTATGCATTTTTTGGCTGGTGCGACTTATACTCTAGAGCAACTTCTAGTCCGAAAAATACGGTAAACACAAGTAACAAGATTTGAACCCCGGACCTCCAAGTGAACACATGATTGGGTTGATCACTGGTGTAATTTTAGCTATTTCCTAATTGTTTACACTCTACTGTTTATTATAATTAAGATTAGTGTCTTGAGCTCCCATCTGCAATGAGGGACGGAAGCACATATCTGAAAAGCACCCATCTGGTCACGTCGTCTCATATTTATCACAGGACAGGTGGGTAATGGACAGTAGCACATCTCCTTTAGCATCTATGAGCTGCCTAATTAAAAGTTAAAATATGTTTTGTTTCTCGCTGTCTGGACTCACAGCAGGAGGATTCTCTTTTCCCTTCTGCTCCACTGACTAAAGCCGTCTGTAAACAGCTGTCCAAACACGCTATGGACTTTTCCACTCCCTCACTGTAAAATCAATAGATGCATGCCTTCAGATGACTTAAAGGGCCCAGATTACGCACTTTTCTGATGTTCTGATGTTGTTTTCTTATCAAAGACGTACCTGGACTTGTGTTCTGTTTCGTTCACACATGTTCACTGTTGGGCAGGTTACTTTAAAATTGTAATGTGTTATTTATGACTTGTTACTGTCATTTCAGTAGTTCGTTACATTACAATATTACTGCATTACTGACATTATACGACTATTGCAGTACTTTTACTTTTACTTTTCTCACCAAAATAACCGTGGCTCATTGTCAAATAACAATCAGCGAGCGAAAATGCTGAAGTTTTGTGCCGTATATGGACTAAGCAAGAACTAAATCAAGACTGAACCGAGGACTGAACCAAGGACTGAACCAGGACTAAACTACGACTAAACCAGAGCTGAACCAAGCACTGAACCAGGCCTAAACCAGGACTAAACCAAGACTGAACCAAGGACTGAACCGAGGACTGAACCGAGGACTAAACCAGGACTAAACCAGGTCTAAACCAGGACTAAACCAAGACTGAACCAAGGACTGAACCGAGGACTGAACCGAGGACTAAACCAGGACTAAACCAGGTCTAAACCAGGACTAAACCAAGACTGAACCAAGGACTGAACTGAGGAGAGGACTGAACCGAGGACTAAACCAGGACTAAACCAGGACTAAACCAGGTCTAAACCAGGACTAAACCAGGACTAAACCAAAGCTGAACCAGTACTGAATCAGGACTAAACCAAGACTGAAACGAGGACTGAACCAAGGACTAAACCGAGGACTAAACCAGGACTTAACCAGGACTAAACTAGGACTAAACCAGAGCTGAACTGGGACTGAACCAGGACTAAACCAGAGCTGAACCAGGACTAAACCAGGACTAAACCAGAGCTGAACCAGGACTGAACTAGGACTAAACCAGGACTAAACCAGAGCTGAACCAGGACTAAACCAAGACTAAATTAAGACTAAACCAGAGCTGAACTGAGAACTGAACCAGGAGGACTGAACCAGGGCTGAACCAGGACTAAACCAAGACTAAACTAGGTCTAAACCAGAGCTAAACCAGGACTGAACCAGGTCTAAACTTGGACTAAACCAGATCTAAACCAGGACTTAAATCAGGATTAAACTAGGACTAATCCAGAGCTGAACCAGGACCAAACCAGGACTAATCTTGGACTAGGACTTGGAATCACACATGCACGTGTTTAACCCACAAATCCTGGAAAAAATACAGGAATACTGATATCAAGTGGTAATACAGGAAGACAAAACAAAACTCCAGGTCTGTTTTTGAGCAGGCAACAACATTCTAATACGGCTTTAAGCTCACAAGAGTCAATTTTGTGTAATGTTGTAATTTTAAGATAGATATAAGTACATTTTTTAAACTCAAAACTACTCAAAAATAAGCCTCATTTTTATGTTAGTGAACCCTGCCTGTAACAGTGACCCCATAACACCCACACGCTCTCGCAGGACTCCACCATGCCCAGCGGGGGGCGTGAGAGAGGCCCGTTAGTGCGGGACTTATTGGAATAATTGTTCGGCCTGGATGTGCAACAAAAAGACGGAGCACTTCAAACGTGGTGTTCAAAGCGCCTCATTTGACCTGGACATAATCTCATCAGGGAGTGGGCACCCGCCAAGGTCCCGCGCCGAACACTGACCACTCTGCACCCAGCGTGGCGCCTTTGATGAGAGGGCAGAGTTATGGGGGGAGGGCTCTTTGCTAACAAGCGGATCTGTACGTCACGATACTAAAACATACACAGGAGGCTCTTGCTACAGCTGGGTACTCCTAGATGGTCTGGAGAATCCTAATTAAAGCTTGAGTACCTGATTTTCACACCACGGAAGGAGGAAGTCAGTGTTTAAATGTGTCAAACTCGCTCATCCATAGGTTTCACAAACTCTTTAGCACATCGGGGTGGATCGCCCAAGCACAGCCAATCAGAGTGCTGCTTTCAGTGCTGACTTCCGAGTTGATGAAAAATAATAAATACTACTCAGACTACGTTTATAGGTGAGATTCAGCTGACGTCATTGTTATTAAAAGCCCGCGTTGCATGCTGGGAAATATTTTGGTCGGAGGCAAGAAACAGGATAGTGGTCAAACACAGTGCGTAACCTCGCGTATTTATCCCCGATAATGGTCAATTCCTGCTGCATTATCGGATGCACAAATAGAAGCACGGAAGAAGGAAAATGTCTTTTTCATATTCTGAGTGAAAAGAACCGCTAACGGTGAATTAAACGGCTTTCAAACATTCACAGAGCAAACGTAGAAGATCCTAACAAACCGTGGACTCCAACGAGCACAACAACGCATCGAGACTCTTGGAGGCTTTCATCTTTTCTGCTGTGAATGGCCCAGGAGTTTCCACCAAGTCACTTGTGGATATAAAAAACGCGTACGCGACGTGAGCAGATCTGACCAGAGTTTTGCGTCTTGGGCAGTGTAGACGGAAACGCTACGGCGGAGCGTATTCAACTTTTCCACTCTGGAGGGTGCTTTCAGATTTTTGCGTTTTTAAGCCCCAAAAACAGCGTCCCTGTCTAAATGAAAGGCACTTCCGATAAAATATTTTGTTGTTTTTACCCGCAAGCGTTCTCATTTACCAAAAAAGTTGTGCACTTAAACTTTAAGATGAAGCATTGTGCTTGACTGTGACTCCTCGCACTTGTCCTGTGGCACTGAAGGACGGGTCAAATGCAAACACGTTTGGATTTACACCATAACCCAAACCAACTCCCATGCTTTACTTCCGTCACTTGGTGCATGCATATGTCAATGTATGCTACTGTCGTGTCTTTGGGCAAAACACCCTTGATTTACCTTGACTCCACTGAAAAAATGAAAGTGATTGTGTGTCCAAAGTGTGTTAGAAACTTGAACGTGCATTTCCCCAAACCTAGCTCTTATTTGGCCTTGAAGACGGTCTCCTTCTAGCGCCATCTAGTGCCTCCACTCAATTTAATTTCTCTCCAGCGACTAGGTCAGGAATCGGAAAACACTAGTTGGTTTGCAAGAACACCGGAAGTTGTAGACCGCGCACCGGCCAATCAGCTTTGTTTACAGTTGTGAAGGCAATTACTTGAACACACTGAGCGTTCCGGCGCATTACATACGTCACGACCAAACAGCAGCGATTGGTTAAATAAAAAATGTACCCGCCTACCATCAAACAAACGAATCCTAATCCTAATGCTGCATCAGACGGTTTCCATGAAGTGAAACTGGCTGGTGAATCAGGCTAGTCTCCTCCTGCTTGTTTCCATGAAATGTTGTTCCTTTTGCTATAATCTTCCACAGTATGGCATAAACTCATTTACCTGCATGGAGAATGATTATGAAGTTCTATTTCCATGGAACCGTGCAGGAGCCGTGCCACCTCCAGACAGTTACTCTGCTGCTTTAACCCTGACATGGTTTCAAATAATACTTATGATCCAAAATCCTGACATCTGCTCCCATCAGAAAATAATACTAGGAGCATCAACAGCCAACTGACCACTTCTTGTTTTCACTTGACATGGAGATTCTCTTGTCAAACACGGGTCAAACCTCTGAGTGAGTGACAGGATTTTCTCTGGACAAATTCCTTTCCAATATTTCCTCATATGATTCACAGTCTGTACGGCTATTAAAGCGTGTGAGCTGGACTGTGGCGGCTTTGTGGCTTTGAGGAGCGGGCCCCTGATGAACACATGGGGCCTGTGCTCAACACAAAGACATGATTGAGCCCAGGGCCGGACCCGACCACATCCAGTTTGACCTTTGACCCCTAAGGCGGCCCACAGCGCCGACTCAGCAGAGGAGGAGAGCACCGGACAACAGCGGGTCTGTCACCGTAATTACTGTATCGACTTATCGTTCAGTATTGATACTTCGCAGCTGATGTTATCAACAGCTGTAGGGACCGCTCTGTCTGAAGTTTTATTTTGAAAATCACACATCTAAACATTAACATGAACACTTATTTTATCACAGACTTCTGAAAATGTGTAGTTTAAATCAATTTATATTATTTCTAGAGTTTTCAGATCACCTAAAAATGTATTTGGCAGTGTTTGTTTAAGTAAATGTTTTGACTGTTAGACTATAAGGCTTTTTCACATTGTACTTTTTCATCTTTTTTGTGAATAGGTGTGATGCTGCAATTTATAGCTAGGTTCTCTTTAGCCTGACAATTTAAAAAGGCTTATAGTTTGAAATTTTCAGAAATTGCATAGAAATTTTTGGCTGATACATGACAGGCTCTAGGCAGGAAGAGATCTGACTAGTTCTGGTTCAGTGCAAATGTTTTAGTCAGTTTCTCATGTCAGAAAAGCTGCAGTGAAAAAAGCTGCTGTCAAAAATGTCTGCTGCAAGTGTGAAATGTGGAGTTTTCAGATCACCTAAAAATGCAGTGTAAGTCAGACTATAAGTCACACTTTTTCATGGTTTGGGTTTCCTGCAATGGTGCACTTAAAAAAATTTTCAGACTGACAGCCACAAGAGGCTCTAGGCTTATGTATCAGTTTTCATGTCTCCTGCAGAAAAAGCTGCTGTCCTGCTGCAAGTAGTGAAATATGAAGCACAAAACGGTAATCGAGAGCAGAAAGAAAGTTTGGAGTGAGTGAGAAACTTGTGAGGCACTAACAGAAAGTGGGAATGGAGAACACAACTTCATGGGAACTGAGAGGATGCACCATGTAACTTTCCTGGAAGCCACTGGATGACAAAGCCTGGACTTCAGTGACAACCGTGGAGTTGCTCAGAAGTGACACCGATAGAGATGTAACAATAAGCGAAATATCATGATATCCTATCGTCAAAGTTCTCACAATAATATCATGGACCATCACAATATATCGAGTACAAATCTCTTTGCTTAAATGAAGAGTTATGGTGCAGCAATAGTTAAAAAAAAAAAAGACAGGGAACTACATAGACCATGATCCTTTGCTTCATTTCAGTGCAGACTACAAGAAGAAATAACAGTTCTAAGAACCTCTTAGTTCTTTGGATTAAGTCTTGTCACGGCATTTTAAGAGGTAAAAGTACAATATTAACATTTTTAGCTGTTTAGCCTCCACAAAATATTGCAATAAATATTGTGACATGAGATGTGTATCGTGAAAATATTGTACAGAGAGATTTGGATATTGTTACATCCCTAATCATGAGCCTCCCAACCATATCATGAGATTTCCCACGATATCTCTATAAATATCGTACTGTGAGGTTCATACCGTGACAATATCGTATCGTGAGACTTGGATATTGTTACACCCCTACACACCGAGGATGAAGAATTCAATGGATCCAGTGGATTTAGTGATTAGGAGTGAGATGGAGAGTTTGGTAAACTTATGTTCTGTTGTTTATGCTATAATTATCTGAATAAGTATTCATTTGTTATGTTAATATTTTAACGCCTATTCAGCCTGTTGTTCTTTATTCTGTTGTTATCACTATAACTTGCATTTCAAAATGTCGGTTCCTGGGCCCTGATTTTATCAAATAAATTTCCCCCAAAAAGTGCGACTTATATGTGTTTTCTTCTTTGTCATTATGCATTTTTTGGATGGTGCAACTTATACTCCGGAGCGAATTATAGTCCAAAAAATATGGTATGCATTGAGTCTGCATCGCAACAGCTGAACATTCCACCACAGACATCCATGCAGATGCAGACCCCAGCATGATGTCACCTTCATGAAACAGCGTTTTTTTTTTTTCTTCTTGTTTTCATCCAGTATCTCTACTTGACCTGCGCATTGTAACCTCTTCTGGACGTCTGCCAAACAGATCTTAATAAAAAGCTGCTGAGTTTGTGTTCTCCCACAGACTCTGGCTCCTCACGAAGAGAAGATTCTATACACCATTGTGGTCCGTCATTAAGATTTCACAGAGGAGAGGTCACTTCTGCTCTGCTAAGGATTCAAGTGCATTCTCAATCAATACATTCATCTCAGAAAAATAAGCAGGAGTTTGGCCTACGTTACCTTTACAGTGTCGGAGAGAAGACAGAACCAATTGATCCGATCATTAAATTGTGAAATGAATACAGTATATGATGAAGTTTTGCTGGTCTCGCACTAACACTAATTGGCACTTACAGTGTCATTATGGGAGTAGAGTGCTGCAATTAATACTTTTTAGTTGATACAGAGATTCAGTCATTGCTAATAGTCAGTGATATGCTCAGCTGTCTGTATTTTGCGGTGTCAGCGTTTGCCCAAGACAAAAGATCTTTGGGGAAAATACAATATATTCTTGATATTATCTTACACCACAATAACGTTTATCCTGCAACTTTTCATTTAAAGGGCACTATTTTATCATCTATGTTGTAATGTAGTTTCCTCATCATGAACAGATCTGGAGTTTTGTTTTGAGTTCTTCGCTCAAAAAAAGAAAAAAAAACAACTACTGAACAAAAGGTAAAAACTGTTAACTTGAAAACTATCTCTTCATGACATCACAAGGTGGAACGGAGCATTTTGAACTTTGGAGATGTAAACAGACTAATAATAAAGGATGATTCAAACATGTCTAAATGAACTACTACCACTACTAGTACTTCTTCTGCTACTACCACTACTACTACAGCAGCTACTACTACTGCTGCTGCTACTACTACTGCACCTAGTACTACTTACTACTGCTAATATTACTGCTCCTTCTGCTGCTTCTGCTACTACTACTACTACTACTACTACTACTACTACTACTACTACCACACCTTGTACTACTTTTGCTACTCCTACTACTTCTGCTGCTGTTACTTTTGCTACTGCTACAACTACTGCTACTGTTTTATTACTGCTCCTGCTGCTTCTAATACTACTACTACTACTACTACTACTATTATTATTACTGTTACTGCTGCTGCTGCTGTTACTCCTCCTCCTTCTACTCCTACTACTACTACTACTACCACACCTTGTACTATTTTTGCTACTGCTACTACTTCTGCTATTACTGCTGCTACTTTTGCTACTACTATGACTACTAGTACTGCTACTATGACTAACCACTCCTACTACAATTGCTGCTATCACCATACCTAGTACTACTTTTGCTATTGCTACAACTACTGCTACTATTTCTACTACTGCTACTACTACTTCTATTACTACTACTGTTACTACTACTTACATGCTACTACTATGAATACTATTTTTATGATTACTACTGTTGCTACTTTTGCTACTACTATTTACTTACTATTACTATGAATAATACTTTTATGATTACTACTTTTGCTACTTCTATGACTACTACCACTGCTACTACCACTACTGCTACTATGACTAACTAATTCATCTCAAAAGAACTACAAATATTTCTGAATAGTCACGATTGGTCCACTCGCCAAAGATGAAAATTATATTGTACGTTGTATTTTGAGGTTTTCATTGTCATAATCCATCTCACAGTTCGAGCAATAAACCAGAAGTGACAGTCCAGGAGTGTTGTGTGCTCCGTGTCTGCTGCTGGACCTTCTATCATCCTTGTATAATATTGCTCCTGCAGTCTCCTTCCTGACCCTCATATGTATGTAACCTTTTTGGTCGTCTGCCAACTGACTCTTGATATTAAGCTCCTCTGTTCTCTCCCACGGCGCATTAGAAATATCAACAGTGTAAGATAAGCTTCCATCTTCCTGCTGCCCTCTGTTACACCGGGACCTGGTCTGATCCTGCTTTGAACCTGATGTGGACTTGGTTTGGTCCTGTTCTGTTCAAGTCCTGGTTTAGTCCCAGGTTCAGTCCAGGTTTGGTCATACTAATGATGTGTGGAGTGTAAGTATTAACGCCACCATTAGGTACAAAATAAAGCTCCTACTTCCTGTCATGTGTTTGTCACTGTCAGCCAATCACATGCCTGATACATTAAAGGCGCACTATGTAACTTTTCTACTGGAGTCTACCAACTGCTTGTCTCCATGTCCATGTTATTTGGTTTGCCCACACTGCAAATTTCTCTGATCTGGCCAAGAACTTATATCAGGTTATTCATCTTGTTTTTAGATTTATTATCTTGTAACTGGTTCTGATTTGGTTATATAATGTTAAAAAAAACAATTGTCACATATTTCTTCCAGTTTCCTTAGGGGGGCTGGGCGCTCCATTAGAGATAGGGTGAGGAGCTCAGTCACTCTAGAAGAGCTCGGAGTAGAGCCACTGCTCCTCCATGTGGAGAGGAGCAGTTGATTTGGCTTGGGCATCTGTTCCAGATGCCTCTTGGACGCCTCCCTCGGGAGGTGTTCTGGACATGTCCCAGCAAGACCCAGGCCACTCTGGAGGGACTATGTCTCTCGGCTGGCCTGGGAACGCCTTGGGGTCCCCCAGAGGAGAGTGAAGGAAGTCTGGGAGTCCCTGTTTCGACTGCTGCTCCCACAACCCAGCCCCGGATAAGCAGAAGAAAATGAATGGATGGATATTTCTTCCATGACTCAACTAGTCAGAAAATCTTAAATTTATGCAATAAATGTGTAAAAGAAGCTACAATCCATTTACCATACACTAGTTTTCCCTGCAGCTTTCACTTGTTTTTAGCTTCAGTGACACAGATTTGCTTGATACAAAACTGACTTTGAACTACTGTCATGTCAGACTGATTTCAAGTATTTATATCTCGAATTTAGCATCTTTGAATTTATTATCAGGCCATTCATACTCATCCTAAACTGATTCTAAGTCTGTTTATGTAGAATTTAGAAGACCTTGAAGCATTTTATCTAGAATTTGGCATCTTAGAACTTCTTATCAGACCATAAACACTAATCATAAACTGGTTTTAAGTATGTTTATCTCAAACTTTCTACTTTCAAGCATTCATGAACTTATTTTCAGCCCATGAACACTTACCAGAGATGCTTCATCCTCGTCGAGAGGTCATTTATTTTAAGATAACTTGTCAAGTAAGACGATTTTGCTGCATGGACATATAACTGCACTAGTTTTAAGTCATTTTCTGAAAGATTTAAGTGTTTATATCTTAAATTAAGGCCAAGCTTTTTTGCAGTGTAGAGTATGGCATTAAACATGACACCACAGAAACACCAAGAAGCCAAGTTATAGGTCAGATCTATGGAGAGGCAACGCTGCTCAGAGTAAGAACGCACATTTTTCACTTTTTTTTTCAAACATTTACAATTCTGTGTTCTCAGTTTAATGCCAACATTCCAGAGAACATTACAGCATCTCCAAAGGAGTCATGCAGGTAGCAAACTCCACCAAAAAAGTTACACAGTGTCCCTTTAAGCTCTCAGCCAATCACACCTCAAGCCATTCATATAAATACATCCTCTCTCCATCATCCTGGCCTTTGAGCTACAACATCTCCAGCTATCTCCATAATTATAAGCCGACTCATTCTCTCCATCTCGTTATAGGAAGTGTGTATAGGAAGCAAAACCACTGTTCTTTTCCTTCAATGAATCTTTAAACACTTATCAAATTGCCTTGTGTAAAGCTCTGTTGCCTCTAGCGATTCTTAAATCAAGTTCAAATGGCCTTTGTGTTATTCTATGGAAAAACCGCATGAGTTTTCCACTGGCATAAGAAGACACTGGGTAAATGACTGCAGTTGGAAAAACAGTGGCTCCGCAGCACATGCCCGAGCCCAGTTCTCCTTGGAATGTTATCTGGAAATAAGAGTCGGAGCATAACTGGGACAGGCAGGTGATGGACAAGGTGCCAAAGAGGGGAAAATAGGGGGAAAGGAAAACCTCTCACTTCAAGTACCACCCCGGATTAAATCACCAAAATAAAACTACACTATAACAATTGTAATCCTCGCTTATTCTTATTACAAACACACTGGACACAATGGACATTTTGTTTTTGTTACAGTGATCCCTCGTTTATTTTAATTATTATATCTGTTTTAAGTCTGTAAAAGCCCTCACCACACACTTTATACTCTTTTCTCAGACAGAACAGTTACCACACTTTTGGCATCCTTCTTAAAACTTATTGCTGCTGTCGTCCTTTTGTTATTTTTGTCCTGGAGTCCTACAGCGCAGAGTCCTGCACAAGACCTGCACCCGCACAGTACAGGACCACACTCGCCTGTTAACCCGAGAGTATATCACATTTTTGCGCGGCATACGCCATGGATTGAACCATGAAGACTAACTAACCCGGGACTAACCTAGGACTGATTCCAGGACTGAAACAGGAGGAGTAAACCAGGACTAAATCAGAACTGAAACAGGACTCACTGTTGAGACGGGTTCGGAGGTGACCGCAGAAGAAAGGACCGGCTCAGCTCTGCACCTCACAGAGTTAAGTGCGGCTGTCGCCCGATCGTGTTTTGCCGACACCCTGCTTCTGTGTTCTTTCGCTTAAGTCCAAGATTAAACCTGGTTTAGTCCTGGTGTAGTTGTGGTGTAGTCCTGGTTTAGTCCTGGTTTAGTCCTGACCCGCCCGTGTGTAATCGCTACCCGCCCGCATACCCGCCCGTAAAATTCCAGAACGCTAAAGCCCGTTTCAGCAACTATTTGCGTGACCTAGTTTAGACCTAGTTTAGACCTGGTTTAGACCTGGTTAAGTCCTGGTTTAGACCTGGTTTAGACCTGGTTTAGTCCTGGTTAAGTCCTGGTTTAGTCCTGGTTTAGACCTGGTTTAGTCCTGGTTTACACCTGGTTTAGTCCTGGTTAAGTCCTGGTTTAGTCCTCCTGGTTCGGTCCTGGTTTAGACCTGGTTTAGACCTAGTTTAGTCCTGGTTTAGTCCTGGTTTAGACCTGGTTTAGACCTAGTTTAGTCCTGGTTTAGTCCTGGTTTAGACCTGGTTTAGTCCTGGTTTAGACCTGGTTTAAACCTAGTTTAGTCCTGGTTTAGACCTGGTTTAGACCTGGTTTAGTCCTGGTTTTAGTCCTGGTTTAGACCTGGTTTAGTCCTGGTTTAGTCCTGGTTTAGACCTGGTTTAGTCCTGGTTTAGTCCTGGTTTAGTCTGGTTTAGACCTGGTTTAGTCCTGGTTTAGACCTGGTTTAGTCCTGGTTTACTCCTGGTTTAGACCTGGTTTAGACCTAGTTTAGTCCTGGTTTAGTCCTGGTTTAGTCCTGGTTTAGTCCTGGTTTAGACCTGGTTTAGTCCTGGTTTAGTCCTGGTTTAGTCCTGGTTTAGACCTAGTTTAGTCCTGGTTTAGTCCTGGTTTAGTCCTGGTTTAGACCTGGTTTAGACCTAGTTTAGTCCTGGTTTAGTCCTGGTTTTAGTCCTGGTTTAGACCTGGTTTAGACCTAGTTTAGTCCTGGTTTAGTCCTGGTTTAGACCTGGTTTAGACCTGGTTTAGTCTGGTTTAGTCCTGGTTTAGACCTGGTTTAGTCCTGGTTTAGTCCTGGTTTAGTCCTGGTTTAGTGCTGGTTTAAACCTGGTTTAGGCCTGGTTTAAACCTGGTTTAGTCCTGGTTTAGACCTAGTTTAGTCTTGGTTTAGTGCTGGTTTAAACCTGGTTTAGTCCTGGTTTAGACCTGGTTTAATCTTGGTTTAGTCCTGGTTTAGTCCTGGTTTAGACCTGGTTTAGTCCTGGTTTAGACCTGGTTTAGTCCTGGTTTAGACCTGGTTTAGTCCTTGTTCAGTCCATATACAGCGCAAAAGTTCAGCATCTTCACAGTTATTTTGGTGAGAGTAACTTAAAAGTCCTGCAATAGTCCTATTATGTCTTACATTTTAAACGCAGTAATATTGTAATGTCACGAATTACTTTGAAACGACAGTAACAAGTCATAAATAACACATTACAGTTTTAAAGTAACTCGCCCAACAGTGTCTACGAAAAGAAAAAGAAAAAAGTGGAGGAGGACTTACTGTAGCTCTGTGTAAATGGGCTCTGTATGCTCCCCATGTGTGAAGTCTCCAGCCAGGGCACTAAGGCGAAGCAATGGAGGCAAGACAAGCAAGAGAAGAGGACGGGAGATTTGAGGGGGAAAAAATAAAGAATAAAAAAATAAAAGGGAAGCCAACAGGTCAAAAAAGGATCAAAAAAACATCACAGGGACCAGTGGGTGTTAGGCCGGGCAGGTGCGGAGCAGTTACGGTGTCAGGGGGAGTTAGACGGGAGCGCATGGGGGGAAGCGTGGAGAGAAAATAGAAAAGACAATCAGATAAAAATAGATCAAAATGTCAGAAATAACAAAAGCATCAACTAAAGAACTATAGGAAGTAGAAATGGAATTTGGACTTTGTCATTTGGAAAGTAGCCCTGGATTTCAGATGACGTCACAACATCACATAGACCAAAATGATTTATTACAGATGGGGCAACATTTATGTATTTGTTTTTTTAGATATTTCAATGCTCTCTTTTCTGGTAGCATTTATTTTCAAATGAAACAGAAAAAGCACACCAAAGTTCTTGTGGAAGTGCAAATTAGAAATGCAGAAAATGCAGAGCACACTCAGATGGCTGATGTCCAGAAGGTTTTTTTTTGTTTTTTTTTTAAATAACGTTTCAACAAAATGCCTTTGTCAGATCATTTTTCTTGCTTTGGACTACAGTATACAAAATGTTTGCCAGCCCATGGGCTCATATCCTATAGAACTATCATAAAATCTGATCTGGAAGGTGAACCCAAGATGGTGCATGGGCCCAAAAATAATTTTCTGTTCCGCATTACTTCCGCAATACAGGCGAGCTCCACCAACCAGTGTGACGTCTGTAACCTGCTATTTCTATAGCACATTTTACAAACTGTTTCCAAAGTGCTGTACAAATACATAATAATAACAACAATAATAACAATGACAAAATAAACTATTAAAATAATAGTTTGGACCAATCACAGTGAGAGATACTAGAATGGAGCTAGAGCAGCTCAGAATGGGACGAGGCTAAAACTAACTTTCAGACGCTTTGAGGATTAAAAAAAATAATAATAAAGTTTATGTTGTGGAAATAGAAAACAATCCCTAGAAAATCCAACCTTTGTGAGCATTGTCAATGCCCTGTCAGCTGAACACGTGCAATTTGAAAATATGCATTGCGCTCTTCTTCTTTTTTCTGGGCTCGCGGGAGCTGCAGTATCACTAGTCGGGACAGAGGGGGAAGGGCTTGTCCAGTTTTTATTGTAGAACCATGTCATATCCCCCTCCAACAAATTGTAGGTCCCACAGTGAGGTCACCCAGTGAGATCAGCCCACTGTACAACAACAGGTTACTGTAAAACTGCCCCCTAGAGGTGGGAATATGGAAATGATCCAGTCAAAAAGAGAACACTTCTGGATTCACCAACTTAACTTCTCACGGACGTGCTCCTCATGGACTTTGACCTAAGACTCTTTTTGTGACATGGTTAACCATGGTCAACTATTTCTGTATTTTATGAGAAAATGTTTTAATGTAAATTAACTGTTGTGTTTTTTTGGGCTGACCTCACTGGGTGACCTTGTGTTCGTTGGTGGGAGGCCAACCATACTGTATCCTGTGGTCCAAAGCAAGACAAAGGCTTTTTGCCGAAATGTTATATTTAAAATTTTTTAAAAAGCTTTTGGACATCGGCCGTCTAAGTGAGCTATGCATTCTTTTTCACTTTTCAACATTTATTTTCAGTCAATATTTGAGATGAAATACCATGATTCATATGAAAACCTAGTGGATGCTTGAAGTGCTCAGCGGCCCATTAAGGACGTCTGTCTGTCTGTCTGCGTACAGTCTGCTTGCACGACAGCTTCAAGGAGAAAAGGCCAGAGTTGAGATGAAGTTATGTCTCCTCTTTAGCCCAACAGAGGATATCCTACCACTAACACAAGCTCTGTGCATCTGCTCCGCTCCACAAACATCCAGCCCTCTCCGCACTGGGAGGAGCCACTTCCTGTTTGCTCTCTTCAACGGAAAGAACAGACTTCCATAACGCCACATTTTAGACCAAAAGAAGAGAAAATGTCCCATGTTGGCACAGGATGCAGTGACCTTGCTGTATTTGGGTGACTCATTCATTCTTCCATAGCGGTGGGAAGTTTGAAGGGCATGAAACGCCAAAAGTCCACAGAGTTCACGTTGCATGCACAGCTTTAACATTTATTATTGTGGGAAAGATGGTGAACCGCGTTTTATAAGCACGGTTATGTAAGATGTACTGAGGTAAGGAATTATCCAAATACTCTAATAGTACTTGAGAAAAACACTCATACTCATTGTATAATTACTTCATTACACAAACATCGAGTTGTTTTTTGTTGTTTTTTTTGCAAAATAGATAATATGACTTCTGTATTGCTTTCAGTGTAACTACAACCTTTGCTACTACTACTACTACTACTACTACTACTACTACTACTACTACTACTACTACTACTACTACTACTACTACTACTACTACTACTACTACTACTACTACTATTACAGCAGCTACTACTACTTTTGCTACTGCTACAACTACTGCTTTTACTACTACTACTAAAACTACAGCAGCTACTACTACTACTACTACTACTACTACAACAACTACTACTACTACAACTACTGCTTTTGTTACTACTACTACTACTACTACTACTACTATTACTTTTGCTTCTGGTACTAGTACTAATGCTAATACTACTACTACTACTACTACTACTTTGCTACTGCTACAACTACTGCTTTTACTACTACTACTACTACTACTACTACTGCTACTACTACTACTTCTACTACTACTTTTGCTACTGCTACAACTACTGCTTTTACTACTACTGCTACTACTACTACTACGACAACAACAGCTACTACCACTTTCGCTACTACTACAACTACTGCTACTTTTTTACTACTGCTACTACTACCACTCTTTCTGCTTCTGCTACTACAACAACTACTACTGCTGCTACTGCTGCTGCTACTACTATAACTGCAGCTATCATCAGACCTAAGCAAAAGTAGCACACTACAGAACTACTATTTCTACTACTGCTACTACTTTTGCTACTACTACTTACTTATTACTGCTATGACAACTACTTTTATGATTACTACTTGACTACTATGACTACTACTACTGCTACCACCACTACTGCTACTTGAATAACTACTCCTACTACAACTGCAGCTATCACCACACCTAGTACTACTTTTGCTACTGCTTCTACTACTGCTACTACGACTTCTATTACTACTGCTGCTACTTTTGCTACTACTACTTACTTACTTTTATGATTACTACTTTTGCCACTACTATAACTACTACTACTGCTACCACTACTGCTACTCTGACTAACTAATCCAAATCATTAGTGCACAGCAGATGCTATGGCAAACACGGAAGGTCACGGTGCCACGTACTCTGAAGCATTATTAAGATTAAGTGACGAGACAAGAGGCAGATACTAAAATATCAAATGACTTCCCAGCAAAACCAAACTATGTTAAGAAGTAAAGACAGCGTGCTCCGGTCCAAATTTAGAGTCGGCTCAGTACTGTAGTAAACAACAGCTCCTCCATAATCAGAGAGTGTTGGGAGTCCAGCTGTTTTGCGGGCCCGCAGCTGAACATGTGGCTTCTATAGTGATGCATGTCCGATATCTGTGGGAATATACTGGAAATGTTTGGGAGAGATAACATAACACGACTCAAACATCTGCTCGAGCTCTGCGTGGAACATCTGATATTGTTAATCATTCAGAAGCGTTCATAATCAAGGAGGACGTTTAGTCACACAATGGGCTCTCGTCACGCCCGCACGTATCTGCGGGATGTTCGTTGTGGGTTAGTGCTGGTTTAGTCGTGGGTTAGGTGGAGTTTAGTCCTGGTTTAGTCCTGGATCACTCAAGGTTCAGTCAGTGTTTAATCCTGGTTCTGGTCATGGTTTAGTCCTGGTTCAGTAATGATTTTGTCCTGGATTAGGCGAAGTTTAGTCCTGGTTTAATCCTGGATTAGTCCTTGTTTAGTCCTTATTTACTCCTGGTCAATACTGATTTAGTCTTGGATTAGGCAGAGTTTAATCCCAGTTTAGTCCCGGTTCATTCCTGGTTTAGTCCTGCTTCAGTGCTTCTTTTGTATGGTGCAGTCCTGATTTAGTCCTGGTTCATGTCATGGTTTAGTCCTGGTTCAGAACTGATTTTGTCCTGGATTAGTCAAGAGTTTAGTCCTGGTTTAATCCTGGATTAGTCCTTGTTTAGTCTCTATTTAGTCCTGGTTCCTGTCACGGTTTAGTTCTGGTTCAGTAGTGATTTGGTCTTGGGTTAATCAGAGTTTAGTCCCAGTTTAGTCCTGGTTCATTCCTGGTTTAGTCCTGGTTTAATCCTGGTTCAGTCTTGGATTAGTTCTGGTTTAGTCCTGGTTCATTCCTGGTTTAGTCCTGGTTTAGTCCTGGTTCAGTCTTGGATTAGTCCTGGTTTAGGCTTGTTTCAGTGCTTCTTTAGTATGGTGCAGTCCTGGTTCAGTCCTGGATCACTCATGGTTCAGTCTTTGCTCAGTCCCGGTTCCTGTCATGGTTTTGTCCTGGTTGAGTACCAATTTAGTCCTGGATAAATCCTGGTTTAGTCCTGGTTCCTGTCATGGTTTAGTCCTGGTACAGTACTGATTTAGTTCTAGATTAGTCAGAGTTTAGTCCTGGTTTTAGTCCTGGCTTTTGTCCTGGTTCAGTCTTGGTTCAGTTCCAGTGTGGTCTTAGGTCAGTCCTAGTTTTGCCCTGGTTTACTTTTGGTTTAGTCCTGGTTCAGTCCTGGTTCAGTCTTGTTCAGTCCTGGTTCCTAGTGCGGTTTAATCCTGTGAGTCGACTCCTGCTGTGACATGACGCTTTATAAAAACAAAATCATTTAAAATCAGCACTTAACGATTCGTTGTAACGTGATATTGCACACTGTGATGTTCTCCGCCTCCTCCAAATGAATAAATAAATAAAAAACAAACTTTACAACGCCTTAAGACTTCTCAAAGCTTCCCACATCAGAACAAGAATCCGGCTGACACCAAACTTCCCAGCCCTCTCCAAAACTCCACCGCACGCCTCCCCGTTTTAAGAATAGTGACCCGTGCTAATTAAAGCTAATGAAGCATCCGCTGCTTCAAAGGACTGCGGAGCTGTTGTGATCCTTGTCAGAGCTAGACTGGAAACAAGAGGCAAAACAGAAGCAGCTTTGTAATCCTGTATGCGACCAGCAAGACACAATGAGAAGATTCTGTGATGATAATCTGTTCAGAATACCAAGGCTGAAGTCAACGATAGGAATTCTTGGTCGACTAAAAGGGACAGTGTTGTGAAAGTGTCAAAAGTTCTCACAAAGTTTTGACTGTCTCTATTGTCTGACCATGTGGGGGATCCAAACTGCATTCACAAGCATAGACTATATATTTAAATGGACACAGTTGACTTACTAGGCGCCGCGTTCCAAATAGGAAGTGAGTATGGGCGCACTTCCAGCTCCATCGACTGTTTTCAATTGATATTAGATTGAGAAACTGTCACCCCTCTCTCTGTAACTGCTGCTGAGTTTTGTTATTTTGTTCTTAAAATGTTCGTATTAACCCGCTCTACATGATACAGGTGTTTTTATTTGGCTATTTTGTCTGTAAATAATATCTACTCCTAATAGGAAACTATGCTCCAAAATTGTCCAATAACTGCTAGCCTCCTGAGCTTCATTTGACTGGAGCCCTTAGTCCACTTCTTTATACAGTCTATGTTCACAAGATACGAAGATCACAGTACAGCTGTCATGATACTAAAATTTCAAACTCTTATTTCAACACTAAAAAACAGGCTCTACACTCAACACAGATTCCAACAGCACTATGATCATTAAAACACACGAGCTTTTCTGAATGTGATTTTCAACGTTAAATCATAATACTTTATTTTATGTTACCATGTGGCCTTATTTGTGTGTAATCCAGGGCTGTTCAAACTTTTTTTCATCAAGGGCCAAATGTCAAAGATGAAGTGGAGGACCGAGCGAGGGCCATGTACTGGTGGTCAATACTGTGAATAATTCAATATAATATAATTATAATGGGTTAAAATTAACCACCAGACTAATATTCACACTTAAATCCTCAACAGGACACACTATCCATCCATCCATCCATTTTCTTCCACTTATCCGGGGCCGGGTCGTGGGGGCATCAGTCTTAGCAGGGACTCCCAGACTTCCCCCCCAGACACTTCCTCCAGCTCCTCCGGGGGGACCACGAGGCGTTCCCAGGCCAGCCCAGGTCTTCCCCGGGGCCTCCTCCCAGTGGGACATGTCCAGACACACTAAATATCTGATATTAATATTATCAAGGTAGAGTCAGAAACTTGCAGTAAAAAGTACTGTTTAAGGTTACAAGAGCCAATTCAAATGTAGGCTCAAGGCCAAGAAAGAGTGGTCTGAGGACCACATTTGGACCCCAGGCCATAGTTTGAATGACATGATGTGGCCGTACGGGCTTGTCAAAGCCGGATCTCGTCAGATCTCACTTCACCCACACTGCCTAGTAATGAACAGGGTTCCCCATGTTTGACTACCCACAGTTTTGATGGTGACGCTAGGTGGTGATGTATGTGACGAAAACATGAGCAGATCTGACCAGCGTTTTGAGTCTTGGACAGTGTAGACAGAACTGATGGTTTACTCATCGCTGCCTGCGCCAAAACCCTAAGAATTGTTTGCGCATACTCCAAATTAGACATTTGTTCGTTACGTTATTTTACGTTGTTGTTTTTTTTCCCTCCCGCCAATTTAACATCACACTGCAGCCCGGTTGAGTAAACTAAAAAATAGGCTAATGAAATTTAAGACCTTTGTGAGAAAAATAACATAATATAACTGAAGACTTTTTAAGGCCTTAATTTAGGAACATGAAATTTAAGAACTTTTTAAGACTTTTGAGACCTCGTGAATACCCTGATGAAAGTGTTGCGTGAGTGATGTCAGTCTGCCCCAGAGCAGCTGTGACTATAATAGTAGATCAGAATGAATAATGATCTGTAAAGTGTCTTTGTGACAAGTGTCTGTGAAAAGCACTATATAAATAAAAAACTTCACTTAACTTGAACTTAACTTATGAAGTGTAATCTTTCAGGTGGTAGGTTCATAGTGGTCCATGTGTGTATACTAGTCTATGTGCTCTTATACTTCACTCTGTCTTATGCACAGTGTTGGGAAGGTTACTTTTAAAATGTATTCCCCTACAGATTACAGATTACAAAACCCAAAATGCAGTTTGTAACATAATCCATTAAATTACTTAAAGTGAGTAATGTAATCTGAATACTTTGGATTACTTGATTTGCTGTAGAGAAGCAAAGACGAGGAAATCATAACATAAGAAGTTTTGTCTGATAAAAGAAAATAAAAAGCCCAGACTTTACTGAACCAAATTAAAAATATTATTGATAGAAGAGGAGGAAACAAGTCCGCCCAGCATGGTTTAGTCCTGTTTTAGTCCCGTTTTAGTCCTGGTTTAGTTCTAGTTTTAGACCTGGTTTAGACCTAGTTTAGATCTAGTTTAGCCCTGCTTTTAGTCTTGTTTTAGTCCTGTTTTAGTCCTGGTTTAGTCCTGGTTTAGTCCTGGTTTTAGTCCTGGTTTAGTCCTGGTTTTAGACCTGGTTTTAGACCTGGTTTAGACCTGGTTTAGACCTGGTTTAGTTTCCGGGAATGAGTGGAATTACCAGGGGGAAAAAAAAAAGGGATATAGCCCAAAATGTGAAAACAGGAAAATACCGTCATGTAATCCATTTATTTCAACCAAGTAACTGTAATCCAATTACCACTCACTGAAACAGTAACTGTAACTGAATACAGTTACTCATAATTTGTACTCTGATTACGTAACTCCAGTACATGTAATCTGTTACTCCCCAACACTGCTTATGCATATGACTTTTATTCATACTTGCTCAAATGACTATCTAGATTAAAAAGTATTTTTAGTATTGATGAGTATCTAATTTTCGATACTTTTGAAAACCGTGCTCCGTACTGTCTCCCATTTCCTGTTGTCCCGTCTAAATCCCTGTAATCCAAATAAGCCAATTACTCGCCAATTACCAATTTTGGACGGCAAAACAATATTGACCGATTGATCTACGAAACTCAACAAATAAAGGGCCACAGCTGTAGAAAATACTGCAGTGTCTATTTGATACAGTGGCTCCCTTGGGTGGGATAAGGAAGCCAGTACTCCACTCTGCAGGTTTGTCCAAATAATCGCACACAGAGGGGATTGCCACAGGATAATCAAATACAACGCCAATGATCACAAACTTTAAATTCAATGTTTGTTTTGGAATGACTAAATCCATAGACCGCTGCTGTCCATGGTGGTTTCCCTGGTTCCATAGATTATCATAGAAGTCAGGAAGACAAGCAAAAAGGTGAGCCGTGTTCTGTGTTATACTTGGACCTCCACCAAGGCATTTAGAGGCATGTTTTAGCACATTTGTAAATCGACTGAAATAAGATACAATTTGGCAATTTTGAGTGTCCTTATTTGACATGTATTTCAGAACAGTTTCATAATTTTCTTTTCTTACTTACACCAAGTTAAAACATGCACAGTAGCAAATTAGATCTGGGTGACATAGCAAAAAATATCCGTCTATGGGTAATTTTAAAGGCCTCCTAAAGACCCACTTTTTGAATATAGTTTTTAACCCTAAGATAGTCAAATATGTGTGTAATTTGTATAATTTCTTGGTGTTATTTCTTGAGCTTTGGTTCAACTTCTGTAGTTTTAATTACTATATTGACTTATCATTCAATACATACTCAAAAAGTGGGGAGATTTGGGATATTTGAGCTGTTCACGGTGAAATAAGCGACTTCTGTTTCTATTTACTGGTTCATTCTGCTGCTTATCTGTTGCAGCTCATGTCTTTTAATGTTGCTGTCTATTTAAAAATGGTTTCAAAGGATTCTCTTGCATTTTGTTCTCGTATCAGTATTGTGCAGGGCCCGACCGATATGGATGTTTTTGGATCGATATGATATCGATATAGCAGCCGATATATTTAGTGATGTAAAAATTCACTGTGAATCTTCAACTGATTATAAAACTTTGGTTTGACAACTTGGGTTTGTTGAGTTGGTTTGTTTAGGCTAAATTTACTGTTATTCTGCCTCTTTACAGTCATATTTAAAGACAGTATGGCGGCATAATGGCATTTTTGTGAGACATTCTAGCCAGTAAAGTAAAAACTACCACTATTAAGGGTGACGTAAAGTTCTGTGTCGACTCAACGCACACTGCTGCCGTCCCCTTGTCGCCGTCGTTTTTGATTTATGGATCTGCATCGAGGTCTATGCTCCGCAAAGTAATTCACTGCCAAAACGCTAGGGGGCTAGGATATATGTCTATTCATACGGTCTATGCGTATGACCTGAAGACGTATAATCTCTGAAAAGCTTAACTAAACCATCTCCAACGCAATAGAAGCACAGAACAGACTCACCATCAGCAGAACACCCCTCTGTCACAGAAAGAACACAGAAGACAGAAGCTAACCACATCAGGGCACAAGGAGCAAGCTGTTATTTGAGCAGTTATAGTTTATGCAAATGAGTCATGTGGTTTTAAGTTTTGTTTCTGTAAAACGTAAAAAAGTGTGCACAAAGCTGCATTAAACACATTATTACTCAATGTACATTGAAAGAAAGGGAAGCGGTGCACAGGAAATGTCTGTAGAGCAGTGGTAGAAACGACCAATCACAGCCCTTATTGTCTGCGTCATTTTGATGCGTAGTTAGAACATTTTGGAGGTGCATGTCGTTCAACACAGACGCTCTGCGTAGGGGGTTCACATCAGTGCAGGACCGTAAATTGGCCTTTAGCCTTTAGCGGTAAATGCGTGTGTGCCACGGTAAATAATCATTATGCGTAAATGCGGACCGTTCACACCTCTGTTCACAAATAATTTACATATCAATGCAGGTCCAGTAACACATATACAGACACTATAGTCACTTTATACTAGGCCAATGTCAAAGAAAACAGACTGTTTATATGTGGAAGCTACAGCAGCTAATCACTAAC
The DNA here is from genome assembly GCF_026225935.1 of Boleophthalmus pectinirostris. Taxonomy (NCBI): domain Eukaryota; kingdom Metazoa; phylum Chordata; class Actinopteri; order Gobiiformes; family Gobiidae; genus Boleophthalmus; species Boleophthalmus pectinirostris. The sequence goes on along the minus strand of NW_026571515.1, from coordinate 39,977,832 downwards.
CAATGAGAAAGAAACAAAAGTAGCTTCAAAACTGACACATTTGCAACACTCAGCGCTCACACAGGAACCTCACAGACACAAGGCTGCACTAATAAGTGTCCTTTTAATGATGATTAAAAAAACAAACAGCATGTTCCTCTCTTCTCTGTATTCACACTCAGATAAAAGCAAACTGTATTTTAGTTGCTGGCCTAAACTGATAAATATTGATGCAGCGCCACATATTAGAACATTTATCTGTCTGTAAATTGGATTAAATGGACATAATATAGAGTCTAAGCTTTATAAGGAGGTATAACATGCCCACGGTGACTATGTCTTTAAGGGCCCATATCAGCCGATGATGTCGCCCAACCGATATATTAAGCCCCATTATCGTGTATTGCAATTTTTCACTGTAGCAAGATATCATGTGTCAGTATTATTTATCTTGACAGCTCTGGCTACGGGTGGTTTTTAGATTCTTGATTATGATGATATCATCCTCTCAGATGGAGGCAAGAGTTTTCCTTTTGCCATGACATATCCAAAACATCAACGCACAAATCTTGAATCTGATCATTTCTATTAGTGACCACAAAGTATAACTTGCTTTATAACAACAAACCATAGCTGCGCCTCATCTGTATTAAACAGTGTTGGCCCATATAATGTTGTGATGTCTGAAACTTTCACAACTTTTGATTACATTTTCTCTCATTAAAAACAAAACTATGGGTAACTATGGGTATAACAGTTTTCATCCAAATCTGACCTCCTTTTCTAACCACAAGCGTCTCCTGCCCTGTGATTGGCTGACCACGTTTATTCGAAAGCCCCAAACTAATCATTACAATCTGCAGACAATTTGTTAATGACTCGATTAAATACTCCACCACTAATCCCAGTTTTTTTTTTTTAACTAACCCTTTTTGCATATTATCACATCTCATCTGTCCTGCCTGTGCTTTGGAGACAAAACAATAGAAACAGCTGTGCACACCCTCTCATTTAAGCGAAGCCTAAACTGCAGCCTTCCTTTCCTAAAGAGGAGCGGAGAGGCCAGTTCTCCACGGCAACACAGCTGTTTTCGGTACAACAGAACAGAGAGCATCATGGGGCCGCGCTGACTAAGGCTGGGCGGAAGTGGTGCGATAATGTGCAAACGTTCAAGAGACAAATGACCAGAGTTTTGGAGGAAAACGTCAAGACAAGATGTTTGAAATCACAGCTGATGTTGCTCAGATGAAGTGTTGAGGAAATGCTGGACTTTAAGAGCGGAGTTTCACATGCGAAGATTAATTCATATTCAACATGTTCTCTCCATTAACCCATAACATAAACAGACTAATCTTCCAGCTCGGATTTTGCACGGTAATCTCCCACTGCGCCTGACAGTTTGTCTCTGTAACGTAAAATGAAATTAAAGGAGTAGAAATTCTTAAAGTGAACAATTTGTATTAATAACTGTATAACTCATTAATTTTATAGTAAATGTGTTCGCAGTGAGTTCATAGTATTAATTTGGCTACTTTGGAATCAGTACGAAATGAGATCCTCTACTGACTCAGCTCTATAAACTTAACTGAAAAAATAACAATCAAACAACCACATTATGGATTGGGACGGGGCTCGGGTCATTGGATCGGAAAACAACAAGTTCAAACGCTGGATCAAGGAGGACATTGAAATCAGGAAACGAGGCACGGACAGAATTAACCGAGATGACGGCACGTTCCTCCTTTCACACACCTGGGACACCCTCCTCCAGAGAACACCGGGCGACGGGTGGTGTGGTCAGTGTGAGCGACCTGCCAGCTCCATCAGGCTGACCACTAGGGATGGGCATGATTAGTCAATTCATCGATTACGTTCATTTTCATCGACAAACCGAATGTAGGTTGCTGTGCGTAGTGTAGCGTGACCAAACAGGGGTCTGGACATGTGTCTCTCTGCACTCAGAAGGAGCGAGCAGACACAAAAAGTTGGTCAGCCTGCAACGTGTCGAAGCGCAAATGCGTATTTAACGATGACTTGTACAAGACGCTTTCCGTTACGGTCGGGACAAGTGTGAGTCCATGTGCACAGTGTATAAAGCAGCACATATGTTTCGGTGTCCAGTGGGAAAAGGCTCACCAGGACACCGAAAACATGAAAAAACTTTGCCAGGTGAGAGTAGCTCAATGTCGTACGGTGTCCTGGTTTTGACAAACACAAATATGGTCACACTAACTTGTATTCCACTCAGTCATGTCTATTAGTCCGACAAAACTCGACCGCATCAGTGCACAAGAGCTGTTTTTTTTAACCTTCGCTTAGTTTATGCAAATTAGCCATGACGTTTTAAGTTTTGTTTCTGTGAGACTTGTGCAAAACTGCATTAAACACATTCTAATGTCAAAGAGCTGATGTGGCTCTAGAGTGGTTATGGTTTATATGTCGTAAAGTTGAATTTATTTATGCAGATTAGTAGTGCAGATAGTAATAATAATGATGATCATTTTATAAAAACGTTAATGATTAATCAATAATCGATTGTTAATTCTCCTGACGATCGATTAAGAAAATTTAATCAAATGCCCATCCCTACTGACCACATCTACAGGAAGTAACAACAGCTAATATACGACACGTCACCGCCAACACCGGGGACAGTTCTGGAGTTGGCAAGAAAACGCAACGAGCACCCGCCCGAAACATGTCAACAAGGTAAATATACTTTACTGCACTGTCTTTAAAAAGAACCCAAGAAGTTAAAGTATATAAGAAGACAAAATGAACATCATTGGCTTAATAATCATTTTTGTTCATATATTTACTTCATATTACTAAGAGGAGCAAGGATTGCAAGTGCCACACAATGATTGCATCAAGTAGGGAATTTGCATTTGACCCATCCTCCAGAGCCGCTGGGGCACCCTGCCGCACAGCACTGCTCATCTTCATATCTTCGGCTAGTCTTGGTCAGGAGGACTACCTAAAGGTTTTTACCCACTGTGCATGATTAGGTTTGATGTGGGAAACCAGAAAGCCCAGAGGAAACCCACCCAGACACAAAGAGAAACTGCAAACCCCACACAGAAAAGCCCGGGCGACCTGGGGATCAAACCCAGAGCTTTCTTGCAGTGAGTGCTTGCCTCTCCGCCACCGTGCTGGAGCAGGTTTTGAGCAGACAGCTGTATTAAATAAAGCAGTGGTTTTCAATTGGTGGCACACGCCTCCCCTGGGGGGCGCCAAAGAGCCACTGCAGAGGCACGACACACGCAGATTAAACCAGGATTGATCCCAGGACTAAACCAGGAGGAATAAACCACGACTGAACTAGGACTAAAACAGGACTAACCCAGAACTGAACCAGAACTGAACCAGGACTGAGAGTCGGGATGGGCCCGGAGGTGCACCCGTGTAGACTGTTGGGTGACTGCGGGCAAAAGGATCAACGCATGGAGCTAAGCACAGCCATCGCCCCATCGCGCTTTGTGGACCCACTGCTCCACGGGTTCGGGGTTCTCCCTCTCGCACTCTCAAGTCCAAGATTAGTCCTGGTTTAGACCTGGCTTAGACCTGGTTTAGACCTGGTTTAGACCTGGTTTAGACCTGGTTTAGACTTGGTTTAGACCTGGTTTAGTCCTGGTTTAGACCTGGTTTAGATCTGGTTTAGATCTGGTTTAGACCTTGTTTAGACCTGGTTTAGACCTGGTTTAGATCTGGTTTATTCCTGGTTTAGATCTGGTTTAGTCCTGGTTTAGACCTGGTTTAGTCTGGTTTAGACCTGGTTTAGATCTGGTTTATTCCTGGTTTAGACCTGGTTTAGACCTGGTTTAGACCTGGTTTAGACCTGGTTTAGATCTGGTTTATTCCTGGTTTAGATCTGGTTTAGACTTGGTTTAGACTTGGTTTAGACCTGGTTTAGACCTCATTTAGATCTGGTTTAGTCCTGGTTTAGTCCTGGTGTTCCACTGATTCAGTGATGTTAAAAGTCGCCACAATTAGGCTTTTAAAAATATGAAAATACAATGTTAAAAAAATATATTTACCTTTAATATATTTACCTTTACCTACTCTACAGGAAGGCTCACACTGACTCAATTTGATAATATGAATGACAAAACAAAAATAGTTGATTAATTTCTTAACTTTCAAAGCTATAACTGACAACCATATGGTCAGAGGGCAAACTCTATCCTATATGATTGAACTTATTCAGAATTCTGCAACTCTAAAAAGCTCTGCACTACTTGATGTGAAAAATGCCAGTTAAGCCAGCATTTTAAAGGTCCAATAAAACACAAAATTGACTCTTGTGAGCTTTAGCCATGTTAAAATGTTGTTACCTCCTCAAAAACAGACCTGGAGTTGTGTTTTGTTCCATTCACACATGTTCGAGTAATCCTGATTTATTGGTCTGTCTGCACCTTCAAAGCTCCAGATGCTTTGTTCCAACTTGTGATGTCATGAAGCGGTAGTTTTCAAGTTAACAGCTCTTTTTACCTTTCGTTCAGAGATAGTAAATTCCACTGCTGAAACGAAACACAACTCCAGGTTCGTTTGCGATGAGGAAACAACATTAGAACACAGATCAGAAAATAGACTAATACATATCTTTTAAATTTTCCAGCTCTATTTCTGACAGTCGGCACTTGCGTTTTCACGAATGGAGTGCGAAAGTGTTTAAGGTGCTTTGGGTGCAGTGAGCGACCACCTTGACGGCCCCACAGGAGGAACAACAAAGCTCTCAGCCCCAGAATAACTGCAGCTGCCAGAGTATGTCCCAGTGCGAGTGAGGCCTGCTGTCTACTGGGCACGCTCACACTTTACACACACTCTGCCACAAACATCCCATAAACAGAGCACGGGGAAAACACTGGATGGGTGGGCTGCTTGTGGAGAGGACAAATGTCAGGGATAATTGTTAAAGCTGCACTATGGCCATGTTTATCTCAATTAAAATATTATCCATCAAGTTTACATGGAAATAATAATTCTGAATTGAGGTTTACATGGAAAACACGTTAAATCATCTTTATTTAATTCGGTTCAGTGTGTCTGGGGATCGGGAAGGGTTCTGATTAGACAGGGACACCAACATATTTACATTGACCCGAAGAAAACACACACTTCAGCTGCTACCGGATTTTTTGTCATCTCGGTTTGTCGTTACGCCACGGACACAAACATGACACAAACTTTTTTTTGCAGTGGTTCCGATGATAATTCCGCAGCAGCTGGAGAATTCTCTTATTATGCTTTACATCTGTGAGCTGAGGAGGAGAAGGGAATGGATTTAGTGATAGTATAAACAACAGAACAAGTTTACCAAACTCTCCATCTCCCTCCAAATCACTAAATCCATTGAATTTTTCATCCTCAGTGTCACTTCTGAGCAACTCAGCGACAGTTCCAGTTAGAATTACTCCAGCCTTTCTGAATCCCGATAGGATGGTTTTAGTTGTTACTGAAGTCCAGGCTTTGTTCATCCATCCAGTGATTTCAGGAAAGTTGCATGGTGCACCCTGCCAGTGTCACAAGTTTCTCGTTCACTCCAAACTTTCTTTCTGCTGCTCGATTAACATTTTCAGCAGCAGATTTCACGACTTGCAGCTTGTAATCTGCAAAATATGATTTTCTTTTTGGGGGCATTTATGTTCAGTCTTCTCAGTCGTCTTTATAAGATTGAGATGGAGAGTTTGGTAAACTTGTTCTGTTCTGTTGTTTATGTTATATTTATCTGAAGAACTGTTCATATGTGACGTTAACAGTCTGTTGTTCTCTCTTCTATTGTTAATACTAAAACTTGACTTTCAAGATCAAATGTCAGTTCTTGGCCTCTGATTTTATAAAATACATTTGCTCAAAAAGTGCAGCTTACACTCCGGAGCGTCTTATAGTCCGAAAAATACAGTACGTTTTATAGCATCTGCTTGTTTCAGTGGGGATTCGAAAATGTTCCACAGCATGGCATTTAAAGGCACACTATTTAACTTCTCTGGTGGATATTCTGACATGACTCTTTGGAGATGGAATGTTCCACGTTATGGCATTAAACTTATCTTCTGTTTGCCATCAACTGCGTGCATATTGTGACTGGAGAAGGCAAAGTGGTGGAAAGGTCCTGTTCAGGGACACAGTATACTCTGAGTACTACTAGAACGTCAAAGTACAAGAGCACATAGACTAGTACACACCCACGGAGCACTATGTTTTATGTTGTTTCAGAAACGAATCCGTCCTTTTTCTGTTAATGATATAATTTTGACATTTGCCAATTCATCACCAATTATAGCAGTTGATAAATTGAAATATCTTAGTTTATGTTTTGACTCTCATTCAGCGCCCACATACAAACTATTACAAACAAATTTCATACTGCTTTTAATTATTTTATCAGTCCATCAATTGTTTTAGCTTTTCTGTTAGGAAAAAGATTATCACACAACTAATTCTTCCCATTTTAGATGACTGTGATATTATTTATCAAAATACTACAACTTCTATCCTCCAACCACTCAAAGTTATCTAGAACAGTCTGTGCAGGTTCATTCTCCGCTGTCCCTTCAGAACTCACCACTGTACGATGTATCACCAACTGTCCTGCTCACTCTGTCCTCTCGACATCAACTTCACTGGTTATTATTTCTCTTTAAATGCACTGATCTCAGTTTTCCTGAATATTTTAAACAGTATTTAATTCCATTCAGATCTTCTTACAGTTCACGTCACACAGACCAGATATTTTTTGTTGTGGAAAACACTCATTTAAATATAAAGCTCCTTCTGATTGGAACAATCTTCCCTCATCGATTTGTGCTTTAACTTCAGTCCCTTCATTTAAAAATGCTCTGGTTCAATATTTACAGAACCATGTCATTATTTTGAATCATTTTGTTGAATTTTTGTGTTTTGTGATGATCTTTGAACTCTGTCTTAATTTTAATTTTTTCTCAAATTTGTTGTATTATGTGTCAAACAGTCAAGTGTGAGTGTGAGTGTGTGTGTGTGTGTGTGTGTGTGTGTATGTGGTTGTGGTTGTGCTGATTTTGTTGTTTTGATGCTTACTTGAATGTAGGGTTGTCCCGATCCGACAACGGGATCGGAAATCGGCGCAGATCACGTGACTGCGAACTCGATTCGGACTCGGCCGTTAAGGTCTGATCAGGTATCGGACAAATAATATACATATATAACACACAGCGCACAACAGTTTTGTTTTTGTTTTTTTTAACTGAGGCACGGGATTTGCTCTTTCCACTTAGCCTGCTGTACTTAGAGGTGCACTTACGCTGGAACTTTTGGGCTGTGCCGTGCTCGGGCGTTGTTACCTGTGGTTCTTTGGCCCGTGTTCATACCCGATGGCGTTGTCACACGGTGCAGTTGGTTTGCATGTTGCGTAACGGAGCTGGCGCTTTTGGCCGGGAAAAGCGGCATAAAGCATTTGTTGAGCGGTGGGACCGATGTTGCGGTGTGCACTCCGCGGTGGGTTTGTGGATGTGGTGGTGGTGCGGGGGAAAGGCTGTGGGGCTTCTGTCATCTTGTTTTTATTTGGTAAGATTTTGTATTATTTGTTATATGTTTCAAATATAATGCACATGTTTCCATATAATATCAAATATACAAAGTGTAGATTGTGCAGAGTCGAGTCTCAGGTCTGATCTGATTCTGGTCGGGTTCCTGTTTTGTCCAGTTCATTAAGTTTACTAAGTTCCACATTCCAAGACCAGACTGTGGTAAAAGTAAAGATTTTCAACAATGATGGTGCATGGTTAGAAAAGTTAATAGTATTAAAGTTTTGGACATTTAATTTTTCACACAAAGTTCAGCCCAAATATTACACATTGAAACCAACACAATCTGATCCCCCCAAACATCCTGGATCTTATTCGTTGCTCTTAGTTCATTTCATGTTTTATAGAAGTATCGGATTGGGACTCGGTATCGGTAGATACTCAAAATCAAAGGACTCGGACTTGGGGGCAAAAAAATGTGATCAGGACATCCCAAATTGCATGTATGTAGTCCTACTGTATCTGTCTTTTGTCGTAACTATGAGGACCCCCTTCGAAAACGAGACAGCGAGACTCTCAAGGGGCTTATCCTCCACACAAATAAATTCAAATTCACGATGGAACCTACCTGGACCACTGAGGGATTACACACGTACAAAACCTCAAGGTATTATAAAAGAAAGTACCATGATTTGAATGTCCTCACAAATGAAGTGTAATGAAATGCATCGTGACAACAGTACCGCGTTGTGACATCACCACTGGTCACTGTTTTGAGCAGCTGGTCCACATAACGGCGTCTCTGTCTCAACATCTGCGCCTCCTCACGTCACAGATCAATCCGAATCATGTTATTGGAGCAAAGATGTGATTAAAAGTCCAACAGCTGCACGTGGACGGAGAGGGACAGGGCCAGATCGGGCTGACGAGCCAAGGACAGATAAAAAAGTGAATTTGAACCAAAGACTAAACATAGCACAGTGAGTCCTTATTTAATCGAATGAGAATGACTTAAACGCTTAACATTAAATCTGCAAAATTAAATAAACGTCCAAAAGCAGTTATTGAGTCTGCTGAAGGTTTAAAGAAAAACAGAAAGTCAAAATCTAAAATCTAGTATTGCTAAAAAATGACTGAAACAAATGAACAAATGATGATCTTAAATTGTATTGCATTGTGTAACTTTTCTCTTGGGGGTCCGTCACCTGCTTGTTTCTATGGAGATGTTGTTGCTCTGCCTGGAATGTTCCACAGTATGACTTTAAACAGCTTTACTTAACAATTATTCAATTACAGGTGGTTTTATAGCTCAAAAATACTTCAAAAACAGACATTCTGACTGTGATCGGGGTCGCCTCTCCACAGATCTGACCTGTAACTGGGTTTGGTTTAGTCTCTGCGAAGTTAGAAAGATTTAATGCCAACAAAACTGTGAAACATTCAGACAAAGCAACAACATCTATCTACATAATATCTATCCATCTATCTAAAAAACAAAACAAAAAAACATGCATTCTGACTGTGCGTGGGGTCGCCTCTCCACAGATCCTGACCTGACCTTGCATTACAGTTAATACTGTATTTTATGCTAAATGAGCTCAAGCACTTTAAGTATAAACCTTAACATTTTGATTTCAGGGTTACTACTCGTTTTCACTGGCAAAATTTCAAAACTTTTCCACTTTTTCATGAGCTAAAGTGAATTTTCCATGACTTTACAGCACCTACATGTGTAGAATTGATCAGACTTTCCAGGTTAATAAGAAATGTTAAACCTTTCCACTCACCTTATGATTTGGTATTATAGTTTTTGAACATTCAAAATTCTGTCAGTGCATTTATCGTCGTCTTTTTTAAACAAAAGACCTTTAGAAATAGTCATAATAGTCTCATGAGAACTTAACAGAACGCTGTGTTGTGTGAAAGAGATACTAAAATTCCATGACTTTTCCAAAACTTTCACTGAATTTACAAAATTCCATTACTTTTCCAGGACTCCTGTGATTTGGTTTGAATCAAAATAAAAATGGACAGTGAATTTGATCAACATGTAACTTTTTTGGTGTTGTTTTGGAGTTATTAGCCTGATTCATCAGCCGGTTTCACTTCGTAGAAAGCGTCTGACCTCTCAGTGTTAGGATTCGTTCGCTCGACGGTTGGCGGGTACTTTTTTTATTTAACCAATCGCTGCTATTTGGTCGTGACGTATGTAATGCGCCTGTAATGGGGTTAACTGGTATATTAAGCTTTTCCCAAATCTTGTAGGAAGAAGAACAATAACGTCTTTCCCCTTGATAAAATTCACCAAACATTCTCGGTCTCGGGAATCGCTGATAACACAGAATGTCTGTCTCTTTGCTGATTGGCTGGTGCCTGAACTTGCACTTCTGGGGTTTTTGCGAACCGTCTAGTGTATTCTGATTCCTGACCTAGTCGCTGGAGAAATGAAATTGAGCGGAGACACTAGGTGGCGCCAAGCTCGCTAGTGGAGTTATGGCTTTGCCTATAATGTTCCTCAGAAGGATTTAAAGTTCTATCTCCATAGAGATAAGACACAGAAACATTTGGATCATTTAAGTCCTTGAATCGCCAATCTCTGCTGAGCTAAAGGTAAAGGGTGGCTGTAACTATGACATCACAAGGTGGAACAGAGCATTTTCATTTTGGAGATCTAGACCAACTAATAATGCAGGATGAAACAAAACAAACTCCAGGTCTGTTTTGGATGAGGTAACAACATTAAATCATGACTTAAAGCTCACAAGGGTAAATGCTGTGTATCTTTAATTCTAGATAAAGGCAACATTTTAAAAAGTATATATTTAAAAGTATTTCTACTACAGTGCAGACGCAGTGCAGTGCAGGGTTGACATTTTGGGTCAGTTCAGTGGCAAGTTAAAAATGTTAGACATTGATTTTTGGGAGTACATTGGCTTAAAGGAGGTACTTAAAGAAATGACTTGAGTAACTTAGTAAATTGCCTTGAGTGGCTAATTACTTTTAACCACTACATTTACAACTGGAGGCTTAGTGTTATTGTGTCTTCATTTTTTAAAGTGACCACTGCGCTCTGGTCTGGTGCACTGTGGGAGATTGAGTCATAAAAGCCACAGAACTCATTTCACTGTCCAATCACATCTCGAGAAAACACCAAAGGGATCTCCACTGCAAAAATGTGTTTGGGTATTTCCTTTACTCACACAAATGAAATGTTGACTTCAAATAGACTAATTATGTCACCATTTAACAGAGATGTGCATTTGTTAATTGAATTTTAACAGAATTAATTAAACTCATTATATCCTTTTGTACAATTTCAAATAATAGTACTTTGTCACTATTTAAATGTGTTAGGACAAGAATACAGAATCAGCACATTTCTTATTGATTAAAGGAAAATTACTACAAGTCAAATAAGCAAGTAACTCCAAAATTTAGATAAATACGATCATTGTTGCACCAGTCCATCTTTTTTTATAGTTTCGATACCGGTATTGATACTTTGGCCTGAATCATCGGCCGATACCTGAGATAAATCATTACCAGTGTGTGGCTCCACACAGTAGATCACAGAGGTGGGGACTTGCAGGTCGTGACTTGGACTTGAGTCAGACTTGAATCACTATTTTTAGGACTAGAGACTTGACTTGATAAAATGGACTAAGACTTGGGACTCAACTCGGACTTGAAGGTTAGTGACTTAGGACTTGACTCGGACTTGAGGACCAAAACAGGTTTTAACCAGGTCCAAGCAAAAATGAAACCAAAACTAATCCAAACTTTTCTTTCTGCTGTTTGATTACTGCAGATTTCATGACTTGCAGCTTGTAGTCTTCAAAATATAATTTTCTTTTTGGGGGCATTTATGTTCAGTCTTCTCAGTCGTCTTTATAAGATTGAGATGGAGATTTTGGTAAACTTGTTCTGTTCTGTTGTTTATGTTATATTTATCTGAAGAACTGTTCATATGTGACGTTAACAGTCTGTTGTTCTCTGTTCTATTGACTTGGACTTGAAGGTCAGTGACTTAGGACTTGACTCGGACTTGAGGCCTGTTACTTGAGAAGACTTGAGAAGAGAAACACTTTTAAATCTGAATTCTTTCTATTCTGACCGTAATGATTCACACTAAGACATTTAAAAAAGAAACATTTGCATTTCTACAACTCTTAAATACTCTATAAATACTCATATATATGAATATACTATGATTTTTTTAAAGTACAATTTATCTTAAAATTCTTATAAATTGTAAAAATCTAAGCTATATTTGGTATTTTGGTTTAAAGACTTGACATGACTTGAAGCTCAAAACAGACGACTTGGACTTGACTTGGACTTATGGGCCAGGGACTCGAGACTTGACTTGGACTTGGGCCTGTCTTTGACTTAGAACTTGACTCGGACTTGAGATCAAAGACTTGAGACTTACTTGAGACTCGCAAAAAGATGACTTGGTCCCACCTCTGGTATATCGGCTCAATCAGTATCTGATCCAGCAAATTTCCCTGGATCAGCACCGATATTCGATTAGTCAGTACATCCCTAACTATAATGCAACTACGTATCTTTTGCAGTATGAGTACAGAGGTCACTTGAGGTTCGTCACCTTCTTGTGTCCATGGAGATGTCACTGCTCTGTCTGGAATGTTCCACAGTGTGACATTAAACAGCTCTACTTCACATTTATTCAATTACAGGTTGTTTTATATCTCAAAAATACCAAGGAAAACAGACATTCTCACTATGAGTGGGGTCGCCTCTCCACAGAACTGACCTGTAACTGGGTCTGGTTTGGTCTCCATGAAGTTACAAAGATTTAATTCCAAACTGTGAATCATCCAGATAACATCTATCTATAAAATATCTATCCACCCATCTATCAGTCTTTCCCTTTTCTTTCTTTCTTTCTTTCTTTCTTTCTATCAGTCTGTCTATATATAGATATCCATCCATCTTTCTGTCTTTCTATCTATCTATCCATCTATTTGTCTTTCTGTCTATCTGTCTTTCTATGTCAATCTATCTGTCTTTCTTTCTTTCTTTCTATCAGTCTGTCTCTCACTCTTTCTGTTTATCTATCCATCTATCCATCTTTCTGTCTACTGTATCTATCTATCAGTCTGTCTATCTATCTGTCTTTCTATCTATCTATCCATCCATCTATCCATCTTTCTGTCTTTCTATCTGTCAATCTATCTATCTATCTATCTATCTATCAGTCTGTCTATCACTCTTTCTATTTATCTATCCTTCTATTCGCCTTTCTGTCTATCTTCCTGTCTTTCCTTCTTTCTCTCTCCATCCATCCATCATCTATCTATCTATCTATCTATCTATCTATCTATCTATCTATCTATCTATCTATCTATCTATCTATCTATCTATCTATCTATCTATCTATCTATCTATCTATCTATCTATCTATCTATCTATCTATCTATCTATCTATCTATCCTAACTGTCTTTCTGTCTATCCCTCTTTCAATCTTTCTATCTATCTACTGATCGGTCTATCCATCTTTCTATCTATCTGTCTTTCTATCCATACATGTAGCTATCCTTCTATTTGTCTTTTTTTCTGTCCCTCTTTCCCTGTCTGTCTGTCTGTCTATTTATCCATCAATCTGTCTTTCCTTCTTTCCATCTGTCTATTCGTCTTTCTATCTGCCCCTCTTTCTATCTTTCCAGCTATCATTGTTCTGTCTATCCCTCTTTCTGTCTATCTGTCAATCTATCTATCCTTCTATCCGTCTTTCTATCCATCCCTTTTTCTATCTATCTACCCATCTATCCTTCTATTTGTCGTTCTTTCCATGGAGAAAAGCGTTTGCTGTATCTTCCAACAGAAGTGACATGATGCATATTTTGTCTTTTTTTTTTTTTTTTTTTAAATGGACTTGATCCAGAAATTGAACTTTTGACACTTTGACTCAAGATCACAGATTACAATTTCAAGAAACAATAGAGCAACAATTGGACCTAAAATAGCCCCATCTCCAAAGCGACAGAAGCTCCAGATGTTTACACGTCTTTTTGTGTCCGAGACAAAGGGAATTCCCTGCGCAAGAGGGAAACGGGCACAACAGGATACGAGGGGAGAATGGAGGGACTGTGTTAAAGTACGGTCTCGTTTAAAGGAGGGGAGGAAGAGGAGGGAGGAGCGGAGAGGTTGAAGAGTCCACAGTATCAACAGGACAGGGACACTCGGAAAAGTAGCTCAACAGAGGAACTGAATTTCCTTCCCGCTGCCGCCCCGACCGGCTCTATATTTGGAAAAACCCACTGAACGTCTGCAAGCTTTACTCAGCTGATGGAGGCTTAGTCGAACAAAATTTGTATTAGTCGACTTTTTATACAGTTTAAAGGAGAATAAATGAGTGAGTTCAATGAAGGTGCACTGTGTAACTTTTCTAGGCAGTATGTCATCTACTTGTTTCCATAGAGATGTCATTTCTTTGCATTGGAAAAAAAAACAATATCTAGGTAAGTTAAAATGACATAAATTAAGATCATTTTACTTTATTTGAGTCGATTTAACTTGATAAACATTGTTGGGAGTAACGCGTTATAAAAGTAACAAATTACTGTAATGTGCTGCTTTTTGCTGTAACGCAGTAATGTAAGGCATTACACGGAAAAAAATACATATGTTTTACTCGGTACAAATGTCAGTAACGTGTGTCACAATGCTTTTTAATCTGGATTGAAGTGGTGGGTTCTTCTTCATACAAATTCGCAAAAATCACTGCGATATCAGCGAAAGGACCAACGCAGAACTCCGCGCTCCACAGAGCTAAACGCAGCTGACGCCCGATCGTGCTCAGGGGTTCTGTCAGGGGCAGTCCTAGATTCCAAGTTCTAGTCCAAGATTAGTCCTGGTTTAGTCTTGGTTTAGACCTGGTTTACTCCTGGTTTACTCCTGGTTCAGTTATGGTTCAGTCATGGTTTAGTCCTGGTTTAGACCTGGTTCAGTTCTGGTTCAGTTCCAGTTTAGTTCTGGTTTAGTCCTGGTTTAGACCTAGTTTAGTCCTGGTTCAGTTCCGGTTTAGTTCTGGTTTAGTCCTGGTTCAGTCCATATACAGCGCAAAAGTTCAGCATCTTCACAGTTATTTTGATGAGAGTAACTTAAAAGTACTGCAGTAGTCTTGTAATGCCTTACATTTTAAATACAGTAATATTGTAATGGAACGATTTACTTTGAAATGACAGGAACAAGTCATAAATAACACATTACAGTTTTAAAGTAACTCGCCCAACAGTGTTGATAAGTAAAATGATCTGCCAATGGAACAATTCAACTCTTAATTCAGCAACATTTGATTTTGTGTCTTATTTTAAGTGCAAAAAGTTGTTGTTTTTCTTATTTTTAGAGCAGCAAGATGTATTTTCATATTTCAAGTACAAAAAGTCTTGTTCCACTGGCAGATCTTTTTAACTGTCAAGTGAAATTGACTCAAATCATGATGAAACTTTCTTAATTCAAGTCATCTTAACTTGGCTGGATTTTGTTTTTTTGCAGTGTGTCTGAAATGTTCTAGCCAAGCTGACACAACCTAGTGCCTCCGCTCAATTTCATTTCTCTCCAGCGACTAGGTCAGGAATCAGAATCCACTAGACGGTGCTTTAAAAAGACCATGTAAACACTTAATTCCTAAGTAATTAAATTTAATCCCGAAGTAAGTGGGTGGTTTATTACAATTTCAAAGCCGAATTAATTCATTCCTGGATCATGTAAACGTTTATTCTTCTTAAAGATAATAGTGGTTGTTCAGTGCATGCTCCACGGGTCGCCTTTCCACCAGTCCTGGCTTTGGACTTTCATCCACGTCTCTTTGGATTTGTGAGTGGGATGTGGGAGTGGGCTGAGGTAGAGCAGCCTCACATTCACTTTGTCTTCTTCCTCCCTTCTTCGACACTCTTCCCTTCTCCTCCTCAGCTCACAGACGTAAAGCGTGATGAGAGAATTCTCCAGCTGCTGCGCAATTATCATCGGAACGACTGCGAAAAAAGTTTGGATCGTGTTTGTGTCCATGGGGTAACGACAAACCGAGGTGACAGAACATCCAGTAGGAGCTGAAGTGTGTGTTTTCTTCTGGTCGATGTAAATATGTTGGAGTCTCTGTCCAATCAGAACCTTCCCCACCCCCTGATACTGAGCAGAATTAAATAAAGACGATTTAACGTGTTTTCCATGTAAACCTCAATTCTGAATTATTACTTCCATCTAAACTCGAAGGAGAAGAATAATTAATTTGATCTTAAAAAAACATCATGTAAACGTGGCCAATGTGTGGTCATTCCTGGCTTGTTTTTTGCATCACATCATCTTTTAATGGACTCATAGACGCACATGTCTTTAGTCGATTACAGCTCTACTCCACTCAGAATTAAATTAGAGATAATCCCAGTCTAAATCTGCACTAAACCTCGTCTTCACACGATCTAAAGCAAGGCCTAAACCAAGACCAAACCAGGCCTAAAACCATATTAACGTCTAATATAATCGTAATAATCCAGGACAAAAACGGGTTTTAACCAGGTCCAAGCAAAAATAAAACCAAAACTAATCCATGTTGGCAGCAGGGGTGAATCAGTTATCATGCCAAAACACAAAGTCTTCACAGAATGACTTAATTACCCAATTTCCTTTTGTGCCAAGATCTTCTAAATAGGATCTTAGTTGAGTCTTGTTTTAATCCTGGATTAGTACATTTTGAGTAAGACAGTTTTTTTTTTTTTTTTTTTTTTTGAGTAAGACAGTTTGACAAGTAAATTAATGGATTTATATTTGTTGACTCTACATTTATTGCAAAATACAATTACAGTGACATCACATTCTTATGTCTTACAGCAGAAAGGTCTTATATTGTGCAAAATTGAGTCTTGGTAGAATGTTGTTACCTCCTCAAAAATAGACCTGGAGTTTGAGTAATCCTTTATTATTATTCTGTACATCTCCAGAGCTCAAAATGCTCTGTTCCTCTTTAACATCGCAGTGTCTGCAGTGATGCGGTCCCTGTATTGGACTGCTGTGGTGAAGAGGGAGCTGAGCCAAAAGGCAAAGCTCTCGATTTATCATCAGTCTACGTTCCTCCCCTCACCTATGGTCACGAGCTCTGGGTAATGACCGAAAGAACGAGATCACGGAGACAAATGGTCGAAATGAGTTTCCTCCACTCCCTTAGAGATAGGGTGAGGAGCTCAGACACATGGGAGGAGCTCTGAGTAGAGTCGCTGCTCCTCCACGTCGAGAGGAGCAGCTGAAGTGGCTTGGGCATCTGTTTCCTTGGGAGGTGTTCTGGGCGTGTCCCACCGGAAGGAGGCCCTGAGGAAGACTCAGGACACACTGGAGGGTCTATGTTTCTTGGCTGCTCTGGGAACGTCTTGGGGTTCACCCGGAGGAGCTGGAGGAAGTGTCCAGGGTAAAGGAAGTTCCTGCTTAGACTGCTTCCCCCGGCCCCAGATAAGCAGAAGAAAATGGATGAATGAATAGTTTTCAAGTTAACAGCTTCCTTTTACCTTTAGTTCAGTAGAGATTGTTTTTATTCTAGTGCTGAAATTATCCAAATTATTTTAACAATCTTTCAACAAGTGAGATGTACATTTATTGTTGTTGAGTAGTTTTTTAGTAATTGTATTGTGTTTGTACTGTGTATTTGCAGGCATGTCCAAACTATGGCCCGTGGGCCAAATGACCCTCAGACAAATTTTTCTTGGCCCTCAGGCTTCCAGGTGAATTGGCCCAAATTACCTTGCATCAATTAAAAATTTACTTTTTACTGCAAGTTTTTTGAAAATCTACCTTGATAAAGCCAGTATTTAATATTTAGTGTGTGGTTTTAAGGATCTTAGCATGAATAAAGACTGATGGCTCATTCTAAAGTGTTAAACATGCACATATTTCAATTATTCACTGTACTGAGCATCAGTCTACGGCCCTCGATCGGCATTCTGCTCTGTCTGTGTTTAGATATGTGGCCCTTGATGAAAAAGTGTGGACACCCCTGGTGTATTGTGTTGTACTGCGATTGTCCTTGTCTATTCTGTGTTTGTGTACAGCTTTTTGGCCAGCTGTAAAGTTTTTAAAGTGCTTTATAAATAAAGTTGGTAAGGTATGGTATTCTAGTGAAGGTGTATGTAGTTTAAAAACACAGTGGAGCACTTCCTGAATTACCACATGACATCACAAGGTGGAACAGAACCAAGTGCTTTCTGTTTGAGAGAAGAAAACAGCCTAAACATGCAGTGTTTGGGTGTTAAACGTGTGAATGAAACAAAATAAAACACAACTCCAGCTCTGTTTATGACGAGGATACAACATTATATTACAGATCAGAAAAAAGCGCGATATGGCCCCTTTAAATCAAACTACGCAATAGAACAGAAACGTCAGCGCTCCTGTATGATCAGATGATGCACAAAGCAAAACACTAGCTCTTTGTTAATCTGCGCATTAAAGCAGCACTGACCTTTATGTGGATACAAAAGCAAGGTAGTTTATGGTAAGCAGCTCCAATAAACCAGAGTAATAGGGAAGGCTCCAAGGCTCGTAATACCACTAAATATTTTCCCACAGGGCTGTCCGGATAACACAGAGGACCTTTGTATTCTACCATATTCGTAATATTAAAAGAGCCAAAACCACCGGGACTGCGAAATAATGTTGGGTTAAGATGGGGCGAGTTATAGCTGCAGTTACTCAAGTTTAATTTATTGAACGGAAAAAAATCCACTAGATCAGCATTAGCCATTAGGGTTTATTAATGATTAACTATTATGGTGAAGTAGTTACAGTAAGTACATGTGTCCACTGTGCTGTATCTGAGCCATCCTTATCAGGACAGATCATTGGCTACTGCAACTACCTGTGACTACCTGTTTGGTCAGGTGTATCGGCTGTTGGGTTATCTTATTGCTGCATCTATATAATAAGATATCAACAGGTAGTAGAGTAGAGTAAAGTAGGGTAGAGGTTGGGGGTGCAGGTTCAGATTTTGGCCCAACTAACTCTTCAGAACAGGGGTGTCAAACATAAGGCCCGGGGGCAGGATCCGGCCTTCCAAGACCTTTAATCTGGCCCTCAGCAGATTTTCTACTACAATATTTGAATTATATTTGTTATTAAAATATTGGTAATTTTCTGCGGCGCTCAGCATAGCAGCTCTTAAAGGACGAACGTTTTGACTGTTGACCGTGACACCCTCATCAACAAAATGTCCAAAATGAGAAAAGTGGAGCCGAGTGCAGGATTTCCCAAGAAAAATGGACTTATTCCTATTTACATACAAGTTCATGTTAAAACATTGTGTTGAAATTACATTTTTCTTCAAGTTTCAGGTTGTTCATAATATTATAATATTTTGTAAAAGAAAGAGTTCATCAATTAAAAAAGATTTCTGTAACAGATTTGTTTCTCTGCACAAATATTTGAACTTATTGTTATTTTTGGGGTTTATATGACATGAGTTTTCTGATCCGGCCCCTTTGGGATCAAAGTAGGTTGGATACGGCCCCCGGACCAAAATGAGTCTGACACCTCTGGTTTAGAACGTTGTTTCCTCCTCAAAAACAAACCTGGAGTTGTGTTTGTTTCATTCACATGTGTTTGGATAATCCTGCATTATTAGTCTGTCTACATCACCAAAGCTCAAAATGCTTTATTGCACCTTGTGATGTCATGTGGTAGTTTTCTAAATAAAATTACAGGAATATCTAGAGGTGTAACGGTCCATGTATTCGTGCCGAACCTTTTCAGTATGGGACATTCGGTTCGATGCAGGGCTGTGCACGGAGTGATTTCGCACAATTTGTGTGTGTCTACATTCCGACACTACATGTGCAGCTACACAGAAGACTCGGCTCTTTAATATTCATGAGGGAACTTGTCCATGATAGGGGCGGCAGTGTTTCCCACAGTGCTTTATAGTTAGGGCGGCCTCCTTCACAACATTTGCCCCTCGCCTTGACTATGTCCCTCAGAACCACATGAATCCTCTGAAAAATGTGAATCCTACAAACCGAAAATTGTGAAACATTGTTATGTCATGGTCCTCACTTTCGCCTTTTGCCGGCACAGAAAAATATAATGATTGAGCAAAACTTGTTAAACACTGTTAGTGCAATAATTTACTTTTTGAAAAGTTTTTGTTTACTGGTTACAAGGAATTTCTTTTTATAATATCTCATACATTTGTTGCTTATTTGAGAATATTTTATTGACTTATTAGTATTACCAAGCAGCACTTTGCATTTATTTCATTTTTCCTTTTGTATAATGTTAAAACAAATTGTTGCTTTAATAAACACACAAATAAACAACAAGTAAATGGTTTTGCATTTTGTTCCGATACTGAACTGAAAATAAACCAAACCCTGACCTCAAATGCGATCAATCAAAGCAATCAAAAGTGACTTTTGTGCAGTTACACCCCTAACACTATCACGTTCTCATGTCTTACAGCTTAAAGGTCCTATATTATGCAAAACTGAGATTTGTGAGCTTTTAGTCATGTTAGAATGTTGTTACCTCCTCAAAAACATACCTGGAGTTTTAGGTAAGCCTTTATTATTAGTCTGTCTAGATCTCCAAAACTGAAAATGCTCTGTTCTTCTTTGTGATGTCATGAAGTGGTAGTTTTTAAGTTAACGACTCCTTTTACCTTTTGTTTAGTAAAGATTGACAATTCTAGAGCTGAAGTGATCCAAATAACTCTAGTGAAACTGTATGGAGTAAAAAAAAAAATAAAACAAAAAACAGTGTACAGTTCATGTACTACCAGATGACATCACAAGGTGGAACACAGTATTTTCTGTTTGAGAATTCAGCCTAAAAACATAAGGTTTGTGTGTGAATGAAACAAAACACAACTCCATGTATGTTTGTGATGAGAAAACATCAGAAAAAAGCCTAATATGAAAAAATAAAAAAATAAATAATCATTAAAACAGTGGTTTGAGGAGTTCAGGAAATGAAAAATTAGATTTTTTTCAAAATATAAGAAAAAGAAATTGTGTTTTTTTTTTGTCGCCCAGCAGTACATTATATATACCACAAATATATTAACTATAACGTGGAGATTTACAAATAGAGATTTCAAGTCTTGTTTTGTAATTCTTAGTGTCTGGAGGCTGTGTGTAAATCTAGGCGATCGGTCTCAGTCACATGCTGCTAACAATATCCACCATAATGTCAACGGTCTAAAGTTAGCTTCAAAGCCACGCTATTTTTACACAGAAGCACATGATGTATGCCCCCTCTGATGTCAGCTCTCAACACCCCTGCCCAAACTTTTATACCACCCTGACGCAGGCAAACAGACACTTCAGCCATGTTTGATAAGACGCAGCTATTGTCAGAGCGAGGGCACTGCTTTGTGTCGAAACATCCAGGACACATGTAACCCGACACTGTGATACGAGGAGCAGGCTGCGTGAAGTCACTGCTGTGTTGTGTCACTTGTTGGCACAGTATTCACATCGAAATAGCAATAGATCGCGATATCTACTGTGGTCGATCTTGATGATAAGGCATGTGCATTTTAATCGGGTCTACAGCCAATTCTGTGAGAGTAAGAACGTGCGGTGCGGACGAGGATTTAACGCCGTCTTGTTTAGGAAAAAGGAGCCTGAGCCACAGAGCGTCTCTTTGTCTCCTCACAAGTTTTGACTTAAATCTGCACAATTTGAGTAAAAGTCCAGTCCCTCTCTGCCTCTCTGGTGCTCATTATAATCCAAGTTATGGAAAGTTTAATATATTGTACAAACTCATTCCAACATTTAAATGTGAATTAAATGTGTGATTGACTGAAAATCAACCAAAAATCAACAAAAATAGATAAAAAATCAACCAAAAATCGACCGAAAATCGAGATTGGATGGAGGGGAAAAAAAATCATGATTATTTCTTTCCATATCGTCCAGCCCTAATTCACAATATTAAAAGATACACTGTGGAACTTTTTGAGTCAAGGGTGTGGCAAGTCTTCATGCAGATGTTATTGCTTGCCTGGAATGTTCTATGTGAAACCTAATGCCTCCGCTCAATTTAATTTCTCTCCAGCGACTAGGTCAGGAATCAAAATACACTAGACGGTTCACAAGAACCCCAGAAGTTGTAGACTGGGTTCCGGCCAATCAGCTGTGAGCTGTGAAGCCATGACGTAAAACTCATCGCACCTGTCTGGGTCCATTTTATGGTACAGCACAACAGTAAACAAAGCGGTTAGGATGGATGTAGACAAAGACAGACATTTTGTGTTGGCAACGATTCCCGAGATCGAGGACAAAGCCGGAACAAAGAGAATGTTCGGTGAATTTTAACAAGGGGAAAGACGTTATTGCCCTTCTTCCTACAGGATTTGGCGCATTACATACATCACGACCAAATAACAGTGATTGACTAAATAAAAAAAAGTACTCGCCTACTGTCGGGCGAACGAATCCTAATGTTGTGACGGTTTCCAGGAAGTGAAACCGGCTGATGAATCAGGCTAGTGTGCGTGTGCGTTAGGTTTAAAACATTGTACAAACTCATACCAACTTTTAAATGTCTGTTGAATGCATGACTTATCGAATCGAAAATCGAAATCGATCACACATTTAATATGGGAAAAAAATCTTGATTCTTTTTTTTTCCATATCGCCCAGCCCTAATTCACAATATTAAAAGATACACTGTGGAACTTTTTGAGTCGAGGGTGTGCCAAGTCTTCATGCAGATGTTATTGCTAAAATCATCTTTCAGACTTATGTGTTTGTGTTGTTATTATGGACGCACCGATTCAGCTTTTTCAGTTCAGATTCCGATACTATAGCTTTAAGTATCTGCAATACAATAAGATTAACTGATACCAGTGCAGAGACTGAAAACAGCATTTATGTCCTTAAAACAAAAATAAAATAACACAAAATGGATCCAAATGTGTTATGGAACTGTTATTTGCTCAAATTCACAATATTAAAAGATACACTGTGGAACTTTTTGAGTCGAGGGTGTGGCAAGTCTTCATGCAGATGTTATTGCTTGCCTGGAATGTTCTGCAGTATGGCATTAAATATGTTTATATCCATGGAAACGGTAGGTGAATGAAGAATCTGCCCCGCTCACTCTACAACAACGTATATTTTTTTACGATCATAAATACCTGCAAATAAACAGATCCAAGAAAGAACTTTAATACTATACTGTGGAACATTCTCTGCAAAACAATAACATTTCCATGGAGACAAACAACTGGAGGAGCCTCAACAGGAAAAGTGACATTATAATTTAGCATTGAAATTACATAAACCATGTGAAGGGTTATAACTAAGAATCTATTTTTAGTTTCTGGGCTCATCACTTTGTCAGGATTTATGCCAGATGCCCTTCCTGTTACAACAAGCCACGAATGATTGAAAACTATTTTTGCTTTATAGTATTTCATTGGCATTTGTTAATTTTGTCTAGATCTCTTTAATTTCTGCTTGAAAATAGAAAGAAAAGAATTGAAATCAAGCAAAAATATTGGAAAAAGTCAAATCAACTATAAGACAAATACAAATAAAAACATCAAAACTTTACAAATACTCTGATAAGGCCATTAAGCCATGTTATTTCGAGGTCGTAAAAGTGATCAGAACCACTAGACACGCCAAATCTGGCTGACCGGGGCTGTAACGACGGACAGAATGCAAAACAATCTGTGCCCGAGCGTTCATTGTTGGCAGGGCTTTCAAGTGTTTCAGTGGCCGTCACCTCCGCCGCCGGTAAAAAGATGAAGGGAAGGAAGACATGTTTACGTCTCCAGACAAAGGCGAGCAGCGGTGTTATGACCAGAGCGGAGCGCGTTAGCCGGGAGCGAGAGGGTGGAACAGGAGGAAAAGCTATCATCAGTCAGGCCCGCCAACAAGAGACACGCCAAATACAAGGAGCGATGGATCCTAATAGTAGGTTTAAAGTGAACGCAAGGAAAAACAACGACTAAAACAGGAAAATATAAGTACACAAATAAAGTACAAACTAATTCTATAAAAGTCTAAAGGTCCTATATTTTGCAAAAGGGCCCGGTCAAGCAGAAGTAAACAACAAGGTCAAAACTTCAAGTTAATGCATCTGATATAAAAATGTATTGAACAGATACATATGTACTCTAGTTTATGAAACTGTTGACCTTTTTTCTGTACCATTTTTGGTTCTAAAGTTCCATATGTTTTAAACAGACCATGTATGAAACATGGAACAAAAATTATTTCCCAAATTTCAAAGACCTGAAAATCATGTCAATAAATGGATGTATTTCATCATATCTTGTGTTATTCCATCTTTGAACTGTTGAAGAAGGTACATGATTTTTATTTTTTTTTTTATGTATTTAAAATGATAAAAATTAGCTTGGAAGGACTGACATATTTTATAGTAATAGTTTCCTTTCATTTTGAAGTAATATTAAAGTATTCGGAAGAAAAAAGCAACAAATGATGTAAAATCCTGCACCTTCTACTTGTTTGTACAATTTTCCCTCCGTTACTTTTCCCTCCATTACCATGACCTTTCTTAATAAAAAATCTCATTAGTCAAAAAGTAAGAGGTTTTTCAACCTAATCTTGTACCATATGGTAGAAAACTATATGAAGCAAATATTCAAACCAGTTTGTTAAGGATATGTAAGTGAGAACCAAGAGTTATCACTGTTTGGATTTATTGCCCAAAAAGTGCTGCATATTTCATTCCCTCCGTTACCGACATGAGTTTTTTAATTTTTTGTCAACAACTTGAAAGAATATCACAGGTTTAACTTGACCCTGTTGGAGTGTAACTCTTTCCTACATTCTGATACTTTACTTATTTCAATAGTTCCTCTAGTTTCTGAATAAGAGACATTTGAATGTCAAAAATCTGCCCGTTTCCCTCCGTTACCACTTGACCGGACCCAAAATTTACTTCTGTGAGCTTTAAGTCACGTTATAATGTTTTTACCTCCTCAAAAACAAACCTGGAGTTGTGTTTTGTTTCATTCATTCATTCATGTTTCAGTAATTCTTTATCATTAGTCTGTTTACAGCTCCAGAGCTCAAAATTATGGAAGATAATTTGTACCGTTAAATGCTGAATTTTAAATACTGCTGAATTCACTTTGAATTTTTTAACTCTGAAAAAGAGGTTTGAATTATTGTTATTCTGAATTTGAGTTGCTGAAATTTTAAGTAAACTTTTTTCAGTATGTTTCAAATTCAAAATAAAAAGTTCACCTGTTAAACATTCAGCACAGATATTTTCAAGCCCTCAAATTCAACAGTGGAAATTCAGTGTGAAATTCGCAGTGGAAATTTTCACAGCGTGCCAAGGCAAAAGCAATCGATCCTGTATGAGCGAGGAGGACAGAGGCTGTTTCCTATTGGTTGTTCTCATCTGTGGGCGGGGTGTAAAATTAAGAAATTAAAGAGATGAGGTTCTGATGAAGTTAATTCTGACCAATCAAATCACTTCACTGCATCATTTCCTGCTGAGTTAGATCGGAAAAATTGCTTAGGCCTTGACATCTTGGATCTTTGCTGCTAAATTTTCACTGTGAATTTTACACTCTGAATTTTGAGTGTTGAATTTGAGAGCTTGTGCTGTAAATTTAATAGGTGAACTTTTTATTTTGAATTTGAAACATACTGAAAAACTACACTTACAATTCAGAATACAAATAATTCACAACTTTTTTTCAGAGTGAAATATTAAACACATGAATTTTGACTGTTGAGTTTGAGGGTCTGAAAATATTTGTGCTGAATATATAAGGTGATTTTTTTAATATATTGAATTTGAAACACAGAAAGATTGGCAATTCTAGTGCTGAAATGATCCAAATGACTCTAGTGAAAGTGCATGGAGCAACAAACATGACATCACAATGTGGAACACAGTATTCAGTATTTTCTGTTTGAGAGAAGAACTCAGCCTAAAAATACAACACGGTTTGAGTGTGAATAAAACAAAACACAACTCCATATGTTTGAGATCAGGAAACATCAGAAAAGTCTAATATGTCATTAAAAGCAAATTAAAAATTAGAAAATTTTGAAAATATAAGGAAAAAGAAATTGTAATTTTTTTTTTTTTTTCCAAAAACTTCAAAGCGAGAAATTCAGTGGCATTTAAAATTCAAAATCTGATGAAACAAATGATAATCCAGACAAATGCTCAGCTCCAACTTGTGATGTCATGTAGTGGTAGTGTTCCAGTTGATGCCCACCTTTGACTTTTTGTTCAGCAGAGATTGGCAATTCCAGGGCTGTTATAAAAAAAAAAAAAAAGTGATTCTATTGAAGGTGTACGGAGAAGAATTCAGCCTAAATCTGGAGGGTTAGTGTGTTAACTCTTTCCTCCTTGGACGGATAGTAGGAACAACCCATACATATATAACTAGGACTACCCATAGAGCATAAGTGCATAAAAGAAAACAAACTTCCACAAGTGATTATAAATGATTTTCACACTCATGAACTTAATTGAAACACAGACATATTTGTATCTCTGGAAACCTTAGACTCTCAACTCTTTATTTCTGGATGTTTAAATGTGATTCAACTCATTTACAGGTTTATAACAGCTCACTGAAAATGAGAGTTGACCTGGTCAGGTGCAAAATAAAAAACAAAAAACTACAATCAGCATCTCATATATGCATGATTCTGAGTACTATATTCATAAAAAAAATAAAATAAATATGTTTATCAAAGTATTTAAACAGATTTCATATCACCAGATACAGAATAACCAAGTGTGCACCTGTTTTTACCTGTTGTTCACCTGTGTGCACCTAATTATTTTTTTCCATTTAACTTATTCAACTAATTGAACTTATTATAATATCTAATAATATAATAATAAAACTCTTTCCTGTCAGTATGTGTCCAGTATTTGTCATGTTGGTTACTTTCTCGTGCACAGAGCTCCACATAAGCATTTGTTTCTGTAGCAATTCTGTCATACATCTCATCTTGGAAAAAAAGACTGAAATATTTTAAAGGACTCGTCTGAGCAACATCCAGATTTCAGGGCAATTTTGGTTCATAATCGAGTATAAAGTCCCCGATAGTTTGGATATCACAGGACTCCATACAGACGCATCAGCTGCATTCTCACCTTCATAAGTTTCACTCCCCGAAAGTCCGTCGCTATCGCTGTTTTCCACTTTATAATCAACTTCATCATCACTTTGAAATCTATAAAAGTCATTTTTCTAAACTTATCCATAAAATACGTCACCTCCTCATTATTTCTAAAATAGTGCGCCGCAATCTTTCTACTGCACGTGTTTTGTGTTGTGTTTTTCCGGAAGTTACAATCGTCACTACTTCAATTAACTTCGGAAAAGATCGGCGAAAACGTATCCTGGAATCCTGTTGGTCAGTCTAGTGTGTGTTGTAGTGGCCCCCACCTATCACAGCCTCTGTTTAAAACTGTGAAAAACCGAGCTGTTTGTAATAGTCGTCAAATCACGTCTTTAGTGATACAGCGGAGGTGTCAAAAGACGTCATTAAGGAAACAAGGGAGGGTCGTCAAATGTCGTCTTCATGGGGGAAAGAGTTTAACATGTGTGAATGAAACAAAACACAACTCCACGTCTGTTTGTGAGGAGTTAACAACATTATAACAGAGATCAGAGCGTCACATGGGCCATTTAAGAAGAAAATTGCTCAAAAATAAATATTAAACAAGACCAAAACAGAACAAAAACTGCCTACACCAGATGAGCCAAAACAATTAAGGAAACAAAAAGCACAAATTTGCAAAGAAATTAAGACTAAACCAGGGCTTAAGTGACTGAAATGCGAAAACAGGACAAAACAGGTCTGCAACAGGTATGACTTAAGACTAGAATATTAAACTAAACCAAGTGTAAAACATGTTTAAAAAAAGACCTCTAAGTTGATCCAGAAAAGTCTCATTCCATTGTCGTGCCTTATTTGGTTACATTTGGCTTACTTTGTGGTTCTTTCTTTCATGGGCAAGTAACTGTGGAAAATGATGCAGAATCTGAGAGTGCTCTTTAAATCCTGAGGAAGCCAGGACTTAACCAAGACTAAAACAGGGGTAGAGTTACTAGACGGACTGAAAAGTATGCAGCAAGACTAGCAGAACTAAATAAGGAACAATATGTCTGGTCCAAAACTAAAATGGAGCTGAAATAATCAAGGAACAAATTCGAAGGGCAAATTCGAAGATGAAACTCAACGGAACTAAACCAGGACTAAAAAAGGACTAGTACTGGTATCTACACAAAGTATTTCAATATTACAAAAATACTTGAGGTCATTTCAGTGTGTGTAGTGGATGCATAAAGGATTGGAGAGATGAGTGGTCTGAGTTTGTGGGGACTTACTTGAGACAGCCGGGGGCCAGGGGGTGCTGCCGTCATCCTCTCCACTGGGCAGATCTGTAACGCAAGAAGAAGGAAGTGAGGTCAACAGACAAGTAAGAAAAAGTTTAGATACATAGAAAGTGCCAAGTAATAAAACTGAAACATGGTATTTTATCATTTGTATGGGATGAAAGTCAGTAATGAGAACAATATTTTAAACATGTTTGTTGCAAGTAGGACTGTCGCGATAACTGCAAAAATTTATCACCGCTGTACTAAGATGTTAGGCCACCGCGATCACCGCACGTGACCAACGTGACCTGACCCAGAGTCCTACACAGGTCCATTTTTAGAGACACGCACCCGCCCGGACCTGTTAACATTCCACTCGTTACCTGCCCGTGCCCGTGATAACCCAGGACTAACTCAGGACTAACCCCGGACTAACTCAGGATTAACCCGGGACTAACTCAGGACTAACCCCGGACTAACTCAGGACTAACCCAGGACTAACTCAGGATTAACCCGGGACTAACTCAGGACTAACCCCGGACTAACTCAGGACTAACCCAGGACTAACTCAGGATTAACCCGGGACTAACTCAGGACTAACCCCGGACTAACTCAGGACTAACCCAGGACTAACTCAGGATTAACCCGGGACTAACTCAGGACTAACCCAGGACTAACTCAGGACTAACCCAGGACTAACTCAGGATTAACCTGGGACTAACCTACGACTAACCTAAGACTAACCTAGGACTAACCCAGGACTGAACCAGGACTGAACCAGGACTGAACCAAGCTGAACAAAGGACTAACCCAGGACTAACTCACAAGTTTTCATTTGTGCTGCTCTGGTGGGAGGGGCCACACACAGAGGCACTGGAGACACTGCTATGCTAAGCGACACAGAAAATTACCAATATTTTAATAGGAAATATAATTAAAATATTTTACTAGAAAATCAGCCGAGGACCAGATTAAAGGTCTCGGAGGGCCGAATTCGGCCCTCGGGCCATATGTTTGACACCCCTGGCTTAAACAATCAACCAATGCCTGATATTAACCAATACCAAAAAACAAAACCCTATTTATTTCCTTAAAACAAAAATAAAATAAGACAAAGCGGATGCAACTGTGTTATGGAGCTGTTATTTATCTCTCAGTTAATTACAGGACAGCTTTGTGTAAATAAAAGTTAAAATATTATGAGTCTTTCTGGGCTGATTCTATGACCAGGAAATAGTCTAATATCCCAACCAGAATATTGGCTGAATTGGTATTTGGAAGCTGATATTTGATCCAGCAAATTTTTCAGTAACAGCGCCGATGTCACTTCTTCCCAAATGATAAACTCAATACAGTAAATAGAAGTTAATAGTGATGGTACAAGATCTCGTGAGACAAAATTGCCACAAGATCGAAGAAGAGAAAGTGGTGTGTTTACATTTAGACTGGACAAAAAAGGGTTACACTTTGGTGAGTTACTTCTCTTGCCATTCCAAAAAGCAGCACTAGATTGAAAACAAAACTATGAAATGAAATAAATGACAAAATTGTGAGGCCAAAATTGGAAACTGAACACAACTGAACCAAACTGTTAGGAATTATGTTAAAATCTCATCTTGTCTCGTTCTTGTGGACCCAATCACGTGGAAATTTTGTCTCATCCCATAGAAGTTCATTTAAGAAGTTTTATCTGGTACCACTGAATCTGATTTTAGATGAGCAGCGTCTCATATATCTTAGCTGTAAACATGTAAGGCAGGATGGCAGGATTGCACAGTGAGGCCTTTGTGTGCTGATTCACGAGTTATTAGGAGGTTACAGGAGTTTGTGATTTAAACAAGGACAGCGAGCCCCTTAATGGAAACTCTAAGACAAACCAGTGTTTACGGAGCGTCTTAGTCACCTAAGTCACAACAAACAAGGAAAATCCCATCTCATCTACTGAGACCGAGCCATTCCTAAAACAAATGACTTCAGAGATGGTGGTGGAAGTGATGTGACGAGTTGTTGTCCCTCAGGAAAAAATGATCCATTATAATATTAACAAAAGAGTGAAAGTCTCAGATGACATGTTTGAGCACGTGTTTTTTCCAGTAGTAAACTCATATATATTAACAGTAGTCCAGAAAGCGTTAATTAACTCATCTGTGCAAACTTTGTATTGATAATATTGTTTTTTTTAATCAATATAATTCCACAAAGTTCCTACGAAACCAATGATACATGCACTATAGCTACTCTGATTGATGAATGCTCTGATGTCATTTTGTTGTTAATTTTGTTTAATTTTGTGACATTAAACTCTTTAAAGGTTCATGTACTGTATGTCAGAGAATGTGTTCAACCACACCACAAAATCTGCATTATTTTACCAATCCCCAGTCTGAAAAAAAATCTGAAAATTCATCTGAAATTTGAATGAGGTACCGTATTTTTTGGACTAAAAGTCACACTTTTTTTGCATGGTTTGGGTGTTTCCTACAATTTATATTCCAGTGCGACTTATATTTTAAAATTTTCACACTGAGAGCCTGAAGAGGGCGCTCTAGGCTTGTGTGTCACTATCTGCTGTTCATATTACTCCTGTACCACTGTAACTTCACTCTACTGCGCATGTCTCCTGCAGAAAGAGCCTCTGTCCTGTCTGTATCATGTCAGTCGATCGCAACATTACTTCTGCACCACTGAAAATGTTAAATTTAAGTGACTTCAGTGATGACTGAAACCATCCTGTCGGGATTCAGAAAGGACGGTATAATTCTAACTGGAACTGATGCTGAGTTTGATGCGGCGCTCTGTTTACCTCTGGAAATCGCCAAGTTGCTCAGAAGTGACCCCAAGGATGAAGAATTGAATGGATTTAGTGATTTGGAGTGAGATGGAGAGTTTGGTAAACTTGTTCTGTTCTGTTGTTTATGTCATAGTTTATCTGTTTCATATGTGACGTTAACAGTCTGTTGTTCTCTGTTCTATTGTTATTACTAGAATTTGCCTTTCAACATGAAATATCGGTTCCCGGTCTCTGATTTTATCAAATAAAATTTTCTCCCAAAAAGTGCGAATTAAATATGTTTTTTTGGCTGGTGCGACTTAAACTCCGGAGCCAGTTATAGTCCAAAAAATACGGTAGAAGTTAAAACCAAACTTCAGGAGGATTGCCATGGAAAGAAACGAGAGTGATGCCAAACTATGGAACATTATTCTATTATTATTATTATTATGGAACATTATTTTACCAATCCATAATCTGAAAAAAAATGTTGTTTGGAGCAGAAGTTAAAGCCATACTTCAGGCGGCTTTCCATGGAGAGAAATGAGAATTATGCCAAACTATGGAACATTATGGCCAAACAACATTTCCATGAAAACAAGCAGGTTAAAGCCCTCCTCCAGGCTAAATATGAGAGTCAATGTTAAGATCACTGTAAGAAAGCATGTTTTTCTGTGTCTTAATGGGAATAAAAACATAAAAATATGCATTTATTTTTGTTTGTTCCTTTGAATTGCAGTCTTTGCAATCTGATACTTGGCCCATTTAAAGGTGCATTGTGTAACTTCTCTGGTGGAGGTCAAACACTTTTCTAAATGGAGATGTTGTTGCTTTGTCTGGAATGTTTCACAGTATGGCACTAAACTAAAATCTTCAGGGAGACCAAACCTTTTCTAAGTATTCTTGAGCTATAAAACCACCTGTAACTGAATAAATATAAAGTAGAGCTGATTAATGTCATACTGAGGAACATTCCAACCAAAGATTTGCTCCCAAATCATTTAAAACCTACATATCCTTCTTTTCTTCCCTTTTCCTTGCCAAGTCTTTATACTGTAATTCAGTTCAAAGCCTGATGTTGAGTATAATTACTGTGGTTTGTGGTCACTCGGCTGCGCACTCACCTCCCGAAGCTTCATCGGCTGCGAAGTCCTCATCATCGTCCAGTAAACCGTGCGACGCCTGCACCCTTTTCTCCGCCTCCAAATCCTCCGGCACCGGGACCTCCCCCCACACCTTGGAAGCCCGGGACACCTACCACAAACAAAGAAAGGAGAGATTTAAAAAGGGCTTAAAGGACGGGGAGGGGAATCGTAATGTTTAGTTTTACACTTTATCTCTGACAAGTTCTTTGAAAAGAGCCCAGTGCTGTAAAACGTTACGAAACCATAATAGGAATGATGCATGAGCGTACAAAGATAATGTCTCTAGTTAAATTTTACGACGTGCTTTCATTGTTGACAGTGACCTACATACAGCGCTGGCACACTACCAGTTGGCAGGCAGACAGATCAGAATGACAACATGATGGATCTATTTAAAGCTCCTATTTTATGCTTTGACGTGGCCTTTTAAAATACTATTTATAATGTCTGAATATATGGAGACGTGAACATTCCGTGATATGCTGAAAATTAGTAGGTCAAATTGCTACAAATTAGTAATTTTATAATGAAAACAAGAAATGTCTGGACAATATCACAAGTCCAATGACGTAGCGAAGCCTTTAAACAGCTACTTCAGTTGCACACATTGAGAGTAGAACCCAAAACTAGGGATGGGTATATTATAATCGAAAATCGAAAATCAAATTTGTTTGTTTTCCACAACATGAAATCATCGGTCAGTGTGGAGACGCACTGGGGGCTGCCGGCATATCTCCTGCAGTACTGAGTTCATTTGCGCATGTTCCCGTGTTTTGGTGTGTTTCGCTCTCAGATGGCTCTACATGGTAGTGATTGATCTGTGGTTTGCGAGCTTCACCTGACAGATTTTACACTGAACATTTAACAAAGTAAATGACGACCATACGGAACTTTTACTTGCTTTCTGCATTGCTAATGCCGCGCGAAAAGTTTTCTTCTTCTGTTATTCCGGAGCAGCCTCTACACTCGGCCTAGTCTACCGCGCCTACAGGGAGTTTTACAGTCTGTTAGCGCCACCTTCTGGCCGAATACCGTACATGAAATATTGTTTAGGAAACGTCTTTATTCGAAATTACTATTCGATATTCGAACGTATGACGAATATTCGACTATTCGAAAATCATGTCTCATCCCTACCCAAAACATCTAAAAAAAATCTAGAAAATAAACAGTCATGCTCTGTAATGAAGGCAAATTTTACGTTTAATTAAAGAACTATTTTAAGGAGCTCATATCACGCTATTTTCTGATCTGTGTTATAATGTTTGCTCATCACAAACAGACCCGGAGTTGCGTTTTGTTCCATCCACACATGTTTAACACACAAACCCTGCAGATTTAGGCATGTTTAGTTCTTCTTCCCTCAAGCGGAAAACACTATGTTTCAGATAATACAGGAAGTGCTCCACTGTGTTTTAAACTCCATACACCTTCAGTAGAATCATTTGGTTAATTTAAGACCTGGAATTGCCAATCTCTACTGAACAAAAGTTAAAAGGTAGTGGTTAACTTTAAAATGACCACTTCATGACAACACAAGATGGAACAGAGCATTTTGAGCTTTGGAGATGCAGACAAACATGTGTGAATGAAACAAAACACAACTAGACATGTTTATGATGATGTAATAACCTTCTAACATATCTTAAAGCTTTCAGGAATCCATTTAGTGTAATATGTGACCTTTAAATAAGAAAATACTGCATTTTTTGGACTATAAGGCACTTAAAATCCTTAAATTTTCTCAAAAATCAACAGTGTGCCTTATAATCCGGTGCACCTAATGTATTAATTCTGGTTGTGCTTATTGACCTTGAAACAATTTTATGTGATACACAGTGCTCAAAATGTTTTAGTACGACTTTGGTAAACTACGAAACCACACTGCTTGACGGATTGTCAGAGCATTATGACTACTGTAATCAGGAGCCTTGTGTCCTTTAGTCTGACAGAAGCTGACCACATCAGGGCACAAGAAGCTAGCAGTTTTTTCAGTGCTTATAGTTTATGCAAATGAGCCATGTGGTTTTAAGTTTTGTTTCTGTAAAACGTAAACAAATGTGGCAAAGCTGCATTAAACACGTTATTACTCAATGTATATTTGTTTTTTTTTATTTCCAACGAGAACGACTCAAACTTAAATGATTCATCCACATTCACATTCATAAGACAGAGAGACAACGCCGGGCGAATTACACCACGATCTGCCAATGGATCCTGTTCAATCCTATTTTAGACCTGGTTTAGACCTGATTTATTCTTGGTTTAGTCCTGGTTTAGTCCTGGTTTAGACCTGGTTTTAGACCTGTTTAGAGTTGGTTTAGTCCTGGTTTAGTCCTGATTTAGACCTGGTTTTAATCCTGGTTTAGACTTGGTTTAGACCTGGTTTTAGTCCTGCTTTAGTCCTGGTTTTAGTCCTGTTTTAGTCCTGCTTTAGTCCTGCTTTAGTCCTGGTTTTAGTCCTGGTTTAGTCCTGCTTTAGTCCTGCTTTAGTCCTGGTTTTAGTCCTGCTTTAGTCTTGCTTTAGTCCTGCTTTAGTCCTGGTTTTAGTCCTGCTTTAGTCCTGCTTTAGTCCTGGTTTAGACCTGGTTTTAGACCTGGTTTAGAGTTGGTTTAGTCCTGGTTTAGTCCTGATTTAGACCTGGTTTTAGTCCTGGTTTAGACTTGGTTTAGACCTGCTTTTAGTCCTGCTTTAGTCCTGCTTTAGTCCTGGTTTTAGTCCTGCTTTAGTCCTGCTTTAGTCCTGGTTTCAGTCCTGCTTTAGTCCTGGTTTAGACCTAGTTTAGACCTGGTTTAGACCTGGTTTAGTGTCCGGTAATGAGTGGAATTGCCGAGAAAAAAATAAATAAAAGAAAAAGGGATATAGCCCAAAAAACAGGAAATTATCCCCATTTATTTCAACCAAGTAACTATAATCCAATTACTACTCATTGAAACAGTAACTGTAACTGAATACAATTACTCATAATTTGTACTCTGATTATGTAACTCTGGTACATGTAATCTGTTACTCCCCAACACTGACCCCTACATATCAACACATAAGCAGATACATTGGAAGAAACATCAGAATGAGTAACTTTAAAATGTGGGCCTTGGGGTTAAACTGACATACCACATCTCCTCCTCTTCCTCCTGCTCCTCCTCTTCCTCCTGCACTCCTCTACACTCTCTACCCTCCACCATCAGGAGCAGTGTCTCATGGAAAGATTGTGTCACCTGCCGGAGCCGTGCGAACGCCTCAAATGGAACACCTCGGAACAGGCTCTTAAATACCTCACTGTGATCTCTGTGTCATTTAATGTGCCACTGAACGGAGCAAAAGAGAAGGAGAGACAGAGGGAGGAGGAGAGGAATCCAATACTGACAAATGCCCCGGGTGACGGCGAGGTACAATTTCACTTTAAAAGCGCCCTATACAACTTTATCGTCACCTACTTGTCTGCAAGGATACAATACTGCTTTGCTTTAAAGTACGGCCTTAAACATATCTTGCTTTTTTTTTCTTCACCTCTATCATTTTTTCAGCAATATGATATGACTTGAGCTGTAGAAGGTTGAATTATGAACTTGTACGACACATTATAGACACAAACACACTACTTGTATTTGCTGCAATCTGATATTTCTTTATTGCAGCTCATGTTTTGTTGATGTTTAGCAATATTGTAGATTAAGGGAGAACTTTGGGGGCAATATTCTTCTTTATGGTTTGGTTCCAACATTATCGTTTATCGTCTATATACTTCTACGGAAGCCGAGAGGGGTCACAACAAACGCAAACGTGACAACACAGCAAAAAGCCACAACGGAAATGACCGCGGGAGTCTATTTTAATGCAACAAATACAAACGCCACAACACAAACGCAAATGCCGCAACACATTAAAAAGCCACAACGGGACACTATTATCCGACGGACCAATCAACGTGAAAAGTAAAGGAACACTCCGATAAGACCCCTCCAATCTGGCCTGAATACAGCGAAAAATGAATGAACTCTCTAACCTCGCTTTCCCTCCACTGACGAGACTCTGAGCCTGACGTGTAGGTGGGATGAATGCGACCTGGATGTTCGCATGTCAAAAGATCGGATATGTATCGGCTTTAGGAGCACATATCCAAGTGGCCTGGGTCATTAAAAGATCAGATACAGGAACATAGGGCCGAAAAAATCAGATTTGGGTCACTTCAGGCTGCAGTCTGAATGTAGCCTTAGAGTCACAGGAAAGATGCTGGTGCCAGGTTAATGTATTGTGCATTGTCTCTGTACATATACCACGCCATGTTTGCTTGATTTCTGATACAAATCGTTGTGAGGTAGAATCTGAATCCTTCAAACATGTAAAGTGTGTGTTCATAGAGTGGAGTGCACTTTTCCCCATCACAAAGCTGCACGTGGTGGAGCTGCTGCAGAGGTGAACAAGTGTGAACCACGGAACATGAAAAATAGTCATTAAAGGGGAGTAAATATAGTGTGAACATGTGTGAGCCTTAAACACCAAAGGACCTCTGCATAGGCGTGTGTGTGTGAGTGTGTGTGTGTGAGTGAGTGAGTGTGTGTGTGGCGAGACCAGGCAGAGCGACTTTAATGCAGTGAAGCAGATCAAGCAGCTGCTCCTTCCAGCTCCTTCCACTCGTGTATCTGTGTGTTTACGTCACATGACTTCAGCGTTTAGTTACCAAAGTGTGATTTCATAGAGCTGGACGCAAACTCGAGGAATGTTGACCTATTTTAGAATGGGAATGAAAATAAAGTCAGGGCGTCACTGTCTGGCAATGGTGTCAATAATTGTAACATGCTGATTTTTTTGTTTTCACACATTTATTGTAACTAGGGTGTGTTCACATGTGGGTGATTCTATAATTAACATTTCGTGCCTGCTCACTGTATTTGTCAAATGTGCAAGTATTTCCTGAAAGCAATGATCATCAGCCTACATTGGACAAAATTAGGGGATTACTTGAATTAAGAGTTTTATCTTTTTACTTGACATGCAAAATCCTCTATCTACCAATGGAGCAAGGCTTTTTGTACTTAAAATTAGGGCTCGACCGATATGATACCGATAAAATGGGAGTTGCAGGTGCCAATAGCCGATATAAAAGCCAATAAATTTAGTGATTAAAATTTTACTGTAAATCTTCAATTGATTATATATTTGGGTTTAATTAGGCTACATTTATTGTTATTTTGCCACTTTACAGTCATATTTAAAGACATTAGGTCGGCTTAATGGCATTTTTGCATCACATTCTAGCCAGTAAAGAAAGTAAGTAAACTACCGCTATCAGCCTTTAGTGGTAAATGCGTGCGCGCCACAGTAACTAATTACATGTGTAAATGTCGATCATTCACACTTTTGTTCACAACTCATTTACATGTCAATGCAGGTCCAGTAACACATATACAGCCACTATAATCACATTACACTAGGCCAATAGAAGAGGAAACAGCCTGTTTATGTGTGGTATTTTACAGCAGCTAATCACTAACCAATGAGAAATAACTAAAAGTAGCTTCAAAACCGACACATTTGCAACACTCATCGCTCACACGGGCTCCTCTGAGATCACAAGTCTGCACTAATAAGTTTGATAAAAACAGCAGTAGTTTTGTTGCTGGCCTAAACTACGTTGAAGTTCTTTTATTTATAAAAGTGAAAAAATGCATAGCACACTCAGATGGGCGATGTCCAAAAGCTTTTTTTTTTTCAAAATAACATTTCAGCAAAAAAAGCCTTCATTAGATATTTTTCTTGCTTTGGACCACAGCACACAAAATGGTTGCCGTCCCAGGTGCCCATATACCCTTGAATGAATGGGAGGTCCCAAAGTGAGGTCACCCACTTTTATCTGGTTGCTCCTTGCATTTGCACCTCTACAAGAATTTTGGTGTGCGTTTTCTGTTTCTTTTGGTTCTTTTATTTATAGTCAGTATTGTGGATCAGACACAAGAGCGTTTAAAACCAGTGCACCAGTGTTGCGCACGTCGATCTTGTAAACAAGTACACAAGCATCACAGACAAATGACTCTGCAGATAAATACTGATGCGGTGCCACATATTAGATAAATTAATATAAATTGGATTAAATGGACATAATATACAGAGTCTAAGCTTTATAATGAGGTACAACCTGCCCATGTGGACTATCGGTCCAGATCGGCTAAATTTTGGTCGATAGCTGATATGTCTCCAAGTGCCCCTATTGACCAATAATATCGGCCAATCGATATATATCGGTCAGACCCTACTTAAAATATGAAAATATACCTAGCTACACTTAAAGGTGCATTGTGTAACTTTTCTGGTGGAGGGTCCATCAAATACGTTTTATCACGGAGATGTTATTGCTTTGTCTGGAAAGTTTCACAGTATGGTATTACACCTTTTATCGTCATGGAGACCAAACCAGACCAAGTTACAGGTCAGATCTGTGGAGGGTAGACCGCGTTCACAGTCAGAATACTTGTTTTTCGAAGTGTTTTTGAGCTATAAAACCACCTGTAATTGGATTGTCACACTGTAGAACATTCCAGGCAGAGCAGTGACAAGAAAAACAACAACTCTTTGCACTCAAGATAAGAAACAAAATTGAATGTTGTTTGAATTCAGAAAAGTACACGCATTCCTTTGTTAGATTATTTTACTTGTCAAGTTGAATCGACTCAAATAAAGCCAAATGTTCTCAACTAAACTAAACCAGGACTAAACCAGGAACAAATCTTGGACTAGAACAGAACCAAACCACGTCTACATCAGGGCTTAACATGATTTAGAAGGACTTCTGTTCAGAGTTTTACTATTACAAGAATCACATGTATTTCAGGACATGTTTGTACAGATCTAAACTTCAGGATTAGCAGTCTTTGTGCAGAATAAAACAGGGTATTTTGTTGTTTGTGGAAGAAATTATAGTACTTAAAAACTGCAGCCTTTGCGATTTGCTAATGCCCAATGCAAACGGACCCTAAAATTTGATACCGTGACATTCCCTTATTTGAAAAGGTCTTAGGTTTAATTATCATTGAGTGTGTACACAGGCACATCAGTATCCCGGTTATTAACCATATCCCGGTTATGTCAGTATTCAGGATACTGCGTATACATGCGCGCTGAGAAACCGGGATACTTATATCCTCATGTACATGATCAAATGGAGTATCCCAGTTTCTGGACATAATCTTACAAATGCACAAGCGCAAAAATTAACTTCATTTAAATTAACCAAGAAAAATACAAATCATGGCTCCTTTAGCATAGGAAACTTGGGGGGTTTAAAGGAGCTATGAAATATCCCACAATCTACTGCACAGATCAAACCCAACAGATTCTTCATTAAAATCTTCTGCATAAATAAACTCAACTTTGCAACATATAAACCATAACCACTGTAGAGCCACATCAGCCCGTTTGATCAGATAATTCAGCTATGAACACATTTGTTTACGTTTTACAGAAACGAAACTTAAAACTGCATGGCTAATTAGCATAAACTGATAAAAGCAGCTGTCTCCTTGTGCCGTTGATGCGATCAGCTTCTTTCGAACTAAAGGACACGACTCAGTGGATTATGTGTGTTGTTTTTGTGACAGAGGATGTGCTGATGATGGTGAGTCTGTTCTGTGTGTATATCTTATAGGACAGGGGGGCTCACACTTTTTCAGCCTGCGAGCTACTCACAAAATGACCAAGTCATAAAGATCTACCTAATACAAAGCCAAGCAAACTGCACTGAAACACTCTGAGCCCCTTTTTTGGACCCTCACCCACAGTTTGAGAACCCCTTCTTAAGAGAACTTCCTCTGGCACTTTACACAAAACTGTGAAAAAAGTGAAGCGTGTGTGTTTGTGATGTGTCGTAGAGTCTCCGCGGGTTTCAAATGAGACGCCCCACACGCTCCTGCACCCCGCTACAAGTTTATTGCCAACAGCAGCGGCCTTAATGATACTGAAATCTGGGTACTGGTATACATGCACCATGAAGAAACCGGTATACTCAAAAAGCCCGATCATAATCGGGAAACTGATGTGCATGTATACACACTCATTGCTTTTTTAAGTCTCTCTATCGGTCACAGATAGCAAGAATGTCTAATTTCTCCTCTGATATCTCACTCCTCTGCGAACCACTCAGTGCAGAGACAGAAGAATGGACCAGCACCTCATCTCTCTGTCCTATCTGCGTCCAATGTCCCTCGTATCTGATCATCTTGACAAAGTCTATTGTGCGGGGCCAGAGCGACCACAAAGAGGGTCTAATCTCTCCCTGGGCTTCAGTCTGCACAG
Source organism: Boleophthalmus pectinirostris (assembly GCF_026225935.1). NCBI lineage: Eukaryota > Metazoa > Chordata > Actinopteri > Gobiiformes > Gobiidae > Boleophthalmus > Boleophthalmus pectinirostris. Next base: position 39,937,798 of record NW_026571515.1, on the reverse strand, counting down.
CGCTCAGGGCACAGGTTCAGATGGGCCTGGCAGAGTGCCCGCCTGGCATTTGGTGCAGCCATGCTTCGCCAATTCACATTTCCACCAACACGGCCATGGTAGTTTTCCCATTTAAGTGGCTGGGGCTAATAAATAACTCCATGTATCCCCTCAAATCCTCTCTCCACTCATGGACCACCCTTATATCAACAATCCCGGGACATTTTCAAAAGGAAAGTGCTGACTAAACAAATTCTTTTCAGCTGCTCCGACCAGCCAACCATTAGTGATCATCTGTGCTTCCCACTGCCTTGGGACGCAGCCTCCTCCTGGTGTCCTGCTGCATGAGCCTTTAAAGGTGCATGGCATAACTTTTCTAGTAGAAGGCCCATCTTTCATCAGCTTTTCTCCATGGACACGTTATTGCTTTGTCTGGAATGTTCCACCGTATGGCATTAAACAGGTTTATCTCCATGGGAATATGGGCTCGGGCGTCCCACTGGTCTTGAAAGTAGTGATGGTGAGATGAAGCCCCATGAAGCACTGAAGCGTTAGTGATGTAGTGATTTTGAAAATGTATTTTGCTAATTTTAAGTGATTCTATTGATTTCTTAATTTTTCTAACTGCTTTTGTGTATTTGATTTGCTCAAATTTGAGACGTTAACTCAAATGAAATATCGTCTCCGTCATTTCAGCAGATCTCAAATCATAAAGGAAAGTACTTTTTCCAATATTTTTATAAATTTTTAGATGAAAAGTTCACATGAACAATTGACCACGTTAACACAGGTCAACATATAACCGAAAAAAAATATATATATATCAGGCCAATTCACACACACTCACACACACACACACACACACACTTTTACATATTCACTAAACAATACTTGCACAATACAATTTATCAGTCGCAGGTAAGTCAAATATTCATATTTGATATTCAGTGACCATATGAACTTTAAAAAAGAAGAATTGGTAGAGAAAAATAAATAAATAAATGAAATGATAAATAAAAATTTTATATAAATTAATAAATTAAAAATAAAATAAAGTAAAATAGGTAAAAAAAATAAATAATAATAATAACAACAACAATAATAAAAATAAATAAAAATTAAGTATTATTATTGTTATCATCACTACCACCAATGCCGAACAATAACAACAACAATATTATTAGAAAAGTACTTTTTACTTTTCAGTCCTGAAAAGTAAAATGTAGTGGAGTAGAAAGTACACATACATGCTCTCAAATGTAGTTAGTAAAAGTAAAAAGTATCCACTGCAAAATGTAATTAAGTCCAAGTTAAAGGTGCATTGTGCAACTTTTCTGGTGGAGGGTCCGTCACCTGCTCGTTTCTATGGAGATGTCATTGCTCTGCCTGGAATGTTCCACAGTGTGACATTAAACAGCTCTAACTTACATTTATTCAATTACAGATGGTTTTAGAGCTCAAAATTACTTAGAAAAACAGGAATTCTGACTGTGCGCGGGGTCGCCTCTCCACCGACCTGACCTGTAACTTGGTCTGGTTTGGTCTCCATGGAGATAGAAAGCTTTAAAACACGAAACATTGTAGACAAAGCAATAAAACGTCCGTGGAGAAAAGCGTTTGACAAAGTTACTCGCCGGTCTATTTGTATCGGACTTGGCTACAAGACGTTAACAAACTTGAAGTACTTTACGAAGTCCCATTCTCTCCACGCTACTACATTCTAGCAGTAGTTGTAGTGTGACCTTTGCTCAGCTGCAGTCGAGGCATGCCGGCTGTGTCAAAGTTATCTCTCCCTCAAGATAAAGGTCCTGACTCTATAATTCTTCACCTTAAGCCCTCCCAGCGCTCACAACAATGCTCGCCTCCGGGAACTCCTCACTTGCTACTTTTTGCAATATTCAAGACACATATGGCAGCCAGGTACTACCCTTGAAGGAGTTATACATAAATATTGCACACAAACGCACACACACACACACACGCACGCATACGTACACTTGTTGAGGCCAGAGGAATTCCACTGTTGACTTAAGAAAAACTCCACTCATACAATACATGTTTGAGTTACAAGAACGGACAAGATTGGCGAGAAACGTGACACACAAACCTACAGCCTACTTAAAAATATTGAAATCGATATATTGTATTGTTCAATGTGATGATACAGTATCAATATTGTCAGCTGCTGTATGGATATATCGCCAAGAGTGTTTTTTGGTGTATTTCACAAAATTATTTTGTTACAGAGCTACAGTTTTGTTGCTTGTTTAGAGGATGGAAACTCATTTATGTGACACATTTGACATTTTCACTGTTTTTTTTTGTTTTTTTTTATTAAAATGTTTGTGTTTCATATGAACTTTGCACAAGAATTGGTTTAACAAAGACTTTTAATATCACAGAGATCATTTAGCCTTTACTTTTATTGAACCGTATCAAATCAATTTGAAATATTTTGTGTCGAATTGAAAGCGCACTGTATCGAGATATGTATCGTATCGTGGCCTATCTATCGAGATTTGTATCGTATCGGCAACTTCTTAATGATACCAAGCCTTAGTTGTCACGATCCTGAAATTTCAAACACGATTTCGATACTAAGGAATAGACTTGACACTCAGTACCAATTCTGATACCGTGATGATTACAAAAAAATTCGATACTAAGGAATAGACTTGATACTCAATACTGATTTTGATACCATGATGATTTAAAACAAAAAACAAACAAACAAAAAAACACTTTATTTCGATAATAGAGTCTCATTTTTGAACATTAACCCTTCCAGACCGACGGTATCGTATAACCTGACAGTTGCGGCTTTCCGAGCATATTTTCGGCATTATCCTACGTCATAAACATGCTGCATGATGATGTAGAGAAAACCAGTGTTCAATAGGAGCTTTGTTTTCTGCCAAACTCATGCGCTCCGTCCATTTTGATTGGTCCAAACTTTCCCAAAAAGTGTAGTTGAGTCAAAATGGCGCGTCTGTGTTTGTAACAATTGAAAAAGCCCAAATTACGCATCTTGGTCTGCGTAATCGTGCATCCCTTTGCTATTTTTATTTAAAAGGTTTATTTCAGTCCAAACGTCCAAATCCAAATGTAATAAACCTCATGGAAATGCAGGAAGTGATGTGGCTCTGTGCCCTGGACCTGACATGCGCTGTTTCCATGACTGGCATATGAAAGTCACGGGGCCATTGCACTTTTTTTGTTTTGTTTTTTGGTTTTGGGAACAATGAGGATATTTTTAGATTACTTATGCTTGATATTTACTTGCTATTTTTGCACTTATGTAGCAAAGGCCTTAAATTTTATGTCCAGAAAGTTGCTTGCTGTATGTGAATCTGAGTGTGAATTTTATTTTCCTTTTTTTTTTCATTTGTATTTCTGGTCCTATAGCTTCTATTTCAGCCATATGACACAACTACAGCAGCAGATTGTGAAATAGCAGGTTGTACTGTAAAAAAAGGATGTATAACACTTCATTAGGAGGAGTTTTAATAAAATTGAGAAAAAAATCAAGGACAAATGTGCTAAAATTCCTCTCGGGTCTTGGAGGGTTTTGCTTGTCTCCATGGGAATGTTTTTTTTTTTTTTTTTTGTTTTTTTTTTTGCCTTGAATGTTCCACAGTAGGGCATTCAACATACTGTATCTAACCTGGGTTCAATTACAGGTGTTTTATAGCTCAAAAATACATAACAAACATGAATTCTTTCCATGTGAAGGCTTGCTTTTCCATAGATCTGACCATTAACTTGTCGCCGTACTGATTACCAAGTTTATTTCCATACTGTGGAATACTTGACTTTCAGTGTTGATTGATACTTGCTCAAATCTAGTTCCGGTACTAGTTTTAACATCGACAGTATCTCATTTGCGATACTTTTGACGACCCTATAGCTTATCCAGTTTTGAGCCGAGGAAATTGCATTCTTGTCCACGAGCGGGAGATAAGGAGAAGGGAAGAGTATGTAGAGGTTTGGGCAGATGTCTTGTGTTGCAGCTGTAGGCCTGCTGTCATTCTGAATTCTGGCTCACGGCGAAACTTTTCACAACCGCACCACGACACAACCTCCGAGGCCCTCTCCCAGTCTGTGGCACAGCTTGTTGCACAGACTGGAAAAGATGGAGTTTTATGTACCACCAAAGCAGTTTCAGCGAGTATAAAAGTGCACTGCCACATAAAAGATTCACAAATTGCAGCCAACTAGTCAACCGCACATATGTCCATGGCACGCTCTGTAACTTTTCTGAAGGAGGGTCCACTATACTTGTTTCCATGGAGATGTTATTGCCCACAGTAAACTAATCTGTCTTCATGGTCACCAGCCCCAGAAACACGTCAAAAACTATGAAGAGGCGACTAAAATCACAGTAAGAATGCATGTTTACCAGGTACTTTATACACAAACACCTGTAATTGAATAAATAAAAGACAGGCTTCAGTCTCAGTCAGAGGTCCAGTCATCTGGATGATTATTTTTATTTTTTTTAATTAGCAATTTATTCAGGGTTTTTTTCTCCACATAAGTCACAGTATATATACACAGTCTTGAGACCAGCCTGGGGACCGTTTTTTTGCGGTCTCGGTCTCGTCTTGTTCGTGTCTCGTCTGTCTCATCTCGACCGTGTTTGGACTCGGTCTTGTCTTTGTCTTGAGGTATGACACTTGATGAGTGATAAAATTAAGATAGAATTATAAAAATATTTCTATATGTGAGCCAAACAAGATGTTGATTTGGTCTTAATGGGCCATGGTCTTGATCTCAAGGCTCTGTGGTCTCGGTCTCAGTCTCAGCCTTTAAAAGTCTTGGTCTTGTCTCAGTCTCAGGACCCTGTGGTCTCGGTCTTGTCTCGGCCTCGGCCTTTAAAAGTCTCAGTCTTGTCTTTGTCTCGACTCTCAGAGGTCTTGGCCTTGTCTCAGTCTCGACCCTCTGAGGTCTTGGTCTTGTCTCGGTCTTGGAACCCTGTAGTCTCGGTCTTGTCTCGGTCTCAATCTTGTCTCAGTCTTGGGACTCTGTGGTCCAATCTCGGTCTTGTCTCAGTCTCGGTCTTGTCTCGGTCTCAACCCTCAGAGGTCTTGGTCTTGTCTCGGTCTCGGGACCCTGTGGTCTCGATCTTGTCTCGGTCTTGGCCTTTAAAAGTCTCGGTCTTGTCTTTGTCTCAACCCTCAGAGGTCTTGGTCTTGTCTCGATCTCGGGACCCTGTGGTCTCGGACAGGTCTTGGTCTCAATTAGTGCGGTCTTGACTACAACACTACGCACAATGTCTAATAACTATGCAGCAAAAATAAATCTAAATTAAAAAAATGTCCAAGTACTGATTACATGAACATGAACAGTGTCTGTCACCTGCTTGTCTCTATGGAGATTTCATTGCTTTGTCTAAAATGTTCCACCGTTGAAATTAAAGGGAGAAAACTATAGACTGCAATATAGGTCAGATCTGTGGAGAGGCAACCCTATATTGAGAGAATTGTTGTATTTTTGAGCAAAATTTTGAGTAATTAATAAATGCTAGATAGATGTGTTTAAAGTCATACCACGAAACATTCCAGGCAAAGCAACAACAGCTCCATGGAGTACAAGTGCAAGTAAGTGACAAACCCTCCACCAGAAAAGTTGCGCAATGCACCTTTAAACTGTTATGGAAAAAATGAATCACAAAATAAAAATTCACTAGTGATTACATGAACAAAAACACAGAAACAGCACAATATCTTCTAATCTTCTGGACCTCTCGATTAAAGATAGGAGATAATCAGTCATCGGTGATTAGAAATGGCTGAATCTCAATTAAAATTCACTTGCTCAGCTCTAATTTGATCTGAGGCTCACTAGCGCCACCACAGCACACCAGCATTTCCTCTCTCCTCGCTTTGATGCACACATGTTGCTGCTATCACACCCCCACACGGCTGGCTCCATCACGGTGACGTCCAAGTCTGTCCGCACATCGTGAGAAGAATTCTGCGAGGGACTGGGATCGCCCACTCGGATAATAAACGCACTGATGCAGCTGCAGGACAATCTGTGAAAAATGTCCTCTCTCCAACGCTAATGTGGACGGCTCGCACCACACAGAAGGACAAATAGTCTCTGAAGGCACATTGTTTCCGGACATAGATGCTTAAAGGGTTCCCAAAAGTCCCCAAACTACCAAACTCGCGACTTCTTACTTTTCCCATTTAGGGTCGTTCGGAAATATAGGAAGATTGAGTTGGAAGGATGTCAAATTTTTCTGTGTCCAAATATTGGGAAGACATGACTGAATATCTTATCAAACACTTCCATTCTGTAAGATAGATAAATATGTGGAACCAACTTTATCAGCTTTGTTTTTCAGTTTTATAAAGCAAAACTCATCATGGTGAATCTTTATGAAACTTGGAATGCATCAGGAAAGTGAGGACTAACTTTGGACCACTGCAAATGTTTGGAATAGGGATGGGCATTCAATAAAATTTTCTTAATCGATTGTTAATTCTCTGATTAATCATTAACATTTTTATATTAAAATGATCATCATTATTATTACTATCTGCACTACTAATCTGCATAAATAAATTCAACTTTACGACATATAAACCGTAACCAGTCTAGAGCCACATCAGCTGTTTGACATTATAATGTGTTTAATGCAGCTTTGCACAAGTCTCACAGAAACGAAACGTAAAACTGCATGGCTCATTTGCATAAACTAAGCGAAGAAAAAAAAAACAGCTCTCGTGTCGCTGATGCAGTTCAACTTCTGTCAGATTAAAAGACACGACTCAGTGGAATACAGGTTAGTGTGACCAGATTATCTCAAGGGGAATGTGCAATCAAAACTGTACATAGGCTTAGGGAATGTGCAATTATTAATAGAATACAAGAATGCAAAGGACTTGCCTGTTAAGAATAATTTAAAGGTCCTGTTGGTGCATCACTCGTGGTCATACTTGGTCTCATATTTACTTCTATGGTGTTTGTTTGTGTTGTGCTTTGTGTTGTGCTGTCCTGTTTTTTGATAAAGCATCTTACCCCCCTGTCCCGAGACAAATTTCTCCCATGGGAGACAATAAAGGATTATCTTATCTTATCTTATCTTATCTTATATGTGCGTTTGTCAAAACCAGGACACCGTACAGGGGGTGGGAGTTGGGGCCTCGTCATCGACATTGCTCTACTCTCACCTGGCAAAACTTTTTCATATTTTCAGTGTCCTGGTGAACTTTTTCCCACTGGACACTGAAGCATATGTGCTGCTTTGTACACTGTGCACATGGACTCCCACTTGTCCCAACCGGAACAGAAAGCGTGGAATTTCTTGTACAAGTCATCGTTAAATAAGCATTTGCGCTTCGGCATGTTGCAGACTGTTTGTGTCTCGCTCCTTCTGTGCAGAGAGCTACATGTCCGGACCCCCGTTTGTCCCCGCACACGGACGTTTGGTCACCCTACGCTACGCACAGCAACCTACATTCGGTTTGTCGATTAAAAATGAACGTAATCGATTAAATTCTTAATGATCAATTATCGATTAATCGACTAATCATGCTCATCCCTAGTTTGGAATGTTTCGTAGTATGGCATTAAACCTTTCTGTTATCATGGAAACCAAAACAGGCTGAGTTAAAGATCAGATCTGTGGAGGCATCATCGTTCAGAGTAAGAATGCCAGTGTTTCTAGGTATTTTTTTGATATAAAACAACCTGTAACTGAATAAAAGGAAGGTAGAGTTGTTTAATGCCATACTGTGGAACATTCCAGGCAGAGCAATGACATCTCCGTAGAAAAAAAGCTTTGGACCACTGTAAAGTTGGTGTACCTGCAGTGAGGACAGAATGCCGACACCTCAGCCGTCACGCTTCCAGTAACACATGCCAAAACATTCAGTCCTAGTATCCTTCACTGGCAGTTTGGATAGGCCTACTCACTACTGCAGTCAGCTGATCCAAACTAGTGACCTTTCAGAAAATAAGTAAATCTGCAGGAAATAAATTCTTAGCCCTCCCACACTTACACCTCTCCTTTTCAAACAATATCTTCTTAGACGGTACTAAACAGGATTGGAATGTAAATGCACAAAGCATTAGGCAGATGAAAGCTTGACACATATTCTCTTTATTAAGAAAGAGCTTAAAAGTAGGAGCACCTCGAGCGCTGCCAGGCACCACCAGGCCCCAAACACGCCGCTCAGAGCGGGATATAAACTCACGTATATGTGTTGGCAGATTATCATAAGTAAAGCAAACTTTATAAGGAAACTATAGGATTTAAGATGCCAGTGAAGAATGGGATTTTAGGCAATCAAATGAAATTCTCTAAGTCATATGATTTCTGTGAGGTGAACTTGTGAATTAAAGGTGCAATAAAAAATGCAAAGTTTGTTTTTGACAAAGGAAGTCCAAAGTGTATACAGTCTGCTATCACAATACGGGTTGGCTCAGCTCTTCACTGATTGGCTGGTGAGCGGTCTACAACGTCCGGGGTTATTCCAATTCCTGACCTAGTTGCTGGAGAGAAATTAAATTGAGCGGAGGCACTAGGTGGCGCCAGCCTGGCAATAGCTACCCAGCATTAGCCAACAGTTTTTCAGTTAGTCACTCTCTCAACTTTTGGGTCAAAAATCAAAAGCAATCAAATCAAATTCTCTAAGTCATATGATGACTCTGGTGGACCAAAGATTAAAGATATCTTTAAGTTAAGTTAAGTTAAGTTAAGGTACATAGGTTTATTTTTAAGTTTGGCCTAATTTACTTTAAAAATACCAAAAACCCACCGGTCACCTGGAGGACAAGGTGGTGAGCAGTGAGAGTGAGCAAAAGGCAAGAGAGCCTATTTATACTGTGACCAGCCACACAAGAAGTCATAAAAATAAATGAAGGAGAAAGTGCAAAAGGGGCAGCAGCCCCCAACAAAAGCTAAATACTACCTTAAATATTTTGTTAAAAGGTAAAGGTTAAAGGTCAATTATCAGGTAAACTTTATGACCCAAACAGTGCCTCTGGACAAGCTGCCAGGACAGATGAGCTTCTGTCAGTTCAATACAGAAATAAAAATGGGAGGTCATCAGAATAAATACTTGTTTGATCTGAGCTGTGGGCTTGTGTATTTGGGCGAGACTTCTCGTGTGAAGGTGTAAAACTGGTGCTTTGTGACGGTACAAACCTTTTCCATGCTTTGGACAATCTGCCCCAGGGCATCCTCTGGCATCTTACCACCATCACACTTTGATTTTTAGTGTCTAACAAGGCAGCATGTTTGCATGTTCTCCTTGTCTTACTTTCCCTCTGGATGCTCAGATTTTCCACAGCACTAAAAACATGTATGTGAACAATGAACAGGATTTCAGGGCCAGGACTCCGCTCACTGAAAAAGATATTGTGACCTCAGTGGGACTATCCTGTTTTAATAAAAGTCAAGAAATGTTAAAGGGGAGTTGACCGCAAAGAGTTTAGAGACGCTTTCTCAACTTTCAGAAACCGGAGTTTTGCTGTAACTATAATTCTAACAACAACTAACCTACTAATGTGTAATTCCTGATTATCGGACAATAAAACACTAAAATATACACAGACTAATACATGGGATAAATCATGTACAAGGCTTTTAAAGATGCACTGTGTAACTTTTCTGGAGGCCTACAAGTCAGATCCTTTTTATTCATTCATATGGATGTTATTGCTTTGTCTGGAAAGTTTCACAGTATGGCATTAAGTCTTTCTGTTATCATGGTGACCAAAACAGGCCAAGTTACAGGTCAGATCTGTGGAGAGGCGACCCCGCTCACAGTCAGAATGCCTGTTTTCCTAGGTATTTTTGAGCTATAAAACCACCTGTGATTGAATAAATACAAGGTCGAGCTGTTTAAAGTCATACTGTGGAACATTCCAAGCAGAGCAATGACATACACATAGAAAAAAGCAGGTGACAGATACACAATGCACCGTTAAGAGTTGGATATGAAGAGTAATAATTCCATTGTCACACCTGAAAACAAATCTGCCAGCACCTGCACACGGCCAGTTTTCAGAAGGATAATATTTCCTGTGTTTTTAACCCGTTCCTGGGGTCATGGTTTTATCGTCAAACTGACAGGACTCGGCGCTGACATTAAGCACCTGGTGAGAGAAGCCCTCGTGGTGCTCAAACTCTCCACACTCTTTTAATCCAGAGTGATGTGGCCGAGAGGAAAGTGAAGGAGCCTCTTCATTCAACACACAAACAGCGGCTGACAAAGGGGGGCAATTGTCCGCACATACTGTTCCATGACTAATACAGCGGGGGCAACCAGCGCGGGGGGACTTTCTTGGAAAAAGCGAGTCGATTTTTGGGGAGGAGGGGCAGAGGTGGGGTTAAAAAGAGCTATATTGTGTGTATAGAGTGTAGATCGTGATATAAAACCAGCATAAAAAATGTTGCTTCCTCATCAAAACACACAAACTCTGCATATTTAGGTTGTGTTCTTCTGTCAAACATTTAGATCATTTGGAGGATTTCAGACCTGGAATTACAAATCTGTACTGAACTACAGGCATGAAAATCCCTCACCTTTTTGCAAAATTTGCCGTTTTTAAGCCAAAACAGGTGACCTACGTGAATTGTGTAGATTCGATGAGAAAAGTTTTAGGGTACGGGGGAAGTCTCCTAGCCAGACTGGTGTCACCTACTGCCTCCACTCAGTTGCATTTCTCTCCAGCAACTAGGTCAAGAATCAGAATAATTTTTGAGGGGTTTGCAAAAACCCCAATGTACAAGTTCAGGCACCAGCCAATCAGCTACGAGCCATTTATTCTGCGTTGTCAATAAATCCCAAGATTGAGGATTTAAAACTGGAACGAAGAGAATGTTTAGTGAATTTTATCAAGGGGAAAGATATTAGTTATTGCCCTTCTTCTTACAGCAGGGATGTCAAACTCAAATTCACAAAGGGCCAAAATAAAAAAAATGGGACTATGTTTAGGCCAAACTAAATATTTATTGAAAAATTTCTACAATATCTGCATGTTTTCTCTTCTTCCGAGATATGTAATGTTAAACCTTTTCTTATTAAAATAAATCTTTAATAATAGTTTTAATTAAACCTTGAATCCAGAACAAGTATAATATAAAATAATAACAACATTTAAAAAAAATAATGTCTCTATAGCCTATATGTAGCCGACAGGCCAGTTCTAATACATATTTTATGTGATCTCCTGGGTCAAATATAATTATCATTTGGCCTCCGGGTCTGAGTTTGACATGGCTGTCCTACGGGATTTGGGAAAAGCTTAATAGTCCAGTTAGCCCCGTTAGCGGTGCATTACATACGTCACGACCAAACAGCAGCGATTGGTTAAATGATAAAAAGTTCCCGCCTACCGTCGAGAGAATGAACTCTAACACTGCGAAGTCAGACAGTTTCTACAAAGTGAAACCGGTTGATGAATCAGGCTAGAAGTCTCCGTTCTCGGACTCAAGCACATTTGGTCTTGAGGTCTGACGTTCATCAAGTATGATCATATTTAATTACGGCTACTGAGGTCGGAAATAAACTTGTACCGGTGAGCAGGAGCGCGCGGGGCGTATCACTGCAGCCTGTGCGCTCGTCTGGAACCCGCCACCAGAGTGCAGCCTCTATCACAGGGTACTTTTCAAACTTTTAAACAAACTTTTTTAAATATCCTACCTGTCCATCTGCCTCACGTCAGCATGCCGCTCCTCGCCTTTGCACTCTCTCAATCCTCCCCACATATAAACGCACATCGGCTCGGTCGCACTGATTAGAAAAGCGAAAGACAAAATGCGAAGAAAAAACTTATCTATATACTACAGCAGGGTTGTCAAACTCAAATTCACAAAGGGCCAAAATTAGAAACTGGGACTAAGTCATGGGCTAAATTAAATATTTATTGAGAAATTTCAACAACATCTGCATGTTTTCTCTTCTTTCGAAATATGTAATGTTAAACCTTTTCTTATTAAAATAAATGTTTAATAATAGTTTTGCTTAAACATTGAATCCAGAACAAGCAGAACAGAAAATAATAACAACATTTTAAATAAACAATGTCTCAATAGTCTATTTGTAGCTGGCACGCAGCTCTAATACATATTTGATATTATCTTGAGGGCCAAATATAATTATATCGAGGGTCAAATTTTGCCCCTGGGCCTGAATTTGACATGTCTGTGCTACAGTGTTGGTACAGCAGGCGTGGGCTGAAGTTTGCCTAATAAAATGTCAAATCGATCCGTATTTGTCACAATGTGCATTTGTCTCGGTAAACCAGTAAGAGAATGTAACTCCAGTTAGAAATAGGAAAAATCAGGTTTCACCCACTCCCCACTTTCATCACTTTGAAGCAGTTTTGAGTAAAGTGCCGGTGGATGTGGGATTAAAGAAGGGTTCTCAAACTGTGTCCAAAAAGGGGACGAGTGTGGTTTAGTGCAGTACAGTTTGCTTGGCTTATTTTAGGTTTAAATGAACATTAATCAGATCAAATGGAGATAGACTTATAAAAACCTGTAAATGTAAATGTGCCAAAATAACTGTAAAATGCAAATTAATGTAGAAAACAACAAAGACACACCTGAGGCCACATCCCCGTTCTCACATTTTTCACCCCTGACCCATTTTCATACCTGGAACTAAAGGTAAAAGTTGGCTGTTTACTTGAAAATTATACCACTATATGACATCACAAGGTGGAACAGAGTATTTTGAGCTTTGGAGATGTAGACAGACGAATAATGCAAGGTTATTTATGTGTGAATGAAACAAAACATAACTCCAGGTCTGGTTTTGAGGAGGTAACAACATTCTAACACGACAGAAACCTCACAACAGTCACTTTTGCGTCACATAGGACCATTTTTTATCCATGGTTTATGAAAGCATTCAATAAGATCATCTGGTTTTGAGCTAAGAAATGTATGAATTCTACGTTTGTCATTTATTAATTTAAAAAGAAAAAAGAAATCTCGAGTTTCCACCGCATTTTCATGAACCATTAGCCCATTATTAAAGCTGGGGGATCCACTTTTATTCACTTAAATGACAAAATGTCCTTTCCCCCCATGGAGTCTTGTCAAAGCAGCACTTTGTGACAAATCAGACCACTGCGCACTGTTCACGTCTAATTATCAAGTATTTTATTGATTGCAATCCCAGATGAAAAAGCCTCATGCAGACAGCGGATTGACTGGTGATCCCCTGCTTCACTCTGCAGTCTGTAAAAAGCTCTTATGAAGCCGTGCACGTGCTCCAAAATGAGGCTTTGTGAAAGATAGTCAGATAGACCGACTTAGAGTTAGACTACACACTTTACTAAATAAGGAGCAATAAAGACTTTGTCATGGTTTGAAAATCTGATAAGGCTTCACTAATAAATGAAGGATTTGGAGGAGCTGAGATGTTGTAAAAATAAATATATTGTTCAAAAATATGGTAATACTTTAAAGCTGATGTCAAAATTTAGACTTAGACTTGATCCAGAAGGGAAATGACTTGGACGCAGTGGCTTTTACGTCACATAATGTTACAATAACTAATTTTATTTTATTCATGTGGACCTGGGAGGGAGGACTGAGTGGTCACCATGAGCTCGGGATTGGGGATTTTATTATTATTATTATTATTGTTTTTATATATTTAATTTATTTTTTGTGTGTTTGGGACAAAAATGTAATTTGATTTTGTCTGATTACAAATAAATATATATATATATATATATATATATATATATATATATATATATTATATATATATATTTACAAAAAGAAAGAGTAAAAAATATTTTTAAAAATTGTCATAAATTTTCAAGTAGCAATAAAAAAAAATTGGAAGAGACTGGTATAAGACATTCATTCATCCATTTTCTTCTGCTTATCCGGGGCTGGGTCATGGGGGCAGCAGTCTAAGCAGGGACTCCCAGACTTCCTCACCCCAGACACTTCCTCCAGCTCCTCCAGGGGGACCCCAAGGAGTTCCCAGGCCAGCCCAGAGACATAGTCCCTCCGGTGTGTCCTGGGTCTTCCCCTGGGCCTCCTCCATAAATATATGTATAAGACATAAATTATATGAATGTATGTTCAGTAAATAAAAAACAAATACTGTAACATAAATACATTATGTCACAGTTACATACAAGAAGTTGTAAGGAAACGGTCCTGGGGTGTGATGCTAACTGGAAACACTGTTCTGTCTGATGCTCTGTTGCTCAAGTTCGACTTCAATCTGACCTTTTGTTTTAACACAATCTGACCAGAAAGAACTGAACAACAACAGATGAGCTGATTTGTCTCTTTTACATTAGCTACCCTAACCTGATTCATCAGCTGGTTTCACTTCGTTTGTTCGATGGTCGGCAGGTACTTTTTTTATTTAACCAATATGTATGCGTATATGTATGTAATGCGCCGGAACGCTCAGTGGTGTCCAAGTAATTGCCGGCACAACAGCAAACAAAGCAGAGAGTGAACATGTCTGTCAACAATCATTATCATTTCTGCAAGATGAACATGTGAATTAAAGGTGCAATAAAAAAATGCAAAGTTTATATTTGACAAAAGAAGTCCAAAGGAGGATAGCGTATGCAGTCTGCTATCACAGCTTAGCTTGGTCCAGCTCTTCTCTGATTGGCCGGTGCACAGTCTACAACTTTCAGGGTTCTTGCAAACTGTCTAATGTATTTGGATTGACCTAGTCACTGGAGAGAAATTAAATTGGACAGAGGCACTAGGTGGCGCCAGACTGGCAATAGCTACCAAGCATTAACCAGCAATTTACTTTTTCAGTTCGTCAATCTCACCTTTTTGGTTGAAAACACCTCAACAGGACCATGAACGCTTGATTGGATCACTGGCTTTTGAAAATGTGAAGTTTAAATCGATTTCTTTTTTTGTTCTTGCATTTTGAGACAATCTCTCACTTTTTTGGCAGTATTTTGCTAATGTGTGCACTGTGTCACCATGGTAACTGCTGAACATTCCACCATAGATAAACATGCAGAACACCCCCAGCGCAACATCACTGCAAAGTATCAATAAAAAACCCGAATTAGAATTTGATTAACCAAAATGAACGCTTTATTTGAGCGTATTTTTAAGAGGGGCAGAGTTCTGAGCGAAATTTCACTTTTAATCTTCGTGATCAAAATCAGCTCAGTGCTTCTTGGAAAAAGCACTCACAGACCTTTGGAGAGGAGGGAGGGAGGGAGGTGGAGGTGGAGAAGAAGGGAGAAGGAGGGAGAAAGAAAAGAGGGATAAGCCCACATTTTGGAGCAGATGCCTGGAGTTCCTGCGCAGACATCTTCCCCCAGGTCATTCCCCGAGTCCCCCCCACGCCAGGGTCAGGCCGGGCGGGTTACGGGCCCTGCTTCACTGGAAAACAGCTTTCACTTCACTCGCTCCACAATAAGCTGCATTCATGTCAGACGTTCAAGTAGAGAGCAAGGGTCAACATTTTTCATCTCTCTTTATTTATACAGAGAGAGTTCAGTGACAGGACCAGACGACCAGACGACGCGCCCGCTGAAGACAACACAAACTAAACAATAATAACAACAGTACAGGTCTCAATGTGCGACTGTTCATACTCATGCAGCTGATGGTGTCAACTTTCCCTGGGGGTGTGATGCTAACCATAGGCACTGCTCCGTCTGAAGCTCTGTTAGGATTCTGTTTAGACCTGGTTTAGTCTTGGTTTAGTCTTGGTTTAGTCCTGGTTTAGTCCTGGTTTATTCCTGGTTTAGTCCTTGGTTTAGTCCTGGTTTAGTCCTGGTTTAGTCCTGGTTTAGTCCCTGGTTTAGTCCTGGTTTAGTTCCTGGTTTAGTTAGTCCTGGTTTAGACCTGGTTAAGATTTGGTTTAGTCCTAGTGTAGTCCTGGTTTAGTCCTGGTTTAGTCCTAGTTTAGTCCTTGTTTAGTCTTTGTTTAGACCTGGCTTAGCCCTGGTTCATTTCAGGTTTAGTCCTGGTTCAGACCCAGTTTCGTCCTGGTTTAGTCCTGATTTAGTCCTGATTTAGACCTAGTTTAAACCTGGTTTAGCCCTGGTGTATTTTTACTGGGCTGGCACCTTTATGTTTGTACTAAAAGTAAGTTTTATTTGTTTTTGTTTTGTTTTCTTAAGGTAGATAGGTGGGCGGGATTCATCACCTCGTGTACCCCCAATTAAAAAATCTCAACTACACCACTGATGGTAACTGCTAAACATTGCACCATAGACATACATACCCCCCCCCAGCGAGATGTCACTGCAAAGTATCAGTAAACGCCTATCACCAGATTATTCAAATGCAGTAGTGGCACCATCCAGTTTTACATGTCCTTGAAATGTATTCAATTTTTGAGAAGAAAAATAACCCAAATTTTTTTTTCCCCTACATTACAGCTCGTGCGGCCACAGATCTTGTATTAAAAGTTCCCGTATCAAAGTTCGGCAAACAAGATATAAGAGATATTCAAGCAGTCTATCAACTAGCTCCTTATAAATAAATTTTACAGTCTTGTTCTCGTCTGATGGATTGCGATGGCCAACCTACTTTTTCATACAGTGTGCAGTTTTAAATTCATCACCTGTTATGAAACGAAGAGCTGTTATGAAACGAAGGGCTGAGTGAAAGAGCGCGGCTAAAGGTTTCAAATAAATCTATGGCCGAGACTCGAATATTTAAAAGTGCACTGAGTAACTGTTCCGGTAGAGGGTTTGCCACCTGCTTGTTTTCACGTAGAGGTTATCTTTTTTTTCCTGGAATGTTTTACAGTATGGCATTTAATTTGACTATCTCCATGGGGACAAACAGACCACATCACCATTCCGAGTTACAGGTCAGATCTGTGGAGAAGTGGACCCGCTCACAGTCTTTGCAGTAGTTTTGAAAATTAAAACACTTGCAGATGAACACACACAAGATAGATTTGTTTAAAGCCACACTGTGAGACAAGCAGAAGACAGACTCTCCTATGAAAAAGTTAAGCAGAGCATGTTTAAAAATAGGGTCTGTCCTGTTGTTTTGTCTGAAATATTCCACAGTATGGCATTAAACTTACCTGTGACATTGGAGAGGCCAAGCTACAGGTCATATCTGTGGAGAGGAACCCCCGGCGTTTACAGTAAAAATGTTCTTTTTTAAACTTCAGTTACTTAATAAAAGGTACATCTAAACATTAATGCCATACTATGGAACATTCAAGCAAAAAAAATAGCATCTCTGTGGACAAAGGTGCCGTATTTTTTTAACTATAAGGCGCAATATCAATAATGTTGAATTCTCTCGTCTATTTTCATACATAAATTGGACTGGATTATAAGGAGCATTAAGAGAAACAAACGGACGACACTTGAGGCTGATCCTTAGTCCAGGCGTCCACAATCCATCGGCAGATCGTGGTGTAATTCGCCTGGTGTTGCCTCCCTGTCTTGGTGAATGTGGATTATGAATGTGAATGTGGGTGGATCATTTAAGGCTACGTTTATATGATGACAGTCTGGACAGAAGACAAGCATTTTCGGAAGGAAATCTGCATACATACAGTGACACAAAAGTGTGTGGAATTTGACTGGGCATGCGTGCAATCCGACATGTTTGTTTCTGTGTACTGTATGTATGTGACATAAACATTGTACATGACGTGAGCAGATCTGACTAGTTTTGAGTCTTGGGCAGTGTAAACGGAAACACTACAGCAGAGCGTATTCAACTTTTCCACTCTGGAGGGTGGTTTCAGATTTTGGCATTTTTAAGCCCCAAAACGCTGTCACCATCTAAACGAAAGACACTTCCAATAATGTCGTTTTTACCCACAAGTGTTCTCATGTAAACAGACCCTAAGTTTGTTTGCTTTTTTAAAAATTTTATTTTCTACGAGGAGGACTCAAATATGGATTGAGAAATAATGTGTTTAATGTAGCTTTGCGCACATTTGTTTACATTTTACAGAAACAAACACATGGCTCTTTTGCATAAACTATAAGCTCTGAAATAACGCTCCTGTGCACTGATGAGGTCAGCTTCTGTTGGACTGAAGAACATGACTTAATGGAAGTCAGTAAGCACAACCAGAATGAATACATGTGGCACACTGGATTATAAGGCGCACTGTCGATTTTTGAGAAAATTAAAGGATTTTAAGTGCACCTTATAGTCCAAAAAATATGGTAGGTACATCACTAACATTCCAGCACACACTTCCTGATTCTTGGACAATAAAATACTTTATGCTTCACGCTTTATAGCTGCAGAGTAGTGTTGAGTATCATTAAGAAGTGGCAATACGATACATACTTCGATACATAGGACACACAATGTATTTCGATACAGAGAACTTTAGATTTTTGATATGATATTTCAAATCAATTCCATAAGGTTCAATAAAAAATTAAGTCTAAATCATGTCTGTGATACTAAAAGTCTTTGTTAAACCACATCTTGTGCAAAGTTCATATGAAACAAACATTTTAATCATCAAACACAGTGAAAATGTCAAATGTGCTGCATAAATTTGTTTCTTTCTCAAACAAAACTGTGGCGCTGTAACAAAATAATTCAGTAAAATGTAACTAAAAACAGGCTTGGTCAATCAATACAGCAGCCCACGATATCAACACTGTATCATCACATTAAATGATACGATATATCAATATTTCGATATTTTGGCACATCCTACTGCAGACTGTACACATCTGACCTCAAGAACTGTTTATACAATATATCTGTACTGAGGCAAGACAAAATGTGCTCAAATACAAGGAAAAAAAAATTCCATAAAGGCAATTTCATCCTCTAAAATGACTTAATAAATCAATAATGCAAACAGATCTAATTACATGTAAATAAAAAATCCACGATGCCACAACTTACTTCTCTGATCAAAGTGATACTGCGGGATATAAAGTTGAGATTAAAGTTTCTTAAAGTATGCTTGTGTCTCCTCCTTCTTGTGAGGTGTAAGATATTAAAAGGTATCCTCGAGCTATTCAATACGAGCCAGAAAACTCAACGCAATCTTGTGCTTTCTCTCTCTCTCTCTTTAGGAAGGCA
Source organism: Boleophthalmus pectinirostris (assembly GCF_026225935.1). Taxonomy (NCBI): domain Eukaryota; kingdom Metazoa; phylum Chordata; class Actinopteri; order Gobiiformes; family Gobiidae; genus Boleophthalmus; species Boleophthalmus pectinirostris. Next base: position 39,918,804 of record NW_026571515.1, on the reverse strand, counting down.
TGTTTGAGGAGGACCCAGCCTGTGTGGACTTGTGCAGGAGATAAAGGCGCAGAGGGCAGAAAAGGGGAGGGAACAAAGCTGCAATTTGAGTCTAAAAAAACCTATTTGAAGATGAGAGAAGGTGCAAAGACTACATGAAGAGACCTACGCGCTTTCTGTAACTGTTCGAGGAAAGTATGGCTTTCACGTTCAGGCGATACAAAGAACCTGAACTGTGTAGAGGATTATCTTATCTTTTGTAGTTTGATCGCTTAAAGGTGCACAATGTAACTTTTCTGCCACCTGCTTGTCTCCATGGAGATGTTTTTGCTTTAGAAACAAGCAGAGGCCAAGTTACATATCAGGTCTATGGTGAAGCAACTAGAGATGGGCATTCGATTCAATTTTCTTAATGGATCGTTGAGAGAATTACTGATTAATCATTAACGTTTTTATATTAAAATGATCATCACTATGTTTACTATGTGCACTACTAATCTGCATAAAAAAATTCAACTTTATGACATATAAACCGTAACCACTCCAGAGCCACATCAGCCCGTTTGACATTAGAATGTGTTTAATATGCAGTTTTGCGCAACTCTCACAGAAACTAAACTTAAAACCACATGACTAATTTGCATAAACTTAGTGAAGGAAAAAAAAACAGCTCTTGTGCGCTGATGTGGCACGACTCAGGTGAATACAGGTTAGTGTGACCATATTTGCTTTTGTCAAAACCAGGACACCGTACGGGGGGAGGGAGGTGGGGCCTCGTCATCAACATTGCGCTACTCTCACCTGGCAAAACTTTTTCCCACTGGACACCGAAACATGTGTGCTGCTTTGTACACTGTGCACATGGACTCACACTTGTCCCGACCAGAACAGAAAGCGTGGAATTTCTCATACAAGTCATCGTTAAATACGCATTTGTGCTTCGGTACGTTGCAGTCTGACCGACTGTTTGTGTCTCGCTCCTTCTGATGCAGAGAGACACATGTACAGACCCTTGTTTGGTCACTCTACGCTACGCACAGCAACCTACATTCGGTTTGTCGATTAAAATGAACGTAATCGATAAAATTCTTGATGATAAATTACCGATTAATTGACTAATCATGCCCATCCCTAGAAGCAACCCCGCTCACAGTAAGAATGCATGTTTTTTTAGGGATGTAACGATATCGAAATCTCTCAGTACGATATTATCACGATATGCATCTCACGGTACGATATTTATTGCGATATTTTAGAGAGGCTCTTGTAATTGTAGACAAGATTTTGGTGTGAATTATTTCCGTCATAATCCCAAGAATTCAAGTAAAAACATATTTCTTCATGTTGTCTGCGCTGAAATGAATCATGGGATATGTAGTTCCCGATGTTTATTAGCTATTACTACTTTATAAAATGCATTTAAGCAAAGGAACTTGTAAATTGTGACAGCATTATTGTGAGACTTTTGATGACACGATATCATGATATTTTCAGTTATTGTTACATCCCTAATGTTTTTCAAGGAGATTTTTGCTATAACAACACAACAACGAGATTTAATGCCATACCGTGGAACATTCACAGGTACAAAGTGCACCTTTATTATGCAAAACTGACGCTTGTGAACTTTTAGTCATGTTAGAACACCGTTACTTCATCAAAAACAGACCTGGAGTTGAATTTTGTTTCATTCACATGTTTGAGTAACTCTTCATTTTCACTCTGCCTATGTCAAATTAATTGTTCTGAAATAGTTAAATAGTTCAGAATTAAAATATTTTCTGTCGCGTTTACATGGAAATAATAATTCTGAATCAACGTCTGAGGGTCGGGAAGGGTTCTGATTGGACGTATTTACGTCGACTGGAAGAAAACACACACTTCAGCTGCTACCGGCTTTTCTGTCATCTCAGTTTGTCGTTACGCCACGGACACAGACACGATCCAAACTTTTTTCGCAGTCATTCCGATGAGATTTCTCTTATCACACTTTACATCTGTCAGCTGAGGAAGACAAATGAAGAGTGTCGGAGAAGAAGGAAGAAGACAAACTGAGTCAACAGCTGCTCTACCTCAGCCCACTCCCGCATTTTTATGTTTTCTGCCATGCACTTTCTTCATTATTTGTAGTTCTTTCAGTGCACTTATTAAAAAAACTGTTTTGGCTCGAGACCAACGTTTGCTCCTGGCTAACTTCTTGCAGCCTGTCATCGTGTCAAAAAGGCGACCCAAAGAGCATGCACTGAATGACCGGAATTATTTTAAAGAAGAATAAATGTTTACATGATCGAGGAACAAATAAATTTGGCTTTAAAATCGGAATAAGCCACCTACTTACTTCGGAATTAAGTTTAATTCCGAATAATCATTTTCATTAGGAATTAAAGTGTTTAAATGGTCTTTTTTAAATTAGATTAGATTTTTATTCAGAATTAAAGCTCTCATGTAAACGTGGCAATTATCTTCAAATCTCAAACTGCTCTGTTCCACCTTGTGATGTCATGAAGAGGTCATTTTCAAGTTACTAATAGTCAGTGTTGGGAAGGTGACTTTTAAAATGTAATCCCCTACAGATTAGATTACAGATCCCAAAATGTAGTTTGTAACGTAATCCATTAAATTACTTAAAGTGAGTAACGTAATCTGAATACTTTGGATTACTTGAGTTGATGTAGAGAAGCAAAGACGAGGAAATCGTAACATAAGATGTTTTGTCTGCTAAAAGAAAATAAAAAGCCCAGACTTTCCTTAACCGTATTAAAAATATTATTGATAGAAGAGGAGGAAACATGTCCGCCCAGCATGGTTTAGTCCTGTTTTAGTCCTGGTTTAGTCCTGGTTTAAGTCCTTGTATAGTCGTGGTTTTAGGCCTGGTTTACACCTGGTTTAGATCTAGTTTAGACCTGCTTTTAGTCCTGTTTTATTCCTGGTTTAGACCTGGTTTTGACCTGGTTTTAGTCCTGGTTTTAGACCTGGTTTAGTCCTGGTTTAGACCTGGTTTAGATCTAGTTTAGATCTAGTATAGACCTGCTTTTAGTTCTGTTTTAGTCCTGTTTTAGTCCTGGTTTTAGACCTGGTTTAGTTTCCAGAAATGAGTGGAATTACCGAAAAAAAAGAAAAAGAAAAAAAAGGGATATAACCAAAATGTGAAAAGAGGAAAATCCCACAATGTAATCCATTTATTTCAACAAAGTAACTGTAATCTTATTACCACTCACTGAAACAGTAACTGTAACTGAATACAGTTACTCATCATTTGTACTCTGATTACTTAACTCTGGTGCATGTAATCTGTTACTCCCCAACACTGCTAACAGTTACCGTTTTACTTTTAGTTCAATAGAGATCGGCAATTCCAGGGCTGAAATTACTCAAATGATTCTCGTGAAGGAGTATGGAGTTCAACATTATAACATAGATCAGAAAAAAGAGCAAGACGAGCCTTTTAATAACAAATAAAACAGGGTCAGAACCTTCACAGTTTTTAGGCTCCAGCTTTTACGGCTAAAACGGGCGACATGAGCATTTGTCCGAGTGATGAAGAGACACTGTCAACAAACTCTGACTCCTGCGTGCGTAAATCTGCCCCCGCTTCCTCACAGCTCCAAGTGAAACATGAAGCACCAGCATGTACCGGGTCAAAGGTCACGCGGGCTGAGGGCGCTACATGCAACACAACGCAGCGGGGGGCGCAACGGGAGAGCGGCTTTAACGAAACACGATCATCTGGTTTTTAGATTCACAGAAAATCCAATATTGGGATAAGAATAAGTTATAGTTCGCTTGGTCACAGTGGTCAAGTTGTGACATAACTTGTGATTCATTGGGAAATGTGAGGCAATCTTCTGAAAATATCTGCTGCCTGTTTGCTGAGAAATCAGATTTAGGAGCGGTCTTGGATTTTTTCTGTCTTACAAATGTTAAAACAGAACTAGTTCATTTAAAAAAGCTTGCAGTGGTCCAACAAATAACGGCTCGAGCGTCACCCTGGCTTGAAAGTTTCAGCTTGAGTTAGAAAATCAGCATTCTATATCTTAATAAAATGAAATGTGAATGTAGCGAGAACAAAGTGGGGCCTTGTTTGTGTCGTTTTACCAATCTTCCCAAAGCGACACACATTTTTCACTATGTAATATCGATCTAATCCTCATTTGCTCGTAAAAGTTTACTATTAAATTGTATTTTAAATAATTTTTTTCTTGTTCTCCATGTCCTATTAGCCTGATTCATCAGTCGGTTTCACTTGGTGGAAACAGTCTGACCTCGCAGCATTAGGATTCGTTCGCTCGATGGTAGGTGGGTACTTTTTATCATTTAACCAATCGCTGCTATTTGGTCATGATGTATGTAATGCACCGCTAACTGGTACATTAAGCTTTTGACTAGGGATGGGCATTCGATGAAATTTTCTTAATCGATCGTCGGAAGAATTAATGATCGATTATCGATTAATCATTAACGTTTTTATATTAAAATGATCATCATTATTATTACTATCTGCACTACTAATCTGCATAAATAAATTCAACTTTACGAGATATAAACCGTAACGACTCTGTTTAATTCAGTTTTGCGGAACTCTCACAGAAACGAAACTTAAAACCACATCGCTAATTTGCATAAACTCAGCGAAGATAAAACTACAGCTCTTGTGTCGCTGATGCGGTCGATTTCTGTAGGATTAAAAGACATGACTCAGGTGAATACAGGTTAGTGTGACCAGATTTGCGTTTGTCAAAACCAGGACACCGTACGGGGGAGGGGGCGGGGCCTCGTCATCGACATTGAGCGACTCTCACCTGACAAAACTTTTTCCCAATGGACACAGAAACATATGTTCCTGCTTTATACACTGTGTACATGGCCCCAAGTCATCGTTAAATACACATTTGTGCTTCGGTACGCTGCAGACTGACCGACTGTTTGTGTCTCGCTCCTTCTGAGTGCAGAGACACATGTACAGACCTGTTTGGTCACACTACGCACAACAACCTACATTCGATTTCTCGATTAAAATTAACGTAATCGATGAAATTCTTAATGATCAATTATCGATTAATCGATTAATCATGCCCATCCCTACTTTTGACATAAGAAGAACAATAACGTCTTTCCCCTTGATAAAATTCACCAAACATTCTCTTTGTTCCGGCTTTAAATCCTCAAACTCGGAAATCGTTGACAACACTGAATATCTGGCTCTTCGCTGATTGGCTGGTGCCCGAACTTGCACTTCTGGGGTTTTTGCAAACCGTCTAGTGTATTCTGATTCCTGATCTAGTCACTGGAGAGAAATTAAATTGAGCAGAGGCACTAGGTGGCGCCAGTTCTATAACATCTGTTACTGTTAATTTGGGCAGAAGTATTATTTCGTTGCCTGCTCCTATGAACATAATTTGTAAGTAGCGCAACACAAGAAACTTAAAAAGCTACAGAATATGTTCAAAAATAATTCAGAATCACTTTTTTGAAAATATGTTAAATAAAATCCTGAATTCTGAATAGTTGTGGCACATTTATTGAGAACACAGGAGTTTCTGAGACAGTGTGAACTATTCCTGAGGAGTAATTTGACACACTGTATTTACTCTTCACTCTTTTATTGTGTGTGTTTGATCACATCATTTTTGCATGTTTTTGTTTGTATGTATGAACAAATATACGGTATGTAGAATAGAATTTTTTTTTTAACCAACTATGTTCAATTAACTAACTTTCAGAAAAGGTACAATTCCCGAGGACTTTCCAGCTGATTCCCGATCCAGCGTTATTCCTCACTTTTACCTGATGCACTCCTAGATGCCTGTTTAATCGCCGACGTAAGTTTATAAGCGCTTTTCACAAAATCAGACTGAATTTTCGCAGTCACGGTAAAGGTAACGGCAACTAGCATGCCAACAGTGCAGTTCCTGATCTCAAATGATAAAGTGCACTCGGTAAGCTTCATTTTTAGACTAAGAGCACAGCCAAAATGTCTCCAAAATCTTCCCCTTACAGTTGCATATGTTTTAGTTAGTCCTGGTAATGATCTTTATTTTTCAACTAAACACTTTTCCATCTTTGGTCATAATGTGAGGAAAACTTTAAATATATAAGAGGATTTTTTTTATCTGCCTTCTTTGCTAATATTTGCCAGTGCGTCCAAGGTAAACGTAGGCCACTGACGGCAGAGGAATACCAGTTACTTCAGGTGAAAGTGTCGTGAACGGCTCTACTGTATTTCATTCTCACCGTGGGTGGGAGAGCACCAGCGCCCGGCTGCATTCCTGAAAGTTCCAGGGTGCAGCGGCGTCCCATTTGACACCCTAAAAACACTGTCGCTTCGATTAGGAGCGCGGCGGGGGCCTCTCCGGGGGGCCCTGCATCACCGGGACCACCAAGAATCACAGCGTCTCTTTTACTGTTGACGTGCACTCAGGACTTCAAATGTGCTAAACTATTGAATAAAGGTTGTCAAGAGTATCGAAAATCAGATACTAATCGATACTAGATACTCATTTGAGCAGGTATCGATACTAAACAAGTCACATTGACAGGACAGAAGAGCACGTAGACTAGTATTCACCCATGGCCCACTACAGACCCCACCTGGACCTCTGAGGAATACACGCATCAAGAATTTCAGACTTCCGGTCATCGCGCAATGCATACTGGGAAGGATTTTCCAAAAAAGTGACCATCAAACTGCCATGTTTGTTTTCCCAGTGGGATGTGTCTATTGACAAAGCCGATCTTTTCTAGTCTTTTGAACCATATCACTTTTGTTTCTGGTTCTGATATTGTCATATGTCATATCAGATCACAGTCACATCATTGTCATATTGTTTTGGGATTCAGACATCGTAGTTGTGTGGTTGTTGGATGTCCTAACAGCGGAAAACGGCTCGAGAAATGTACTTCAGAAGTTTGCGAACTCCATAAATGCAAAAGAGAATCAGATCTGTGTGAATCTATGTGAAACCTCTGTTCCAACTGTTTCCCTTCCCAACAGAATTGAAAAATAGTGAAAGGCAAAGGCGATGGGCAAGATTGATCCACAGGAAGGACCAAAAAGGAAACCTTTGACTGCCTAAGAAAACATCCCTAGTTTGCAGTGAACATTTTGGAAAGCGGGATCCCGTTTGTTCTTCCTGTGTAACAATCCTGCCCATCGCCTTCGCCTTTCACTATTCTTCAATTCCGTTGAAGAGAAACAGTTTGAACGGAGGTTTGCAGTCACACACATCTGATTCCCTTTTGCTGCCCATTTTTCGAGCCGTTAGGACATCCAACAACCACACAATTACAATGTCCGAATCCCAAAACTAAAATAACAAAAGTGATATGGTTCAAAAGACTTGAAAAGATCGACTTTGTCAATAGACATATCCCACTGGGAAAACAAACATGGAGGTTTGATGCTCACTTTTTCAGAAAATCCTTCCCAGTATGAATTGCGCAATGACCGGAAGTCCAAAATTCATGATGCATGTATTAGACAGATATAAGAGAACATGCGAAGAGAAAACAAAGTACAATTTAATTTGAAATTCACATTGTACTGTCTAAAGAAAGACAGAAAGAAAGATCATTGTGGTATTAGAATCTGTATTGAGTGTTGAGTCAGAGAAATAGAGTTTGAGATTTTAGATTAAACTGAATTTGAATCGTCTTTGCCCCAAAACCTGTCGCCTCAGTCTTGTCCTAGTCTCAAAGAATCAAATAGATGTGAATGTGGGTCTAAGACAGAGGTCGGCGATATCTCGAGACATTTTTTTTAAACACGATATGGTTTCTGACATATCTTATTACTGTTTCTGAACAAAATATCCAAACTTATTATGCATAAATGTTGAAACTGCAGTATTTGTTTGAGGATTGGGTCCACAGCCCTGCAATATCTAACCAGAATTGCAGATAATGGTACCACTTGTAGGCAATTCTGAAAAAAATTATTTCACTTTTGTTTATCTATACCAGGTCTCTCCAGCCTTTTTCCTCCGGTGAGCTACTTTTACCAAACACAAATACCAGAGAGATACTAATTATAGTGTTCGCAACAAATTTAGTACATATAAAAGCCACACAAAGCTTCAATGGGGACAATGAACCATAATCCATTTATTAGTATACAAAGCTAGACATCAAAATTATACATTCACAATTACCGTATTTTTTGGACTAAAGACGCACCGGATTATAAGGTGCAATATTAATAATGTTGAATTCTCTCATCTATTTTCATACAGAAGGTGCACCGGATTATAAGGAGCATTAAACGACACAAACGGACGACACTTGAGGCTGATCCTTAGTCCAGGCGTCCACGATCCATTGGCAGATTGTGGCATAATTCGTCCAGCCTAGTCTCCCTGTCTTGGTGAATGTGGATTATGAATGTGGAGGTGGGTGGATCATTTACGTTTATTTTTATTTCCTACGATGAGGACTCAAATATACATTGAGTAATAATGTGTTTAATGCAGCTTTGTGCACATTTATTTAAAACGACATAGTTAATTTGCATAAACTATAAGTGCTGACAAAACAGCTCGCTCCTTGTGCACAGATGTGGTCAACTTCTGTCAAGCGGTGCGGCTTTGTATCTTACCAAAGTCGTACTAAAACATGTTGACAGATTTTTGAGCACCGTGTACCACATAAAATCTGTTCGAGGTCTGTAAGCACAACCAGAATTAATACATAAGGCGCACTTTCGATTTTTGGGAAAATTCGAGGATTTTACGTGCACCTTATAGTCCGAAAATTATAGTAATACAATTTTAGTTATTCAGCACAGTGCATATAATTCAGAAATCCCTTGGTGAGCTACACTGAAGAGAGTGGAGAGCTTATAGTTGCTCCCAAGATCCAGGTTGAAGACCCCTGATCTGTACTGACAGAGAAGACGTTGAACTTTGTGCCTGTTTTGTTTCATGTGGACGGACCCAGTAATTACAGAAAAACGAACCATAAACCACATCAACAAATCTGCAATCAGACCGTTAAACAGACATACTATAGGGATTGTACAATGTTGTGATGTCACTTAAACACACAGAACTGGACCACCAAGAATCACCGCCTCCCTCCGTTTACTACTGCAGTTCCACAGCTATTCACAGGACAAAGAGAGGAGCACTCCAGGCCTCTAGAAAGGGAAGTGTCACCAACTCCTTCAAACTCCTCTGGGTTTTAACAAGGCTGCACAGAAAGAGGAACGCCGCGCTGTGAAGGGTTAAGGTCCCTCTGGCTACTGCCGGTGCCCCCTTTATAACAGAAATATTTCAACTATCTTACGACTGCGACAATGTTTAACTCAAGTTACACATTGTTATAGGTTGAGTCCTTAAATGGTAAACTACACTCTCAGACAGACTCATACAGACTATTCACTGAAAAGAACTATACTGCGTACCACTTTCTAATAACTACAACTTAATTACATTGATAAAGCCTGAACAAAAACTTCTAATTAACTGAATAATTTATTAGGAATGCAGACTTAGTAACTAGGGATGTAACTATAACCGAAATATTGTGATATTGTATCTTCAAAGTTCTCACAATAATATCGTGGACCATCAAAATATATAAAATTACAAGTGTCTTTGCTTAAATGAAGAGTAATGGTGCAGCAATATCTTAAAAAAAGACTACATAGACCATGATCCTTTGCTCCATTTCAGTGCAGACTACATGAAAAAATAACAGTTCTAACACTTTAAAGTTTTAGTTCTTTGGATTAAATCTTGTCAAGGCATTTTAAAAGTAAAAAGTAGCGTATTGCCAGTTTTTTCTGCAAGACTCCACAAAATATCATAATAAATATCAACCGTGGGACGTATATCGTGAAAATATTGTACCGAGAGATTTGGATAATGTTACATCCCTAATCATGAGCCTCCCCGACATATCGTGAGCTTTCCCACGATATCGCAATAAATATCGTACCATGAGACTTGGATAACGTTACACCCCTATTAGTAACTACTTAATTAAGAAGTTAGGGTTTAGGTGCGAATTAAGAATGAAATGAATCAGGCTTTGTAACCACTTCATTTGTTCATTATGAATTAAGTCATACTTGCTTTATTAACGCATTAATAAATGTAGTTATTATAAAGTGTAAGCAATGTACAAAATGTAATATACACTTCTACAATGCAAAAAAGCTCGGCCAAAATGTAAGATATAAACATTTAAATGATCTGTCCATGCAGCAAGATCATTTGACTTGACAAATTATCTTAAAATAAACCACCTCTAGACTAGAATGAAGCATCTCAGAACTACTAAGTTGATAATAAATCTCAAAACAAGATGAAAAACCTGATATAAGGCTATGTTTATATGATGACGGTCTGAACAAAAGTGGCGTCGCGTCTTCACTTTCACGTAATTTAGATGAGCGTTTTCGGGAGGAAATCTGCGTGCATACGGTGACGCAAAAGTGTGTGGAATTGGATTGTGCATGCATGCCAGGTGGCTAGATGGTGACTCTAGGTGTTGATGTGTGTGACGTAAACACGTACGTGACGTGAGCAGATCTGACCAGAGTTTTGCATCTTGGGCAGTGTAGACGGAAACACTTTGGCGGAGCGTATTCGACTTTTCCACTCTGGAGGGAGGTTTCAGATTTTTGCGTTTTTCAGCCCCAAAAACGCCGTCACCGTCTAAACGAAAGGCACTTCTGATAAAATATTTTGTCATTTTTGCTCACAATCGTTCTCGTGTTCAAAAATCTTGGTCAGATCAGAGAAATTTGCAGTGTAAGGTGAAACAAAATCAAATTAATATAAGTACATGTATAGCACAGTCACATCCTGTTGTCCTTCTACCAAATATGTCAAAATTGTAATAAGTACATCATAACATCAGACATAAGAAGTCATCAGAAGTCACATTAACAGGACAGAAATAAACCTGTCTTAAATTTAGAATGATCTTGAGCTGTACCAAAACGTATAAGAGCAAATAAACTAGTATACGCCCATGGAAGGATTATAAAGGAATAAGAATATAAAGTACTACAATTTAATGTTGAAAATCACAAAGAGTTATTATTTTTTTTAATCATCGTGGTCTCAAAATCGGAATTGAGTATCGTAAACAGAGTTAGAATTTTACTAGTTCATACTTAATCTTAATCTAATCAAATATTTAAAAAGGAAAGTAAGAATAACACGACAACTTGGATAATTAAATACCTTATTCTATCACATATACACAAATAGAACTTAATTGGCTCTATTAATACTTTGTTTCCGGTAAAGTTTTGGAGCGAGTGAACTATCCGAAAAGGGAGGAGGGAGCGGGGCAGCTCTGGTTTCCTCAGACGACAGCTGATGGTTAAGTCCTGCTCCTCTCCTCCTGTGTTCACTCCACTCTGTTTATTTATAACAGAAAGACTCGGGATTGAGAATCATGAACGCTGCTGTGTCATTTAAGATGTCTGCTCCACTGGGAATCGGAGAACGCAACGCAACTCCAGAGCAGAGGAGAGACGACAGGAAATAGGACAGTAAATAGCAACAATAAATGAATGTATTTAGCAAAACAATAAATAAAAAAACATCTGGTATATTTCGATGACTTGTCTTTTGGCAGCTGTGTTAAATAGAATCTTATAATAGACTAAGGATGCACCGATCTGATAGTGGTGTTGAAGATCTGCGCCAATACTGAAACATTCGATGGATTAAAATCTACGGAAGCCGAGAGATGTCACAACAAACGCAAACGCCGTAACAAATACAAATGCGACAACACACCAAAAAAAGCCACAACGGAAATGACCACAGGACTCTATTTTAATGCAAACGCCGCAACAAATACAAACGCCACAACACAAACGCAAATGCCACAACACATTAAAAAGCCAAACGCATCAAAAAGCCACAACGGAAGAGACCGCTGGGACTCTATTTTCCGACGGACCGATCAAGCGGCAAGTGAAGAAGAAGAACTACAACGTGAAAAGTAAAGGAACGGAGAAATTGGAAACGTAAATAAAAATAATTTATTGTTTTATCATTGTTCGTTTCATGCTGTAGTTCTTCTTCTTCACTTGCCGCTTGATCGGTGCGTCGGAAAATAGAGTCCCGGAGTCATTTCCGTTGTGGCTTTTTTAATGTGTTGTGGCTTTTTAATGTGTTGCGGCGTTTGTGTTGTGGCGTTTGTATTTGTTGCAGTGTTTGCATTAAAATAGAGTCCCGCGGTCATTTCCGTTGTAGCTTTTTTTGGTGTGTTGTGGCTTTTTGTTGTGTTGTCGCATTTGTATTTGTTGTGACCCCTCTCGGCTTCCGTAAAAATCAGCTTCCAAAAATCATTTCAACCAATATCTGAAATCGATGTAATATTTCCTGGTCGTAGTTCGCTCAGAAAATCTCTTTTATCTATAGAAATTTGTTCTGCAGTTACTTGGATCAGTTTTGTGTTATTTAAATTTCCGTCTCTGCACTGATGTCGTTTGATATCGGGTCTCACATCGACTTAAAGCTGGTGTATTAAAAGGGTCTTGGAACTGAAAAGGCTGGATTGGTGCAGCTCTATTACAAACTAAATCCTCAATATGTGAAAGTGGCACAGTTCAAATCTTGACAAACTTGTATACATTTACACATGGCATGGTTAGGATGGGAAAGGCATCTGGTATATTTATATCAGGTTACAGTACTCCAGTGTGGCAAAACCTAATAATGCAGGTGGATAAATCAAGCAGGATAATGAATCTTTAAAAAAATCATAGACTTCCCTAATGAAATATTTCTGACCAATACACTAACTAATTCATTTAAAGGTCTAATAAATAACTTTTCCGGTGGGTGACCTTCGACCTGCTTGTTTCTATGCATAGACTGTGTATATAAATGGACATAGCTATTGTGTGTTCCAAATAGGAAGTTCACATGTGTGTTCTTCCAGCTTCTACCCTGACCCTGACTCCCATAGACTTACACTGTAATACTGTCGCCCCCCTTTCTGTAACTGCTGCTGTCAGGACCATAGCTCTCCATTACGCACATTACGTACAGTGCATAGGGCACCAAGTCCTTGCAAAACTACTGCCGGAGCATTCGGTGATGCGGCACTGGGGTCGTTCGTCACTGGCGTCTCTGGAATTCACCGCCGGCCCTCATTTTCACCGGCACGGAATCCACCAGATTTCCATCGTCCAGTGTGAGGCACATCAAAGCATTTATGCGTAGGGCACCCGGATGGCGAGCCACGGCTCTGGCTGCTGTGAGCCTCGTCATTTTGGTCTTAAACTGTTGATCCTGGTGGGTTTTTTTTTCATTTATTAATTTTTTCTTTGCTATTTTGTCAGTCAAAAAATCTATTCATAATCTAGACCCTGGCAAGAAATTCGCTCCTATAACCGCAATCATCGTGAGCTTCATTCTAGTGGCGCTGAACGCTGTGGCCAGTGTTGGGAAGGTTACTTTTAAAATGTATTCCCCTACAGATTACAGATTACATACCCCAAAATGTAGTTTGTAACGTAATCCATTAAATTACTTAAAGTGAGTAACATAATCTGAATACTTTGGATTACTTGATTTGCTGCAGAGAAACAAAGACGAGGAAATCTTCACATAAGATGTTTTGTTTGCTAAAAGAAAATAAAAAGCCCAGACTTTACTTAATCAGACTAAAAGTAATATTGATAGAAGAGGAGGAGACATGGTCCATGCAGCATGGTTTAGTCCTGTTAAATCCTGTTTTAGTTCTGTTTTAGACCTGGTGTAGTCTTGGTTTAGACCTGGTTTAGACCTGTTTTAGTCCTGGTTTAGACCTGGTTTTAGTCCTGGTTTAGTCTTGGTTTAGTCCTGGTTTAGTCCTGTTAAATCCTGTTTTAGTCCTGGGTTTAGACCTGGTTTTAGACCTGGTTTAGTCCTGGTTTAGTCCTGGTTTAGTCCTGGTTTAGACCTGGTTTAGAACTGGTTTTAGACCTGGTTTAGACTTGGTTTAGACTTGATTTAGTCCTGGTTTTGTCCTGGTTTAGTCCTGGTTTAGATCTGGTTTAGACCTGGTTTAGAACTGGTTTTAGACCTGGTTTAGACTTGGTTTAGACTTGATTTAGTCCTGGTTTTGTCCTGGTTTAGATTTACTTTAGACCTGGTTTTAGACCTAGTTTGGACCTGGTTTTAGACCTGGTTTAGACCTGGTTTAGTGTCCGGCAATGAGTGGAATTACCGCCAAAAAAAAAAAAAAAAAAGGGATATAGCCCCAAACGTGAAAACAGGTGTGTAATCCATTTATTTCAACCAAGTAATTGTAATCTAATTACCACTTACTGTAACTGTAACTGAATACAGTTACTCATAATTTGTACTCTGATTACGTAACTCCGGTACATGTAATCTGTTACTCCCCAACACTGGCTGTGGGTGACGTCACACTCCCTTAGTCCACTTCTTTATACAGTCTATGTTTCCATGGCGACGTTATTGCATTGCACTTCACCAGAAAAGTTACATACAGTAGTGCACCTTTAACAGCACATCCAGCATTCTAATCGGACAAAAAACCAATCTGAGTTTCCAGAGACGAAAGAATATTGGTAAAAAGTCCTCAAAATGGGGTCCGTAACAGGAATGAGTAACGCGACCGCAACCCACGAAAAGTTCAGCCGCGTCGAGTTCATCTCCTGCTCAAAAATAAGTTGTTTACGCGCTGATGTGGTTTATGACGGGCATTTTGTGGGTATTTCGGACAGGAAGTGGAGGCAGCTGTCTGGTGATCTGTAAATGAGCCCCCGTCCCCCCCTCCTTCCCCTCGCGTCTGCGGTAGGTGGGGCTCTATTTACCCCCATCTCCATCTCATTCCCGCTCCTCTAATCTGACACCACCTGTTGCCTTGGCTCCTCTCAGAATGTCCCGTATGATTCGGAGCCAGTCTGTACGCTCGTATCGACTCCCCCCCTCTGCATCGAAGTCCATTATATCGTCTTACTGTGTGGGAAAAGTAGCACAAATCTTTGCAAGTATGCGCCAGGGGAATTCATTACTGCAAAAAATAGCTTCTTTCAGTAAGCTGCAAATCTGTTAATACAAATATCGATGTGAAAGTGTATGAGAAAGTTGTAGGATTTTTCTCAGTGGCGATTTTGACAGTACATAGTTTATTAAAAGTAGAATATTTTTGCAAAGTTCGCCCATTTGCACGCAGACACAGAACTGTAATACGTGCAAAAATGAAAAGAAAATGTGGGGTGTGATGCTAACTGGAGGCTCTGCTCTGTCTGAGGCTTTATTTGACTTTAATTTGTGTTTTATTTGAACACAATCTGATCAAAATGAACTGAACAGAAGACCTGATTTGTGCTGTTAAACGAATTCCACTCAAATAACATTATAGTTGCAATCTAGAGTTTTCAGACATTCTTAAAACTTTTTTGCGAATGTACATTGTGTTACCATGGTGACTCCAAAATATTCTACCATTAGAGATGCATGTAGAAAACCTCAAGAGCTATTTTTGTGTCAGATGTGTTCCTAAACTCCTCCAAACCACAAGATTTTATGGAGGAGTGGCTGTAGAATCCGTGTTTCATTCGTTCATTCGTTTTTCAAAATAAAACCAAAAATAAGAAAATGAAAAAACAACAATTTTCTTCATTATTTGTCTCCAAAACCAGAATGAAAAAAACGGATAATGATTAGTTTTTTTTAGTTTTCGATTTTTGTGTTTAAATAAATAATGGAAAAAATGGATAACGGCCGTTTCCAATTTCTGTGACTTAAAGTCCGATGCTGGACTTTTGCGCCACATATGGACTGAACCAGGACTAGACCAGGACTAAATCAGGACTGATCCCAGGACTAAAACGTGACTGAAACAGGACTAAGACTGGACTAAAATATGACTAAAACAGGACTAAAGTAGGACTAAAACAGGACTAAAACAGGACTTAACTGGTCTCATTCCTTGTCTGGTCCCAGTCTCAGTCCTGGTCTCAGTCCCTGTCGCAGTCCTGATCACCCGACAGTCTATGCCGGCGCACTTCCGGACTCATCCCGACACTCAGTCCTGGTTCAGTTCTGGTTTAGTCCTGGTTTAGTCCTTTTTCAGACCTGGTTTAGACCTGGTTTAGTCCTGGTTCAGTCCTGGTTTAGACCTGGTTTAGACCTGGTTTAGTCCTGGGTCAGTCCTGGTTTAGACCTGGTTTAGACCTGGTTCAGTCCTGGTTTAGTCCTGGTTTAGACCCGGTTCAGTCCTGGTTTAGTCCTGGTTCAGTCCTGGTTTAGACCTGGTTTAGACCTGGTTCAGTCCTGGTTTAGTCCTGGTTTAGACCCGGTTCAGTCCTGGTTTAGTCTTGGTTCAGTCCTGGTTTAGACCTGGTTTAGACCTGGTTCAGTCCTGGTTTAGTCCTGGTTTAGACCTGGTTTAGACCTGGTTTAGTCCTGGTTTAGTCCTGGTTTAGACCTGGTTTAGTCCTGGTTCAGTCCTGGTTTAGTCCTGGTTCAGTCCTGGTTTAGTCCTGGTTCAGTTCGTATGTGGCGCTGAAGTCCGGCATCACGGTTTAAGTCACAGAAACGGCCGTTATCCTTTTTTTTCCATTATTCATTTAAACACAAAATCGAAAACTGAAAAAAACAAAACAAATCGTTATCAGTTTTTTCATTTTGGTTTTGGAGACAAATAATAAAGAAAATTGTTGTTTTTTTGGGTTTTCTTATGTTTGATTTTATTTTGTAAAACGAACAAACTAACTATACACAGATTCTGTAGACCTTCATTTAAAAGACCCAAGGAGATCATTGACCATTTGAAACTATTAGATCTTGATTAAAATTTGATTAATCATTGTTCTAGTACAAATATTCAGAACCTGCATCGTGTTATAATATTTCTAAGTCTTTTTGATAGTAAGAAATAGACTCAATACTCAATACTGGCTCCAATACCATGATTTTCAATGCTTTTGACAACCCTATTTGCAAATGTACGTGTTAAGTTAAAGGATAGATAGTAATACATGAGCAGTGAGACGCTCCATGCCACTGTCGTACAGCTACTTTCCACGAGTTTCCAAGGTCATGCTATTTGGGAACGGCCATCTCATAATTAACTGGGATTTGGCAGGGAAGCACAGAGAGGCTCTGGAACGTGGATCAGTGCTAACATGAGGAGTATTTCAAACCAGGACTTTTGAACAGGCTTTGTTTTGTAACCTAAGCTGAACTTGGAGCTCAGAACATCACAACAAAACCTGCTGTTAGCTAAAGAGAACTCCTCGCCGGGTACCATCTGCACATCAAAGTCTCCACAGCTTTTTCAATAATACTCTCTGTTACTTTGCCAAGATTTGAGAAGTCCAAGCACACAGAAGTGACTGCCTGCAAGTGTGAAAATATTCTTCCTCGCCGCCTTACGCAATTATCATAAACACAAAAGTCTTGTTGCATAAAAGTTGTCCAGATGTTTGACACGGATCGCGATGGACCTAAGTTGATTGAACCCTCAAAGGAAGAAGCCATGATGAAGGGCTGGGGAATACAGTGTGTACAAAAACAAATAGCAAGATGTTTGACTGGATGTAGGGTTAGGCGACGTGCCAAAGATATTAGATGACAGTTTTCTTGGAATCAGAGCACAATTTCAATATTGTCACACTTCATGCCAACACAGCGTCTTTACATTGCCATGAGGAGGTGTGGGTGAGGTGTGTTTGACAATTAGTGATGGGCATTCAATGAAATTTTCGATCGTCGGAGAATTAACGATTGATTTTTGATTAATCATTAACGTTTTTATCTGCATAAATAAACTCAACTTTACAACATATAAACCATAACCACTCTAGAGCCACATCAGCCCGTTTGACATTAGAATGTGTTTAATTCAGCTTTGACACATTTGCTTATGTTTTACACAAACTAAACTTAAAACCACATTTTTCATTTGCATCTTCACAACTATAAGCGTTGAAAAAGCAGCTCTTTCCTTATGCACTGATGCAGTTCAGCTTCTGTCGAACTAAAGGACACGACTCAGTGGAGTATGAGTGTTCTCACTGTGACAGAGGGATGATGATGATGATGATGATGATGGTGAGTGTGTTCTGTGTGTGTGTCGCTCTGATGAAACATGGTTCATGTTTTCAGAGATCAGACATGTGCAGGTTTAGTGCAGCTCTATATTTAACATCATTTTACTCACTTTATTTATGTTGGTCACTTTATTTATTTTGGCTACTGTTGTGATGAAAAGACTGAAAAGTGTTTGTCTTTTGGACACATGTGACTCAACTTTATGTTGCAGTAACCATGATACTGCGTTTACATGCACCATGATGAAACCAGGATACTCAAAATACCCGATCATACCCGGGACACTGATGTGCTGTAAACACACTCACTGAGTGGTTCAGTGTCTCCAAGGAGCCAGAGCCCAAACGTGGGACTGTGAGGCACAACTCCAGTGTTTGTGCTGTCAGACGCAGCCTCATCTCCTTACGCTACACGACACACACCAACCTACATTCAGTTTGTCGATTAAAAATGAACAAGATTGATGAAATTCTTAATGATCGATTAGTCGGCTAATCATGCCCATCCCTATTGAGAACAGAGCTGCAATGAAGAGACAATCAATGAATCATGAAAAGACGATTTTATCCAAATTGAAAATTGTTACAGAAACTAGATCACAATTTGATTTTTTTTCAGTTTGTTTCAGTTCAGTTCAATTAAATAAATATTTATTCCAGAGGGGTAATTAAAAAAGTATAAAACATAGCACCATTTTGCCCATACATAACTGGAAGACTTGCAAAATGACAATATTAAAAGGTGCACTGTGTAACTTTTTGGTTGGGGGTCCGTCATCGGCTTGTTTCTATGGAGATGTCATTGCTCTACCAGGAATATTCTGTATGACATTGAACTGCTGTACCTTACATTTATTCAATTATTTGTGGTTTTATTGCAAAAATGCCTAGAAAAACAGACATTCGGACTGAGAGAGGTGTCACCTTTCCACAGATCTGACCTGTAGCTTGGTCTGGTTTGGTGTCCTTGCCGATAGAAAAGTTTAGTACGATACTGTGAGTGAAAAAGTTATGCATTGCACCTTTAAATACATTGTCTATCCGTAATGACAAAATCAAAAAGTGCAGATTAAAAAGTCGCCAACTTGCTTTGAAATCTTCTAGAATCAACAACAAAGCGTATTAACCTTGTCCAGTCCACAACTTTATGCAACCTTAACTCTGAATTCTAATGATTTCTTTGAGCAAAGCCTTAATTATAATTTATTTAGTGTTATTTGTTGGGATTGGGGTCTTGACGTTAACGTTATGTGGTGTGGTGTCTTTGTCTCTGCGTCTGACATTGAAACAAATGCAAACAAATGATTCATGCAGCCTCGAACGCTTCAAGACACTTTTCGTCGACATCTTTTTAGTCCAAACTTGTTCATTTTGTCTTATTTATAGTAATAATAGTTATAAATCATAAGAAGACAAGATGAGAACCTTTGTTGCCATGGTATACTACGGCTGCGAGGTTAATCCACTATAATTTCATCAACAAACAGTAGAATATCCTGTCTTAGTCTGAATAGAGACTGGTAATCCTGCAGTTTAGATCTGTACAAACATGTTCTGAAATGTGATTCTTTTAATGGTGGTCTGTGGGTCATTGTTTCGATCCTTTCACTTTTGTGCATAACAGTCTGAATATATAAATGTTAGGGATGTAACAATAACTGAAATATCGTGATATTGTATCGTGAAAGGTCGCACAATAATATCGTGGGTCATCACCAGTGTTGGGAGTAACTCGTTTTAAAAGTAACAAATTACTGTAATGCGTTGCGTTTTGCTGTAACGCAGTAATGTGGCATTACAGGGGCAAAAACTGTAATATTTTACTCAGTATAAATGTCAGTAAAGTGTGTAACAATACTTTTTTAACCTGGACTGAAGTGGTGGGTTTTTCGTTCTTCTTCATACAAATTCGTTAAATTCAATCGCCCTTTGAGGACACCCTGCTCCACGGGCTCAGGGTTCTCTCAGGGGAGCTCCTAGATTCCAAATTCTAGTCCTGGTTTAGTCCTGGTTTAGTCCTGGTTTAGTCCTGGTTTAGACCTGGTTTAGACCTGATTTAGTCCTAGTTCAGTTCTTGTTTAGACCTGGTTCAGTCCTGGTTCAGCTCTGGTTCAGTCCTAGTTTAGTCCTCAGTTCAGTCCTGGGTTAGACCTAGTTTAGTCCTGGTTTAGACTTGATTTAGTCCTGGTTCAGCTCTGGTTTAGCTCCTGGTTTAGACCTGGTTTAGACCTGGTTTAGTCCTCAGTTCAGTCCTGGTTTAGACCTGGTTTAGACTTGGTTTAGACTTGATTTAGTCCTGGTTTAGTCCTGGTTTAGCCCTGGTTCAGTCCTGGTTCAGCTCTGGTTTAGTCCTGGTTTAGTCCTGGTTCAGTCCATATACGGTGCAAAAGTTCAGCAGCTTCACAGTTATTTTGGTGAAAGTAAATTAAAAGTGCTTCAGTAGTCGTGTAATGTCTTACATTTTAAATACAGTAATATTGTAAAGTAACAAATGACTTTGAAATGACAGTAACAATAACACATTACAGTTTTAAAGTAACTTGCCCAACAGTGGCTATCACAATATTTGGAATTATGACTCTCTTTGCTGAAATGAATGGTGCAGCAATAGCTAAAAAGCAGAGAGAACTACATAGACCATGACCCTTTGCTCTGTTTCAGTCCAGACCACATGAAGAAATAACAGTTAAGAAATAACTGTCAGTACTTTTAAATGTTAGTTATTTGGATTACGACAGAACCAAGGGCTTGTGAGGGCATTTTAAAACGAAAAAGTATTATTCACAGCTGTCTTAGTCTCCACTAAATATCAATAAAATAAATATCATACCGAGAGATTTGGATATTGTTACATCCCTAAAAATTTGTACATACTAGTAGTTAACCTGCCAGCTGTCGCATTCTAAATAGGAAGTGAGCATGGGCACACTTCCGGCTCCACTGGCCCTGGCTCCAATTCACTTTCTATTGAAAAACCGTCGCTCCTCTCTCTGTAACTGTTGTTCTAATACACACTGTGAATGTGACTTTTTTTTAGTATCAATTCTTTCTTAAACAAGTATCTACTTTCTGCATCTATGTCTGTATCTTTCCATCTAGTCATTTTGGTCTTAAAACGTTCATATTAACCCACACTAAATCAAAATATGAACATTAATAACAGACAAATCAGATCAGGGCATTAACTTCAACCGCCTCATTCCGGATCGGCTCTTGGGTTGCTACGATACCCGCGGTCGAAAATTCCAAATACGGAACACGGCTCCAGATTCGCCCCTATAACCGCAAGCCACGATGAGCTTCATTTGCCTGGAGCCGAACGCTATGGGTGAGTTCACGCTCGCTCAGCCAACATCGTTACAGTGCCTATGTTGCAATACTTGACTTTCAACCAAGACTTTACTTCATAGCCATTCCTTCCGCCAAAATATCAGATTAATGTTAAAAAAAATGTATCAAGACGTTCATTTTTATCAAATCCACCCACTGCAATTGTCCGTGCTACAATCCAGATGCCTGACACACTGGTTTGATGTTCACTTTTTCTCTCCGAGCAAATCCGTTCTGGTATTTAGAGGTTATCCGTGTCTGAACGCCTCCGTCCTCGTCTCTGAAAACGGGATAACAGCTGGTTTATTCTAACAGAGCATGACAGTAACGTACAGTTCAGTGCAGCGGGCTTCATCTGGACCGGGCTCATTCACCGGGACTGGAGAGACTGTGGGTAGCAGCGAAGGGTCAGCTTTCACCACAGCCCACATGATGAGAAGAGTTTAAACACAAGGGAAATACATCTGCTGTAAAACCATCTGTGTTTAAGTAACTGCTAAACCGAGATGAGAAATACACACACAAAAATACACGCTGAAAATAGAGAAAGGCAACAAGTAGGATTAAGTATCAAAAATCATATTCGAACAGATACAGAAAGTAGATACTATTGATACTAAAAAAGTCACATTCACGGTACGTATTAGAACAGCTGTATATATCTGGATGACTGACAGATGACACAAATATAACATAAAAATAAATAAAATAGGACTGCAAAAATCATCATAACAATTATTTTGGTCAATATTGAAATCATGATTACTCAAGCGATTATTTTTTTAGTTACACGATGCATTTATTCAGCATTTCTCTCTCAAAAAAATACTTTGTTATTAATAATTTACTCAAAACTGTCAAATTGAAAATAAATAAAGGCTACAAATCTGTACCTTAGAGCATAAAATGAATAAAATAAACATGAAATAACGCATAGAGAAGCATAAATGTATCCAAAATAAACTATATATCCAGCTGTTCTACAATCTCTGTATTTAAAAAAAATTAAATAAATATACTTATTTATATAAAAAATATCCCAAAATAAACTTAGTTTCATCTCGATTATATGAATTTGGAGATCGTTTGATACACACATCGAAATCGCAAATCACAATCAAAATTCAATTATTTGTATATATTTTTATTATCATCGTGGTATCAGTATTGAGTATCGAGTCTATTACTTGGTATCAAAATCGAGTTTGAAATTTTACTGTCATGACAACACTAGCAACAAGCAGTATTTATGACATGCAAACTTAGATTATCTTACTTATTCTTATACCTTTACAACAAAATTTTTCACAAAGCTGCAAAAAATAGTAGGTAACATTTCTGCATCTTGGTATGTGATAGCATTTTTGTTATTAAAGATGCACAATGCAACTTTTCTGGTCTCCATGGAGATGTTATTGCTTTACTAGATAGATTTAGATTTTTTTTTATATACTGTAAATGCATCTCCATGGAGAAGAGAAGGTGACATCCAAGGTCAGTCTGCATGTTAAATCTGTGGACAGTAGGGCTGGGTATCATTAAAAAGTTGCCGATACGATACATACCTTGATACAGTGCACTTTCGATTTGATACGGTTCATTAAAAATAAAGGCTACATCATGGCTGTGATACTAAAAGTCTTTGTTAAACCACTTCTTGTGCAAAGTGAATATGAAACACCCATTTTTTTAAACTTTTATTACCACAAATCAATTCACATCAACAGTCTCCTGAGACCGGGCCCTCACACAGTTTATACATTTACGTTTTTCTCTTTTTTTCTTCCCCTCCTCTCCTCCCTTCCTCTAGAAGAAAAAAAAATAGAGGGCGTAAGTGTCTCGTCTGAAAAAGTCATTAATCGGACCCCACCTCTTTTCAAAAGTTGGCACCTTGAGCCGTAGTTGAGCCGTTAACAGTTCCATTGTATAAACTTGTCTGATTTTTGATATCCACTGATCAATGGTCGGAGTCTGAAACACCCATTTTAATCATCGAAACTGTGAAAATGTCAAATGTGTTGCATAAACGAGTTTCCTTCCTCTAAACAAACAACAAAACTGTAGCTCTGTAACAAAATAATTTAGTAAAATAAACCAAAAAACACGATAGATACAGCGGCCCATGATATCAATACTGTATCATCACATTAAACAATAAGATATTTTGATATTTTTGCACATCCCTAATGGAGAGGCGAACCTTTCAGAATAAGAATGCATGCTTGTCTCCAATTGAAAAAGCAAAATAAACAAATAAATCAGTTTAATATACTGTGGGAAATTTGTGACAAAGCAATAACATCTCAATGTGACAAGCAGATGGCAGATTCTCAAGCAGAAAAGTTACATAATACCTCTTAAAATAATCCAAAAATGTAAATAAATGCAATATAAATACGTATTTGGCGTGTGATTCTAGCTCATATATATTGACCCGTCCCATTCCAGCACAATTAGAACAAAGATGTCATGAAATTGCCTCTCTGGTTCCAAATGGATGATTCTCCATATCATCTGTTCGTGGTTTGGATTCGCTTGTTACAAAGCCTGGACTGAACGCATTGTCCAAGTCCTCAGGGACCATCCGAATGCCAAAGTTTCATTTTGATTCATTCACGGAACAGCTGCTCTCACAAAGGGGTGGTACACTGATATTACTTCAATACAGCTCTGGTCCTAACCTGGCAAATCTCAGATAGTTATCACAGTGCTTATAATGTTATCCGGCTGGCTCCCTTTGAAAACATTAGAGAAGAGCCGAGCTGGTTGGAGTTTGTCTTATTACAGCCAATCATAGCAACTACTCAAAACAAGGGCCCGACCCGTATGGATTTTGTTGCGGCCGATATGATACCGATAATTTAGTGATGTAAAACTTCACTATAAATCTTGAATTGTTTAAAAACTTAGGTTTGGCTCTAGTGGATTTTAATAAATGTTTTATTTAGGCAACATTTATTGTTATTCTGCCTCTTTACGTCATATTTACAGACAGTAGGTCGGCCTAATGGCATTTTTGCACCACATTCTAGTAGCAAATAAAGAAAGCCAACTACCGCTATCAGCCCTTAGCTGTATAAATGTGTGCGCGCCGAGGTAATTAATTATAAGTGTAAATGTTGATCATTCACACCTCTATTCACATTTACATATCAATGGATTTACATATCAATGAAGGTCCAGTAACATATATTCAGCCAATATCGTTCAAAACAGACATATTTCCAGCACTCAGCGCTCACACAGGCTCCTCTCAGATCACAAGTCTTCCCTAATAAATGTCCTTTTAACCCAGACTCAAACCGAGTGTTTGGATCTATGTCTGCAGGTGTAAGCGCACGTGAGTGACGTTGACTCTGGGGGTGTGTTTACGGACAGTACGGCTACACACACAGACAAATTACACCGCAGATAAATACTGATGCAGCACCACATATAAGGACATTTATCTGTCTGTAAATTGGATTAAATGAACATAATGTAGAGAGTCTAATATAAGCTTTATAATAAGGTACAACATGCCCATGTGAAATACCAGCCCATATTGCCAATATGTTTCCCCATATTGGCTGATAATATCGGCCAACTGATATATCAGTCGGGTCCTACTCAAAGCTCTTTATGTACCATATTTTCCGCACTATAGGTCCCACTCATAAGCCTCCGACCCCATCAAAAAATGACTGTGCACCCCACAATCCAGAGCACCCTATACACAAATCCACTCGGGTGTCCCAGCACGACTTCAGTAAACTACAAAGCGCACACAAACGCAGAGAAAAACATTCGCAACCACACTCATCACTCCACGACGATGAGGAACAGAACAGAGCAATGAGCTGAAAAAGCGAGTGCAATGTGCCACTTCTATACACAACTGAGTCACTGCGAACACGCCGACAATCCGTTGGTCCCAGACAGCACCCTCCCTACACGCCACAACTGAACAAAGCCCAGAGTCACCGTGAACGCCACAAACAAAGTCCGACTGACCCATTTAACTGTTGTGTTTCATTTAATGCGCCTTATAGTCCGGTGCGGTTTATTAGTGAAAAAAATTCGAAAATAGACCATTCAATGTCCGTGCGCCCTATAGTGAGGAAAATACTGTATTTTATTCTAGTGTTCCAAAATATGGCTTTATTAAACTTCCTTGAAGATAAGCAAGCATCAACACTAGGCCAAGTTACAGGTCTATGGAAAGGCAAGCCAGTAAGAATGCATGTTTTTCAAGTCATTTCTTTAGATATTAGTACATGTAATTGAAGAAGTTAAGGCCATACTGTTGGATATTACAGGCGATGCAATAATATCTTTAAGGGGCACACCTTCCAAAAGAAAAGTTACACAGTGCATCTTTAATCAGAAAAGGCTAAACTACAAAACAATACAATCGTTTTATTTATAACTTTGTGTACTTTTCTCTTAGTTTTTAAGAATTATGTATGCATTTTTTAAGTTAATTCAAACTTTGCCACCATCTATCTTGCATCGCTTAGTAACTTCACTCATAAATTAGTTGCAGATTAGAAGTAGCCCAACAACGCAGAGTATTAAAAAAAAAAAAAAATGACTCAGTGAAAACTTCCCATGGTCCATTGGCACTTAAATCCCCAGCATTTCTCCAGGCTGAGCACATGAGAGATGGAGCTCTATGGGGAGACTAAAATACTTGCAGGGCTGCGTATAGCTGCAGGTGTTATTACAGACTTGTGTGGCTAAAGTGGGAGAAGGACAGACTGGGTGAACTCCACGAGACACGAGATTCAGACATTGATTTTGTTATTTAAAGATGCACTGTGTAACTTTTTGGTTGGGGTTCCATTACCTCTTTGTTTCTATGGAGATGTCATTGCTCTGCCTGGAATGGACCACAATATGATATTAAATGGCTCTGCCTTAAATTAATTCAAGTACAGATGGTTTTAGAGCTCAAAAATACATAGAAAATCTGGCCTGTAACTTGGTTTGGTTTCCATGAAGGTAGAAAAGTTGTGTGAATCATTCCAGACAAAGCAATAACATCTCCATGGAGAAAAGCGTTTGACGGATCCTCCACCAAAAAAGTTACACAATGACTACTGAATTTAAAGGCTACTTTTTTATTGTTGGAAAAAATTAGGGTCTGACCATTATATCGGTTGGCACTTGGAGACATACCGGCTATTGGCCTAAATCTTGCCGATATGAGCCGATAGTCCACATGGGCATCTTATACCTCGTTATAAAGCTTAGACTCTCTACATTATGTCCATTTAATACAATTTACAGACAGATAAATGCTCTAATATGTGCATCAGTATTTATCTGCAGAGTCATTTGTCTGTGTGCGTGAAGCCGTACTGTCCATGAACGCAACCCCAGAGTCACGTTTTTGAAGCTACTTTTTTGTTCTTTCTCATTGGTTAGCGCTTACCAGCTGTAGATCCTACACATAAACAGCCTGTTTTCTCTTCCACTGGCCTATTGTAAAGTGACTCTAGTTTCTGTACATGTGCTGTGAATAGAGGTGTGAATGATCTACATTTACACATATAATGAATTACTGTGGTGCGCACGCATTTACCGCTAAAGGCTGATAGAGGAAGTTTACTTACTTTCTTTAGTGGCTAGAATGTGATGCAAAAATGCCATTAGGCCGACCTACTGGCTTTAAATATGACTGTAAAGAGGCAGAGTAACAATAAATGTCGCCTAAACAAACCTAAATCCAGGAAAGCCAGACCAAGTTTTATAACCACTTGAAGATTTACAGTACATTTTTACATCACTAAATATATCAGCTTTTATATCAGCTATCGGCACCTCCAACTCCCATTTTATCGTTATCATATTGGCTGCAAAAAATACATATCGGTCAGGCCCTAGTAAAAATACATTTGTTTTGCCTCCATATGGTAGCCTGATTCATCAGCCGGTTTCACTTCGTGGAATCCATCTGACCTGACAGCGTTGGAATTCATTCGCTCGACGGTAGGCGGTACTTTTTTTAATTTAAACAATCGCTGCTATTTGGTCATGACGTATGTAATACGTAAAGCTTTTCCCAAATCCCGTAGGAAGAAGGACAATAACGTCTTTCCCTTTGATAAAATTCACCAAACATTCTCTTTGTTTCCGGCTTTAAATCCTCGATCTTGGGAATCATTGCCAAGACTGAATATATGGCTCTTCGCTGATTGGCTGGTGTCCGGACTTGCACTTTCTGGGTTTTTGCGAACCATCTAGTGTATTTCGATTCCTGACCTAGTCTCTGGAGAGAAATGCAATTAGGTGGCACCAGCCTGTCTATCCATATGGTACAATTTAAAAGCAAAATCTGTGAAAAGTTCTGCCTCAAATTACAACAAATTTTTAAGTTATTTTTTATCAATTCTGAACACTGATGCGCTGGGACTTGATTCAAGTTTCTGTGACAGCTACCTCCAATTTGCAAAACCTGACTGTAAAAGTACAACTAACAAAATCTGGTTTCCCTTTTCTTTGGCAGTTGTGATACATAAATTTGTGAAGAGACTGGAACTTTTCGGTGCCCAGTGTAGTTTTCTGGTGGAGTTTGAACCATCTCTGTGACCATGTAGATCATATCGAGCAAAAATGTTCCACAGTACGGCATTAAACGTATGAGCAGTTGGCACCTTGACAAAGTTACCTGTTTGATCTTAGTTACAAGCCCGTTCAAAGTAAGAATGCATGTTTTCCAAGATATGGTTAAGGAAAGAATACCAGTAATTGAATGAATGCAAAACATAGATTGGTAGATAGAGGTTTGTTTTGGTGCCATACGGTGGAACTTTAACCGTGTTTTATGAAAGTTTGGAATGAAATGGGGCCTCGGCTAACAGCTTAAACATACAGCTGAGAAATATTCCCAAAACTGCCGCATGAACATCTGAAGAGTCCTCCCAGACGTGTTACAAATTCAATGTTATTAAATCTTGCGCAGGAATTACAGCATGTTCAATGAGTCCTTTGTGCACGGCAACTCTGCCTCTAGTCAAACTTCAAACTTTACATATAGTTTCCAGATTGAGTGTGGGATATACAGTAGGCCCGGGTCTGCTGCTGCGGTCGGCTCTCCCCACCTCCTCGTTTGTGGTGAACGCTGGACAAGAACCAATAAACAGTGAAGAAAGCCATGTTTGAGAGAGGGGACTTTAAAGAGGGAACGGGACTGGCCAACAGCTGTCCTGCATTAAGACACACCTACAACGTACAGACCAATGGGAACAACGTGGAACCCATGATGCAAGTGCAAGTCCAAGTTTTATAAGTTTAAGTTTTATAGAATGTTTTAGAAATGATTTTCAAAGTGTTTTATAAAGAAAACTCGCTACTCAATGAAACTACTTCACTATAGTCTGGCAAAAATAAAATTGGATGTAAGAATACTAGGGATGTAACGATATCCAAATCTCTCGGTACGATATTATCACGATATGCATCTCATGGTACGATATTTATTTTGATATTTTGAAGAGGCTGATATAATTGTACATATAACACATTTTTGCTTTTAAAATACCTTGACAAGATTTAGCTGTGAATTATTACTGTCATAATCCAAAGAATTCAAGTAAAAAACATATGTCTTCAAGTTGTCTGTGCTGAAATGAATCATGGGATATGTAGTTCCCAATGTTTATTAGCTGTTGCTACTATAAAACAATACATTTAAGCAAAGGAACTTATAATTCGATATATTGTAACAGTCCACGACATTATCGTGACACTTTTGATAATATGATATCACATCCTTATCCCGATATTTTCACATCCCTAAACAATACTGATACAAACTAAAACTTAGGAAAACATTTTTTGGTTCACTTTGTCTCCATGGAGATGTTATTGCTTTGCCTGGAATGTTCCACAGTATATCGTAAACTCAAACTGTTATATTCTGTTTAAAAAAAATTAATAAATAATTAACACTGATCACCCAAATGCATCAAACATGTTGAATGCACTCGAAATATTTGGGGCATTTGAGCAAATTTCCAGTTCTGATGTGACAGTGCTCAATCATTTAGAGTCCAATATGTCTTTGCACCCAAAATGTTTGACAGGCCATAGTGTGACGTGACAAACGTAATAGGGATATAACAATATCCAAATCTCATGGTACGGTATTTTCACGATATACTATATCTCACACGGTCTGATATTTATTGTGATATTTTGTGGAGGCTAACAAAACTGTGAATGTGCTTCTTTTTCCTCTTAAAATGCCTTGATAAGACTTAATCCAAAGAACTAAGACTTAAAAGTGCTTAGAACTGTTATTTCTTCATGTAGTTAGCATCAAAACAGAGCAAAGGATCATGGTCTATGTAGTTCCCTCTGTTTCTGCAGCTATTGCTGCACCTTAACAATGAATTTAAGCAAAGAAACTTATAATCTGCTATACTGTGATGGTCCACGATATTATAGAGAGACTTTTCACGATACAATATCACAATGTTTTGGTTATTGTTACACCCATAGTACGTAAGTTTCATGCCCCAGTCTTTCCACAAGTTTGAAGCCGCCATCTTTATCCACTTAAGCGTACGCAGATCCACGTTTTCAGCAACCAAAGTTCTTGACACTGAGTCTACATATTTGCTAAGTACATAATATTTCATTCATTCATTCATTGTGCATTTTATCATCGATCATCATCAAGATTTTCACAAACAAAAACCAAACATCGCTTAGTATAGGCCAAGCGGAGCTGAGAGGGGTCGCAGGTTTAGTAGGTTACGGTAGGTCATATGCCCACTAAAGGTTGCTCGCGGTTCGTTCTGTTTGGCGGCAACTCAAAGCAAACCACGGATAAACGGGAATGTTGTTGAACGTATGGACGCGTATTGAGGATTCTGTGGACTCGTAACAAGAGGATTCAGCTTTCATAAATTATTAAAATGAATTATCTGGTGTCTCTTTAAAGTCTGGAGTCTTTTGAAATATTTAGAGTGAAATCTTAAAAGCATGCGGTACTCACGTTCCTTCCGTTAAAATGCATTGTTTTGTTGTAGTAGCGTGATAAAAGAGCATGCCATCTAGGTATATGGAACTACATTAACCATGAGATTTGGTTTGAGCTTGACATTTCAGAAAACTTTATTATACCCACATGTTTTTCCGAGCATTTTAATAAAAAAAACTAAACTACATTGTATTTTGCGGTTAAAAAAGGGACTGTACCCACTTTTTCATGTAATAAAGTAAAGTCAAATTTGTTTTGCCCGAGTCCTGAAGCCCATGGGGTCAAAAAGAGACCACTGTATGATTTCAGCTTAAGTATTTTTATCCTTCATCAAAGGTTGGTGCACTGTTAGCATGCTAGATGTTGTTAGTTTTTTCTTAACACCAAAACTCAGCTCTGGTTTCTGCAAATTGAGAAAATATCCCCTAAAAACACACTTTGGTGAATAATTAGGACGCTCGGAATGCGAGGAAAGATGAATCATTTGGACTCCTACAAACTGTAAAAAATAAGTAGTTTTTTTTAAGGCAGTAAAATAAAAAATAATCACGTACAGCACTTTAAATATAACGATAATAAGAGTTTGGGGAAATTAAACCTGTGTTATGTTTAAATAGGGCTAGTTTGACGACACCAGACTTAACGACCCAAAACAGGCCCCAGTGTTTTGAAGTCCATCCACCCACGAAGTCATGTGACCCAAAGCTTCATTAAAACCAGGGTCTTTCCTGTGTGCGGGGGTCTTCGCTGTTTGGTGTGGGAAGTCATATATTTACCCCAATCCCAGGATCAAGGCAAATCTTAACCACCCTCCAACCAATCCACGGGGAATTTACTTTCCTTGACGATACCCCAAAGCAGAGGAACGCCAGCATTCCTGCAGCCAATTATTGGGTTAGGCGAGCGGGACTGGATCAGACGGGCACTTTGTCGGCATGAAAAAGCTTGAACCTGAATCGTTTCTGACAATAATAAATCCTCAAACTCTGTCACTCCTCCGACAAAGGATCAAGCAAAGGCCACGGAGAGGATTATCGGAAAGATCTTTTCTCAGGAGATCTGGGAAGAGTCTCCGATGTCAAGGTTGAATTTGTCCAGGTGTGAAAAGCGCTTTTGTTTTTCTGAACAGTCAGCAAACAGTATATCCATGAGGCATTAGTATTCCCTTCCCTCTTTTATAGACTTTATTCAGCAAAATGTTTGAAGTGCACATAATTTAGTGAGAAATAGAGCGTGGCAGAGCGATTCACAGTCAAGGTGTTTTGCTTGAATAGTTGTCATTGCCTCTGAACAAATCTCTGAAGTAAGGCAATATACAATTATAGTTATTGTCATTTCTAGTACACAAGTTATTGCAGTAATGTAGGGGTATTAAAGTAGAAATGAAACTTTTTTTTACTGCATTTGACCCTAGGACCTGAAGGTGAGCTGAAGGCCTACGAAACTGTATGATGGTCACAAACAATGCAACAATGTATAAACAAATATACTATGAAATATACTATGAAAGTTTAAAGTAGTTATAGTTAGGGATGTGCAAAAATATAGAAATATCAAAATATTGTATTGTTTAATGTGATGATACAGTATCAATATTGTGGGCTGCTGTATCGATATATCACCAAGAGGATTTTTTGGTATATTTTACTAAATTATTTTGTTATTTTGTCTTGTTCAGAGAAAGGAAACTTGTATATGCAAGACAGTTGACATACACTGTTTTGAGGAATAAAATGGGTTTGTTTCATATGAACTTTGCACAAGAAGTGGGTTAACAAAGACTTTTAGTATCACAGCCATGATTTAGCCTTGATTTTTTATTCAACAGTATCAAATCGTTTTGAAATATATCGTATTGAATTGAATAATATAATCATTTTTTGACATGGTCTTCTTGTTCTCGTCTCGAACTCGACCATATTTGGACTCGTTCTTGTCTCAGTCTTGAAGACACTTGGACTCGGTTTTGTTTCAGTCTCGAGATCTGACACTCAACAAGTGATAAATATGGAACTAGATTTATGAAAAACATTGATATATTTGTGCCAACATAACTCTAAAATACAAATAAATGTTGAAAATTACAAAGATGGTCTCGATTTGGTCTCAGTCTTGACCCTCAGAGGTCTTGGTCTTGTCCTGGTCTCAGGGCCCTGTGGTCTCGGACTGGTCTTGGTCTCAATTAGTCTTGACTACAACACTAATGCACTGTATCGAGATATTTATCGTATCATGGCCTATGTATCGAGGTATGTAACATATCGTGGTCTATGTATCAAGGTATGTATCGTATCGTAGCCTATGTATCGAGGTATGTATCATATCGTGCCCTATATATCGAGGTATGTATCGTATCGTAGCCTTTGTATCGAGGTATGCATCATATAGTGGCCTATGTATCGAGGTATGTATCGTATCGGCAACTTCTTAATGATACCCAGCCCTAGTTATAGTAGTAGCTTCCAGATCACATATTTTTTTTGTGGAAAAATAGACCAAAATAAAAGCTTTTTTTCAGTTTATATTGCTTCGAAACATAGACAATTGTGAGCAGGCTTGCATCTCCACAAACCTGACCTGAACCTTTGGCAATTATCTTCAACAGTACAACATAAAACGTCTTAATCTCCATGTGTTCCTCTGTAGTGTGTTAGCCAGTGTTACTTTTAGTTGCGATATTGTTTGTACAACACAATTTCTATACTAACACAAAGAACTAAACCAACAAGGAGTCTGTGAAAATGAAAACGCTGTAGCCGGGCGGACATGAACGGGCTCAGAGCAGACTTTGGATAAGCAGAGTGCAGGATGAAGATATGGTTATGAATAAGGGCTGAGGGGAAGGGCTGCTGGATGGGAGATAAACGCTATAGCGGTCTTTCATCCAAGGTCAACAAGAGGCCTGACCAGATCCACTGGAGACAATCTCAGCTCCTCTTCCTCCTCTCTCTGTGTTTTGGTCTGTATCTCACTCGCTACGTAACTGTACACGGCCTAATCCAGGTGCTTAGAAATGTCTGGTATTTTTAGTACGGTGTTCGACAAGAAGAAAGTGGAAGTGGAAGTTCAATTGGAGCGATTCGACAATAGAGATGAGACTAGAGAGTAGAAAACAAACAATATTTTAAAAGGGTTGTAATGGAAATGCAGTTAATGTAATAGTTTTTCATCTGGTACTTAAAGGGCTCATATTACACTATTTTCTGATCTGCGTTATAATGTTTCGTCATCACAAAGAGACCAGGAGTTGTGTTTTGTTTCATTCACACAAATCCTGCATATCTATAAACAGAAAGCACTCTGTTATACCTTGTGATGTCATGTGGTAATGCTCCATTGTCTTTTTAAACTCCATACACCTTCACTAGAGTCATTTGGGTGATTTGGATAGAATACCGGCTCGAGCGTCCCCACCCAGCTTGAAAATCGCAGCATGAACGTCCCTCTCCTCCCTACAGATGCACAGATAATTCTTGTTCCATATGTCCTCTAGCATCTGTAACAGTTTTTTGTTTGTTTGTTTGTTTTTTATTAGCACTTTTCACAGACATTTGTCACAAAGACACTTTACAGAGCATTATTCAGTCACTCTCTACCCAGTGGTGGTAAGATACTAATGTAGCCACAGCCTGGTGCAGACTGACTGGTGCGGCTGCCATGCCAATCGGCGCCATCAGTCCCTCTGAACACCACCACCCACGCAGAAACCACCTTCACACCAGGCAATGTGGGTCAAGTGTCTTGTCTAAGGACACAACAATAGTTCTGACAACTGTTGATTTGGGAACAAATATTAATTATTTCAGAAAGCTAGAGAATTTGTTCAAAAATTATTCAGACTCACTTTTAGGAAGGTACAAATGTGTTGAGATATACTGTAACTTATGTGTGTAATTAATACAATATATTTAATGAAAATGCTGTTTTTTATGTATTTATATGTACAGGTTAACTAACATGAAGGGGAGAATTCAGGGGGACTTTCCAGTCATAGAGACTTTCCAGCTCATTTCCTTTGGATAGGTTAAAGGTAGTGGTTAACTTGAAATCTACCGCTTCATGACATCAAAAGGTGGAGCAGGGCATTTTGAGGTTTGAAAATGTAGACTGACTCATCATGCAGCGTAACTTAAACATGTGTGAATGAAACAAAACACAAATCCAGGTCTGTTTTTGATGGTAACAACAATATAACATGGCTTTAAGTTCACAAGAGTCAATTTTGCGTAAATATAGGAACTTTACTCCAAAATATCTTCATCTCACCACACACAGCAAGGGGGTCTCTGGTCTGGTTTCTCTTTGATGGTCTGCCCAAACTATACACCGCTACTACCCAGAGTTCAGAGGGGCGTGATTGACAAGCAGATAAGCTACAGATAAACGCAAGCTCTGTCCATATGAAACCCAGGGTCCTGTTTTACCAGCGAGAGAAAGCGGAAAAATATCACAGATGACTTAAAAACGCTGTACACAAAATCAAGGAATTAAAGGTGCACAGTGGAGGGTCTGTCTATTACTTGTCTCCATGGAGATTTTACTGTTTTCCATCCAGTATTCCAAAGCATGGCATTAAAATTTGGAGTCTCTGTAGAAACAAGAAGAAGACACCAACAGGTCAATTTACAGGGTTAGATCTGTGAAGAGGCGACTGCACTCACAGTAAGAATGCATGTTTTTTAGGTATTTTTGAGCAATAAAAACACCCATAATTCAAAATAAATGCATTTTATAAGTTTAATACCCAGTGTTGGGGAGTAACAGATTACATGTACTGGAGTTATGTAATCAGAGTACAAATTATGAGTAACTGTATTCAGTTACAGTTACTGTTTCAGTGAGTGGTAATTGGATTACAGTTACTTTGTTGAAATAAATGGATTACACGGTGGTATTTTCCTGTTTTCACATTTGGGGCTTTACCCCGTCCTTTTTTTTTATTTTTAATGGTAATTACACTCATTGCTGGAAACTAAACCATGTCTAAACTAGATCTTAACCAGGTCTAAAACCAGAACTAAAACCAGGTCTAAACCAGGAGTAAGCAAGGACTAAAACAGGACTAAAACTGGACTTAACAGGACTATTTAAAGTCTGGACTTTTTATTTTCTTTTAGCAAACAAAACATCTTATGTTACGATATCCTAGTCTTTGCTTCTCTACAACACATCAAGTAATCCAAAGTATTCAGATTACATTACCCACCTTAAGGAATTTAATGGATTACGTTACAAACTACATTTTGGGTTATGTAATCTGTAATCTGTAGGGGATTACATTTAAAAAGTAACCTTCCCAACACTTTTAATATCATATTGTGGAACTTAGACAAAGCAAAAGCATCTCCATGGTAGCTGACCCCAACCTGAAAAGTTACGCCGTGCACCTTAAAGTTCTAAATGCTTTTTATCTGAGGAAAGAGAAGTTTTTATTTTTTTTTTGTTTGTTATTTTTTGGTGACCAGACTGTGAATCTTTACAGAGGATTTCAGTCTGGATTTATCAGGCAATTCCCAGATTTTGTGGATCTTTTTAATGTCTCACAACTTTAATGTTTCACAGACCAACCTAAAATGCACATAATCGTGTTTTAACCGGTCGTTGATTTCAGTTTATTGTTGTTATACGCAACATTCTGAGAATTCTTCCCCATTCGAAAGATGTAATATTTCGTTTTGTAATGCTAATCCCTATGGCAACAGAACTCATTTTCTTCACTCTGGACCCATGGATAGTATTTGTGACCAAGATCCAGGCTGAGTGTCTGGAGAACGGACCCCACCCACTGCTCAAGATGTTTGCCAAGAAGAACTAGAAGAAAGGATGGGTCAGATGCAGATGATATTAGCTCTATTGTTTGATCACCAATTGCCTTAGAGTGTGTCGGCTTTACCTGATGACATTTTCCTGTCTAGACTGTTTCCCTTATGCTTCTATCATTCATTCCACTCAGATATAATTAAGTATCCGTCTTCAGCATTAACATGTCTACACCTGGGATGAGTCACCCGCTCAAACAATGCTCAAACTTCACATCTGACTTTCACAACTGCACAAGAGCTGTAGTCGATGAAAGGAAACGTTGGTCGATTAAAGTCTTGCCGATGGGTTAGTTGACTAAAAACGTGTTCAGACAAAAGTTCTCAAAACTTAAAAGACTGCAACTTCATTTAATTGTTATGACCACAGACAGTATAAAAAAGTGACGCCACCCAGAGTGTTCGCAATCTGTGTGTCATTCGTTCATTTGCTTTTCAAAATAAAAACTAAAATAAAAACAAAATGAAAAAGTGGATAATTTTTTTTAAATTTTGTATTTAAATGAATAATGGAAAAAAGGATAACAGATGTTTCCCGTTTCCCAGGCTTAAACTGCGATGCCGGACTTTTGCGTGTGGACTGAACCAGGATTAAACCAAGACTGAACCAGGACTAAAATAGGACTGAACCAGGAGTAAAATAGGACTGAAACAGGACTGAACCAGAACTGAACCAGGACTAAAACAGGAATGAACCAGGACTGAGTGTCGGGAGGGGCCCAGAGGTGTGCCCGCGTAGACGGTCGAGTGACCGCAGGTGAAAGGACCTGCGCCACAGGGCAACCCTAACCCTAACCTGGTTTAGTCCTGGTTTAGTCCTGGTTCAGTCCTGCTTTAGTCCTGGTTCAGTCCTGGTTCAGTCCTGCTTTAGTCCTGGTTTAGACCTGGTTTAGTCCTGTTTTAGTCCTGTTTTAGTTCTGGTTCAGTCCATATACGACGCAAAAGTCCGGCATCACAGTTTAAGTCACAGAAACTTTATCCGTTTTTTTTTCCATTATTCATTTAAACACAAAATTTATGTCAGTTTAAGTCACAAAAAAAAAAAAAAAATCATTATCCATTTTTTCATTTGAGTTTTAGAGATAAATAATGAAGAAAATAGTTTTTTTTTCTTTTTTTTCATTTTATTATTTTTGGTTTTATTTTGAAAAACGAATGCATGATACACGGATTGTTCGGCTTCTATTCCAGTGTCAACTGGAGCCAGAGTCGATGGAGCTGGAATCACCTTATATATATATACAGCCTATGGTTATTAAAACATTCATTTGGCACAGAAACATCTCTTAGTTTGATGCCAAGAGCTGAGGTGGGAGATATTCTTAAAAAAAAAGAAAGAAATTGTGGACTAGCCCGATAACAGTGATCCAGAGGTTTATGGCATCTATCATAAAAGTGTTCAACCTTAACCACAACATTTACAGCCACATTTTCATCTTTATATCTTTTGTTTGTTTTAGTTAGTTTATCTGCTCTTCCTGAATGTTTTAACGTTGACATATCTCTAATACAACAATTGCAATAAAGTCTTTTTTTTTGTTTTATCTCCCACCTCCAAGTGAGAGCTCTTCCGGTGACAGCTTTCCATCTTCCCAGATCAGCTTTGGAGGAGGAATTCCCCCAAAGTCCGCCACGCCTTCTGGATCTTAGACTTAGCCAGATCAAATCCCCGAGGTAAATTAAGCACTTCCTTCACTTAAGTTTCAGGCTTCCGCCAAAAGACGCTCCAGAAATAAACACAGGATGGAAGAAGAACAGATCTATTCATTTTCTGATATTTCACATACAATTTGGTTACATTACAAGCTCATACTTTTTCTCGGATTGGCATTAATAGATTTGATTATTTTGCAAAAAAGTAAATCCAAACAAGTGACTGATGACTGATAAGCCTTTGAGCTTTTTGTCAGTTAAATGCACTATGTAACGTTCTGGGTGGGGGGGTTCAGCCATGTTTGTCTCCATGGAGATGTCATTTTCTGAATCGTAAGCAGGCTCGCCTCTCCGCAGATTAGACCTCTATCTTGGCCTGCTGGCATGGAGATGGAGTTAGATTAAAGCCATACTGAATAGGGATGCGTATTAGGGATGTAACGATATCCAAATCTCTCGGTACGATATTATCACGATACGCATCTCACGGTAAGATATTTATTACAACATTTTAAAGAGGCTGATATAATTGTAGACAGACACTTTTTGCTTTTAAAATATCTTGACAAGATTTTGGTGTGAATTATTTCCATCATAATAGCAAGAATTCAAGTAAAAACATATTACTAATAGCCTGGAAAATATGGTAAATATAAAATAAAGGCTAAATCATTGCTGTGATACTAAACGTCTTTGTTAAACCACTTCTTGTGCAAAGTAGAGATGTGTGGATGGCGGTTACAGCCGGATGACGTGACAAAAAATAATATTTTAATTAAATCCGGGCGGGTGGCGGTTTAACTACTCAAATAAAAAACTCGAAACTAGGAGCAACTCGGAGACCAAGCAGATGCCGGGCGGGTGCGGTTTTGAAAATTGGTCAAAAACTGTGGGTGCAAATGGACAGTGGATGGATGATGAGTTTTGTGATGCGGTTGCAGATGAAAAAGACAGCTCATTACCACATTTTACTCATCAGTGAATATGTCAAATGTGTTGCATAATCAAGTTTTTTTACTCTAAACAATACAAAATCATTTGTAAAATATACCAAAAAATACTCTTGGTGATATATCGATACAGCGGCCCATGATTTCGATACTGTATCATTACATTAAACAATACGATATATCAATATTTCTATATTTTTGCACACCCCTAATACTGAGGAACATTCTGGGCAAAAGTAACAAGGAAACAAAACAGGTGACCAGAAAATATATATAGTACGTCTTAAGAAGTAACTGAATGAGCATTTTAATTGACCATTTGCTAGGCTGAGTTTTTCAATTCTCATTAACTTCTTATCTGAATAATATGGAAAAAGAACGATCCAAACCAAAACTCAAACCGCATTCGTACACAATGTGAAAGTGACCAGTGTGTTCCTCCTCCGTCATCACTGCGAGCTAATGGGGAATCATCTCACCACTGAGAAACTAATTGGAACCACAAACTTTTACAGAGGCACTTCATTGTGGATATTTAGTTTGCAAGCAAAAGATTTTATATGAGCCCTTTAAACTCTGCGTCTTGGCTTTGTAAAGTGCTATTACAATTAACCAGAAGTGCACTCGCTCTGCAGTGAGAACCAGAGGACCACTCCTGTGAACGGGAGCAATGAATAACATGACACAAATACAATTAAAGTCTGGATATTAAACTTTTATGAGGTATTAGCTGATAACACATGACATATTTAGATCACAATAGAAACTTTTAGTGTTGTTACCATATTTCGATACTAAGGAATAGACTCAGTACTCAATTCCAATTCTGATACCATGGCGATAATTAAAAAACACCTTTTATTTAGACAATAGAATTTGATTTTGTGCATCTAAATCAGGCATGTCCAAACTACGGCCCATGGGCCAAATGCAGCCCTCAAACAAATTTTTCTTGGCCCTCAGGCTTCCAGGTGATTTGGCCCAAATTACATTTTATCAATTGAAAATGAACTTTTTACAGTAAGTTTTTTTGAAAATCTACTTTGATAAAGCCAATACTGAAGATTGAATGTGTGGTTTTGGGGATTTTAGAGTGAATAAGGACTGACGGCTCATTCCAAAGTGTTAAACATGCACAATGCACATATTTCAATTTTCACTGTATTGAGCTCCAGTCTACGGCCCTCGATCGGCCCTCTGCTTCATCTGTGTTAAGAAATGAAAAAAGTTTGGACACCCCTGATCTAAATCGTAGTACCGTATTTCCGGACTATAAGCCGCTACTTTTTTCTCATACTTTGAACCTTGTGGCTTATAGAATGTGGCCAACATATGGACGGATTATTTGTTTGGCACATTGTTCGTTCATAAATACGGTCTATGGTTTGGCAACACAGAGCAGCCTGAGAGCAGAAAGTACTGCTGTCATGGATCTAAGGTTCACATGAAGTTGCAACACTCGCTAGTGATCTTGTCAGCACTAAAACAGTTTATCGCATGTGATAAAATAAATTGTGATGCTATACTAACATTAGTGAGGGGGACACGTCTTAGCTGTATGTGTTAAATGCAGGTGAGTGCGTAAATGACGAGAAGAAATGTGTCAAACTTCAGTAGTTGGACATCCACTCAAATTTGATTGACACACCTAGACCCGCCCCTGGGAGAGCCTGAAATCTGCTGAAATCCTCCAAGACACTGACATAATACAAACAGGACAGTGGCTCTTTCTGCAGGAGACATGCGCAGGGAGAGACGAGGGTGATGTGCCAAGTAAGATGCTAGTTTGATTGTGTTTTGAACAGTTATTCTGCGCTTCATGCACACTAACCAGGCTGGCGCCACCTAGTGTCTCCGCTCAATTTAATTTCTCTCTAGTGACTAAGTCAGGAATCAAAATACAATAGATGGTTTACAAAAACCCCGGAAGAGCGAGTTCAGGCACCAGCCAATCAGCAAAGAGCCATATATTCTGTGTTGGCAACGATTCCCGAGATCAAGGATTTAAAGCCGGAGCAAAGAGAATGTTTGATTCATTTTATCAAGGGGAAAGACGTTATTGTCCTTCTTCCTATGGGATTTGGGAAAAGCTTAATATACCAGTTAACCCCATTAGTGGCACATTACATACGTGATGACCAAATAGCAGCGATTGGTTAAATGATAAAAAGTACCCGCCTACCGTCGAGCGAACGAATACTAATATGACGGTTTGTATGAAGTGAAACGAAGTAAAAGTAAAGATGAATCAGGCTACATGCACACACCCTTCTCATGAAAAACACACGAAGAAATGCAGATGATGCGGCTTTTAAGTTAAAGACAACTGATGTGACGGTTGAAGAAGGAAACAGAGCTGCTGCACGTGAACTCGGCATCGGTGAGTCGACGGTGAGACTTTGGCGACGGTGAGACTTTGGCGACGGCAGCGTGACGAACTGACTCAACGCAAAAAGACGACAAAAGTTTTCAGAGGCGATAAAAGCAGACGGACCGAACTTGAAGAGGTTCTGGAAGACGTGGACACCTGCAGCTTACAGACAGGTGCAGCCTATATATGTTTTTTTCTTTTAAAATTTCCTTGATGCATCTTATATTAGTCTTGAAATTATGGCTCTTTCTTTTCTACGTGCTCTTATACTTGTTCTGACACAGCTCAAGTTCGTTCTAAAGCTATTCAAAAAAACATTCATTTCTGTTCATTTCTATGTCACTTTTTTATGATCAATAACTTCTCAAAAAGTATCTAGTCTTGACACTGCTTTTAGTATCAATTAGTATCTGAATTTCAACACTTTCGACAACCCTAGTGCTATTTACCAAAATGTTAAATTAGTTTGTCGGTGTTGTTTTTGACGCCCTTCAGAGTGCTATCACAACATCATCAGCGTGCATCCTGCTAAAAAGTCGATTTTGCATAATACCCCGTCTTTAAAAAGCTTCATGTAAATCACCAAAGAATTAATGAAGGTTTTAATTAAGAAAGCTGGTCACATAATATGGTAATTTACTTGGCGATTGTTTTTTTCTAGTGTCAAAGATCATGACTGAAAACATAATGTAATTTAATAGTTCTCATCAAATTAATCCTAACACAAAATCTAAAACTGTGACATCCATAGTACACACTCGTTTTTAGAAATAACAAAACTTCAAATTGTTTTCTTTAGTGGTCTAGGAAAGCAATTTTATGCCTAATTTGTTTTTGCACAATAGTTTTAATAAATGCTTGAGGGAATGCGAGCACAAATATTGGCCACATTGCAAGAACTGACTGACGACGAGAAGGTTTCTGGTTCAATTCCCTGTATACTCTCCTCCTCCTCTGAGCGCTCCGATTTCTCCCGTCAACCAAAAACATGCAATTTTCAATATTTGCTAAAACAAATTCGAATACAAGGATTTAAACAGTTTTTCTTTTGTTCAGAGAAAGAAAGCAGTTCGGTGCTTGTCGGATTTATATTTCTACACCAAGTTGGTTTGAAAATGCACCAGCTGAGACAATGTAATAACACTCTCCACTGAAGTCAAGCACAAGTTTAATTTAATCTTCTGAGTCAGTCCGATATCCAGTATTTGTAACCAATATTTGCTGATACCAGTATTTGGCATTTTAAAACCGAAGCAAGAATCAGAAGTGTGTTATACTGAAGTTAACAAGCAGGGTCTGATTTAAAGGTACATTCTGTAACTTTTTGGTTAGGGGTCCATCACATGCTTGTTTCTGGATACAAACTTTACATTTATTCATTTATGGCTCAAAAATACCTTGAAAAACAGGCATTCTGACTAGATAGGTAATGATATTCAAATCCCTCGGTACAATATTATCAAGATATGCATCTCATGGTATTATCATGAGCTCTGGGTAATGACCGAAAGGACGAGAGCAGATCGTCAGTCTGCCCCAGGGCAGCTGTGGCTACAGTAGTAGCTTACCACCACTGAGTGTGGAGTGACTGAATAATGAACTGTAAAGCACTTTGGGCATCTTGAAAGGTGCTATATAAATGCTATCAATCAATCGCAGATACAAGCGGTCGAAATGACTTTCCTTCGCAGGGTGGCTGGACGCTCCCTTAAACATAGGGTGAGGAGCTCAGTCACACGGGAAGAGCTCAAAGTAGAGCCGCTGCTCCTCCATGTTGAGAGGAGCCAGCTGAGGTCATCTGTTTCGGATGCCTCCTGGACGCCTCCCTAGAGAGGTGTTCCGGGCATGTCCCATCGGGAGGAGGCCCTGGGGAAGACCCAGGACACGCTGGAGGGACTATGTCTCTCTGCTGGCCTGGGAACACCTCGGGGTGTCGTTGGAGGAGCTGGAGGACGTGCCTGGGGTGAAGGAAGTCTGGAAGTCCCTGCTTAGACTGCTGCCCCGGATAAGTGGAAGAAAATAGATGGATGGCATCTCATGATACGATATTTACTGCAATATTTTGGAGAGGCTGATATAATTGTAGATAGGACATGTTTTTGCTTTTAAAATACCAAGACAAGATTTTGGTGTGAATTATTTCCATTATAATCCTAAAAATTCAAGCAAAAAACAAATTTCCTCTTGTTGTCTGCGATGAAATGAATCATGCATGATTTCTGATGTATACACCATATTTACACAGGTTGCATTTTTGCATCCCTAATTCTGACTGTGAGCGGGGTCGCCTCTCCACAGATCTGGCCTGTAACTTGCTCCGATTTGGTCTCCATGAAGATAGAAACGTTTAATGCCATACTGCGAAACATTCCAAACAAAGAAACAACATCTCCATTGAAAAAAGCGTTTGACAGACCCTCTTAAGTTAGACAGTGCACCTTTTAAGTGCACATGACAGGTTTGCATGTTCTTCTAATTATTCATCGTGTTAAATATTTATCATAGTGGCAGTTTGTGGAAAGAAGTTGAGAGGAAAAGTACAATAATCCAGGAAGTAGTGCT
Organism: Boleophthalmus pectinirostris; assembly: GCF_026225935.1. Lineage (NCBI taxonomy): Eukaryota > Metazoa > Chordata > Actinopteri > Gobiiformes > Gobiidae > Boleophthalmus > Boleophthalmus pectinirostris. Next base: position 39,875,132 of record NW_026571515.1, on the reverse strand, counting down.
GAGTTCTAAAACAGAATCCTTCTACCTACTGTATGTCATCAACACGGAAAATTCCATCCAAAATAAACATTGATTTAACAAAGTAAAGTGCTGGTCCATCCATCTACAGACTACTGTAGACTACTGTGCGGTTTAGACAGGTTTTGGCCCTTGTTATGGTTCTGGTTGCCAGGTAAAAGTTATGGAAGGAGCTCCTATGTCATATCTGCTCTGTGTCCAGTCAGGAAGTAAAATTATAAACTTAAAAAAAAAGAAGTAGGAAATAGGAAATCGTGTTCTGTTTTTTATTATAGAGGTTGAAATCCACAGAAAAACATGCATCCTCACTGTGAGCGTGCTCGCATCCCCACAAACCTGACTCGTGTTTGACGTGGAGGAGAGTCTCTTCCTACTTGTTTCCATAGAAATGTTGTTCCTTAGCTGTGATTTTCCACTGTATGGCATAAAATGTGACTGTCTCTAGGGGTGTGCAAAAATATCAAAATATCGATATATATTGTATCGTTTAATGTGATACAGTATCGATAACGGGGATTGCTGTATCGATATGGTAACTTCTTAATGATACCCGATACCCAGCCTTAACTGTCTCCTTGGAGAACGCTCTGAAATATAGTTTTCACTTTTAACTTTCCATTCCCACAGAAGGTGACATCCAGCGCTATCTCTAGAAGGTTACACACTGTGGCTTTAAATATAATGCTGTTAACATGTTTTAGTGAAATGTCTAGCGTAACCTGTCACTTTAAGAGCCCGTTTGGCCCTGTACCAACCTCTGGGGCTCCAACATCTGACTACAACCATAAACAATGTGCGTCTGCATGGCCCTGTCACAGATGAATTTCACCTGTCCTCATAATTCACCGACAGGGTCTAATTTAAAGGTGTGTTAAGACATCTGTTTGCTGGTGGTTTATGTAAAGATACGGAGAGGCAGCACAACCTGACCTGCCCATTCATTGGAAGCAGATGTGCCATATCCATTTCCTACTATAATAATAGCTAATTAAAGGGAAGGGGGCCCCAGTGAGTCCATGTGAAATGCGCCAAGCTCCGGTGGCGAAAACAGAAGGCAGTCTGGCCAACCGAGCGTCTACCTATAGAAACTTGGTCGCCGTGGTGACAACGTACAAGCCAGCACAAGCCGGTTCACGACCTCTGTGGGGAAGAGCCAAAAGAGGATCATTTAGGAGTCAGCTTTCACCCGAGCGTTACATCACTCCACACACAGGGCGTTTTAACCGGGAAACGCAAGTGTCAGCCAGGAATGCTATCTATCTCAATGTACAGCTAGAATCTAAAATCAAAGTCACGTGTTTAAAATTTGAATTGTAATGTCAAACAGTTACAAAAACTGTGTTATTAAAGGGGATATATTACGCTCTATTTTGATCTATGTTATAATGTTGTTTCCTCATCGCAAACAAACCTGCAGTTGTGTTTTGTTTCATTCACATGTCCAACACATAAATCCTGCACATTTAGGCTGAGTTCTTCTCTCACAGAAAGAACACTGTTCTACCTTGTGATGTCATGTCATAATGCAGGAAGTGCTCCGTTGTGTTTTTAAACTCCATACAAGTTCACAAGAATCATTTGGATCATTTCAGCCTGGGAACTGCCAACCTCTACTGAACAAAACGTAAAAGGAGCTGTTAACATGAAAACTATAATACAGCTTCATGACATCACAAGGTGGATAAGAGCATTTTGAGCTTTGGGTCCCATCCACACTCGTATGTATTCGAGTTGTTTACATTGTGGGTGCAGTGTTCATCCACACTAATCCCACGGAAAACAGCTCCAGAGACGGAACGATCTGCTGCCGCCAGCTCCCATGAATTCATCTGAGTACAGATCTGATTCGGCACTGTGTGGACGCCTGAAAACGCTGATACGCTGACGTAGGAGCTCTAATTGCGTCCTTATCGGAGAACGTCACTGTGACTTACACCTTCCTGATTCGCTGGGTTCGTGACATTGGGCATGTGACGCTATGGCAGAAAACAGTTTAACAAACAACTGAACCTCCTTGTCGGTCCACTAAAAAACTTTTCACGCTTGCCATCTTCCTCGGCTCGAACTCGGCTGCTGCACCTTCTAACACGGTGCTCCACTTCCTTATTTTTTACTGTCCATGTGACGCATGGATCTATTAAAATAACTGGATAGGGTGTTGCTGCTTGTAGCTGCCTCCAGTTGACGTAGTGACACTCACCGGTATTACAGCGGAAAAAATCCCATTTTTCTCAGCTCAAAACCCTTCAGTTGTCTTAAAAAAATGCTTTATAATCTTTAGTTCCTCTCGGGATCATGTGATACACAAGCCCATGCTCCGTGCGTGCGTTCGAGTGCAGGAGAAAAGACACTACTGCACATGCTCGGTCGACCCACAGCCACCGGAAGTACCTCACCGGGCTAAAAGCGAATCTGGAATCATGCGCCATTAAGCTTGACCCGTCGACTTGAATGGGCGGCCATTTTGGAACCCCGGGGCTTGACGTGACGCTGTGACGTTGTGACGCCAGCCTAGCCGTATGATTAGCGTTTCAGGTGGTTTCGCGTTACTGTGTGGATAGGGACGGCTTCCGGACACAGAAACGACACGTCTGGACGCAAATCAATTTCGATACGGTGATACGTTGATACGGTAATTCATTTCGGTGTTAACGTAACCTAAGAAGGAAACAAAACACCACTCTGGGTATGTTTTTTATGAAGTAACAACATTCTAACACGGCTTAAAGCTCACGTGAGTCCATTTTCCTTAATATAGAATACTAAAAACATTTGAAATGAGCAAAAATATACAGCAAATAGCAAAGCCAGGGATCTAAACAATAACTTTTAAAACTAAATATTCCCAGTAAATAAGTTCATTTTAAACTTTTGACATATTTTGACCTCAAGAGCTGCTTCAAATACATCTGTATTGGATCAAGTACATAGTAAAAATCAGGGACAGGCACTTTAATGGTTTACTTTTTAACTCTGTATCCTTTTCTACCTTTTCACAGTATATAAAATACTTTCAAATATTCGTGGCATATTATTTTTCCCAGTCAAGCAGCTCTATCTCTGAATCATATCGGAATTGCAGTTTGAATGGAAAAAGCAAATTACTAACACTTGAGTTAGCACCTCTTTTGAAATGCATGAGATTCTTATATTAGCTTAGCAGTTTGTATTTCGGTCTTTTCTCGGTAAGTGTTAATACTGCTGAAAATGCGCGCCGTGATCGGAAAATTCAGACTCTTCCATAAAAATTGCGAATGCTCGTTGGAAAATTTGAGTCATTTCCAAAAACTGTTCACTTCATTTTGACATTTAAAGAGAGTTACTTAATGTGAGTCAGTAACGAAATGCTTATTGCAGCGACTTTGTCAACTTGAGAGAAACAGGAGATGCAATGTTTGGTAAAGACTGTCAAATGTTTAAATACACGTTACTAGAAGTTCATTATTCTATTCTTACGCTTATTTGTTCGAGGTCAGGCTGAGTTCAAGCCAATCTCAGAAATTCATGGATACAAACTGACTTTTTAATTGGACTGACAAACAGCAATTTTGTGGTTTATATTTTAGTAAATGTATTAAGTACGATACTGTTTTCTATTTTAACAATGCCAATATATGCAAACTGATTTTGATTTTGTGCATGAGTAAAAATCCATAAGTTACTTTTAAAAGAACATTATTGTATTTAAATTTCAAACTCGATTTCGATATTAAGGAATACACTTCATCTTGAGCATCTGTTCTGGATACGCGTCCCTCGGGAAGTGTTCCAAGCGGAAAGAGGCCCTGGGGAAGACTCGGGACACACTGGAGGGATTATGTCTCTCGGCTGGCCTGGGAACATCTCGGGGTCTTCCCAGAAGAGCTGGAGAAAGTGTCCGGGGTGAAGAAAGTCTGGGAGTCCGTGTGTAGACTGCTGCCCCCACGACCCGGCCCCGGATAAGCAGAAGAAAATGGATGGATGGACGGAACACACTTGATACTCAATACCTATTCTAATAGGCGAGTTTCATTGTTGACAAAAGCGCGCGTTGCATGCTGGGAATTATTTTGGTCGGCGGCAAGAAACACTAATTCAACATGACGGACGGAGCGAGAAAGCACGTAAAGTGTATTGATCCCGGTTATTTCTCCACTCTAACGGCAGAGGACCCAAGACCATTTGACCAGAAATTGGTCATAAGCATCGATGGAGCCAAATCACCCTTTTCAACCCCGACAAAGCCTGGACCAAACCAAATTTCTGGTCAGAATCACCAACTACCTGGACAAATATTCACTTGGGTGATATCCACAATGACTTGGTGGAAACTCCTGGGCCATTCACAGCAGAAAAGATGAAAACCTCCAAGAGTCTCGATGTGTTGTTGAACTTGTTGGAGTCCACGGTTTGTTAGGATCTTCTACGTTTGCTCTGCAGAATGTTTGAAAGCCGTTTAATTCACCGTTAGTGGTTCTTTTCACTCAGAATACGAAAAAGACATTTTCCTTCTTCCGTGCTTCTATTTGTGCATCCGATAATGCAGCAGGAATTTACCATTATCGGGGATAAATACGCGAGGTTAGGCACTGTGTTTGACCACTATTCTGTTTCTTGCCTCCGACCAAAATATTTCCCAGCATGCAACGCGGGCTTTTAATAACAATGACGTCAGCTGAAACTCGCCTATAGCACAATCAAAACCACAACAACACAATGACATTGCCATTTTTAACATCAAATCACTTTATATTCCTTTATATCCGTATAATCCCTCTGTGGTACAGGGAGGATCCACAGTGGTCCAAGGTTGTATAGTCTACAGTATAGTAATAGTCTTATTTTGTTCTGATGCAGCTCAAGATCATTTTCAAGCTGTTCCGGAGAGGTTTATTTCTGTCCTGTATAGTAGACTTTTTTAGTACCGATACCTGGTCAAAGGAGTATTTGATATAAATTTTAGTATCGATTATATTTGACTTGACAAACCTAATGTACCTTTACTTGCGCAGATACTTTTTTATTACAGCTATAGAGCAGGGTGGGCAGTTATTTTTTCTATGGGGCCACATGAGAAACAGAAAATATTGTGGAGGGCTGAGCCAAAGTGCTCAAATCAATTCTGCGTAATATTAATTGTACTTCTTTATTTTAAAAAAAATTCAAAAATCAGTAAATATCATTGTATTGACGAGCTGGTCAGACTGGTAAGAGTTTATATTCTGACTAAGCAATGAAAAAGTGAGGTTGCTTTACAAAAATGACTTTTAAAAAAAACACCTCTAAAATAAAAAGCAATGCAGCTTTAGTCCATGTATGAGGTAAAATGATAAAATGTTTATTTTGTATAAATATGTGTTTCCTACAAGCAAAAAGAACAATTGCAATGTTTTGGAAAAAAACTTGTAGGCCCAGGTTGGTGCACTGAGTAAAACAGATGCTCATAGTTTTTCCCTTGGAAAAGATCACCTGCATTAGGAAAGGAAAATTGAAATTGTTTGACGAGGTGTGGGCTCCTCTTAAAAGTTTTGTAGGGAATCTTAATTTGACAGATGGTGCTGAAGATGATTGAGATTATTCTGTAGACCTTTTGTTTTTTATTTATTTATTTCTATTATATTTTTAAATGTATGTATATGTGTATACATCTTGTATTTTTATGGTGTGTATATGTTTATATTTACTGATATTTGGGTTGGAAGAAAAAAAAAAGTATGGATGGCTATAACTTAATTTTCTAACTGTTAGGTTGATCTGTAATTGTTTTTTTGTTTGTTCTTTTTGTTTGTTTTTATGTACATGACTGATAGATTGTGTGGTTGTGCTTCATAATGTACAAAACGAAATAAAAACATTGTTTAAAAAAAATAAAAATAATAATAAATGTTTATTTTGTAATTTCAAATTATCTTAAACGAGCTGGTCAGGGTCAGTCAAAGGGCCATATGTGACCCAGAAGCTGGACAATGCCCAGGTTTGTTATAGAGGGATTATCAGACTGCATCACTTTGTGCTCTACTGCGCATGTCTCCTGCAGAAAGAGCTGTCAGTGTCTTGGAGGATTTCAGCAGTGTTCAGGCTCTCCCGGGGGGCGACGCTAGATGTATTGATCAAGTATGAGTGGATGTCCGGCATCTGAAATTTGAGACATTTCTTCTCATCACGGATCATGAAGACGTATCTCACTCACTAATGTTCATTTAGCATCATAACTTATTTTATCACACCGTGTACTCTGCTGCGAGCGCATCCGCTGTGTTAATATACAAATAATCCATCTATACTACCACTGGTTTAACTTTGTTTTAATACATCAATTTTTGACATTTTGATTGTCTAAACTATCTAAACTATATTATAGAAAATGGCAACACAAAGGAATCCAAAGCAGTAAGACTGGCTGAAATATTGCAAAATACAGAGACTTTACTGTGAAATTATATGCCTGGTATTGAACAACGGTGCTGTTTCTACATTGATCCTTGTAACATTTAAAGTGTCAATCATTTTAATAGAGTACAAGGTTGCAACAAGGTTTAGTCTCACCTATCCATCACCATCAGACTGCTGTTAAACCAGGCCCAACCTCCAGGGACAAGGATAATGCTTTGTCCAATGCCAAAAGTTTCACATTTTTAAAAACTCATACACATATTCAAAAAGGTGCACTGTGTAACTTTTTGGTTGGGTGTCTGCTCTTGCTTGTTTCTATGGATATGTCAGAAAAGCACACGCAATGCACCTTTAACAAGAATGTATCCGAATTTATACTAAAGTTAGGGACGCGCCGATCAAACTTTTTCTATTCTGATACCAAAATCTTTGATTTTAAGCGTCTGCCGTTCGCCGATATTAACCAATACCAGTGTAGGGATGGAACATTTTCTCAAAAACACATTTAAATTATTATGCAAGAGATCCAATTGTGTTATGTAACTGTTATTTCTCCTTCAAATCACTTCTGAACAGCTTCATACAAATAAAAGTTCAAACATTATGAGACGTTCTAGGACAAAATCAGCTTGTAAATAGTGTTATTATTATTATTATTAATTAAAGGCCCAACTAAGATACCAGCTTAACCGATATGATGGAACCGATACTCGATCCGGCAGATTTTTCAGTAAAGGCGCCGATATTTGTTACCAGTATCGTAACGAAAATAAAACAAAAATACTACTCTTCCATTTTCTTTGTTATGCATTTTGTTTTGTTTTTATATCATACCTGACAATTTTTGGGGTACCTATCGTTGTTGTACAACAAAAAGACAAAATAATAATGTACAAAAATGTGGTGTTTTGTTTAAAAAAATGGTTTATGTGCTTATCTTTCTTGCAACTTTCCATTCTGCTTTCTTAGAACCCAGCAGGTGATTTCTGATCCAAAGAAAGAAAGAAAGAAATGGTGAGTTTTTGATACCAATGTTTTCAGTTGAGTCGAGTAAAATCAGCGCAGATGTGATGCAACGGTCACAGTAATGAAGACATGTGGATGCACTGTGTAACTTTTCTAGTAGGGGGGTACGCCAAATGCTTGTTTCCATGGAGATGTCTTTGCTTTGCCTTGGGATTTTGCTATTTTTTCTAGAATTTATTATTACCATTTATATTTTTTTTATTTTGAAACTTGAGTCTAAGTTTCAATAGCATGGCACTAAAACATATCCACAATGCAAAGTTACAGGTCAGATCTGTGGAGAGGCGACTACACTGACAATGAGAGTGCATGTTTTAATGTATTTTTGAGCAATAAAAATACCTGTAATTCAGTTAATGTAAGATAAGATACATTTTCTGGCGTACTGTGGAATATTCTAGGAAAATCAGCAACATCTCCATGGAAACAAGAAGTTGGCGTAACCAGAGCTATTGGCAATGGTGAAAACAACCTGCATGGACTCATGATGTCTGCACTACTGTCCTATTGAGACCTGAGACATGAGGGACCAGGACTGAACCAGGACTAAACCAGGACTAAAACAGGTCTGAACCAGGACTAAACCAGAACTAAACCAGGACTGAGTTTTGGGATTGGGCCCGGAGGTGCACCCGCATAGACCGTTGGGTGACCGTAGGCGAAAGAACCAGCGCAGAGCTCCGCACCCAGCGGGGCAGCCGCCCGATTGTGCTTTGCGGACACCCTGCTCTATGGGCTCAGGGTTCTCTCTCTTCTTTCTCTCTCTCCAAGATTAGTCCTGGTTTAGCCCTGGTTTAGTCCTGGTTTAGTATTGGTTTAGATCTGATTTAGACCTTGTGTAGTCGTGGTTTAGATGTAGTTTAGTCCTTGTTCAGGCCTGGTTTAGCCCTAGTTTATTCCTGGTTTAGCCCTGGTTTAGTCCTGGTTTAGTCCTGGTTTAGATCTGGTTTAGATCTGGTTTAGCCCTAGTTTAGTCCTGGTTTAGACCTGGTTTAGTCCTGGTTTAGATCTGTTTAAGTCTGTTTACATGAGAACGCTTGCAGGTAAAAACGACAAAATATTTTACCGGAAGCGCCTTTCGTTTAGAAGGTGACGGCATTTGGGGGGATTAAAAACGCAAAAATCTGAAAGCACCGTCCAGAGTGGAAAAGCTGAGTCCGCTCTGTCGTAGTGTTTCCGTCTACACTGCCCAAGACGCAAAACTCTGGTCAGATCACGTCACGTACACGTTTACGTCACATACATACAGTGGACAGTACACAAGACCTTCAAACTGCTTTGGCTCGAATTGCACACACTTTTGGATCACCGTATGCACACAGATTTCCTCCAAAAAACGCTTGTCTAAACGCGAAATAAAAAGTGAAGACGCAATGCCACTTTTGCGTCTTCTGTTCAGACCGTCATCGCCCACTATTTCGCTTTTTTTCTTCAGCCTGCAAATGTATTACCTTATTTTTGCTGATACTGTGGTACCCTTTAACTGTACCCAGATATAGCAGAAACGATGACATATATATTTTCACTTGGCTTCACAGTCCTCCTGGTCCGTCCCTGCAGAGGTCGCGGGGTCACAGGTGAGGAATGCTGGGAAATGCTTGTCCTCCAGACCCTCTCATGGGCTACATAAATCACCCATCGCCACGGGTCAAGAGCACAGCCATTTAATTACTCCTTTTAAAGCAATAATTGGTGCGCGTAGCTGGAGGTGCTGCCCGCATTACGATGAACTGAAAAAGGCGAGGGCCAGGCCGGTTTTAATGCGTTCTAAAAGGAGACTGAGGGCAAGCAGATCTGTAATTTAGATGAGCTAATCCAATACAAGAAACCCTCATGACGTGAACTAAAGCAAGGTTAAAGACACATCTACAGTCAGTGATTTAACGGCGAATGAATCAAACTCAGTCAATACATTGTCTAATTTATATGCAAGTAGTGACAAGACCGAAAGATTTCCAATAATGGTACGGTAGTATAGCAAACTGCAAATATCTGTCATATATCGTCTCTCTTAAACTGTACATTTTTGGTTGGAGGTCCGTCACCTTCTTGTTTCTATAAAGATGTCATTGATCTGCCTGGAATGTTCCACAGTGTGACATTAAACAGCTCTACTTGGTTGGTTTTAAAGCTCAAAAATACCTAGAAAAACAGACATTCTTATTGTAAGCGGGGTCGCCTCTCCACAGAGTTGACCTATAACTTGGTTTGGTTTGGCGAAGATAAAAAGGTTTAATGCCATACTGTGAAACATTCCATAACATCTCCATGAACAAAAGCATTTGATGGACACTCCACGAGAAAACTGCTTTTTATAATTCTCTCATTTTGACTTCATATGGTGGGATTCTAACTTTTCAAAAGAAACAGAAAACGCACACCAAAATTCTTGTAGAGGCGCAAACGCGAGGAGCAGCAAGACAAAATCTAAAAAATGCATAGCACACTGAGATGGCCGATGTCCAAAAGCTTTTTTTTATTTTTAAAAAGAACATTTCGGCAAAAAAAGCCTTCATCAGATATTCCTCTTACACCACAGCAGCTGTAGTCCAAGGCAAGGGTGCAGTGCATTTTTTCGCTTTTGGGATTCTAACTTTTGTAAATATAAATTGTAGTTTTACACAAATTTAGAAGCAACCATCCATTTTCTTCCTCTTATCCAGGGCCGGGTCATGGGAGCCGTCTGAGCAGGGACTCCGAGACGTCCTTGAACCGGGACACATTCTTCAGTTCCTCAAGGGGACCATAAGACTTTTCCAGGCCAGCCGAAAGACATCGTCCCTCCAGAGTGTCCTAGGTCTTCCTGGGGCCTCCTTCTGGTGGGACATGCTCAGAACACCCGAGGGAGGTGTTCAGGAGGCAACCGGAACAGATGCCCAAGCCAACTCAGCTGGCTCCTCTCAATGTGGAGGGGCAGCGGCTCTACTCCAAGCTCCTCACCCTATCTCTAAGGGAGAGTCCAGCCACCCTGCGGAGGAAACTCATTTCAGCCGCTTGTATCCGCGCTCTTGTCCTTTCGGTCATTACCAGAGCTCAACGGAGACAGGACGGTAAATCGAGAGTTTTGCTTTTTGGCTCAGCTCCGTCTAATTTAGAATCCATATGTGAAAAATTATGAAAAATATGTTGAAAATTACAGGAAGTAGAGAATTCGAACATAACGATGACATCACACTAAGGAGAATTCTGTCCAAAAGTTCAACACAATTTACAAGTAAGAATTTTTCTGATACTTCACCATTAATTCACCAAAATAAAGGCGTTTTCTTATATTTGTATTTGTGAGATAATCATTTCTGTGTAAATTAGAGGAGTTTTGATTGTAACAGTTATAGAATTGTCACAATTTGTAACCAAAAAGTGACATTTTAAACCCCAAAAATGATGAAATTGGGAAAACGAGTGTGAATGTTCTTGCAAATATCTGAAATATAATCGTCTTCGCTGTGATTTAGTAAAAATAGTAGTCCAACCTGTCACTTTAATACACACAGCACACTGAAACCAGGAAAAACTGGGACCAAAACTGGACTTGACCAGGACTAAACCAGGTCCGGAACAGGACTAAACCAAGTCTGCATCAGAACTTAAACCAGAACAAGTCCTCAAAGGTGAAACTGCCTGAACTTCCACAATCATGTTCTGAAATGCATGTGATTCTCGTATCGGTTTAGCAGTCACAATTTCACAATGTGCTGTCAAATGTTAATTCTCGAGGACGTGTTTGAAATGTGCACTGTGAACTGAACTGTGATTTAGTCCAATGGAAATATTTGTTACAAAAAATGGGAATTAGATAATGATGTATTCATATTTATGTGTTTAAAAGGCCAATATTATGGAAAAAAACAGACCTGGAATTGTGTTGAATACCAATGAAAATGTGCAATCCTCAAGCCAATTCCAGTCAAAAGACAACATTTTAAACAATATAATGTCATTTTGAACACATCTAGCTCCATTAATAATTAGGAGGTGGTCTTGCGTGATATAAATTCCCATATAAACCATTCTAAAACTTTTCAGTATTTTCAGTATATTTGTTTTTGTATTGTATCTAGGTTTTGTAGCTACTGTTTATTCCCTACAAACCAAGGCATTACACAGACTATATAAAAACTTGTATCATTTGTCATCATTTTCACTCCATTATTTTTTCAGTGGAATAGAGCATCCCCCCGTGCACCTTTACAGCTCAGCGATGACAGAGAGCCTGCACTATAAAGATGATTTGAGACGTCTTTCCATGGGATCAACAGATGGTTTGGGTGGAGAGGAAATTATACGCAGCTACTTGAGTCTAAAACCACAAAAATTCCCTTTGGATTTACCAGCTCTGATACAGCGCCAAGTCTTCGAGGCAGTAATCTTGCCAGATTCTGCATGGGCACTGTTTTGGCGTTTCTGTTTCGCTAACCAGAAACATGGGTCCGTTTAGTCAGCGCGATGGTTAAGAAGAGACAGTTCTTGGCAAAAATAATTTCCTAGAAGCACAGATAGAATCTCAAAGACATTAAATTGAATTATCTTGGAGTTTTAGCTGCAAGAAACATTTGAAAGTTATTACAAGACAATTGGCACATTTTGCAACAGTAAGTTTTATTTATTTGTTCTTTTTTTTTGGCATTGCATTGTTTCTTCGTTCACTGCTCCTGCGTGCAAACTGTTACTGTCGCCACAGCCGCCCTGGGTCTGGCCATCAAAAAAATGGCAGCCAATCTGTGCCAACAGCTTCTCCAATCATTACATCATGCACGCTAGGATAAACAAGATAACTGACCTAGTGTAATTTAAACACATTTTTCAGATTGTATTCTTTGCTGTTTACTGGGCGTTAACCCAGAAAGTGTCAGAATGTTTGAATTTTTATCAGAGTTGTTTAGCAGTTACTTGAGAAATAAAAAACTGATACAGGACACATTAGGATCACGTCTGTTTTATTTTATTTATGTTTTGAGGCATTCAATCCGGTTTTCAGTCCCTGCACTGATATCATTTAAAGGTCTGTTGTGGAAAAAATATGATAAATAATAAATCTATTTGAGAAGCCTGCTGAGTTTTTGGAAAACAGAGAAAGGTTTATTCTTGTTACAGCAGATGTGGACAGGGCCTAGGCCTGACCTCTTCAGAGACCAACAGCCTCTCCCCAGTCTCCTCCTCTCTCCACCTCCCCCAGAGCATCTGACCTCTGACTATTTATACAGAAATATGAATATCATACATATCAAAGCAGAGTGGCTTTTGTTTTACATTTGAGGACAGATAAGACAACACAGAGTTGTGGGTGTGACAGTTGTGTCTGCTGAGTCTTTACACATGTTAATGACTGATCTGAGTCTAAGGCAGAAATCACATTCATTTACACAAAGACAGATTAAGGTTTTTGTGTGGGTTGACAAAAAGAATTTGCATCCACACACGTGTCGGGTCAGTAAATATCACATCCACACGACAACAGAGCACTGAGTGAAAATGATGTAATACATATGCCCCACCTGTATGTGGCGCTGTAAACAGGACACAGCCAGAGCCACTGGACACACAATACTACAAAGAGCACATGGGCATAAAGTTGTTCCTCTTCCACAACAAACAAACGCACGTGGCCATGACGGGGTCACGACGTCATCGTTTACCAAAAGCTGCGGTTTGCTTGTCCACACGACAACGCAACGCAGATGTTCTCAGATTGCTCCACTCTGGAACCCATTTTCAAAAAACACAATTTACGCCCACCTGAAACGCCGGCTCCGTGTGGACGAAAGACCAAAACAAACTTCACCGTTTCAGCGAAAAGACGTCGTCATGCGGACACCACCTAAGAGAAATCTTTCCGCAATATAAATTTCCATCACAGGTGCATTGTGTAACTTTTCTGGTGGAGTGTCCGTCATCTGCTTGTTTCTATGGAGATGCCTGGAATGTTCCATAGTATGACATTAAACAGTTCTACCTTACATTTATCCAGTTACATGTGGTTTTATAGCTCAAAAATACCTCGAAAAACAGACATGGTGACTGTGAGCAGGGTCGATTCTCCACAGATCTGACTTGTGCGTCGGTCTGGTTTGGTCTCCATGAAGATTAAAAAAGGTTTAAAGCAATGGAGAAAAGCATTTGATGGACCCTCCTCCAGAAAAGTCACAAAATTCTCCTCAAAACTGGGATATGAGCAGACACTGAAACGCTACGGTATCACACTCTGAGTTCAAATGCAGAGACTCGAATTGAAATCCATAGGCACGGTGGATGAAGTGTCTTGCCCCCTCCCCCTCGTGAAGTGAATATATTACATAACACATTTGAGCCCCGCGCTTTTAGCCTGCGAATATTTACAACTGAACTAGAGACCTTCACCATGACGTCAGGTCGGTAGCAACAATTTCCAAAACAGCAAACTAAGCTTTAAAGTATTTCCAAACCAACAGTAGGAGGATAAGAAATACACACAGCGGATTTTCAAAGACAGATTTCAGGGAGCTAAAATCGTTCCTTGGCCTAATATGAACCAGGAGAATTCATTAATCCTTGTTTCCAATAAGGTCCGTGCCAAGTTCCAGGAACCTGTGAAAACTTGTGCAGCAGATTATGATGGGCGAGCGCGGTGCAATAGGCAAATCTCCCAGTTTAGTACAAAAACGGTGATGATGCAAACCCCAAACAAAATTACCTGAGGAAGGATTTGTGAACCTTTTAGAGTTTAGAAAATGATTGGCTTAAAAAAACTGAAATAAACGTTGTAATCGTAATAGGTACAAACAGTACCGGCGAAGTCTAAAGTGGGGGAAATCAGCATAAATGCAAAACACAAAACGAAATGTCCTCTTTTCAATCAGACCACATATTTTGGGTTTGCAAGTACAATTTCAAAAACAGAACCAGCTGAACAGTGACTGAAATAAGTCTAAAAAAAAAAAAAAACTCTTTGAAACTTCTCTCTCTGTCTCCATGGAGATATCAGTGTTTTACTCGGAATGTTCAATTGTACGGCGTTAAATGTGTATCAAAAGGCCAAGTTACGGCTCAAAATTCTGAAAAGGGAGGTAGAGGTAGAGCATTAAAAACACCTGTTACTGAAACATGCAAGATAAGCTTAATGCTGCATTGTGGAATTTTCCAGACAAAACAATAACATCATGGAGACAAGCAGGAACGATGGAACAATATTTTTCAGACTACAGTTTCTTAGCATTTGGCGGCATATTTTCATTTCATTACAGATACAAACTGTTTAAAGGTGCACTGTGTAACTTTCGTGGTTGGGGGTCCATCACCTTTTCGTTTCTATGGATACGTCATTGCTTTTTTAAGAATGTTCTACCTGACATTAAACAGATATATTTTAATTTCATTTCATTTCCAGCTCTAAAATACTTAGGAAAAACAGGCATTCTGACTAGTGATGTGCAAAAATACCAATATATCATATAGTTTAATGTGATGATACAGTATCGATATCGAGGGCTGCTGTATCGATATATCGCCAAGAGTATTTTTTTGGTATATTTTACCAAATTATTCAGTTTCAGTGCTATAGTTTCGTTGCTTGTTTAGAGAAAACAGTGTAGAGAAAGTCTTTATATGCAACAGATTTGGCATTTTCACTGTTTTGATTAAATGTGATTTGATTAAAGTGGGTGTTTCATATGAACGTTGCACAAGAAGTGGTTTAACAAAGACTTTTAGTATCACAGGCATGATTTAACTTTTATTTTTTATTGAACTGTATCGAATCAATCTGAAATATATCGTATAAAATTTAAAATGCACTGTATCGAGATATGGTCTATGTATCGAGGTTTGTATCGTATCGGCAACTTCTTCATGATACCCAGCCCTAATGGATATGTCATTGCTTTCTTCTGCCATCTGACATTAAACATATGCTTTAATTTTACTTTAATACTTTAATTTTATTCAATTACAGGTGGTTGTATAGCTCTAAAATACCTTAAAATAGCAGACATTCTGACTAGGGGTGTGTAAAACTATCAATATATTGTATCATTTAATGTGATGATACAGTATCAATCTTGTGGGGTGCTATTTCAATACATCGCCAAAAGTATTTTTTGGTATATTTTACCAAATGATTTTGTTATAGGGCTACAGTTTTGTTGCTTGTTTAGAGGAAAGAAACTTTTTATATGCGACAGATTTGACATTTTCACTGTTCACTTCCATATGAACTTTACACAAGAAGTGGTTTAATATAGACTTTTAGTATTCAGCCATGATTTAGCCTTTATTTTTTATTGGCCTGTATTGAAATATATCATATTGAATTGAAAGAGCACTGTATCGAGTAGAAATGTAACAATAACCAAAATATCGCAATATCGTAGCGTCAGAACACAATAATATCGTGGTCCATCACAATATATTGAAGTATTAAACTGCATAGGCCATGACCTGTTACTTACTTTACTACATAATAAAAATAACTGTTATTTTTAAGCACTTTTAAATCTTGTATTGTTGGAACATGGCAGTAATGATTTGCACTGAAGACTGGTCAAGGTATTTGAAAAGGAAAAAAATTGTGTATATACAATTCTGTCAACCCCTCCAAAATATCGCAATAATTATTGTACCGTGAGAGGCATATCATAATATCATGAGATTTGGATATCGCTACATGCCTAGTATCGAGATATGTATCGTATCGTGGACTATGTATTGAGGTATGTATCGTATTGGCAACTTCTTAATGATACCCAGGCCTAATGCATACGTCATTGCTCTACTTTAATTTTATTCAATTACACATAGTTTTATAGCTCTAAAATACCAAGAAAAACAAACATTCTGACTTGCATCTCCACAGATCTGACCTGTAACTTGGTCTGGTTTGGATTCCATGAAAATAGAAAGGTCCCAAACTGTGAAACACTAAAAACGATAACACCAGAAAAATGACACAATGCACCTTTATGTGTTATCGTGTCATTTATCGCTTCTAGTATTCTTTTAACAATATTTTATTTTTGGGGAGTAATCAATTAGTTTTTAGATTATCTTTTACCGTTTATAATTCGTTCAGCAACATATCATACTTCAGAATTTGTTATTGTGACAGGACAACCGACAGTAAACGACGTCATGTATTTCTATCTAGTCAAAACGATAAAACAAATAAGAAAAACTCAGGACAATGGGTGTGGTTTTGTGGTGCATTTACGAAACGGGATGAGCCGGGTCGGCACAGGAAAGCCTGAATAAACTTCGGTCGGGGGGCAGCGGGGTCCTCGTGTGTCCCTGATAATTCCAGGTTTCATTTCCCCGACAGGATGATGACTCAGCACAGAGCCACTTTTAGGCCGACGCGACAAAACAATGGACCATTCTGAAACCTGTGACCCCCCGCGTCTCCCGAGGAACCAGCGTAGTCTGCGCTCACGTGTAAGGAAGTGGCTCATTTAAGGTTTAGTTTCAATATTAGTTAGCACAATATTCAGTTAACAATAGGGATTAGGGATGGGCATTCGGTGAAATTTTCGAAATCGATCATCGGAAGAATTAACGATCGATTATCGATTAATGATTAACGTTTTTATATTAAAATGATCATCATTATAATTACTATCTGCACTACTAATCTGCATAAATAAATTCAACTTTACGACATATAAACCGTAACGACTATAGATCCACATCAATCCGTTTTAGATTATAATGTGTTTAATTCAGTTTCGCGTAAGTCTCACAGAAACAAAACTTAAAACCACATCGCTAATTTGCATAAACTAAGCGAAGATAAAACTACAGCTCTTGTGTCGCTGATGCGGTCAATTTCTGTCGGATTAAAAGACATGACTCAGTGGAATACAGGTGAGTGTGTCCATATTTGCGTTTGTCAAAACCAGGACACCGTACGAGGGGCGGGAGGTCGGGACTCGTCATCGACATTGCGCGACTCTCACCTGGTAAAACTTTTTCCCACTGGACACCGAAACATGTGTACCTGCTTTATTCACTGTGCACATGGACTCACACTTGTCCCGAACGGAAAGCGTGGACTTTCTTGTACTTGTCATCGTTGCACATCATTCGCATTTGCACTTCGGTACGTTGCAGTCTGACCGACTGTTTGTGTCTCGCTCCTTCTGAGTGCAGAGAGACACACGTACTGACCCTGTTTGGTAACACTACGCTACGCACAGCAACCTACATTCGGTTTGTCGATTAAAATGAACGTAATCGATGAAATTCTTAATGATCAATTATCGATTAATCGACTAATCATGCCCATCCCTAATAGGGATGTAAAGATATGCAAATCACTCAGCACGATATTATCACGATATATTTTGGAGAGGCTAATATAATTGTAGATAGGATGATTTTTTGCTTTCAAAATACCTTGACAAGATTTTGGTGTGAATTATTTCCATCATAATCCCAAGAATTCAAGTAAAAAACATATTTCTTCATGTTGTCTGTGCTGAAATGAATCATGGGATATGTAGTTCCCGATGTTCAAAAGCTGTTGCTACTATAAAACCTGCATTTAAGCAAAGGAACTTGTAATTTGATATATTGTGACAGCTCACAGTATTATTGTGAGAGTTTTGATGATACAATATCACAATAGTTCGGTTATTGTTATATCATAGTTAATAATAATGCAAAGATGCTCCCAGTAACCAAGAATAGACTATATTTTTGTAATTCATTACTTAAAGTTGCATTGTGTAACCCAGGGGTCTCCAACCAAGTAGCTCACCAAGGGATTTATGAATTATACATATTGTCAGGGGCGAACTGGGACCAAAAAACAGCCTTGGACTTTTCCTCCACTATTCGGCCCCATGATCAAATGGCTGTTCTGGACGTTTCCAGAACGTACAGATCGCCAGTCCACCCCTGCATATTGTGATGAATAACTAAAATTGGATTGTAAAATTGGCTATTACCATTGTACATGTATAATTTTGATCACTAACGTTGTGCACTAAATAAAAGTATAAACATCTAACTGCACTCGATCTAAGGCCGTGGCTCTTAGATTTACTCAATTTCTTGTGACGGCTAAAATGAGGAGCTCTTTGGTATTTTCATTTTGTAAAAGTAGCTCACCAGAGGAAAAATGTTGGAGACCCTTGGTGTAACCTTTCTGGTGGAGTTTCCATCACCTGCTTATTTCTATCAATCTGTCACTGCTTTGCCTGGAATGTTCCACAGTGTGACATTAAACAGCGCTACCTTACTTTTATTCAATTACATGTGGTTTTATAGCTCAAAATACCTAGAAAAAACAGACATTCTGACTGTGAGTGGGGTCGCCTCTCCACAGAGCTGACCTGTAACGTTGTCTGTTTTGTTCTCCTTGAAGATAGAAAGGTTTAATGTGTTTAATGCCAAACTGTAAAACATTCCAAACAAAGCAACAACACCTCCATGGAGAAAAGAATCTGATGGACCCTTCACCAGAAAAGTTACACAATGCACTTTTAAAGACGCACAATTTGCAGGTTAGATCTGTGGAAAGGGGAGCCTACTCAAAGTAAGAATACATGTTTTTCAAAGCAATAAAAACACCTCATCGACTACAAGTTTAATGCCATACTGTGGAACATTCTTGGTCCTAGTTTAGCCTTTGTTATATTTGGTGATGACCCTTTGATACAGGGCGAGTTCGGTTGGTAGAAATCTTCGCCCACTAATCAAAAGATCAGAGGTTCGAATTCCAGATACGGGTGATGCACACTGTTGTTGTGTCACTGAGCAAGACACTTGCTATCAAATTTCGCACGCACTGGTATGCGTTTGTGAGTGTTTAAATGGTTGCTTTACAAAACGTGAACAGTGTGCTAATTGAAGCTATAAAAGTGAAATACTGATCTGAAAAGTGTTCAAAAAAACTACCGCAATACTCAAAGCTCATCAGATTTGGATTCTTTTACGGCTCAGGCTTACCCACTGTTCCTGGCAGACAAAAGTGAAATGACTTTGTAACATGTACTTTAGACATACCAGGGTCAGAGAGAAATTCGCTACAGTACAAAAAAAAAACGAAAGCTGGAGGGGAGGACGAAGGCCGCGAAGGACATGGTCAGAATTCCTGAGAGATGGTGGAGTCTGGAGAGTGAGTGGAACAAAAGAGAGATGTTATGTCTCTCGGGACAGCAGCTGACACGATAACACAGAGCAGACTGTAGAGCCCTCCCCTGGGCCACTGCAACTCTGCAAGGGGCAAAGCAATATCACAGAGAATTTGGACCGAGAAAGACTCTTCAAAGGTTTTTAGGAGCTCAAGTGAAAGAATGTGCGATGTACTTGTGTTGGAACGTTGTCTGAGCTGCCCTTTTAAGTAACATTTTAGGTGGAGTGTTCGAAACTTTTTTCAAATGTTGCTATTTCAATGGAGACAACTTAATTTATACACACAAGATCTATTTGTGTTATGTAGATCTTATTTATCCTTCAGATAGCTGCTGAACAAACAATATGAGTTGTTCCAAACCAGATTCAGCCTACAAATAGTCTTACTGCATCCATACATAATGCTTCACGAACTTCAGACTTCCGGTCATTGTGCAATTCATACTGGGAAGGATCCTCTAAAAAAGTGAGCATCAAACCGCCATGTTTGTTTTCCCAGTGGGATGCGTCTATTGTCAAAGCCGATCTTTTCAAGTCTTTTGAACCATATCGCTTTTGTTTCTGGTTCTGATATTGTCATATTTTATTTATGGGATTGGGACATCGTAATTGTGTGGTTGTTGGATCCTAACAGCTGAAAACGGCTCGAGAAACGGGCTTCGGAAGTTTGCGAACTCCATAACTGCAAAAAGGAATCAGATCTGTGTGAGTGCAAACTGTTTGTCTTCCCAATGGACTAGAAAAATAGTGAAAGGCGAAGGCGATGGGAAGTATTTATCCACAGGAAGGACGAAAAACCTTTGATTGCCTAAGAAATCATCCCGAGTTTGCAGCGAACATTTTGTATGTGCAGCACCATCAAAGCAAATCCACTTTTTTGGAAAATCCTTCCCAGTATGCACTGCGCGATGACCAGAAGTCCAAAATTCGTGATGCATGGATTAAAGGCCAAAACAGAATAACTGCTGAACCGATATCTCAGAACCGATACCTGATCCAGCTCATTTTAGAAGAAAATTAGCTGGAAAGTCCCCAAGATGGAAAGTCCCCTAGTCTGGAAAATGCCCTTTAAGAAACTAAATTAGTTAATCTATACACACATAAAAAAATCATTATATATTGTATTAATTACGCATGCAGTATATCTCAACACATTTGTTTATGTCACATGCCCGAGCCGGTAGTGCCTAGTATTATTTAAGCAGATAAAGGCTACCTCTAATCTGCCTCTGTCTTTTCATGTAATCCGAGATAGGCGTGTTAATATAGAGTTCTGTGCTTGGTGTGGTTCTTTTCAAACTAGTTTGTCTCAGTAGCTTTTGATTTAAAAGGTACACTATCTTATCTGCTTGTTTATATAAAAATGTAGTTGCTGCCAATGTTCCACAGCTCTACCTTACGTTTATTAAATTACAAGTGATTTTATAGCTCAAAAATACCTAGAAAATCAGGCATTTTGACTGAGTGCTGGGTCGCCTCTCCACAGATCTGACCTGTACCTTGGTCTGGTTTGGTCTCCATGATGACAGAAAGGTTTAATGCCATACTGAGATCTTCCTGTTTGGCAAAAAATGACCACATTATGGATCTGGGACCAATGCAGCACTTTGATAAACCTTCTGTCACCAACGTTGGCGTCACAATGGACAGTGATTTAAAATTTGAAAAACAAGTGAATGCAGTCATCAAATCTGGCTTTTATCATCTGCAACTTTTATCCGAAGTGAAACCGTTTTTATCTTTTAATACTCTTGAATGAGTTGCACATGCTTTTATCTCCTCTCGTTTAAACGACTGTAATGCACTTTCTTCTGGCATCAGCAGCCGTGCACTTTACCGTTTACAGTTGCTCCAAAACTCTGCTGAGCAACTTTTAACTGGAAGCAAAAAACGTGAGCGCATTTTTTTCAATTTTAGCGTCTTTACTTTGGCGTCCAGTTTGTTTTAGAGTTGATTTTAAGATTTTATTGTTTGTTTTTAAAGCTTTGAATGGACTGGCCCCAGATTACATCTCGGACCTCGTCCAGATTTAGACTCCCGCGCGCGCTCTGAGGTCCGAGGGCCAGCTCCAGATCGTGGGGCCTAAGACGAGACTTAAAACCAGGAGGACAGGACCTTCTCTGTGGTCGGTCCTAAGATCTGGAACGTTCTGCCCAATCCGTGCCCCACCAACGCTCACGACGAAGAGTTTTAAGTCTCGTCTGAAGACCCACTTTTATTCTCTGGTTTGCGTGGTCCTCTGTGTCTTTAATTTTACTTTTATGTTTTTTACCTTTTTATTATTTATTGATATACTTGCTCTTATTTGATTTGACTAGTTTTATTGTCTTAAAAAGGACTAGTGAAGTTAAGTCGAGCTTTATTTTCTACTTCTATTGGATATGTTTTATTTGTATTGTGCAGCATTTTGGAAACTGTTTTGTTTATGAAATGTGCGATAGAAATAAAGTGGATCGGATTGGAAACTGTGAAATAATCCAGACAACGCAGTTACATCTCCAACGAAAAAAGCATTTGAGGGACCCTCCATCAGAAAAGTTACACGGTCCACCTTGTATGTATAAGGTACGATTTGATTGGTTTTGTAGTTTTGTAGGTCATCTCACCTGTACTTAAACTGTTGCATAAAATGTGACTTGTAAAAATAAAAGGTTTAATTTCAAGCTTTAAAAATGTTGCTTGCTTCACTACAAAAACATGCTAAAAAAAACCCATGAGGCCAATTTTTCTTTTCAAAAACCAATACCATTACCACCTTTCTCAAAACACAACAGTGATGGGAGCATATTTAGTCTGAGCGATCACACCCCGGGGTTACATGAATTAGCATCTTCTAAGAACGACTTTCAAAATACGGTTCCCAGTTTTTCCCCTTTGAGCAGGACGGGACTTGTTCAGGCAGAGGAAATGCAGGACACAGAGGAAAAAAGAGATGATAAGATACCAGCATGAGATTAGCTTTGAACACTTCACAAGATCCGCACTATAAAAGGGAACGCTTTGAGAACTTGAATTGATTTGACTAAAATTTGACTATTCAATTTCTTTACGCGTCAGGACGAGGTGAGATGGCAATGAATTCTAGGTATTTCTTCCTTCTAGCCAAATGTCTGCCAAAAGAGAGGGAATTTTTGTTCAGATTTCAAGTGAAGAGTTCTAATATGACGAAACAGGTAGAGTTATCCAAACTGAAATGAAAAATCTGCCTAGACTAGTCAGAAACAAGGATTTATTAAAAAAAAAAAAAATCACAATTTAAATATTTTATTGCATTTTTTTGCGTATATATTCATTCTCTTTATTAGGGATGAACCAATACTAAAAAATGATGATCCATGATATCGGTTAAAGGTGCATTGTGTAACTTTTCTGATGGAGACTCTGTCAAATGCTTTTCTCCATGGAGATGTTGTCTGGAATGTTTCAGAGTATAGCATTAAACCTTTAAACCAAACCAAACCAACTTACAGGTCCAATCTGTGGAGAAGCAAGCGATAAAACCATCTGTAATTGAATAAATGTGAGGTAGAGCTGCCTGGAATGTTCCACGGTTTCACAGAAAAAGCAGGTGATGGAACGCCAAACAAAAAGTTACATAGTGCATCTTTAAGCCAATATCCTGATTAGGTCTTTAAATGAAAGTAATAAAACTATTTCCAGACTGATTTTGGCCGAGAAAGTCTCATTTGTTTGAATTTTTATTCATACAAAGTTGTTCAGTGGTTATTTGAAGGATAAATGACTAAGTAAATGTAACAGTTTAACTGTGGTTTGAGGAAATAAGTGCAATTTTCTGTCCATACACCCAGACTGGTTAACATTGGGTATTGGCAGATATTTGCTCTTTTTAACGTGTTAGTGATCGGCCATGAATTACCACAAAAACAATATTTTGTTTGGTCTAAATATGCCCATGTTTGAACACAAAAATATGAATACACTGGACTCTACACAGTTTGTAGTAAGTGAAGGTTGTTCATACTAAATTAAAATAAATAAATACATTAAAAAAATTTTCTCTATGTATACCAACCCAAACATAAAAAAATACAAAAAGTAAAAAAGACAAATGAAATGTTGATATATATCGTGTCATTTAATGTGATGATACAGTATCGATATCGGATACTGCTGTATCGCCAAGAGTATTTTTTGGTTTATTTTACTAAATTATTTTGTTACAGTACTACAGTTTTGTTGCTTGTTTCGAGGAAGGAAACTCGTTTATGCAACACATTTGACATTTTCATTGTTTTAAGGATAAAAAGAAGAATAACACAAGAAGTGATTTAACAAAAACTTGTAGTATCACAGCCAGGATTTATCCTTTATTCTTTTATTGAACTATATCAAATTGATTTGGAATATATCATATTGAATTGAAAGCTCACTGCATCAAGATATGTATCATATCGTGGCCTATGTATAGAGGTAAGTATCGTATTGGCAACTTCTTGATGATACCCAGCCCTAATCACAACTTCAGCTTTTCTCCTGATTTCCTGTTGGCTTACACGCTGTAACAGACAAACTCTAACATGCTGTAAAGTGAGAAAAAACTGCGGTGTGAAAAGAGCAGCCACTCCCATCAGCTGGGAGGGTCCGAGCGAGACAATGAGGGCACTACAAGAAGAAAGTAGAATGGCCAATTGGTTCACGTCAATGCCACTTACAAAAGACAAAAGCAAATTGAATGGGCTGCAGACAGCTCCTTCACCTTCAAAGGAATACGCAATACAGTGAACTTAGCATTTCAATGAATCTTTAATAGGTGTGGGCTTGGGAACTAGCCAATGTAGCAGGCTGCTTGAGACCGGAGAGAAACTGTCTATCATTTCTGTTTGTTTTATTTAAGATAGCATTAAGATTTGATGGATCTTTTTTCCATTCACGCAGAGGCAGCTGCAGGCCCCGTCTGACTTCATGAAAAGGTATCATAATCTCTACAGGAGGGGATAAGATCGAGCTAAAATATATTAATCTCTTATTCTTGCGTAAATACAGGGAATTTTGGGACTATTTCTATCTCTATGGGAAGCATCAGTGTGTCCTCAAGTTATCCTGTGACCCCAGCTTGAACTCACAGTTTATTACTTGAGTAATTCAGCACACAAGAGCGAGGCTATATTGAGTTAGGCTTGTTAAGTGATGAAACAGCAAATATTGACTCAACTAAAAGAATTACAGCATCTTTGGAGATCTTTAAATGTTAAGATAAGCTTTGTTATTCAATAGTTAAAGGTGTTTTAACTTGGAAAAATTAGGTTGCAATGTCCTGACCAGGCCTGTAAGGAAAACACTGCTGGACGATTAATCGACAAAGAATTTATTGCGATAAATGATAATATTGACATTTTGAGACCATTTTCAACTAACATAATGACAATGGAATAAAAATGCAAATACACCCTTTCAAAGATCAATAAACTTTCTAAAGAACATTGAACATAGGAACTGCAAGACAACCAAAAACAACAGGCCTAAATAAAACAGACTTGCTCACATAGGAATAGCCTAATGTAGTCAGGCTCACAGCAAGGACTTGTTGACAAAAATACACTTGCTGAACCAAACACAACCAAAACAATCAATAAAATGGATTATTAAATCTCTGTAACAAAACTGCCCTTAAAAGTGATTTTAGTCATTGATTTACACTGGAATATTGCAGCTTGTCTCTCTGTGGCTGCTGCGAGCCTCGACATTTTGGTCTTAAATGTTCATATTAACCCGCAACACAGGATCCTATTTCGCTATGTGGGAGCCTCTGACCTGTCTGGTATCGTGGCAGTGTCTTGTGGGATTTCAGTGGATTTCAGGCTCTCCAAGGGGCTAGAAGAGTTGTTTGTTCAAGTGTCATTACTAGCGGTATGCAAAAATATTGAAATATCAATATATCATATCTGTTGGAGCCTTATTACATGTCTGTACCTTCTGCCACTGTGAGGCGCTATTTGTAATTTATGCAAGTACCTGCACTAGGGATGGGCATGATTAATCGATTAATCGATAATTGATCATTAAGAATTTCATCGATTACATTAATTTTAATCGATAGTTTATATAATATAATAGTTTATGCAAATTAGTGATGTGGTTTTAAGTTTCATTTCTGTGAGAGTTGCGCAAAACTGAATTAACACATTATAATCTCAGAGGGACTGATGTGGCTCTAGAGTGGTTACGGTTTATATGTCGTAAAGTTGAATTTATTTATGCAGATTCAGATAGTAATAATAATGATGATCATTTTAATATAAAAACGTTAATGATTAATCGATAATCGATCGTTAATTCTTCCGATGATCGATTACGAAAATTTCATCAAATGCCCATCCCTAACCTGCACTATAAAAGGGGAGGAAAATGTGCACACAGCTGTTGACCCGTGAAGGTATACAGTCTTTTGAGCGTCGTCGTTGTGAATGACAGCTGATTCTGTGTATGTTTGGATGGCTAAGATAGGCCAATAAATATTGAGGAAAACAATATTTGGACTCTTTCATGAAAGACACACGTCCGAGACACCACACACTCTGCAGCCATCGCAGACCTTGCATACGGCAAGTTTTGGCCGCTACAATATCGCTTAACGTGATGATACAGTCTCGATATCATGTGCTGCTGTATCGATATATCGCCAAGAGTATTTTTTTGGTATATTTCACTCAATTATTTTGTTACAGAGCTACAGTTTTGTTGCTTGTTTAGAGGAAGGAAACTTGTTTATGCGACACATTTGACATTTTCACTGTTTTGATGAGTAAAATGTTTGTGTTTCATATGAACTTTGCACAAGAAGTGGTTTAACAAAGACTTTTAGAATTGATTTGAAATATATTGTATTGAATCGAAAGTGCACTGTATCGAGATATGTATCATATCATGGCCTATGTATCGAGGCATGTATTGTATCAGAAACTTCTTAATGATTCCCAGCCCTTGTTGTTGCTAAGGAAGCGAGGAGTGAGTAGAGAGTCAGTAGAAGCCTTTTGACATTCAGTCTCTTTCACAGAGAGCAGAAGAGACGACAGAAACAAATAAGCATGCAAATAGAAATTATCGTGGCCAGAAAAGTTATCGGGCTTTTTAAAAGTCTGCACAATTAATTAATTTATTGATTATCATTACAGGTCTAGTCCTGACTAGTTTAGATTAAAGGGCCTCATTTAGGCTATTTTCTGATCTGTTGTAATATTGTTTCCTCATCAAAATCAGACATGGATTTGTGTTTTGCTTAATTCACACACACACAAAAAAACTATGTTCCACCTTGTGTTTCCTTTAGAATCATTTGGATAATGTCAGCCCTGGAATTGCCAATCTCTACTGAACAAATGAAAGCTATTACCTTGCATTTTGAGATTTTGAAGTAAAGACAGGCAAATGATAAAGGATTTTACGTAATATAAGACCTTTAACTCATGAGATGTTGCTGAAAAATGCTCTTAACTGAACATGAGGCCCAGCTAATTTTCAGTGTTGTTCAAAAAATTCAAATTGCTTTCTTAATGAAAACCGAGGGCATCTGACAGAGCTGTGTCGATGTAATCCCTCCTTCATCCTGGAGTGGCCCATGCTACCAAAGGTTTCATGGGTACTTAATAAAGAAAGCAACAAAAAACAGTTTGAAGTGTGAAGATGTTGCTAGGTAACAGAGCGAAGTCACAATCTGAAATTTTAGAGTGGTGATTTTTGTGAGAAGAAACATCCAGATGTTATTGCTTTGTCTGGAATGTTGCACAGTATGTTTTTGCCTATCTTCATGGAGAAGAAACCAGACTAAGTTGCAAGTCAGATCTGTGGAGAGGTGACCCCTGTACAGTCAGAATGCCTGTTTTTCTAGGTATATTTATACTATAAAATCGCCACTAAATGTAAGGCTATTTATAGTGCACCTTTAACAATTATTCAGAATTATCAGCGCCATCAAACAAAAAAACAGTGAAATCCGCTTTTGTCTTCGATTCACATTGTCATTCAGGAAGTGTGATTTTATAAAGCTGGGCAAACTAAAGTTGGCATGACAAGAACAGACATAAAAAGGTTCTGTGTATCAAGATGCAAGATGTACAAAGATGTAAGTCTTGGGATGGGACAAGATACAATTTCCAGAAGACGAGATGAGACACAAGATTGGAGCTACGGGAACTAGACAAAACCAGATTTTGGCTAAGTTCAGACTGCAGCCTGAAGTGACCCAAATCCGATTTTTTGGCCCCTATGCTCCTGTATCTGAACGACACAGATCCAATTTTTTCAAATACGACCCAGGCCACATGGACATGTGGCTTCAGTCTGAACGGCCAAGTCACATTCATCCCACCTACAAGTCATCAACAAGCGACAAATGTCACTATTCTGCACTGAAGTAGGCAGAAACTGGAAGAAAGCCACAACATGTGGTGGACGACAATGCAAGAGAATTTTCAGGCTCTGAAGGCTCGGAGTCTAGTCAAAGGAAGGAAAGTGAGGTTAATGAGTTAATTAATATTTGGGGGGAGCGCTGTATTCGGGCCAAATTGGAGGAGTCTTATCGGAACTGGGCAGTTTTTGAAATGAGAAAGAAATGGGCGAGCATGACTACAGGTGGTCCTGACTCCAATGTCAACGAAAAATAAAGAGGCTGCGAGTTTCCTCCCGCGAGAGTGGTACAAGTAGGCGCTCACAAATGTACAGAAACGTTCTTCTCATCATACGAAAATTAGGTATGAACTCTGTGCGAGTGAAGCAGTCAAGCACATCGCAATCCCACCACTCTTGGCTGCGACTCCACACCCACGCGTTCCTTTCTACGGACGTTGCTGCCATTAACCCCACAAAACGCCATGACCAAAAACCTTGTCCTTCTCCTTCTCAATCTCCTCCTTAAAACAAATAAGTTGTTCATGTTCTGGCTCTGGTACGACAGCAGCTTTAAAATCTCCAGGTGCTCAATGCTGCGTCCATGTTTAGACGATTTCTGGACACACTGAGCACGCTCTCAACGTGTCCTCAAATGCGGGGCACTTTTGGGGCATTTAAAGTTCACACAGGAGATCACATCCCCCTCAGATTTATCCTTTCTGCCTGTCAGTATATTGCATTTATTTTATTTGTTATTGATATCTACGTACATTTTATGTTTGTATGTGTTATGTGCGTATGTTTTAACTTTTTAAACTGCACATTGGAGTTTTGGGGAAACTTAATTTTGTTCCCCCTGTACAATGTCTGTTACATGGTGGAACTGACAATATAGTTCTTAAAAAAAAAACATACAAGTTGCATTTAATTGGAAATGTGAACGACCTTACAAATTTTTGGATTTCACAAAAAAAAACTTGTAATCTGACATTGTTTATAATAAATACATTGCTCAATACAGTTGCTAACTAGACGTAACTCGGTAAAAACTTTTTATCCATCTGAAATGTAAAAAGATGGAGAAAAAGTCTTACAAGATCAATTTCAGGTTCAGCATTTTGTGAACATGAATTTGTCTCAATAGCGGTAACCGGTGAATTCCCTTGAGTTCCGATGGACACGATTGACAGGTGGATTAGCCAATCAGGGTCACGTATGGTCCATCTGTACCAAAAACAAATACGGCTGCTTACGAAAAAAAAAAGAAAAAGGAAAAAATACCACAAGGGACTGAAAAACATCACAAACTTGATTTTGTTTGTAAATCATAGGTGACCAATGAGCTCTTTTGCTTCACACGTGTTACTGGAATAAACACATCTGATTGCACGATTACGTTTGTTCTGGCCCGAGAGATATCATTATGTATCAACTAGTTTCATGTGGTCCGACTGCTTCCAATTGGGAATACTGACCTATAAAAGCAACCAGGTGCACAGACGGCCATTGTGTTAAGACATTATAAGCTGAAAAGGGCCTACAGGACGCTTCTTCCTCTGGATAACACAATGACATCAACGGCAGAAGTGTGTTTGGGAGAGTGATGAAGACGAGGGGGAAGGAAGGTGAAGAGTGAAGAGGTGTGAATGGAAAGACTCCGGTTATGACTCGCCGATGTGCGGACGTGTGGGCTCTTGTCGGCACATGTACAAGTGCAGCTGTGTTTGGAGTCGGCTCAGACGGAGGGAGGGGGAGTGAAGCTGCGATGGGACCCAAGACCTCAAATAAAGAATGTACAGAGGAAAGGGTAAACAAGACATCAGCAAACTGTAAGATTTTATTGTATTTATGTGTTTTACGGTTGTAAATCATACACTAATCGAGAGAAGAGAGTGGGAGGATGGGACCAAAGACCTCAAATAAAGAATGTACAAAGGAAAGGGTTTAGATAGAGGAAATCAACAAACTATGAGACATTATTGTGTCTCATTCAGGGTTGTCAAAAGTATCAAAAATCAGATTCTAATTCATATTAAAACAATATTCAAACTAGATACTCATTTGAGCAGGTATTACAGTATTTTCCACACTATTAGATGCTCTGGATTATAAGGTGCACTGTCATTAAATGGTGTAAATGGTGTTTTCACAAATAAACCGCACCGGATTTTAAAGGAAACACAACAGTTGGATGGGTCAGTGGGACTTTGTTTGGTGCGTTGATGGTGACTCTGGGCTTTGTTCAGTTGTGGCGTGTAGGAAGGGTGCTGTCTGGGACCAACGGATTGTCGGCGTGTTCGCAGTGACTCAGTTGTTTAGTCGTGTCTAGAAGTGGCACATTGCACTCGCTTTTTCAGTTCGTTCCTCCATTCCGTTCCTCGTCTGCGTGGAGTGATGAGTGTGTCTGTGGGTGTTTTTCACTGTGCGATCGCTGTCTGCACCGTGTGTGTTTGCGTACACTGCAGGTGTTGTGGCTTTGTAGTTTACTGAAGTCTTTGCTGGGACACCCGAGTGGATTCATGTATAGGGCGCTCTAGATTGTGGGGCGCGCAGTCGTTTTTTGATGGGGTTGGAGGCTTATGAGTGCGCCCTATGGTGCGGAAAATACGGTAATATTAAAAAGGTCACATTCACAGGACAGAAATTAACTTCTCCTGAAGTGCTTTATGATCTTGAGCTGCAGCAGAACAAGCATAAGAGCACACAGACTAAGGGACTACTACATTTTTCGGAGTGTAAGGCGCACTTAGGCTACGTTTATATGACAGTCTGAACAGAAGACACAAAAGTGGCGTCGAGTCTTCACTTTTTATTCCATGTTTAGACAAGCATTTTTGGGATCGCAAAAGTGTGTGGAATTCGACTGGGTATACTTGCCATCCAACATGTTTGTTTCTGTATGTATGACATGAAAATACTGTACATGACGTGAGCAAATCTGACCAGAGTTATGTGTCTTGGGCTGTGTAGACAGAAACGCTACACCGGAGCACATTTAGCTTTTCCTAATTAAATTTTTTAATTTTTAAAATATTTTGTTGTTTTTTCTGAAAAATCAACAGTGCACCTAATAATCCAGTGCACCTTATGTATTAGTTCTGGTTGCGCTTACTGACCTTGAACTGATTTTATGTGGTACACAGCACTCAAAAATCTGTCAGCATCAGCACACAAGGACCGAGCTGTTTTTTTCAGCGCTTATAGTTTATGCAAATGAGCCATGTGGTTTTAAGTTTCCTTTCTGTAAAACGTAAAGAAATGTGTGCAAAGCTGCATTAAGCACATTATTACTATGTTATGTATATTTGAGTCATCCTCGTAGTAAGTAAAAAAAACTTAAATGATCCACCCGCATTCACATTCATAATACACTCAAGTGTCGCCCGTTTGTTTCGCTTAATGCGCCCATAGTCTCGTGTGCCTTTATATGTGAAAAAAATGGTACACAGATATAAAACCTCATGCTGATATAAAATATATATATATAAAAATTATAATTTAATCATATTCTGTTGTCTAAAGAAATTATTATTTTTAATAGTATTTTTAATTACCATAGTGGTATTAGAAGCAGTATCGAGTTTATTCCTCAGTCAAAATCAAGTTTGAAGTTTCAGCATCGTGACAATCTGTTTGGGTAATAGTGTTGCCAAAAAATGCTGCACTGAACGTAATATGGAAACTCGATAATCATTTGAACAAGCGTGTTGATACTGATATTGGCATCAAGTACTGGATCTCTCCTCAGATCAAAATTAAGTTTGGAATATTAGTATTGTGACAACATTAATGGTGGTTTTCTATGCAGCTGAGTTGAAATACTGAAGTGGAAACTCAAAGCAACAAAATCTATAGCCCCAAGGGTTCAAATTGGTTGCGTGAGTAACAGGAAAAGTGAGTTGTAATTAATAACAGTAAAATAGACTTGACACAACTCCTGCTCTAGAGCTTTTGGTAGAGCTGCATGCCTTTTCATTTTAGTATTTGGTTCTGAATAGCAGATTCTAGTAAAGTGGTACTTAAAGGTGCAATGTGTAACATTTCTGATGGAGGCTCCTTCACCTGCTTGTTTCAATGGATATGGAAAATTACCTGGAATGTTTCACAGTATGACTTTAAACAGTTGTGCAGTTGTAGGGAGTATTATCTGTTACAAAAGGGTGAATTGTTGTACAGTTGTAGGGAGTATTATCTGTTACATAAGGGTGAGTTGTTGTACAGTTGTAGGGAGTATTATCTGTTACATAAGGGTGAGTTGTTGTACAGTTGTAGGGAGTATTATCTGTTACATAAGGGTGAGTTGTTGTACAGTTGTAGGGAGTATTATCTGTTACATAGGGTGAGTTGTACAGTTGTATGGAGTTCAGTATAAATATAGTCCTGTATCTCTCATTCCATGAAGCAATAACTCTACATCTTCATGGAGAAACACATTTGACAGACCCTCCACCAGAAAAGTTACACAATGCACCTTTAAATAATACATGTTAGGTAACTATGCTGAGGTAATCATTACAAACAAATACTTTACAAAGTTATAACTAGGTCTGTATATTCAAATGTGCCCTGAGAGTCGTGTCTACCAGTATTTGTTGATGTTCTGCCTACTGTGTGGTGATAGAAGCTCCTGCCTCCGCTGCATAAATCAGCTCCTCCCTGTGAACGGTGACAGACTCAGGTTCAGAGACCGACCCCTGACCTCCATCTGAGCCTGGGTCACACCTCAGTGCAGAATCCACAAACCTGCCCTCCATATGGGCCCGACCACTTCACTCCTCCATTGTCCCGCTAAGGCGAAGATGGTCTCTCTCCAGGGCTATAATTCAACAGAGCAATGTTTACTGAGGCCAGTCTTCAAGCAATTACGTGAATGGGTCTGAGGGGGCTGACCTCCTCTGCTCTTCAAACTGTGGAGTGGAGCTGCTGTTTGCTCTGCACAGCTTTGCAACTTCATCGAGCCCACTACCTAATGCACAGAGTTTTTCAAAGACTGCAGCTACCTGCTCATGGGCGATATTTTGACGACTTCCATTTGAAAAGGTAGAATATATTAATAATTGTGTGGAAACCCTGATCTTTTTTAATCACTTTGAACCCTTTCAGTTTATAGGCAACATTTTGAGGACTTTTGAAAATTCAAAAGGTAGATCATGTTTTTTAATCCCCTTGAAGCGCATGTATAGAGTTATGGAACTGGACATTATTCCTTTGCCTATAATTACACAGTATGGCATTAAACTGTGCTGCTCCCATGGTGACAAGCAGGTGACATCTCTAAGCCAGGTCTGTGGAGAGGCGACACCTCTCACATGAAGAATACATAATCTACCAAATAAAAATAATAATAAAACCAAAAAGAAAAACGAAAAAACTGTTTTCTTCATTATTTGTCACCAAAATCAAAATGAAAAAAAAAAAAAAAAAAAAAAAAAAACAGATAACAATTAGTTTTTTCATTTTTCAATTTTGTGTTTAAATGAATAATGGAAAAAACGGATAACGGCTGTTTCCTGTTCCCATGACTTAAACTGCAATGCCGGACTGAAGCAGGACTAAACCAGGACTAAAACTGGTCTAAACCAGCTCTAAACTGGTCTTCCTCCAGGCCCTGCTCCTGGTCCAGTCCCGGTCAGTCCTAAACCAGGACTAAACCAGAAATGAACCAGGACTAAACCAGGACTGAACCAGGACTAAACCAGAACTGAACCAGGACTAAACCAGGACTGAACCAGGAGTGTCAGGACGGGCCTGGACTGGGCCCACATATGACTGTCGGGTGATCAGGAAACTGGGACCAGACTGGGACCAGACCGGGACTGAGACCAAGACTGGGACCTGGTTCAGTCCTGGTTCAGTTCTGGTTTAGAGCTGGTTTAGACCTGTTCAGTCCTGTTTTAGTCCTGGTTCAGTCCTTATGGGGCACAAAAGTCTGGTATCGTAGTTTAAGTCATGAAAACGGGAAATGTTATTTGTTTTTTCCATTTTTCATTCAAACACAAAATCAAAAAATGAAAAACCGAATGGTTATCTGTTTTTTCATTTTGGTTTTAGAGACAGATAATGAAGAAATCAGTTTTTTTGTTGGTTTTTTTTCGAATGAATGAATGATACATGGATTCTACATGTCTGTCAAGGTATTTAGAGCAATAAAAACACCTTAGTGAAATAAATGCTAAATAGATATAAATAGATATTTGAATGCCATACTGTGGAACATTTAAGGCACAGCAATAACACACAGCATGTCCATGGAAACAAGTAATCCTGCACCTGAAAAGTGACATACCGTAGTTTAATTCATAACGTTGCCAGATAAAGCATCTTAGCAGGATTGAAATGCTCTCATTTCTAATACTTATGATATGAACATTGATGTAGCTGATATGTTCATACCAACCATATACTGTGCCACTCTAGTCCACAGTTGGCAAAACTGGCAGCAGCCCCCCCACACACAGAGACCAAATACCGTCTCCCTGATCATTTACCAAGAGCAGACTAAATACATCTCCCCCTCCAAGCGCTTAAAGACACCGCATTTAACACAAGATGAGAAGGTTCACTTGTAAACATCATAAAAACAATGCAATCTGCCCCAATGACTCCATCAACACACGGTACTACAGCGCTGATAGGAATCCAGGGCGCCCTTCCCCCCGGAGCCCCAATGCCCCACCGCCCCCAGCCGAGAGGCACTTGTGGCAGGCTAAACTCGGAGACAACTCTGGGCCAAACGCGTCAGTGGAAGTGCTCATATAAACAACTGAATAAAGGCCAATGAACCAGGACTTAGTAGCAGTGAACAAGGCTATATATGTAATACATCTGGGGTCTCCAACCTTTTTCCTCCGGTGAGCTATTCTTACAAAACCAAAACGCCAGACACCGACAGGTTTTAACGGTAACATGAAATTGAGTGCCAAGCCTTAAATGACGTACAGTTAGATGCTGCAAGTATAAACCACTATCTATTAGGGATGTAACGATATCCAAATTTTATCATGAAATGCATCTCACAGTACAATTTTTTTTTTTATTGCGATATTTTGAAAGAGGCTAATATCCAATCCAATCCAACTTTATTTGTATAGCACATTTTATAAACAAAACCAACAAAAATCGTAAGAAAAATAAGCAGAATTATGTTTCAACCATAAGGAAACTAATAGAATCAATAAATAAAATAAAAATAACTAAATCAA
This sequence comes from Boleophthalmus pectinirostris, assembly GCF_026225935.1. NCBI lineage: Eukaryota > Metazoa > Chordata > Actinopteri > Gobiiformes > Gobiidae > Boleophthalmus > Boleophthalmus pectinirostris. Next base: position 39,840,063 of record NW_026571515.1, on the reverse strand, counting down.
TGAGCAAAAATAATAAAATCAATACATAAAAGCAGTACTAAAAAAAACAACCAACAACAATAAATAAATAAATAAATAAAAACAATAAAATTAAAATATAATTAAATAAATAAAATAATAAAAATAAATATAATAATAATAATAAATAAAAATATATAATTGTAGATAGGACACTTTTTTGCTTTTAAAATACCCTGACAAAATTTTGGTGTGAATTATTTCCATCATAATCCCAAAAAATTCAAGTATAAAACATATTTGTTCATGTTGTCTGCGCTGAAATGAATCATGGGATATGTAGTTTCCCTTGTTTATAAGCTTTTACTACTATAAAACCATGCATTTAAGCAAAGAAAGTTGTAATTCGACATAATGTGACAGTCCACGATATTATTGTGAGACTTTTGACGATATGATATCATATTTTGGTTATTGTTACATCCCTAGTAAGAGGTATTTAAAGAATCAAATTTTACTTATTCAGCACAATAAGAATAATTCAGAAGTCCCTTGGTGAGCTGCTTGGAATGGGGTGCGGAGAACATTGTTTGGAGACCATGAAGGTAAAAGGAACACGTAGAAGTCCTACATTACACAAAGCCGACTCTTGTGAGATTTAAGCCATGTTATAATGTCGTTACCTCGTCAAAAACAGACCTTGAGTTGTGTTTTGTTTCGTTCACACGTGTTTGAGAATCCTTTTATCAGTTTGTCTGCCTCTCCCAAGCTCAAAATGTTCTGTTCCACCTTGTGACTTCAAATGAACAGCTACTTTTTACGTTTTGTTTTGCAAAAATGGGCAGTTCCAGGGTTGAAATCACGCAAATGATTCTCGTGAAGAGGCATGGAGTTTAAAAACGCCGTGGAGCACTTCCTGTATTACATAACATCACATTTTTTGAGACAGAAACTCAGCCTAAATATGCAGGATCTGTGTGTTAAACTGAAATGTTTAATGAACCAAAACACAACTCCAGGTCTGTTTATGATGAGGAAACAACATTAGAACATAAATCAGAAAGTGTTGTAATATGAGTCCTTTAAAGGTGTAGTGTGTAACTTTTTGAAGGTAGAAATAGAAAGACTACAGAATAATATAGTCAAATGAAAAACCATGGAAACAAGCCTCATCCAAGCCAAATAAAGATCAGGTTTGTGGAGATGCAAGCACGCTCACAGTAAGTTTTTCAGTAAAAAATACAACAAACTACAAAAAAAACATGTTCTTATTTTAGGCCTTTTTTTTTTTACCTAAAAGTGACATACTGTGGCTTTAAATCAGAACTAAGAGTCATGAACAACAACTGCTATTGAATAATGATGTGAAGCTTTTTGATTACTGAAAAGGCAACTCCGACGGCTAGTACCACTTTGTGTCTGACTTTCATTTGACATTGCAACAAATACAAAGAACATTTTAACAACCTGTCACCAAAAATGACTTTCTATTGACTTCCATTGTTAAAGCTGAGCTGAAACGAAGCAGGCTGTTGTTAAAGGGCTACGCTACTTTAAAAAATTTTTGTTCATTTTTATTTTCTCATTTTTGGTATAAAGTCGTTTCCTCATCACAAATGTACTGTATCTAGAGCTGTGTTTTGTTTCATTCACACATGTTTAACACTATAACCCTTCAATATGTAAGCTGAGTACTTCTCTCAAACTCTTTTCTACTTTGTGATGTCATGTGGTAATACAGAAAGTGCTCCACTGTGTTTTTAAACTCCATACACCTTCACTAGAATCATTTGGATTATTTCAGACCTGGAATCGTCAATCTCTACTGAACAAAAAGTAAAAGCTGTTAACTTGAAAACTACTACTAGATGACATCACAAGGTGGAACAGAGCATTTTGAGGTTTGAAGATGTAGACAGACTAATAATAAATGTTTACTCAAATGTGTGAATGACACAAAACACTAGGGGTGTAACGATATCCAAGTTTCACGATACAATATCGTCACAGTATGAACCCCACAGTACGATATCGTGGGAAAGCTCATGATATGTCGGGAAGTCTCATGGTTAGAGATGTAACAATATCCAAATCTCTCTGTACGATATTTTCACGATATACATCTCACGGTACGATATTTATTGTGGTATTTTGTGGAGGTTAACAAAACGGTTAATATTCTACTTTTTCCCCTTAAAATGCCTTGACAAGACTTAATCCAAAGAACTAAGTGCTTAACGACTGTTATTTCTTCTTGTAGTCTGCACTGAAATGGAGCAAAGGATCATGGTCTATGCAGTTCCCTCTGTCTTATTTCAATAATATCGTGGACCATAACAATATATCGAAATACAAGTCTTTGCTTAAATGAAGAGTTATGGTGCAGCAATAGCTAAAAGAAAGACAGAGGGAACTACATAGACCATGATCCTTTGCTCCATTTCAGTGCAGACTACAAGAAGAAAGAACAGTTCTAACACTTTTAAGTCTTAGTTCTTTTGATTAAGTCTTGTCAAGGCATTTTAAGAGGAAAAAGTAGCACATTAACAGTTATAAAATAGTTATAACAAAATATCGCAATAACTATTGTACTGTGAGATGTATATCGTGTAAATATCGTACCAAGAGATTTGGATATTGTTACATTCCTAATCGTGAGCCTCCCCACCATATCGTGAGCTTTCCCACGATATCGCAGTAAATATCGTATGGTGAGGTTCATACTGTGACGATATCGTATCATGAGACTTGGATATCGTTACACCCCTAGTATCGAGATATGTATTGTATCGTGGCCTATGTATCGAGGTATGTATCGTATCGGCAACTTCTTAATGATACCCAGCCCTAATCATCACGTTAAACAATGTGATGATATTTCAATATTTTTGCACACCTTATCGTTGTATCTCTATTAATCCGTATCGAATCGATTTGAAATATATCGTTTTGAATAGAAAGTGCACTGTATCAAGATATGTATCGTATCCTGGCCTATGTATCGAAGTATTTATCGTCTTGGCAAGTACTGAATAGAAAGTGCAATGTATCAAGATATGTATCATAGCGTGGCCTATGTATCGAGGTATGTATCGTATCGGCAACTTCTTAACGATACCCAGCCCTAATCATCACGTTAAACAATGTGATGATACTTCGATACTTTTGCACACCTTATCGTTGTATCTCTAAACTGTTCAGTAAATAATGCAAATCTAAGCAAATCTAAAATGACTCGACTTGACATCTGACAGCGAGAGTTGTTTTCAAAATCCTTTCACACTTTCCAATGATCTTAGCGTTCACTTTTCACACACGCGGGTCTGGCCCAGCAGGATACAGCAGCCCTACTTGTGATTGAGATCTGCTTCCTCTGCCGTGATTCTATTGAGTGTGATTGCGGCCGGTCTACGCCTGACCCAAACTCGCGCCTCTACGTGGGTCTGATTGAATTAAGCGGCAGCCGTGGCTCCGTCCTCTGCCACGGTTCAAAGTCGTAATGTAAAAAACAGATGCAGCATGTGGCGCGCTGTAATTTCATTAGCGGGGTATTGTCGGACAGGGGTCTGCTCGTCAATCAGGCCGTGGTGAAAGGGGGGGGGGGGGTCTCCTGTTACCTCCACTATCAGCCGAGGAGCAGACGATAAGAGCACCCAGGGGACGCCAGAGCTTTGGGGGGCTGATGACACTCAAGATATAGAGTTAAACACAGCACTGATAAAAAACACCATGAACACTGAGAACACGCAGAGAGTCACCAAATACTACTACTACTATCTACTTCTACTACTATCTACTACTATCTACTACTATCACTACTACAGTGGAAGAACACGCAGAGTCACCAAATACTACTACTATCTACTACTATCTACTACTACCTACTACTATCTACTACTAGATTGTAGACAGACAGTCAGTAAATACTACTACTACTACCACAACCTACTACTACTACTACTACTACCGCTACTACAGTGGAAGAACAAGCAGAGAGTCACTAAATACTACTACTACTACTACTACTACTACTACTTACCTACCTATCTACCTTCTTCCTAATTACCACTACCACTACTATTGCTACTGCTTCCACTACTACAGTGAAAGAACAGGCAGAGAGTCACCAAATACTACTACTACTATTACTACAACTACTACTATCTACTACCACCTACTACTACTACTGCTACTACTGCTGCCTATTAGTACTACTTACCTACCTACCTACTACTACTGCTACTACAGTGAAAGAACAGACAGACAGTCACCAAATACTACTACTACCACCTACTACTACTGCTACTACTACCCACTATTACTACTACTTACCTGCCTACCTCCTCCTCCTACTACTACCACTACTACAGTGGAAGAACAGGCAGAGAGTCAAGTCACCAAATATTCCTACTACTATTACTACAACTACTACTACCTACTGCTACTACCTACTACTACCTCCTACTACTACTATTACTACTGCTGCTACTACTACTACTACTACTTACTACTACTACTACTACTACTACTAATAGTATGCCTTTTATTTTGTAAATATCTAAAACACAAATTATCCAAGGATGCACTATTTAACTGTAATGGTTATTGCTTTGGCTGGAATATTCCGTAGTACAGCATTAAACTTATCTGTTTTTGTTTTATTATTATTATTTATTTCAATTATAGCACTTGTTATTGAGAAATACTAAAAGATACACCATGTAACTTTTTGGTTGGGGGTCCGCCATCTGCTCTAAAATCTCCATGGTGAAAAGCATTTGACTCCACCAGAAAAGTTGCACAATGCAGCTTTAACTAAATCTTGCTGAGCGCAGTGTCACCCTTCCACAGATCTGACAGATAAATTAAATGCCAGTACTGTGGAAACAACACAATCTGCCCAGAATGTTCCACCGTCTGACATTAACTTACCCGCTTTAACCTTCTTTAATAACAGCTATTATTGTTTTGAACGGGGTCGCCTCTCCGCAGACCTGACCAGTAACATGGCCCGGTTGCATCCCCTGCTTGTCTCCACGGAGAAAAGTTAAATGCCACACTGTAAAACATTAATACGGAATGACGTTGTTGCTAGAAACTACTTTGAAAAACTACAACAACATTCTTGCTATTAATAGGGTTGCCTTTCCACAGATCTGGCCTGGTCACATCTCCCGCTATAACGACGGATTAGACAGGTTTAATGCTACACTGTGGAACATTCCAGACAAAGCGTAACATGTCCGTGGCAACAAGCATTGTAAAAGTCACAACCTCTGCTCACATTTCACTTTTCCCTCTTCTGCAATGTTCTTCTGTAACTTTATTTGGACAATTCTTCCAGAAATTCAATCGCAGCTCAGAGCGACTGTAACTTAAATATACCATGAAGTCATAAACAGCTTTAACGGTCTTTTCCAGAGCTGGACGTGTCTTCACCGTGTCCATGTGGAAGACTTACGCTCGCCGCCCAGTGCCACCGTGTCTCATCATTCTGGGGATTTGCTTGGAGATCAAATCAACGCGCGGCCAGTCACAGATATCTCAAGCATGACAGCTCTGTTTATTGGAGGCCAGGAAGGTGAGAGTGGCAGACGGGATTTCCAGAGGGAGGGGGCGCGATGGAACGGGGTCTATTCTGAGCACGGGGACTTGTGTACGATATGCACCTTGGTTATGTTCACTCAGGAGGGAGGACTAGGAATAAACAGGGATTAAACCGGGACAAAACCAGGGCTGAACTAGAACTAAACCAAGAATAACTCAACTCAGACAGGGCAGCAACTGTATGGAAGAGATGTTTTGCAGTGACATCATGCTGGAGGTGTTCTACGTGTATCTCTATGATGGAAATATCAGAAGTTGGCATGGAGACACAATGCTCACATCGGACGAAAAAGGTTTAACGCTGTTTAAACTCTTTTCACATTGTATCTTCTGCACATAAACAAGCACAATTTGGGTTTTGGAACATCCATTACACAATAGTTATGAAATCTTACTGATTTCTTGGAGACAGTCACAGACCAGGAACTATGAAAGGCCGACTATTGCTCATCCCCCCGCCCGTCCTGAGAAAGCACAGGCTCCGCCCTCCAAACGTGACGTAGACTGAGTGAGCCGCCCTTCCTCCGCCCACCTCAGGGAGGGAGGGGGAGACAGACGTGCACCCTGATAGTGGTAGGAATAAACTTTTATTCATCATGGAGATACAGCGTGTTCAGCCACATGTGTTGGACCCAGAATCAGACGAGGACTTTGAGGTGCACGAAGCACAAGCACCACGTCCACATCAGCTGAACATTACTGATCGGTAAAGTATTAATAAACACTAGTAGATAAACTTATTATATCATGTTTACTGCAGTGTAGAACAATGAGCTTATGCTGTCGCTTTTGTTTAGGTGTTCATGTGGGAATTGTCAGTTGATGCGGGGGCGGAGGCAGTGGAGGCGGTGGAGGCGGTGGAGGCGGTGGAGGCGGTGGAGCGGGGGAGGGGGAGGATGCGGTGGAGGCGGTGGAGGCGGTGGATGCGGTGGAGGCGGTGGAGGCGGTGGAGCGGGGGAGGGGGAGGATGCAAAGTGCTTTCTGCTCTGTCAAACACATCATAGGTGTAGCTGCCGCGTCATCGTTGTAGCAGCTTTAGTTCGTTGTCACGTGGGAGGGTGGCAGAAATACGCTGCTATTTCTTAAAAAAACACTGAATCAATCTAAAAAAAAACACTTGGGCGACATATACAAGGCCCACACATCACTCTTAGAAGGTAGAAAGCTCTGAAAAGTTGATTTTGCATGAGACGGGCCCTTTAACACAATTAAAATACGTAAGAGTAGAACTGTAATCTATTCATATTTGCAGCAATATCATGGTGGGGGTGTTCTACATGTATCTCTATGATGGAATTATCAGAAGTTGCCGTGGAGACACAATGCTCACATTTGCAAACACAGCCGAAAAAGGTTTAACATTGTCTGAAAACGCAATTGAAATATGCAAGAGAAGAACTGTAGTTTATTGATACTTTACAGTGACCTAATGCTGGGGGTGTTGTACATGTATCTCTATGATGGAATTATCAGACGTTACCATGGAGACGCAATGCTCACATTTGCAAACACAGCTGAAAAAGGTTTAATATTGTGTGAAAATTCACTTCAAATACGTAAGAGAAAAATTGTAGGCTATTGATACTTTGCAGGGACCTCATGCTGGGGGTGTTCTACATGTATCTCTACGATGGAATTTTCAGAAGTTGCCGTGGAAACACAATGCTCACACTGGCAATCATGGCCGAAAAAGTTTTGCATATTTTAATTGAGTTTTCAGACAATGTTACGAGAAGAATTGTAAGCTACAGATACTTTGCAGTGACCTCATGCTGGGGGTGTTCTACATATGTCTCTATGGTGGAATTATCAGAAGTCGCCATGGAGACATGATCATTACATTAGCAAACACAGCCGAAAAAGGTTTAACGTGGTCTGAAAACTCAATTAAAATACGTAAGAGAAGAATTGTAGGCTACTGATACTTTGCAGTGACCTCATGCTGGGGGTGTTCTACGTGTATCTCTATGATGGAATTATCAGACGTTATCATGAAGACGCAATGCTCACATTGGCAAACTCAGGCAAAAAGTTTAAAGATTGTCTGAAAACTCAATAAAAACACTAAATTGACTTAAAGAGCACGGTTTCAGGAGCCTGTGATCAGTGCTTTCTGGTCGTATTGTGTTAGAACAGAGCTCAGATTAAAGCCTGATTTGAGAAACTTCAGACTGAGCAGTGCCTTCAGTTAGCATCACAACTCTGGGGACTGTACAGTAGATGACATTTGCTGACATCAGAACTAGAAGAACTAGAAGAAACTATGACACGATGGAAGTAGGGATGGAATCTATTCTCGCAATTTAAATGTACAAGTAATCACAAATCACAAATTTCCTTAACAAACAATAAAATATCATCATCTTGTTGACATCTGTACAAAGTTGCTCTAAAATATCATACTTGTGTTCTTGTGAAATGTGGACTATTATTATTATAAAGCATGAATCACAGATGTAATTACACAGCTTGTCAGACGAAACCGCAAATAGTATCGTGCACAACCAGGGCTGGGTACCGTTTCATTTTTAATTTTTTTTATACTAGCACTTTAACGATACCTGCTTTTTGATACCAGTTCCTGAATCATTCTTTTTTCAGTGCTTGCACGTATAAAAATATAAATAAATGTATTGCACCAGTGTCAGTAATGTACCAGTATTACAAAGATAATACTTTTCAATCCTTAAATTAGGTTATAACTATATTAATTGATATTTTAAAACATACTGTAGGACATACTTTGTTTACTTACAATTCAAAACAAATGTGCGTGTAAATGAACCAGAGCGCACAGCTGATCCTCACACAAATTTCTTTAACTTTTTGCTGCTTTTGGCAGTTTTTATCAAAGGCAGCACTCAGAGCACGTGCTTTTGGTTTTGATAAATAACTTTACACGTCTACTTCACCAGGGCTCTCCACCTCCTTCCAAGTAGCTCGCCAAAGGATTTATAAGGCTACATTCAGACTGCAGGGCTTAATGCTCAACTTTTCTTTTTTTTTTTTTTTTTGTGAAATCTGATGTTTTTGCGAGGTCGTTCACATTTCCAATTAAATGTGACTTGTATGTGATCTCCAGTGTGAACGGTAAACAGCCCAAAAGTGTCCCGCATGTGACACTGGAGACACGACGACGTCAACCACAGCGAGCATTGAGCACCTGACGATTTTAAAGTTCCTCTCGTACCGGAGCCAGAACATGAACAACTTACTTGTTTTAAGGAGGAGATTGAGAAGGAGAAGGACGAGGTTTTTGGCCGTGGTGTTTTGTGGGGCAGTGGCAGCGACGTCCGTTAAAAGGAACGTGTGGATGTGGAGACGGAGCCAAGAGTGATGAGTGGTGATGTGCTTCGCTTCAGTGACATGAAGTTCATTAACAATTTTCGTATGACGAGAAGAATGTTTGTGTACTTTTGTGGCTTGTTGATAACGTGTAGGTGGAAGAATGCGCTTTGGCCGTTCAGACTGAAGTCGCATGTCAAAAGATCAGATATGTATCGGGTTTAGAAGCACATATCCAAGTGGTCTGGGTCACATTTGAAAAAATTGGATCTGTGTGGTTCAGACTGTCATTAATAGATCAGATACAGGTCACATAGGGGTCAAAAAATCAGATTTGGGTCACTTCAGGCTGCAGTCTGAACGTAGTCTAAATTATGCATACTGTGTTGATGATTAATTAAATGCCTATTACTACGGGTGTAACGATATCCAAGTCTCATGATACGATATTGTCACGGTGTGAACCTCACAGTACGATATTTATTGCGATATCATGGGAAAGCTCACGATATGGTGGGGAGGTGGGGAGGATGTAACAATATCCAAATCTCTCTGTACGATATTTTCACAACATAAATTTCACGGTACGATATTTATTGCAATATTTTGTGGAGGCTAGCAACTGTCAATACACTACTTTCTCCTTTTAAAATGCCTTGACAAGACTTAACCCAAAGAACTAAGACTTAAAGGTGTTAGAACTGTTATTTCTTCTTATAATATATACTGAAATGGAGCAAAGGATCATGGTCTATGTAGTTCCCTCTGTCTTTTTTTAGCTATTGCTGCACCATAACTCTTCATTTAAGCAAAGAGACTTTTATTTCGATATATTGTTATGGTCCACGATATTATTATGAGAATTTTGACAATACAATATCACGATATTTCGGTTATTGTTACATCCCTATCTATTATGATTGGAAATGTATAATTTTGATGCCTAACTTTATACACTAATAAATGGATAATGGTTTATGTTTTATAGACATCTAACTGTACCTTATCTGAGGCCCGCTGTGGTTCTTATATTTACTCCATTTCTTGTGACCGTTAAAACTAGAATCTCTGGCATTTCTGTTTCGTACTAGTAGCTCATTTAAGGAAAAAGTATGACGACCCCTGTACTACAACCTTGATGAGGATTATAGAGAAATATGTCTCGTTTGGATGAATCTCGCACTCTACACTGGATATAAACACTGCATTTGGGAATTACGCTTTCACCAGAACTGACGAAGAGGAGAATTTTTGCGGAGTTTGGTTTATATTATTAGTTTGAATTAATCTTAACGCACACAAGCGCCACGTTGAACACTACTACTCTACATTTTGGAATTACGCTTTTATCGGATTTTGGCGGAGTTGGTTTGTCTGTCTTGACTTTACGTGGACACTACAGATTCTCACTCTGACTTTGAGACACTGTAAAGGCCCCGCACTGGTGTTTTCGGGCGGATACAAGTTTCACGCAGTACTCATCGAACCTTTTCGGAACCCAGCACTATTCATATACGTGCGCCGAGAATATAGGATGAAAGTGGGATCAAACAAGGACAAAACCGGGCCTAGACAAAGACTACACCAAGATTATCTAAAGTGTTACATCAGGGAGGGATAGGGGCCGCAGAAGGATGAGGGAGCGGACCTGTATACCTCAGTTTGTTTTAAATACAGTGAATTTGAGGACGAGAAGTAAAAGGAGGACACCGGGTCTAAACATGGACGAAGGCAAGAATGTTTCAAGTATAAGTTTGGGAGGGGGCAGCAGGTTGGGGTCTATTCTGAGAGTAAACTTGCATACCTTGGTCTGCGTTGAATACGGTGAACGTAATGACTAGGGATAAACTTGGATCAAACCAGGACTAAAACAAGATCACCAGAACAAAACCTGATCTTAAAAATGCACTGTGGAACTTTTCTGATGGGAGTCTGACACCTATTCTCTCCACGGAGCAGATGACGCCACTTGGCCATGTTACAGGTCCGATCTGTGGAGAGGAGACCCCACTCACAGTAAGAATTGACTTGATTTTTGAGCCCTACAAACAACTGTAATTGAATAAACCCAAGATACAGAGTTTTAATGTCATAATGCGGAACAGTCCAGGGGTCTCCAACCATTTTCCTCCAGTGAGCTACTTTTAGAAAAAGAAATTTTCAACATTCTAAACTGGGAAACACCCGGGTTGAGCTGGTTAGTATAAAAAAAATTGCAAAAAGAGCGTGCAACCTAATCTGAGGGATTTTTTTGCTTCGTCATTTTCTGTATTTTGGCTGCACAAATGATCATTTATGCTCCCCTTTACTGCTGGTGAGGATTTGATTAGTCAAAAGTTGTGATAGTCCTGGTTTAGACCTGATGTAGTCCTGGTTTAGTCTTAATTTAGTCCTGGTTTAGATAAAATTGGTCAAAAATAGGGGCATTCCTTGTGTAAAACTGGGACAAATCACTGGTTTTGTATAAATCTGATGGGACAGGGGACACAGGCTCAAAACTGGGACTGTCCCGGCTAGATATACTTATAAAACATAAACCTTTATCCATTTATTAGTGCACAAAGTTAGGTAGTAATTAGATAGTTTAATTAGTTAATTCAGAAATTCCTTGGCGAGCTACTTGGCAGAGGGTGGAGAGCTACAGGTTGGAGACTCCTGGTAGGGGTGAGCAAAAATATCAAAATATTTACATATCGTATTATTTAATGTGAAGATACAGTATCGATATCATGGGCTGCTGTATTGATATATCGCCAAAAGTATTTTTTGGTATGTTTCACAAAATGATTTTGTTACAGAGCGACAGTTTTGTTTGTTTAAAGGGAGGAAACTCATTTATGCGACACATTTGACATTTTCACTGTTTTGATGATTAAAATGTTTGTGTTTCATATGAACTTTGCACAAGAAGTGGTTTCCCAAAACTTTTAGTATCACAGCCATGATTTAGCCTTTATTTTTTATTGAGCTGTATTGAATTGTTTTGAAACTGAAACTGAAATTGTTTTGTGCCTTCTTCATTATTATTATTAGTTTGTACAACCATAAATGAAAACAAAAAATCCTTAAATTTTTCATTCTCATGACTGTTTATTTTATACGATCAAAATGATAAACTTTGTGCCTACGATAACATTATTATTAGTATGTATGACTATAAATGAAATTGTGTTATGCATATGTGTATAAACATTTATACTGAGTATATGTACTGGATATCTATGATGTGTATATATATATATATATATATATATATATATATATATATATATATATATATATATATATATATATATATATATATGTATAAAAAGTGAACCACATGATAATATAAAACAATTGGGGCAGGACTTTATAAGTTTTTTTAAACTTCATCCTCCTCCTTTTGAGCACCAGGTCCCAAATATGTTCATGTACATATCCCTGTTTTGTTATTGTTTTTTGAATTTTGTTGTACCTGGCTCAAACAAATAAATAAATGAATATAGAAATATATTGAATGGAATTAAAAGTGCACTGTATCAAGATATGTATTGTATCGTGGCCTATGCATCGAGATATGTATCGTATCAGCAACTTCTTAATCATACCCAGCCCTAACTCCTGGTCTAGGCAAAGCAATGACATCTCCATGGCTGACGCTCCACTAAAAAGGTTACATAATGCACCTTTAACCAAGACTTAACTTGGAGAAGACCAGAGCTTCACAACTGACTAAACCAGAAGTGTTTAACTACTACACCCAAAATGAAACTACACAGGCTGAACAAAGTCTAAACTATGGCTAAACCAGAGGCAATGAAAAGAGAATGCATAAATAGAACTGTGCCAGAGCTATATATGGACAAAACCAGGTCTACTGATCTAGGACTGTCCGAACAAGAACTAAACCAAGACCTGGAGAAAACTGAGTAGCCAAAAGGGACATAACAACATGCAAATCTCTCGGTACGATATTATCACGATATGCATCTCACGATAGGATATTTATTGTGATATTTTGGAGAGACTGATATAATTGTAGATTGTAGATGGGAGACTTTTTGCTTTTAAAATATCCTTGACAAGATTTTGATGTGAATTATTTCCATCATAATCCCAAGAATTCAAGCAAAAAACACATTTCTTCATGTTGTTTGGACTGAAATGAATCATGGGATATGTAGTTCCCAATGTTTATAAGCAGTTACTACTATAAAACCATGAATTTAAGCAAAGAAACTTGTAATTCGATATATTGTGAGACTTTTGATGATATACCGTGATATTTTGGTTATTGTTACATCCCTAGTAGCCGATATAAAACGTAAACTAGGGCTGTAAACGACTCCAGACATGTCCTGTCAATCAGTTGCTTGACTAAAAAGAGGTAAAAAGCTCTTAAAACTATTGCGCTTTTCTGTGTATCTGACCCAAACTGCACTCACGAGACTACACCCGCACAGGAAGTATTTGTGTACACAACTATTTAAACAGAAAACGTACAAGGAAGTAATGAATTTATATACAGTAAAGACAGGTTCAACTTGTGAATCGTGAGTTGAATCTGCCTTTTTTTATATACAGTACCAGTCAAAAAGTCACCACACTTTTTCCTTTTTTTGGTGTTTACTGTTGGCCAAAACGTATTCTAAACTTTTGATTCATAAAAGTGTCCACCTTTGGCAGATAGAACAGCTGAACACACTCATGGCTCATTCTTTTAACAATAGAAATCTTCACAAAGTTCTTTCCAAGTCTGTTGCAGAAGTTCCATAAATGTGTGGCACTTGTAGGCAGTGTTGGGGAGTAACAGATTACATGTACCGGAGTTACGTAATCAGAGTACAAATTATGAGTAACTGTATTCAGTTACAGTTACTGTTTCAATGAGTGGTGATTGATTACAGTTACTTGGTTGAAATAAATGGATTACACGGCGGTATTTTCCAGTTTTGACATTTTGGCCTATTCCCTTTTTTTTTTTTTTTTTGAAAATTCCACTCATTGCCGGACACTAAACCAGGACTAAAATAGGTCTAAAACCAGGTCTAAACCAGGACTAAACCAGGTCTAAAACCAGGTCTAAAACCAGGACTAAACCAGGACAAAACCAGGTCTAAACCAGGATTTAACAGGACTAAACCATGCTGCACGGACCATGTCTCCTCCTCTTCTATCAATAATATTTTTAATACGGTTCAGTAAAGTCTCGGCTTTTTATTTTCTTTTAGCAGATGAAACATCTTATGTGAAGATTTCCTCGTCTTTGCTTCTCTACAGCAAATCAAGTAATCCAAAGTATTCAGATTACGTTACTCACTTTAAGTAATTTAATGGATTCCATTACAAACTACATTTTGGGGTATGTAATCTGTAATCTGTAGGGGAATACATTTTAAAAGTCACCTTCCCAACACTGCTTGTAGGTTGCTTCACTCTTCTGTCCAGTTCATCTCAAACCAGCTCGATGGGGTTTAACTCTGGAGATGTTTTCAAGCTTTACCATCTCATTCTTTTTTCCTGAGGTGGTTTTGGCAGAGCTTGGACTTGTATTTTGTATTATTATTTTTTTTTTTCTTTTTTTAAACCTCTGGCTGTTCAGTTCTTACCTTTGTACCATTTCAAACTCTTCATTGGACTTGAATTGCAATAAATAACTGGAAAAATTAGGGTGTTCCAAAACTTTTGACACCAGAACATATCAAATCTTCAGCTGACTCACTCACTTCTCCTTTGTACTGTCCCACATAAATCCTTATAATCTACATAAAATGATTCATCGACTAAAAATGTTGGTCCACCGCTTAATCGACTAAAGGAGTACAGCCCTAATGTAAACCAGGACTAAAACGGATATGAAGCTCGCTGTTGAGTCTGTGAACAGGCCTGAGTGCGAGCAGCAGAAGCAGCAGCAGCAGACGCAATAGAAACCCTCCATATGATTCATTCCATAGATAAGGCTTAAGTTAAGCAAACGCTAAGTGATGAACCACGCCATGATGAATACCAAATGTTCCAGTGGCAGCGGGATAAAGCGCAGACGAGATTAGCGTGAAATTTTAAAATGGGAAGTGCTATTCTTTTCCAATTTTCACTGCACAAACTCTGGCTTAAAGGCGCACTGTGTAACTTTAGTTTAAGTAAAGCAGGAGTGTCAAACTCAAAGTCACAGAGGGCCAAAATTAAAAACTGGGACCAAGTCGTGGGCCAAACTAAACATTTATTGAGAAATTTTGACAACATCTGCATATTTTTCTTCTTTCGAGATATGGTAAATGGTAAATGGTCACAGTTTTCTATAGCGCTTTTCCACCTTCAAGGCACTCAAAGTGCTTTACACACACATTCACACACCAGTGTACGCAGACACTGTGGGCAAGGTAGGTTAAGTGTCTTGCCCAAGGACACAACGACAGCATTCATCTGTGGGAGCTGGAATCACACCAGTCAACCTGTGATGTTTTATGTCGAGAGCTGGATTCAAACCACCAACCTTCAGATCAGTGGGCGAATGCTCTCAGTTGGTATATGTAATGTTAAACTATTTCTTATTAAAATAAATGTTTAATAATAGTTTTGCTTAAACATTGAATCCAGAAGAAGCAAAATATAAAATAATAACAACATTTTTAATCATTTCTGTAGCCGTCGGGCCAGCTCTAATACATATTTGATGTGAGCTCGCGGGCCAAATATAATTATATCACGGGCCAAATTTAGCCCCCGGGCCAGAGTTTGACATGTCTGAAGTAAAGGATCCAGCACCTGCTTGATTTCGTGTTTTAATTTTTTCATTCTTTTCCTGGAACGTTCTACAGTTCTAGATTTACGTTTCCTATCTCCATGGAGACAAGCGTGGCACATCACCACGGCAAGTTACAGGTCAGATCTGTGGAGAAGTAAGAATAAGAAGCGTCTTTGCGGTAGTTTTGAGAAATAAAAACACGACATAGATTTGTTTAATTCCACGCTTCAGAGGATTAACATGAGGCAAGCACGTGAATGACGCTTCTCCGGAAAACGTTACGCAGTGCACCTTTAAATATGAACGTCAAGCAAAAGTTTACAACGCCTGCAAGCAGTGGAGAAGTTATTTACGTTCTTGCATAAAGTGTCTGTAGCTTATTGAACGCCAAAGTTGTAAGCACGCTTCATTTTGTGCACGCTAAAAATCAATGCAATGCACACGCTTAATGAGTTCAAGACTGAGTAGCTTTTCCATCGGTTTTTGTACAAACTATGGCAAGAATTACACCGATTTGAAGCACAAATGTGGGTCTGTGTCATATGAATTCACGTGTAATAGCAAGGGGCGAGCAATGCCGTGTGCAGCCAGCTAAGTTTTAGGACTCCTGGGGGACTATGAATAGCTTGTTCCTATGGACAAACTTAGCCACTTCACTCAACAGGAGGCTAGTTTGTCATATTGCTTTTAAAATACCTTGCACATTGACCTAGTGGGGTTGTTTGAGTGTAAAATTGTCTAAAATCCATGTCACCTGCATCATACTTTTAACCATACCTGCGCGCAAAGGCTAAACTAACAGTTGCACATAGTTTTTTTTTTACGCATAGATTTCTAAAGTTTGCAGCCTTACCGTAACCAGGTGGCATGAGAGGAGCAAGCACAGGGTTAGTCCATAAAACGAAGCGGTCCGAGAAGTGGTCATTTTTCCAACTGCAACCCAGCACCGCGCTGTTAATGCCGGGGGATTGGAAGCGAAAACGTCCCGAGTCCCTTCACCGCTCCTGCCCGCCCGGAGTGGTGCCTCTTTCAGACTTTTCTACCGTCCCGCACCCGGTAGGACCACATCAACAGGTAAAAAAATACGGATCCTTAATGCAAAAAGGCGGGAATAACGCAGCAGAAACGGAGGAAATAGTGGTCGGGGGTTCTTTGTGGCGCAGCGCAAAGTAACTTGGACTTGCGCGCTGGTTGAATGCAGTGCCGTAGGTGAGTGACTGGAGCCGGGGCAGTGTGGGCAAAAAGGCGGAGTGGAATTCAGGGAGTGCTTCTACTACTGAAAGGGAAGAAGCTAATCCCGAAGAGAAGGGAGCAGACGCCACCTAAAGAGCCCGAGACCCCGCTGCGACTGCTTCAAGTGTTCGGGCTATTCTCACCGTGCCCCCCCGCTGTCGTAAAACTTTGCCTCGTTTAAAAACTTTGACCCATCCCCACCCACGACCCTGCAGACTTTTAACTTTTTACTCTAGAACAAATATTAAACGAGGAAGCTAGCAAAAACGCGTATTCAAGTCAAAATTGCAGCGTCGTTAAAGCTGCACTATGTTCGTTCTGGAGGGGGGGTCGCCACGTGATTGTGTAAATGAAAATGAGATCACTTTGCATGGAATGGTTCACAGAATGGCATTAAAACTTCTCTGTCTCCAAGGGTACACGCACGTGACGCCGCCAAGCCGAGTTACAGGTCAGATCTGCGGAGAAGCAACCTGCTCGCTGTAAGAATACACGCTTATCAAGGTAAACTTTGCAATAAATAGAATGGATTAGTCCAATGCCATACGGCGGAACATTCCAGTTAAAGCAATTACATCTCCATGGAGACAAGATGAATGAATGAATGAATGTTTATTCAGACAGTAATACATAGAACATAAATAAAAAACGTAAATACATAGATATAACACAAAAAGTAAATATTTCTATTCTATAAGAACAGGCAAAGTAAATGTTATGCCGAATTTTCCTTGTGACCGAAAAGGAAAAGTAAACGTAAAAAAGGAAGTTCCTCATGAAAGCTGTACAATGCATCTTTAAACAGTAACTTTTGGCTTTTTTTTATACATGTTTTTTAATCTTTAAAGTTGATTTGAGGTGAATAGATGAATTATTGGCTAGCCTAGGCAGGTGATATTGTGCATAGTTTTAAATCAAAATATTCATGCCCTTAAGCTACGCATTTTTCACTTTTCCAAGAATAAAAAAGTGAAAGAATATAAAATTGTTATGAAATCACAAATTAACTATCAGCAGAGGGGGGTCGTGATCTGCAAAAAACTAACTGATGAATTTTGTTCTTTGAAAGTAATTAAAAATGCACAGATTTGGAAAGAAAAAAACTCAAAGCGTTGTTGAAGTGGTGGGGTTTACATGGACGTTTGTCGCTCTCTTGTGGAATCTGACGGTACTGCACGTCACAAAATCCACAAAACAAACCCACATCCTATAAAAGTATGTGCTATATTATATTATTGTATTGTCCACCCCTGGTCCTATGGGTATATGATGACCTGTAGTCGGTGTTTCACAGATTACATGTACTTTCATTGCATAATCAGAATACAAATTATGAGTAACTGTATTCAGTTACAGTTACTGTTTCAGTGAGTGGTAATTGGATTACAGTTACTTTGTTGAAATAAATGGATTACATGGTGGTATTTGCCTGTTTTCTCATTTTGGGCTATAACCCTTTTTTTTAAAATTATTATTATTTTATTTCAGTAATTCCACTCATTGCCAGTGTGGTATAGGATTATGACCCCACGGTGAGGTGACCCTGGGGTCAACATACCGTATAGTACTTTGACCCCGGGGTCAAAATCCTATTATGTTATGTTGACCCCCCTATAGAACATTGACCCCCATATGAAACTCTATATTTTATTAATAAAGAACTTGAATTCTATAGAAAAACTGAATATTAATACGATATCTGCAAATATATTGACATATTTAAAAGTGTTTTTTGAAGAACTCAGATGCATTTTTTATGTTGATTATAACTTTTGAATGTTAAAAATGACTTACTTGTTTAAACACATATTTTACTGAAAATGAGATAAGTAATTATCAATGAGTTAGTTAATGAAAGTGATGTGTAATGATTTGGAATCTGACAGGATGATCAGTTGAGTAGTTAAATAGAAGATACCTATGACTATAGTAATCTGACCCCCCAATATGTTTATTATAGTTATGATGATGTAAAGTAAGAAGTCATGTTAGTTGAACATTGACAATGATCAATTATATATAAAAAAGGTAAAAAACCTATGACTATAGTAATCTGACCCCCCAATATGTTTATTATAACACAACATGACTCAATTCAAGGTCATTGTCCTTTACAAACCATTGCCTAAACTGACATTATAATTAAGGATCATCTGAACATAGCAAACTAAAAACCATAACAATGTAAAATACAATATAAAAAGTGACAAGATTGCTGTGTATATGCAGTTTTAACAATATGTTACATTTAAGTCATTATCCATCAAAACATTTCTTAAAATACCTTAAAAGAAAGTGAAAATGTAGCAATATATAATAAAAATAAATGACATGAGAAATAATGATCATATAAGTAACTACTAAAGAAAAAAGTAAGGGGAGTTAAAATCCTATGGGGGGGTCACTTTACTATAGCGGTATGTTGACCCCGGGGTCAATATACTACAGGGGTCAAAATACTACCTCACACCAGAAACCCAAACAGAACACGGCAATAAGAGCCAAGTAAACGTCTCATTAACGTTGGTTGCGTCAGTCACACAGTGGACGCGGTTGTTAATAATCGTCATTGTTAAAAAACTGATCCTGCATCATTTTGAGTAAAAAACATCAAGTATTACTGATTTTTACTGGGCTAGTGCCTTTATGTCTGTACTGAAAGTTATTATTATTATTATTTTTATAAACGATATGACACCTAACAGTAGGGTGGACATTTTTCTATCAATAATATTTTTAATACGGTTAAGGAAAGACAGGGCTTTTTATTGTCTTTAAGCAGACAAAAGATCTTATGTTATGATCTTATGTTAAGATTCTAGTCTTTTCTACTCTACAGTAAACAAAAGTCTGTTCATGGAGACTTGGGCTCAACAGCCAGTTTGAAGAGAACAAACAAGAATTTTCAGGATGTGGTTGGTACATTCATGTCGTTTTAAAAAGCAAGACAATATCAAGTAATCCAAAGTATTCAGATTACATTACTCACTTTAATGGATTCCGTTACAAACTACATTTTGGGGTATGTAATCTGTAATCTGTAGGGGAATACATTTTAAAAGTCACCTTCCCAACACTGCCTGTAGCACATGGCACATTTAAACATGTCCAGAAGAATTGACACAAAAAAAAAAGACAAACTGACAAAAAAAAAATCACATTTTGAAACATGTTGGTACAGGTCTAAATGACAGAGATTAGTGGTTTTACACAGAATAAAACGGCATATTTTATTGTTAGTGGAGGAAATTATTCTACTTCAAAATTGGCAGCTTTTACAATTCACTAACTATGGCCATTAAATAGCGATTTTGAAGCGATGTTAATACATCTTGCGGCCCTATACAGTATATACTATTGGGAAATGTAAAGATCTGTAGCTCAGTCTTCATATCCCATCTATCCCAAAGTCTGTGTTCTGCATCATAACATTCAACACTGTATGAGCTGGGTTTGTCATTAACTTGAACGCTTTACCAAAGTCCAAATTCACTGATGCAAAAAGCAACCAAGAAGAGAAGAGAGAGCTCAAGTTTTTAGTCGACTGACAGAAATGTGGCTGTGATTCTGTGCCAAAGGCCTCTCCTCCAGTTCCTTTATATATTGTGCAAACTGCATTGTCTGAAGTGTGACCAACTTCACTGCAACAACACAAAAAACTGATTGGATGGATGAAAAATATCTGTAATATAACCAGTGTTGGGAAAGTTACTTTTAAAATGTATTCCCCTACAGATTACAGATTACATACCCCAAAATGTAGTTTGTAATGTAATCCATAAAATTACTTAAAGTGAGTAATGTAATCTGAATACTTTGGATTACTTGATTTGCTGTAGAGAAGCAAAGACGAGGAAATCTTCACATATCTTCTGCGTCTTACTTAACTGTATTAAAAATATTATTGATAGAAGAGGAGGAGGCACGGCCCGCACGGCATGGTTTAGTCCTGGTTTAGTCCTGTTTTAGTCCTGGTTTAGTCCTGGTTTAGTCCTGTTTTAGTCCTGGTTTAGTCCTGGTTTAGACCTAGTTTAGACCTGGTTTTAGACCTGGTTTAAAGCTGGTTTAGTCCTGGTTTGGACCTGGTTTTAGTCCTGGTTTAGACCTGGTTTAGTCCTGGTTTAGTCCTGGTTTAGAACTGGTTAAGAACTGGTTTGGACCTGGTTTTAGACCTGGTTTAGTGTCCAGCAATGAGTGGAATTACTGAAAAAAATAAAAATAAAAATACCCCAGGAATACCCCAAAATGTGAAAACAGGAAAATACGGCTGTGTAATCCATTTATTTCAACCAAGTAACTGTAATCCAATTACCACTCACTGAAACAGTAACTGTAACTGAATACAGTTACTCATAATTTGTTTATCTGATTACATAACTCCGGTACATGTAATCTGTTCCTCCCCAACACTGAATATAACACAAAATGGCAGCTTTGAATACTGCCTAGAGGCTTATAAGAAGTACTACTTGGCTATCAGATGTCTCCTAATCTAGTATTTTGATCATTGAGATGAGAATAAAGAAAACAACAATAATAGAAATAACTCATTGGATTTATTTATTTGTCACATTTGAAAGTGCATTTCAAGTTTTTTATGGCTTCAATTCTACAGACGTGTTCAAAATTGTTGGTGCCCCTCTGGTAATGAAAGAAAAATCAACACTGGTCACTGAAATCATTTAAAACTAAGAAAAGCAATAATAAACAAAAAATTACTGAAAAAATAACCAATGAAAATCAGACACTGTTTTGAATTGTCGTTCAACAGAATTATAAAAAAAAACAACAACAACAACTAATGAAATTGGTCTGGACAAGAATGATGGTACCGCTAGAAAAAGACAATTGGGACATGTTAAACTTAGACAAATTGAAACCATCCATCACTCTTTGAGCCAAAGTGGACTTCATGTGAGGACACCACTGTGGAAAGTAAATCATAAAAAACTGAAACTGGAATTTGTCACAATGCATATTGACAAGCCACAAAGCTTCTGGGAGAATGTTCTTTGGACAGAGACATGAGACAAAACTGAAGCTCTATAGCAAGACACATCAGCTCTATGTTCACAGACACAAAAATGAAACACACCAAGAAAAGAACACTGTCCCTACTGTGAAACATGGAGGAGGCCTGGTTTTGTTCTGGGGCTGTTTTGCTGCATCTGGCTCAGGGTGTCAGAGGTACAATGAAATCTCAAAACTATCAAGGTATTTTGGAATAAATGTGTTGCCTAGTGTCAGAAAGCTCGGTCTCAGTTGTAGGTCTTGTCTCTTCCAACAGGATAATGACCCAAAACACACAGCGAAAAACACACAAGAATGACTAAGATCAAAACACTGGACTCTTCTGGAGTGTTCTTCTGTGAGTCCAGATCTCAATCCTACTGAACATCTGTGAAAGGAGTAGAAACATGCGTCTGGAGAAGGAACCCTTCAAACCTGAGACAACTACAACAGTTGGCTCATGAGAAGTGGGTCAAAATACCAGCTGATCAGTGCAGAAGTGTCATTGACAGTTACAGAAATCGTTTGTTTGCAGAGTTTGCCTCAAACGGTTGTGTAACAAAATATTAAGTTAAAGGTACCATCATTTTTGTTTGTTTTCATTCTGTTTTATTTCATTATTTTGTTTTTTGCCAATTATTCTTTTGAACCACAGGTGAAAAACAATGTTTGATTTTCGTTGGACAATTTTCAGTAAATTTTGATTTATTATTGCTTTTGTCAGTTTCAAGTTATTTCATTGACGATTGTTGATTTTTCTTTCATTGCCAGAGGGGTTCCAACAATTTTGTCCACGTTTGTATTTTCATAAGAATTCTTTGGCAACACTATGAAATCGATCGCTAAAGCACAGAGTTTTGTATCATATTTACAAACGTACAAAAGATTGCAACTGTAATGATTGTCAGTAGATATTAGTAATATTTGACCATTGGCAGGACACACAACATCTCGAAAAGTAGATTGGCTCCAGTTAAAGCGGTGTTCCCTGTTCAAATTGAAAAGATGTGTTATAAATAGTATCTTTGTGTATTTGTGTACATGTAATTGAATGAGACACAGAGTTACCTGTTGTGTCGTACGGAGGGGAAACTTCCACTAAGTCACATCCGACCAGGTTCAGACCACGACACCCACGGATAATCTCCACCCCCTGAAGAGAGACGGCACAGAAGAACGAAACTAATGTATCAGGAATGTTTACGATATTCTGAACTAATGCCCAGTGCAACAGACTAACAGTGGGCTTGGTGTGGTACTGGCAAAAAAAACTCAAAATGAAGATACTGCAGAAATAAAAATGTATGCAAAAACATACAAGTATACAAAGAAATACAAATATACAAAGATGTACAAATGTACAGAGAAATACAAATATACAGAGATGTACAAGTATATAGAGACACACAAGTATACAGAGACATACAAGTATACAGAGACGTACAAGTATACAGAGAAGTACAAGTATACAGAGACGTACAAGTATACAAAGACATACAAGTACACAGAGACATACAAGTATACAGAGAAGTACAAGTATACAGAGAAGTACAAGTATACAGAGAAGTACAAGTATACAGAGAAGTACAAGTATACAGAGACACACAAGTATACAGAGAAGTACAAGTATACAGAGAAGTACAAGTATACAGAGAAGTACAAGTATACAGAGACATACAAGTATACAGAGAAGTACAAGTATACAGAGACATACAAATATACAGAGACGTACAAATGTACAGAGAAATACAAGTATAGAGAAAAGTACAAGTATACAGAGAAGTACAAGTATACAGAGACGTACAAGTATATAGAGACACACAAGTATACAGAGAAGTACAATTATAAAGAGAAGTACAAGTATACAGAGAAGTACAAGTATACAGAAAAGTACAAGTATACAGGAAAGTACAAGTATACAGAGAAGTACAAGTATACAGAGAAGTACAAGTATACAGAGACGTACAAATGTACAGAGAAGTACAAGTATAAAGAGAAGTACAAATATACAGAAAAGTACAAATATACAGAAAAGTACATGTATACAGAGAAGTACAAGTATACAGAGACATACAAGCATACAGAGAAGTACAAGTATAAAGAGAAGTACAATAAACGTACAAGTATACAAAGAAATACTGTACACGTATAAAGGGACATACAAGTATACAGAGCAGTACAAGTATACAGAGCAGTACAAGTATACAGAGCAGTACAAGTATACAGAGCAGTACAAGTATACAGAGCAGTACAAGTATACAGAGCAGTAAACTGCATATTTATAAGTAAAACAGGTCCAGTGTCTCTCAACGTGTCAGCTAACTCACCAAGACACCATCAACCGATTAATCGACTGAACAACTAAAAGATCTACACATGCTGCCCCCTACAGGCCAGTTAATACGCAGCAATAATGTGTCCTACCACAAGTCCACAGACGACACTCTGATCTACGTCTCACTGCAGCAGATATGGACCAGTGGACTCACTTTGTCACTGCATCCAACAGATCAGTGTGTGGATGCAAAACAACTTTCTCCAGCCAAACTCAGACGAGACTGAAGTGTGGAGTGTGTGAAGTGTTTGGTCCACAGAAACAAAGACACAGTGTCAGCAGTCACCTCCAGTCTCTCTCTCTAAAACCTTCAAATCAAGGGGCAAGGGGGTAATAGAGGGAATAATGGACTCAGACTTGAACTTTAACAGCCACATCAAATCAATAACATCTGCAGCCTTTTACCATCTAAAAAACAGAGCAAAAATTGCATTTGTCTCCAGTAGATTAGACTCCGGTTGTGGCTTCTCACTGGCCTCTCCAAACGAGCTGGGACGCTGCAGTAGATTATCATTTATGCCAGGGGTGTCAAACTCATTTTGGTCCAGGGGCCGTATCCAACCTACTTTGATCCCAAAGGGACCGGATCAGAAAACTCATGACATATAAACCCCAAATATAACAATAAGTTCAAATATTTGTGCAGAGAAACACAAATCTATTACAAAAATCTTTTTTAATTGATGAACTCTTTCTTATTACCTCCGCCAAGGAGGTTATGTTTTTGCCGGCGTTTGTCTGTTTGTTTGTTTGTTTGTTTGTCTGTTAGCAACATAACTCAAAAAGTTATGGACCGAATTTGATGAAATTTTCAGGATTTGTTGAAAATGTGAAAAGGAAGAACTGATTTCATTTTGGGGGTGATCCGGAAGAAATCCTGGATTCTGGATCACTTTGAAATTTTAGTTAACATTGTGGTAAATGGGGCCTAAAATTTTGTTTCTCAATATCTCGGTTAATTATTGACCAAACCCCATGAAATCTGACTCAGGGATGGACAATGGGATCCTCTTTCATATTCCAACGGCTGATCCGGATCTGATCCAGAAGACTGATTTTATCACAATTTATATAAAAAATGGGGGTAGTCCTTGGCGGAGGTCTGCGCTCTCTGAGTGCTTTTCTAGTTATATATATATATATATATATATATATATATATATATATATATATATATATATATATATATATACATATATATATAATATTATGAACAACCTGAAACTTTAAGAAAAATGTAATTTCAACACAATGTTTTAACATGAACTTGTATGTAAATAGGAATAAGTCAATTTTTGTTGTAAAATCTTGCACTCGGCTCCACTTTTCTAATTTTTGTAATTTTTCTGATGAGGGTGTCAAAGTCAACAGTCAAAACGATCGTCCTTTAAGAGCGTTTGGAAAGAGACAAGTCTTCATTTGTGCTGCTCTGGTGGGAGGGGCCACGTACAGAGACACTGGCGACGCTGCTATGCTAAGCACCGCAGAAAATTACCAATATTTTAATAGAAAATATAATTAATATATTTTAGGAGAAAATCAGCCGAGGGCCACATTAAAGGTCTTGGAGGGCTGAGTTATTTATGTTTTGTTTTGTTTGTATTGTGATTTTAAAGTATTTATTCTGTAAAGCACTTTGAATTACTTTGTGTACGAATTGTGCTTTACAAATAAACTTGCCTTGCCTTACAGCCCTAAAATAATCAGACATGACTGTTACATTGGAAGAATCAGATGCATTGTTGTAGTGCTGTTGTTGCAAAAAAAAATAATTAAAAAATAAAATAATAAGAAGCTTTTAGGATGGTTCAAAACAATACAAAAAATAAAAATTTGCTGAATGAAAAGGTTTTGTAATCAGATACAAAATGACACAGGAAACATACAGATTTTGTGTTTTTAACGCAAAACCCATTTTATCTTGAGGTATGCTCTATCAATATGTCCTAAACAAGCTTCCATTTTATTGTACTGTTTGTGACATCTAAT